>NC_072740.1:62364564-63564564 GCF_026930045.1 Uloborus diversus
GCTTTCCCATACTTACAAATTACCTATACACTGCATTGCTGGCATATTTCCTTGAAGTTTACAGATCATCACCAAAAATATGACCAAGCAGGTATCTTCCATCTTTTACATATGAGGCAGTGAGAAGCAAAGGGATGTAAGTGGCAAAATTAAAAATTTGGAGATAACCAGTACAAATGGTTGGTGAACCTCTCCTCAATCTTGGGGCAAGAGATGGCACTAGTAGACCCGGTAGTTGCTTCTATACAGTATGATTTAGAAAAGAAAATCAATGAAAGCCTACCTAGGATATCTTTAAACGCGTTTTATTCAAAACTTGAAAATGTCCACTTACATCCCTTTACTTCTCACTGCCTCGTATGACACCAGCTATTCGTTCTGTGATGGTGGATGAACCTTTTGCTTCAGATAATAGCACTTTAACGATACATGATTTCTTTCCTTCTGAAACCAGGTTCATCGAATACTGATGGAGGATCAGCGCATAACTCGTATCAGAAGTTTTTAGCAATTTGTTATTCCATCTTTACTGTTCATACCATTCGGTGTAAAAGATGGTTTCGGCTTACACATCTTTACAGATAGTAACTACTCTCGTAACAGAAGCTAAAGACATAACTGCTTACCTCCTTTACAAAGAAATGCCACAAAATTGTTTGTCTTCAATATGCTTTGATGTTACTACCCGAAAGTTAAAGGTCTCATCGCAACTTACCTTATCATCAGCGAGCAATACCACTACTAACTTGAGAGGGAAGAAACATCTAGGGGCTTTAGAAACGGATTGTGATTTCCAAACTGGGAGACAAAAGGTGTAAATATTTAGCATTCTATTGTTTTATTGCTCATTGCTCTCATCAAGACTTGTTCTGTCGTTGAATCACTACAGATTCTAGACCACCTGAATTCGTCACTGCGTTAGATCGTTGAATAGCTGATGTTTGATTGTGATCAAATTTTTTTTATCGCATAATGTACTCAAAAGTTTCAGATAGTGTTGCAAGTATATGTCCGCATATTTAGCATAATTCACATAACCAGTTGCGTAAAAGAGAGGTAGCTTGGTGTTTGTAAAAGAGAACCCCCACCGACTTAGAGGGTGCAGAATTGCAGCATTGCCCGTCTCACAATTGGCAATTTCGGTTTGTCCCCCCTTACGGTGATGGCAAAAGATTGTAGAAAAGTTGAAGTAAGTTAATCAAGAAGAAGTAGGGAAACTTTGGTCAATTTGGACTATTTTTATGCTGCACAGGAATTTTGTTTCCCAGCGCTCTAAACCAGTTTAATAACTCCAGTCACAAATAATTTGGTTACTGAGCTCTCTTAGATCTTTTAGAATTATCATTCTGACATTGCCGTATCATTGTGTGGCATTTTGTACTTCGGAAAAGTTTAAATCAAGGAAATTTTTTCGTGAACTTCACTGCAATAGTTGATTTTAGAATGTAAATTCAGGGTCCCCCCCCCCCCCCGCCAAAAAAAAAAGATTGAGCACCCCTTAAGTGTGACGGAGTACCCATCCAGAGTAAAAGCCCTCAAAAAAGAAAGAAATACCTCTTGAAAAAACTGTCTTAAAAATTCCAATGACGCAAAGCTGCTCCATGGACCCCCCCCCCTATTCCACCCCCCGCCTGTGCACCGCTGTTAAGTAGAATTTTTTTCTGTGAGAGTTTATTATTTTGCTATTATAGAGTGGTTTCTGCGAGGCTTCAGAATTTTTTTAAAGTAATAGAAATTATTTTTATTTAAATAGAGGATTATTTCGTCCCCCCCCCCTTCCCCCCCCCCCCAAACACGACGCGCAAATTGCTGGGACTTTTTACCCTTTCTTGCTGGAAGGGTAAGAAGTAATTTGCAACAGGTTTCACCTTTTTTATTGGATGTTTGGGTTTGGCCATTTTTTGCCCTAATTTTACTGTACTAATAGTTTTCATTGCAACGGAGAGCACCCTGGCGCCCTCTGCTTTTTCTCCATTTAAAGTCTAGTTTTTCGCCATTGAAACAGCGGCTGGTCTTCACACTTTCTCTTCAAGGCATTATGGCTCAGCGATAAGGAATAAATACGCCGTAAAAAAGTAATTTCTTTCGACAGGCTTTGATTTTCGCGAGCTTTCAGCTCGCTACATTACCGATAACTTCATTTTTGTGAAAATCGTGGTTCTCGAAAATATGTGGGTGATACTCCAAAAACCTGACATTTTCCAATTACATTTTTTTTAAAAATAAAAATGCTGAAAAAAAATTGTACTTATTCTTTGTTAGGAACTTATTAAGAGAAAAATAGAGGGAACTCACTTTAACTATGTTACACCCTCAAAAGAGGGGGTCAAACTTTCATATAGCAAGAGACTGACAAGCAGCACCAGGATAGTTACAAAATGAATTTCTTCATGGGATGTAACTACAGTAATAAAGAAATAACTGAAGCCTAAATCAAAAAGTATGGTTATTAAACGGCAAACCAAAATTTATGTAAAACCTCCCTTAACGGACACCTCCAATTTCTTCGAGTACAAGTCCCACATAAGTTTTTCCATATTATTCACTTTGAATAGCTTACATTTCGAATAACGGACATTCATTTCAACGAAAAAAAAATCAATTGCTAGATTAAAACTTTAAGTTAGCCATACACAGTATGAAAAAATTTACAAAAAGAAAAGTTACCTTCTCATTACCTGCGATTTGTTTTATGGTTCAGGAAGTACAAACATAAAACAAAAAGGGAATCTGCAATATTAATAACATGTATTTTAATTTAAAGCAACTACGAAATTTATAGCAACTTCACTAACCTATTCGAGCAACAGTTAGATGAATAAAAGTGAGGGAGATTTTTTTTAGGACAGGAGTATGACATTTTCCATACAATTTGCCTGTTGCGTAATCCCAGGATTATAATTAAGGTAACTAATGTTATTTTTGGATTTTAACCTCTTAATTCAACTACACACTATATGAGTAGAATAATTTTTTTTCTTCTTTTATTTAACATAGAAATTTTGTTCAGGAGAATGACAGCAAAAATGTTGCATACCCATTACATTCCTTCAAAGTTTTAGTAAGAACAGCACACAAATCATATGAACTTAATACTCAAGGAATCTAACAAAATGGCGATAATAAACAGTGTTGTAGCACAGCAAATCAAAAATTCCTTTTTTTAATCTATAATAATTGAACTCATTCCTAGGACAGGAGAATGACATGAAACCTGGGGATAAAGTTTAAATGTTGTACCTTGATGATTTAAATAATTTAATCAAAAAATGCTATTTTACACCTTTAAGTGTGCTTAATTTTGTACTACGAATTGAATTTGTGGAATATTGATATAAAATTTTTAAATAATTTAAATCCATTCGAAAAACGGATGGGGACACGCCAAAAGTGTTACTTTCTGGTTATTTAAAAAATTTTGTAGAAGAAACTAAATGAGTTATTGTTTTAATAAGAGTAGAATAACATCAGATAAGTTATTTCTAACTATTAAAAAAATGAAAACATTTACTGAGCTAAACAGTTTTTGTGTTAGGCTACTGGGACATAATATTGTTAGGATTTTGGAGAATTACCCATGTGCTCTTACAGTAGTATAGCGTTGCCTAAAAGAGAAATAACGCGGAATTGTCATATGGGGGGGGGGGGGTAAAGCAGATGACGATATTTAATACTAGGGCACGAGAAAATAGTTTTTTTAGTAATTTAATTCTCAAACTGTTTTCAATTATCGTCTGCAGTAGCTATAGGAGTCTTTTAAAAATAAGAGTGGGGAAATGGCCATTTTGCGGTTTTAAATGCCATTTTTTAAAAACTGGAGGCCTGATAGTTGACACTTTCAATTTTTCTGAACTTTCAGGATATATGTTAGTGTTATTGGTGATAAAAAACAAAGCTTCTTTCCTCTCAAATCTGACTTACTGGTTCTAAAGTATAGGTCAAAGTTTAAGGTCGTGAATTCCTTGGTGTTAAGTAGGGGAATGTTGGGCAAAGTGAAATGGTGAAATATTTGCTCTGCTTTTAGCGCTACCTTCCTAACAATATTTTAAATATGTAGTAACACATGTAGTCTGTTCCAGTCAAGAAAAAATTAACTCTGAAAATCAAAGAATATGATAATACAAGTAATTTTCAAAAATTGATACTTATATTGTAATATTTTGTTGCAAGTCAAAAATTATTTTTGTTATTATTAAGTGATAAAATTTTGAAATTAACATTTTAAATATTAATTGAGACCTACTAATATTCGGTGCAGTATTTATTTGTTTAATGTTAACCTTATTTGTATTTCAAATGCTTTGTACAGTTAGTCAAGTGCATGAGAGGCAAAGTGGATGGGACAAAGTGTATTAATTCATTTCATTTACTTATTCAATCATTTATAAATCACTTACATATTCATTAATTAGTAGTTTCTCATTTGCATTCTTTCATTTAAAAATTCTCTTATTTATTCATTTATTCACTTATTCATTCACTATTTCATTCATTCTTTTATTTTTTCTCATATGTTAACTTATTTATCTATTTAATTATTCGTTTATTGTTTCCTTTTATTTTTATTTATTCATTCATTCTTTCATTTACTTTTTTTTATGTGATCGAAAATATCTTTAACAATCAAATAAAAAGGAATTCATTGGGAAATATTTTATTTTTCACTTTTTTCAAAACAAATTTCCAATTTCTTCATCTTGAAAAAAGTAATCTTAACTACGTCACTTTGCCCCGCACTCCCCTATATGATCATTTTGCTTCAAAAGAAATGAGTGACTCATGACAATTTTTTTTAATATAGACACCACTTGATACTTGGTACAAACTAGAATAAATAATTTTGTGGGTCACTCATGGTTCTTGAGAGCAAAGGAGAATTGTTACATTTTGAACTTTTTTTTCCCTTCTTTCTATCTGAATATCAGCTATAACCATGAGTGATCCTCGTAATTAACTATAGGATTAATTGCATATCATGGTATAGTACTGAAAAAAAAACATAAAACAGCACGGGTACTCCTTCTTTCTCTGGCAGTTAAACGGTCTCAAATTTAATAAGTCAATAGTGAAAAAATACGAAATCTATCTATTGATATGGTCTTATATATCCTTCCAATCATATTTAGGGAAATCACAAACATAAACAAAAAACAATTCGGGCACAAAAGCATTGACATTAATGCGACCGATATTTACACATACGTTATGTACTCTCGGATTTCATTATTAGATAATTAATTTGTTCTCGATAGTATTTCACAGATAAAATGTCGTTTAAATGTTCGCCAACTGAAAATAAATATTTTACACTATATGAAAGCTATGTATATAGCACATATTCAAAATATGTATATGTTATTTATAGTTTTCACTCTGTGATTTCAGGTTGCTACAGAGAAACTTGACTTCAAAGAGAAAGCTAAACCAAAAGTAGGTTCTCTCGATAACGCCAAGCACAAGGCAGGCGGAGGAAATGTCAGTATTAAGTCTGAAAAGCTAAATTTCAAGGACAAGGCATCTGCCAAAATACATTCTCGGTCCGAGTCAGGCTCAGAAACACAGGTTTGATATTTTTATTAGTTATTATATAATTATTAACAATTAGCTCAGAAAAATGTAAGAAACTGCTTCAACTATGGGAAAACATTTCATAAAGTGATGAAACATAGACAAAGTTCTTATTTCGACAGTCATGCAGTTACAATTAAGCAAAATTCACCATTTTAGCAGGTACTGAAGGAATGATTATATTTTTCTACTTGGGTTAAGATTATCCATATACATTGATTTTATTTTAAACCAGAATTACATGTGTACGTTTACTCGGTTTTGAATGTTAAGCTGAAGTAACATTAGTGAACATTTTTTTGTGCAAAAACCGTTTCATCAAGTACTGGGAAAGTGACTTTATAATTCTTCTGATTTGGTTATAATTATCTACATTAATTGATTTTGTTTTACGGGGAACAACTGTTTACTGAATCATATTCTATAATGAACTTTAGTCCAAAAAATTTCTCACTTTTTTTTTTTTTTTGACTAATTGAGCAATCACTTGCTTTCATTTGACTGACGTCCTTTTATTTTTCCCCTACCTTCCTCTGCAGCACCAGCGTCGACCGGCCCCTTCCGATGCTGCTCCTCTAGCGAGCACAACCTCCTGGTTGCGTCCATATTCTACACACACGAGTACATACACACACGCGCGCGATTACGAAGAACATAATTTGAATTCGAGATGCCGAAAATTCAAATTCTCTTTATTTTTCCCCCCTTAGCCTGGCAAAGAGATTTATTGAAATCTTGAAACTGCTGCTTTCAATTTGAAAATTTGTTTTCCCATTTCTAACTGCAGTTTAAAACTTGGAAGTCGAGTATTCGAATTACGAATTTAAGAATAAAAAAAAATGCAAGAAAAAAAAATGTACAAACAAGTCAATTTTGCCAGCATAAAAGCAATATTTTTCATATTGTAAATTAATGATACCTGCAACTTCCAGCGATAAGGTTAGGGATGCAATTAGAGTAAACACCCTTTTGTTCCAGGCACTAGCTTTTAAAAGTGAGAAATTAAGTTAATCTCTTGTTGCCGCTATACACTTTGCGTTTTGTATATAGTCTACTTTTTACACTTCTTTATAATTTTCTGGGAATGAATGAGAAACATGCTTCATAGTCACTAAAAGACGAATAAGCGTATATCACTTTTAAGCATTTTGCATAAACCCGATTTAAAGATTTTCAGTTTACTGTATCGCTTGAGAACCGCCACCAGTGTAAGGGACTAACTTTTTTACTCTTTATTGTTGAGATACGCCCATTGGTCATATTATAAAATCGACTTTGGACATTTCTGTTGTGGTCATAGCTCATTTTTCGATTTTTTTCAGATTGCCCTTTCGTCTTTTTCGCGACGATTTGCTTGTCATGTCAATATATGCATTACTAGCTTCCAAGGACAAGTTAGCTTGCTCATTGGCTCATTTAGTGCCTGAAGAAGCAATGATATGGCTCGATTCTCCTCATAACCCTGAACGCCATGTCTCTATTTCAGTTGAATCTTCTGTGTTAGTACTTGTCTTGTACTACTTGCATAACTGTATTAATTGGACTCTATGTGAAGAAAGTCAGGCACTTACCTCCTCAAAATTCCAAGGAGAAGCAATCTGAGCAATCTTAGATTTCTCAGCTCGTCTGTTTCCACATGGGATAGTTAAAGTGTCAAGTGGTGTAATTTAATGCACTTTATTGCAGACAAAGAAAAAAAATAATAAGATATTAACCTGTAACAATTGAATGAAAGCAATTTACTAATCAAGAGTAATATTCATTTTTATCCTATTTTTAGAGCCCCGTTCAACCATCTTCCCCTGCACCACCGGAAAGTATGCCGCCATTATGTGAGGATGACAGTCCTTGTAGCCAGGAAGATCAAAAGCAAACTAACGTAACGTGCAATGGAGGCACTGGTGACAAAGGTGCCGCCATTTCCCATGAAGCTTCCCCTGCAATTTCTCCAGATAAAGTGGAAACTGAAGGAAAAAGAGACGAATCTAATTTACAAGGAAATGAAACTGTAAATGGAACTGGTACACAACCTGATTGTTGATACAATGTAACATTATATCCGTGCGATAAGTAATTGCTGAACTTTATGCATTTTTGATTTCATTTTTAACCGTACTATTTGTGTATGAACTTGTCGTGGCTATTAACTATGCAAGCATTGTGATGCCAGTATAACACAGTCTGTATACAGCAATCATATTTCGATTTCTCAGCTTTAAATTTTCATCGTTGAAGCTCTTTTACTGTTTAGCCACTTCAAACTGATATGGAAAACTTTAACGTAACACACAAACAATTATTATAAATGCATTTAAAATCTTTGTTGTAACTTCTCAAACTGTTACTGAAATAACCCATACACCCGCTTTTACAATGTAGTTAGAACTAATGAAAATGTAATTTCTAATGTAGAAAAATCAGTTACTGTTCATTGCAGTTTTTCTAGTAGAAAAGTGTAATCAGCAAGAATTGATTTTTCCTAACAGTCACTTGTATATTTTAAGAACATTTCGAATCTGAGAGCAAATTGATACAAATAAAGAGAAAATGCTCTCATTTGACAAAGATTTTATTTATTTATTTCATTTTTTTTTTTTTTTTTGCGATGAATTTCTTTCACTTTCTGTAAATTTTGTTATGAATAAATATCAAAATTGAATTTACCTTGCGTAGAAAATATTTTCTAAGCTCTTGAAATACATTACATTGCACATGAATTACTTTTAAGTTAACTTATGTATAGGGAACTTAATCTTTATGCGGCTACGAATGAATAAAACAATTCTTTATATTTATGTCAATGCTATTTCGAAAATAGCAGTTCAAGTTGTGGCAAAGTTAACTGGGCAACATTGTAAAGGTTGCAAATAACCGAAACACACTATTATGTACGCTTCAAAGTTAACCTTGCCACAGCTATGGTTTAGCTTAGTTTGAATAATGAAATAAATTTTAAAGTATTCAGTAGAATAACAATGGTAAAGTGTAAAACAATATTAGAAGGAAAGGGCTACAACCGAAAGACTTATTTTTTAGACATGTTACTTTCTACCAGTCAATTTCAATGATGTTGAAGCAGAATACATCAATTTACAATTTAAAGAATTGATGAGTTTCTAAAGCAATTACAAGCAGGGCCGGATTTGGAAGTGTGGAGGCCCCTAATCAAGGTTCAAAAAGATTATCATATTTTCGAAAATATCCGATACTTTGATACATATCCGATATTTTTGATTTTTTTGACCCTTGAAAGTTAGGATATTTTGTAAAAATTTCATTGTGGGGGCCCCTTTATTGTGGAGGTCCAGGGGCAGTAGCCCCGCCTGCCCTCCCTTAAATCCGGCCCTGATTACAAGACTACAATTAAAGAGCTTAACTTTAAGAAACCTCAGCAGTTAGTTATGTATGAATGAATGCTCATATGACACCGGTGAACAAATAAAATTAGTTGGTCAGCTTTTTTTTGGAAAAAAGGTAGACTAATTTGGCACGTGGTTCTAACTTTAAATTCTAAAATTTCTGTATCATGTCAAGATGTAAAGTTATTGTCATTCTGCTATTTTTACACCTTTGCATATTAGACATTAATTCACGATATTTGTAATTCATTTAATGATGTTAAAATTTTATTGCAAGATTTGGATCATACGTATGTGATAGTAAGCCCAAAGATTGGAGTATTTCTTTTATTAAGATACAAATTTGGGAACTGATGAGAGAGACAGAGTTCAGATCGAAACTAAATGAGCTAGAATTAACAACTTGGGATACTTTTATCTGAGTGGATGGAAATAATATTTCCTCAGTATATTAAGTAAATAAGCAATAGGCTTACAACTTACAGGTCACAAAAATTTATCACAAAAAATGCACTTTTTTCCAGTCATCTGCACTCTGTATTTCTCTCTGGATTTGGGGATTGCCAGCGATGAGCATAATGAAGGATTTCCCAAAAAAATTTAATGGGGACAAACACAATAGGTGAATTTTTCTGGTTTCTAGACGGGGAAGCTAATGGTACGCACAAGAGCCACAGCAAAGTTTATAAGTACTTTTGAGAAATGCTTTATCATCATTCTATTGCATGAATGCTAAAGGATTTTACTGTGTTAAACAGTTTTATATCATCAAATATGAAGATTGGTATTTTCTACAGTTCAGGTATGTTTCGACTAAAACTCGATGGAAATGGTGGATTTGGAGCAGTAAAATTTTTAATTTGGAGCAGATTGCAGTAGTAAAATCTTACGTTTTGCACTAACTTGAGCAAATATATATATCGTCGCCTCAGAGCAACAGAAAGATATCTTAGTGTTATTTCTGGGATCTTACTGTTGCTCTGAGGCGATGATATACACTATATGACCAAAAGTATTGGGACACTTTCAAAAGGTTTTTTTTAAAGGATTTCTAGAGTAATAAAAGAACAATTGCTTTGTAACTTTTTGCACACAAAAGGTATGTTTTAGCTGTCATTTTCAACTGAAAGTTATATCACCTATGCATTTAGAGGACCAGCAACAAATTGAGGAAAACGAAAATGTTTTTTGATCGTTCATCGTAAATAGTTGAGGATAAGCTGTAAATTTCAGGAATTGGGAACCTTACTATGTACAATTATTTGACGTACTTTCAAGAAAATATCACTGATATTCATGAAGATATAAGCATTTCTTTCAGAACTACAAATTTTATTTGAAGGTTTTTGGCTCATAACGCGTTAAGTTTTCCATCAAAGCTTACCAAAATTTTAGAAAACTTGACAGCATGCAAGAGAAGTATAATATTAAAATTTGAAATTAAAATATTGAAAATGTGATGAAATATGAAGGTTTAAAGCATTTTTTCTTTGTGCATGCGTGAAAGATAGCAATTTATAACTTTCATAATCTAAACCCCAACTAGATTTTCCAACTCATAATAAAATTTCAGTTCAATATCTTAAAAAATTCCAAGCGTTATCAGCGTTCTAATGAACTCAATTTGAATAGCTCTTGGGCAGACTGTGAATGGTGAGGGATCATTCACAAATGTTTTTATCATGAATCACACTGAGGGATTGCAAGCAGATGTTGCAAACTTGCGAACGACCCCTAAGGAGTTGTCGCCTCTCCAAAATCTATTCAAATTCAGCTGATTATATCGCTGATAACTTTCCGAATTTTTAAGATATTGAACTGAAATTTTATTATGAGTTGGAGAATTCAGTTGGGGTTTGGATAATGAAAGATAAATTGCTATCTTTCGCACATGTGCAAAGAAAAATTACTTTAAATGTCCATATTTTAATCAAATTTTTGACATTTTACTTTCAAATTTTAATATATTACTTTTTTTGCGTGCTGTCAAGTTTTCTGAAAGTTTGGTATGCTTTGATGGAAAACTTTGCCTGTTATGAGTCAAAAACCTTCAAATAAAATTTGTAGTTCTGAGAAAAATGCTTATATCTTCAGGAATATCAGTGATATTTTCTCGAAAGTACATAAACAAATTGTACATAGTAAGGTAACTAATTTCTGAAATATACAGCTTATTCGCAGCTGTTTACGATGAACAATGATTTAAAAACATTTGTTTTCCTCAATTTGTTGCTGGTCCCCTAAATGCATGGGTGATATAACTTTCAGTGGAAAATGGCAGCTAAAACATACCTTTAGTGTGAGAACAGTTACAAAGCAATTGTTCTTTTATTTCTCTAGAAATCCTTTAAAATGTGAATTTTTGAAAGTGTCTCAATACTTTTGGTCATGTAGTGTATGTCGAACACACAGAAACATGCGTGAGACATGATAAAATAATGAAAACGGAGAAGAAAGGTGCAAAAACACCAACTAATAATGGAGGTTCTCTTAATCTCAATTTTTATTATTTTATTTGTCTAATATTTTTCACAACTGACGAGTCCTTTCCTGTCTCACTTTTTTCTTACATTTTTTTGGATTTAAATTTAGTTTACACATTTACTTTGATTAACACACTGTTGCTTTAGTAGTGTACATTATGGTGCTTTTACCTATTTTTAAAATTTGTTTTATTTTATGTAGTTTATATTCTAAGTTCATATAAACTAACAACAAATATGAGAAATGCATGCATAAAACTTAAAACTCAAAAACAGATTCAAAAAGGCTAAAAAAATAATACAATTAAAGAATGGTTAAAAAAAACTTTACCTCAACAAATTACAAGTTGATTTTAAAGAACTATTAATTAATCTATACAAAAATTTATTTGTGTATGTAAGTTACTTATTTGATTCTATATCATAGTCATAAATGTTTACTGAACTACTTGATTAACAAATCTGAAGATCAAGAAAAGGCAACATTAAAACCTTTTATTTTCAACCATTTCATATTTAATCATAATAAATAAATGACATTTCAATGAAAAAATTGAATTTTAGAAACGATGTCATAAGGAAAGGAATTTTTAAATACATGTGGGGAAAAAATATGAAAATAATAATAAATATAATGAAATAGAGTTTAAAAAAACATTTATACAACGAAAAACTACATCTGACTCACTTTATTTCATTTGAGGTTACATTTAAATAGTGAAGTTAACTTGCGCCTGCACAGGCAATTTCCAGACTCTGATTCACACATTTTAGTTACTTCTAACACCTAGTGTTAATTTGAAAAAGGTGCAATTTGAAATTCTGATGACTTGTTTCTGTAGTCGAAGTAGCATTTATTATTGCTGCATTCTTACATGAGACGTATCCTATTTGGGTAATGAAATTCAGACTTCAAACTCAATCCGGAGTCAAAAAGACTTAGCATGAAATAAAATTTCCCACATGTTAGTTTGGGACCATTTAGTATCTTTTCAATCCTCTGCCCCTTAACATTTCGAAAAATAAATAAATAAATAAATGACCCACCCTACTGTATAGCAGCAAATACCAGGGCTACTAGTACTATATCTTGCCCCAAGATATACAGTAGAGGTTCACCTACCACTTACATCCCTTTGCTTCTCACTGCCTCATTTGACGTTAGTCGAACCAGCGGTAGCCGAAAAGTATCGCAATGGCCGCCGCTTACATGAATCAGATTTGTTCTAAGCAGTTTTGATTCCATAAAGCAGCTAATTCAATAAAGCTAGATTTCATTCTGTTTTTGACATTTTGATTCATTAAAGCGACTGATTCAATTAACCGGCGTAAAAGCAATTTCAAAAACATTTGAAGTTATAAGTGAAAACTTGAACATTAAAAAATAAACTGAAGATAACATTTAAAAAAAGTAAAGAAATCAAAATAAGGTTCTAAAAGATGACATGAACTTCGGAGCAGCACGTAAAGTTCTGTGCTGCCATCTTTGGGTGAATTTAATAATATATATCCAATTCTAAAATAAAGCTCCCTCAACGAGAAATCACAGGGAATATGTGAGAACTGTGCAAGTCTTTGTCTTAAACGAGTGTCATATGGGGCATCCCAATGGGAGATCACTGTGACCTCTCAAAATTTTTCCTTGAATGGCAAATTTCGCATGATGATTCGGCAAACTTCAAAATGATGCTGTAAGTTTTTGGTTTTAATTTTTCATAGTGATTTTTTCTGTCTTCTTTTTAGAATAGATGTAAGCTCACATTTTATTATTCAATTAAATTTGAAATCCCACTGGAGTAATTAATAATTTCCCTCCCGAGGTGAGCCCTGGGGTCATGGTTCAATTTCGCTAAGCTGGTAAAATTTCTCCTAAAGGTAAAATGGTCCAAATAATCTTGAAGGAAACAGTTTGGTTCGAAGATCTCTGAAAAACAAGAAAGCATCTCATTTCATTCTTTATTTTTGATTTTCTGTAGAGAAATTCGAATTTTATAAAATCCTGATGTGATAGTGGGATTGATTGGCTTCTGATCACCTGTTCTTTTTTTTTTTTTAAATCGAAATCGTTCTTAATGTGTCACTCGAACAACTTATTTCTTGCGATTTTATAATTTTAAACTTACTTTTTTTAAATAGATGAGAAATATTTAACACTAGCGCTTACGAGAGAAATTAAAGCTAATAATGCCAGAAATAAATGTTTGTACCCCCCCCCCCAAAAAAACGAAGGAAATGCAGTGATAAAAAAATTTTTAAATACCTTTATGCTGAAAAACTAACTACAAAACTAACTTTAAAACTACAAAATAACAATGTGTTACGCGTGTTTCAGGGTTACAAAGAAGCCCCAACAAATTTGAAAAGCATCACATTACTTACCTTCAAGATTAAAAAAAAATCCAACAATACCACAAGCTAAGTCATAAAATATATATATATATATATATAAGTAATTCTGCATACACAAAGAGGTTACAGTTGTCCTGTCCAACACCCTTGGCAATGTGAAAGACCTTTGATGCTTAGAGCAGTTGATACTTTGGGAGGGGGGGGGGGGGGTTAATGTTGTGGATTTTAGCCAGAAACGAAGGACAATAAAAATATGATTTGGCGAAAGTTGAATAACAGTATTGTAACAAAACAAAACGTGTAATTGTATAAAACATGCTCCGTCAGTTTCCTTTTATCTGGTGTTTCACCTTTTACCAAACCATGGAGCCAATCGAATATGAAATACATTCTGTCACAAAAAAATATATGCACCCAGAACAAATTGAGCTACACTCACGAAACTTGGCAGGCATGTAGTGTATAAGGAGATAAGATGATTAAAAATTCAGAATAAAAGATAATTTCATTAAACAGTTACAACATGCAAAAGGTTACTAATCAGTAAGTCGTAAAGCCACCTCTGGCAGCTACACAAGCCAAAACACGACGTGGCATCAAATCAATTAGGTCACTTATGACCCCATGCGGAAGATCATGCAAATCTTTGCAACTGCATCGTTAATTCCCCTGTATCCTGGGATGGCTGCAGTTGCCTTCCCATCACGTCTCAGACATGCTCTATTGGCGAAAGGTCTGGTGACCTGGAGGCCATGGGAGTACGTCATATCCCTGAAGACAATGTTGAGAGAGTCGCGCAGTATTGTGGACGAGCAATGTCCTGCTGATAAATGGCACCTGGGCGACTTGATAGCATGGGCAGAACAATCGGCATTAAAATGCTGTCCACGTATCTGCGAGCTGTCAAAAAGCCTTGGAGAACAACTAGAGGTGATCGTATGTCCCAAGAAATCGCTCCCCACACTGTCACACCTTGTGAAATGGCTGTATGCCGCTCGACAACAAATGCCGGATCGGAACGCTGGCTGGTGCGCCTCCACACACGTGTAAGGTGATCATCAGCACTGAGACTGAATCGGGATTCATCGCAGAAAATCACACGCCTCCAGTCTGTTACACTCCAAGCTGCCCCGAGGTCGGCAAAAATCCAGTCGACACTGCCTGTGATGTGGGGTCAGTGGCAAACGTCTTAATGGACGTTGGCTCCTTAAGCCAACTTCGGCCAGTCGAATCAAATGGGTTCCCTTGATACCACCGGATGCCTGGAAGAAGGTAAGTGGCGTTGAATCGATGCTCGTGAAGTTGTCGGTGCCGAAGTGGCCACTCTTTTGATTGCTCCATCCTCGCGTTCATTTGTGTTCCTGGGACGCCCAGAGCCTCTGCGACGGTAGACTCTCCCTTCCGTGATCCACTGTTGCCAACACCGAGCAACTACCATATCACTCCGACCAAGGTGGCGGCCGATACTCCTGTTTGACCAACCTGCTTCTCTGAGGCCTATTATAAAGCCCCTATCAAACCCCATCAGCTGTTCGTGCAGCCGCCGGCTACGCCTTAGAGGCATCTTAAGTCACAATACAGTCCACCGAAGTCAACAGATTCAATTGAATAGCCCTACGGCACAAGTACTCATGCTTTTAAACTCTCCCACCTGTGCAACTCACATGCTCATAGCGCGATTATCCTTGTTTCATTGGAGCTGAAATCATTTGCATATCGGCTACCAAACTGCATTTGTGCCCAGTTTCACTATTGTGCCTCTAATTCTTCTAGGTGCATATATTTTTTTGCGATAGTGTATATAAGCATCTTTGAGCTCAAAGTAGGCTATATTCAAAATTTCTGTGGCACTGCTGTAAGATAGCGTTGAGTCGTAGCCAGAAGCAACATTCATCATCCGAGGGAACAGAGTCCGCCTGGGACTTTTGATCCAAAATGGTGGGTAGTTTGAACGTTCGATTTCATTATGTATGATGTCAATAAAATGCTTCATTTTGATTTAAACTTAGCTCCTTCTTCTCTCGCATGAACAGCTATATTTGGAAACCTGAGCTCATTAAATTCTACAATAACAAAATTCCGTAAACTTTTTAACAAAATCTATAAGAAGTAAATGCCCAACTGTGTCAACGTTTTCTAAACCTCCTACAACTTTCAGTTCTTCTACATCCTCCATAATAAAAGCCATGTAACTGAGCCCTGAGTATTAAGAGTCTAAAGTTGCTCTCTTAATCCGTTGCTGATAACTTGCATCGTTTCCTGTTTAGAGTTTTACTTTTAGCTTTTCTTTTCTTTTCCAAATCTCTCAGACGGAGTTTTTTAAAGTGTTTATGCTCTGCCAAAGAAGGTTCTAATTTTAAAATTAGGAAATATGTTGTTGTTGTGAGATTTTTAAATAAAACCCTCAACAGAATTGAAAAGTACAATTATGCTATTACATAAAAAGTTTTGAATAGTGTTTTTAAATAGGTACTTAAACTCTTAGCTGATATAGAACTGCTTCTACATGTAAAAGTCTGAGGGAGTATAAAGATATGTTAGCACAAGGAACAGAAAACCAGCTGTGTTGCTCCTTGAGGAGAACTATCAAACTCCTTGCTATACCACCAGGGTTTCCGCTACGGTCGCATTTTTCCGCATAATGCGAAAACACTATCTGAATTGCGAAAATAAAGCAATGCATTTTCGCTTTTTTGCTCAAATAAAAAAAAAAAAATTAGTTTTTTAAAAAAGAAGAAATGTATGATCCTAGAGAGGAAGCGTGCATGGCGATAATCAACTTAATCTTTTTTGAATCTTAGCTAAGATGTTTAAACTACAATTAAGTTCAATAACTATTAGTCTTATCCAGCATTATGTCCCCCCCAAAAACTGCTTTATTAGGAGGAGGGGACTGCAACGTTCTAAACACCAATTATGTTTTCTTTTTTTATTTTATGCTTTAAAAAATTGCTGTTGTACTTATTTCTTCAAGGATGTCACAAATGAAATATGAATTTTATTTTCAACTGGAGATGAAACACTGAGGCATATATAAATATATGAGAATGTGAAACATTTTAGCATTTTGCTAACATTTTTCCATCAATTTTAGCTTTTATGCTAAAGAACTTTTGAACCCAGCTTAAACCCTGTGCTATACATTACCGAGTCCTTGAGGATGCTCTCCAATGGATTCTCCAACGAAATGCACAGGAAACCCCAACTGCTTTGCTGTAATATATATTCAAACAACTAAAAGTAGCTATAAGCTTGCAGGTATAAGCTTTGCGGCCCCGATACAGACCACCATGATGTCATGCTGATGAATGACCCCCCATCCCCCCTCCCCTAAGAACGAACTTACGGTTTTGGTATTGAAAAAAATCTGAAATAGCTTGGGTGTCAATAAAAATCACCAAATTGGCCAGGAATAATGTACCTAATAGGGCAAAACGTTACTAATTAATTTCATAAGCAATGATATGAAGTAGTATTTCAAATATTAACTTTAAAAATATTTTAGTGAATTGTGAAGATTACTGCAATTGTTTACATTTTATTCACAAAATGGAAAACCCAATGATGGTTTTGGGGGGAGGGGCCATGACTCCCATGACCTTTCCCCTGTATCCACACCTGGGTCGGAGTCAGTACTTGTTTTTTGACTGCTAGGGCCTAGAGATTTTGTAGGATTAAGGCGCTGAGTGGCAGAATCCAGTTCCCCAAAAAGTAAGAACCGACATGAAGTTTGAGTCCTCTGATGTATTTTTGATTCGTTAATTCATAGTACATGCCCTGGGGTACTTTTGGTCAAATTCTTAATTGACACCCATCTTTGGTTATAAAGTAACCCTGCATGCAAAAATGTTCCTTGGAAAGAATTACTGAATTACTTCAGAACTACCTTGTCAAAACTTTTTCACTGAGGAAGATTAGCAAACGATAAATTCATATCAAAGTTGAAGAAAATAGTCTCCCACTAGCTTTAATTCAAAATTACCTCTCACTTGTTTATCTATTTTTTTTTTCTTTTTTGTGTTATATTTTGATCACAAAGAAAAATCATTTCACAAGGCAACATTTTTTTTTTTTTAAATAACATTCAAATCATAAAGCTACTTCTTTAAAAATTTATGGTGATTATAAGCTCCATATAAGATTAATCATGCACAACAATAATCGATTAAGCTCTAAAGCCTTTCTAACTTCAATGAATATGTTTACCTATCTATATTTATGAAATCCAACAGATTAAAAGAATTTAAAACCATACAACTGTGAAAGTGGTGAAGAAAATAAATTTTAAAATAACACATGATTTATTTAAATCTCACATTTATTTAAATGCACATCTGCAAAAATATGAAATAAC
This sequence comes from Uloborus diversus, assembly GCF_026930045.1. Classification (NCBI taxonomy): domain Eukaryota; kingdom Metazoa; phylum Arthropoda; class Arachnida; order Araneae; family Uloboridae; genus Uloborus; species Uloborus diversus. Next base: position 62,382,678 of record NC_072740.1, read on the forward strand.
ATAAAAGATAAAGTAAGTATCCTCGTAAGTAGGTCAATAACTTTAAAACAGTGAACAGTTTTCATACACTTCTTATTTTCGTCGTGGAAATAGGCCCTTAGCTCGTCCACGTCCTCTAGCAGCTGTGGAAATATTAACCAGATTTTAAAATATAGAATTTTCAACAATGCATAAGGGGGCTATCCATAAATGACATCCCAATTAATTCAATATTTTTGACTCTCTCCCTTCCTTCGTCATAATGTGTCATACTTTATCAAACCCCTCACCGCCTTGTCATGTTACACTATATTGCATACTTGTAGCTCTGAAACAAAGCACTACATTATAGATCTTTATTCTATTTGTCAGAATGAAAAATGGGGGGGGAGGGGGAGAGAGAGAAAGGAGAATTGTTTTTATTCAAAATAGGAAGAATTATTCCCCATGCACTTCTGTACATGCGTTTGTTTCTGTTGATTTGATAAGAATAGGGCTCAGATGAAATTAGAAATTTACTTTTTGTTTAGGTCAGCTGGATTATTTGTACTATAGGTTATAAGATTTTTTTAATGTGAAAACCCTATTTTTGTAAAGATTCTTTACCAAAAGTTAAAATGTCTAAAAAATTTTACTTTAAATTAAAATTTTAACTAGAATTTAATATAAACCTTAATCAGCACTGACGTTTTTCGACATTAACCAATGAGAGTGGGAAAAAAACAACAGAGGAAAAAGCATTTTACCTTTTTACAATAAAAGGAAGATGGAAAACAAAAAAAGTGCAAAAATATGTTGATTTTAAATGTTTTTATTTTAACTAAACTGTGCATTCTCACACTTTTTGTTACCCCCTCCTCCTTCTTGTCACAATTTCAAGAACCCCCTCACTGAGGGACATCATTTGTGGACAGCCTTTAAACATCCTTAAAATAATGAAAGAAATAAAAAGGAAAAAAAAAATAGGCATGAATTGTATATTTGTACGAACCTCAGCTAAAATTTTACATGCAATACATTGCACATCATGAGAATTCCTACTATCATGGAATCATTCAAATATTTTAACTTGCTTTTGTCTTTTCTACAAATTCATTAATACAAGCAAAAGGATTGACCATACGATGACCATGAAAAGTTAAAACTAATATTTAAACTCCCAATTTCTCTCCTAGTTTACCATGGCCAAAAACCTTCAGTATAACTGTGAAGGTGAACAGCTAAACAACAAGCTTACCTGACGCAAGTTGTAGTCAGTATTCAATATTCATTAATTATGTTATGCTTAAGATAAAATTAGTTTTAAAAAATAATAAATTATATAAAGTTTGTACAATACAGCTACACAAGTAAGCATACAGTCGAATCCCTACTTAAGCAAGGATGCATTCCAACACTAATCACATAAGTCGAAATTTCACGTTATGGAAAAATGTACGAGTGCAATTTTTTTAGAAACATACCAAATTCTTTTAGACATTTGTAAACACCCCTTAAAATGCTTTAAAGCATTCCGCAACTACACATTACAGTTTTCTACATAAAGGACTGAACTTTTACTGTATTTAAAAAATAAAAAAAGCTGCTTTATTCGACATAAAATAGTTTTAAGATGTACAAAATGAATGATCGATGGGGGGGAAAGACTTGAAATAAAACAACACGGGTACGCATATTATGTAGTAATAATAAAATGCTGTATATAATAGTACTGTGTACAGTAGATACAGTAATAATATTTATGAGTTAAAAAATGATGAAAATTATGATTTATGCTCCATGACATGGGTGCAAGTTTGGTGATGTGTTAAAGACGGAAAATATTTTTAGCCCCTCCCTCCCCCCCCCCCCCCCCCCCGGCGCATGTGTGCTTGAGGAAAAACGTATGTGCATAAATGTTGTAGATTTTAACAATGCCAGTTTTGAAATTTGTGTTTGATTTGATTTTTAAGCCTATAAACTGTAATATTTAAACGTTCTGATATTGTAATTCTAAAAAACCGAAAAACCGCTAATAATGGGGGGCTTGGAGGCTCTCACCCAGAATTTTTTTTAAATTAAAGTTCAAAAACGCAATGGTAGGCCGCTTTGGTAAAGTTCAGGGAAAGGAGAGCTTGAAGGAGTCTTACATCAATTATTTCAAACTAATAGTCCCAAAATCACAATATTGGGCGACCTTCAAAAATATTAGAAAAAGAGGTGGGGGGGGGGGGGAGCTCTGAACTCTCCCCGAAATTCAAGCTTTAAACACGAAATTGTACTCCATCTTTCATAACGTTTATACGCTTTTTGAATGCATTATCGAAGGGATGGAGTTCAGGAACACTCCTTCGGCAATATTTCGAAATTGAAGTTGCAAACACGCAATTTTAGACGATGTTGGATAATGTTAGGGGTAAAAGCGTTTGCGGCTCCCCGCCATTAGTTTTTTGTCAATCGTAAACATTTTTATCGCAGGAATAGAATCGCTTGGGACATAAGATTTTCACTTTTGCAACATAAATCAGTTCTGATCGGAAAGTCTACCCAAGGTAGCACCAATAAACCAGAAAAGAAGGAAAGGTGGCGGGGAAGGGTATGGGAGACTAATGATAATGAACTGGCACCAATCCCCCACACAGTCTTCATTTGAAAAAGAATTATAAGATAGCAGGTGGTGAAATTAGCAATAGAAAAACCCGCTTCAGTGAAGTAGATAAATTTTTTAACGAGATACACTTTCCAATATTCATTAATTAAAAAAAGAAGTAGGGGAACTGAATCCTTACCCCAGGCAAGGCCCCCGAATCACATCCCTCTTAAGACACTCAAATATAGCCTGAAATGGCGTTTTTAATATTTCAGCATCAAGAAATTTTCGGAAGAGAACTCCCGAACCCCTTCCTCTGAGTTCACCATAACTGTCCTAAATTTGAATTATTAAGGTTTCAGTTTCTAAATTTTTTCTAGGGAATAGTACCCCCTTTACCTATAAACATGACTTACGACCACCTAAAAGTTTTAATACTTCAATTTCGGAAACTTTTTGAAAGAAGCTTCCTACACCCTTTCCCTTTAAGTCATCCAAAGATAGCCCAAAACAGAGCTCTTAAAATTTCCGAAACGGAAATATTTCGGGCTGGGCGGTGTAATCCCCTCCCTCTCCCATTGTGTTTACTAAAGGCAGTGTAAGTTTGTGTTTAAGATTTATTTTTCTATTGAAAGAACAACTCCCCTCCGCACATCACCAAAGGCAACCCTAAAGTTTCAAGACTTCGATTTCGAAAATGTTTTGAGACAGACCCTTGATTCCCTACTAACTCTTAACTCACTCAAAAATAGCCAAAATAGCATTTCAATACTTCAGCATGGAGAAATTTTCTAGTATGTGGACGCCCTTTGCTGTGGCGTAAACATTTAATCTCGCCCGCAATCACTTTCAATCGGTGATTCAGATTCAACTCTAAGACATTTTAAGAGAACACATAATTTTCATTTATGCGTGCAAAATTTGAAAAAAAAAAAAAAAACCGAAAGGATGATTGAAAATAGCAAGAAAAAAGGCTAAATTTTTAATAAGAGACTATTTTTTCGAAAATTCAGGGAGAATAGCGAGCAACTCCGCGATCTGCAATGCAGTGAGTTGGAAATAACAGAGCTATACCTAAAAAAAGTCAAACGGCGCGAGTCTAAAAGCCACTCCTCCAAAAGCATGTTGCAAACAAAACAAGCCCATGGCGGAAAATCGAGAGAATGTTGATGCAAATTCGTGGTTATGAAACGGTTCAGTAATATTAAAGTATGTTTTTCAAACACCCAAATTTTCTTTTTTAAGTAAAAACTGAAAGAAAGTCATCGAATTTCTTTCCGTCCCGGAAATTTTGTCCAAGATGGAAATCCGTCCTGAGACGGAAGGTCTTGCACCCATGCTCCATGATCAGATTATTATTCTTATCTAATACATTTTTAAATACTGTTGCTTTGCCTTTTCTTTATATAATGTCAGGGTCGGATTTGGAAGTGTGGAGGCCCCGAGGCAACGAAATTTTCGAAAATATCCGATACTTTGATATATATCCGAATATTTTGATACCCGATGTTTTCGTTAAAAAAAATTTCTATTCAAATCATTTTGTCAAATAATTTTTAAATCTTTGAGCTCAAGAAGCGAGAAGTTGTAAGGATGACCTGCATAGTTAACCATTTTTCGAATTTTTTTTTTACTTACTTTATTTTTCTTTAACTCATATGTACAAATTACAAATTAAATGCATAAAAAAATACATTGCCACTGAAATGCTCGATCAAATAAAAAATTGATAGTAAATGGATACTTGCAATCAGGGCTTTCTGATATATCTATAATATTTTTCTGCAAGCATTCCTTATAGAAATACAAGGAGGAGGCCCCGGGGCAGTAGCCCCGCCTGCCCTCCCCTAAATCCGGCCCCGTCTAATGTTTCCATTATGGCAACAGCTCTTCTTCCTGATCTCCTCAATCCACAATACAAGAGCAGTTTATATTTTCTGTTGTACATATGGAAGATTCACTTATACTTATCATGCTACCTGCGAGGTTTTATAGTTGTTCAAGAAGCATATCGAGAATTTTAACCTCCCCCCCCCCCTTTTTTTTGTCAGAAAATTTCTTTTTTTTTTCCATCTTCACAAATTTTAGATGAAATAGGTGCCACAAAGGGTTCATTATATTTCATCAATTTGAATATTAAGAATGAAAAAAAAAAGAAATAAATGAAAGATGCCAAGTGGTTATTGATTCACTAACAACGCGATGTGTACACTAGTTTGATGTGAGAACTTTCCGCTGTCAGTGATGCTTAAAGGGAAGTAATAACATTCAAAAAATCAATATTTAATAGTCGATTACGGATCCAATCCTTCTAAAAAAAAATTCATCGTCGCACAATAGCCATTTCGCGTAAGTTGAATCGTATTGTAGCAGGAGTCGACTGTAATAGGAATTTCAAACAATGTTTTTCTTTCTGCTCTATGCAAATTACATTAGGTACTATTATATGGTACTACCTACTGCTGATTTTTCAATCTTTTTTATTACCAAAGTGACAATGATATAAATAAGTGGTTTTCATTACAATTTAAATTAACTGATTTAAAAAAAAACTCAGTTTAAAACCATTTAATTTTTTATTTTAGCCCAAGGGTTTAAACCTCCATATCTGCAGGGCTTGGAAGAATGTTCTAAACTTTTGATTTTGCTCACATCAAATTAATTAGGGTTGTCCAACTAGAATTTAAGGGCTCAAATCCTTAAATAAAGACTAGGGGGCTGTGCCCCCTGCTAGTTTTGCTTGCCAACCCCTTTGCCACGGCTACCAATTGCCGATTTTGTTGCTTTTCTCCTGGATGTCCTGCCTTATTATCAATTCTTATTTCTAGCCCCTTAAGGTTTACAGGGGTCTGACCAGAGGATATTTGGGTCCGTTAACGGACCCTTCACAAAAATCCGATCAACCAAAACGGACCTTTCACAAAATCCCGATCAAACAAAACGGACCTTTCACAAAATCCCGATCAAACAAAACGGACCCTTCACAAAATTCTGATAAACAAGATCGGATCTGTCACAAATTGTCTGCATATTTCTGTGTATAAACCGCATATTTCTGTGTATAAACCGATAATTTTTGGAACCTTTTTTTAAGTCAAATTAGAGGGATCAGCTTATGCAAAATCGGCTAATTTTGAAAAAAAAAAAAAAAGGCGCTCTTGTGATGCTCCTGCAAGCGATAAATAATTGCTACTGCCAAATAAATATAATGGTTGTTTTGTAGTAAGTTACCGCCCTAAAGCTCCAGATGGAGTAACTGAGCAGGCAGTGTATTTTATAATGGTTGTTTGTTTTATCACAGCTAATTAGCAGCGGTGTTGTTGTAAACTTTTCTGAAAAGGCATTGGTAAGCACTTTTCTCCGCTCATGATTTAACAAACAATAATAATACATATCTGCGAAATGAACTTAGAACTGCAAAGGGTGAGGAAAAAATATGATCGCTTCAGATAGGGTTACCAACTTCAAAATTATCACCACTTAGCGTCTGGCGTTGAACCTTTATAATGACTTGATTAGAAAATATTCTCATCATTTTGCCAGCTTGTCAATATTTGCGTTTTTACGGTGCGGTGCCATGTTTAATTGTTATTTTGGGAGAAAATTATGTATGGGTTTTGATTTTTCGATGCTAACAAGGATGATTAACTTTAAATAAACTCTTTTAATTACCTTTTTTTTTTCTTTAGATGTCTACATTTTGAAATATGCAATCTTTTAACATCCGATATGAGAATCATATTTTGTTCTTTTTTCAAGCTAACTTTGCTTTATTAGGATTCAAATAAATGAAAAGTCTCTTTATTTCTGTTAGAACTCTCATTTCAAGTTTTTAAAGCAAAACTCCATTCATGAGTCAAAAATGAAAATGCTGAATAGATGGTTTATTTTATTTTTTGGGTCAACTGTGTCCACAGATATTAATGAAATGGTTATCATTGGACTCTAAAATGCAATTTTAAAATAATTTTATCAAAAATATTTCTTTTACAAGCCGTTTTTATACTTTTGATGCCTTCACTTTGAGAATTGCGATCTCTTTGCATCCGATATGGGAATCCGATTTTTCGAATTTTTGATGATTATTACGCTTTGTTAATTGTAAGAGGTAAACAATTGAAATATCTTTTTATTTTTGTTAAAATCTCAGAATTTATAGTTTTAAACGAAATTCTGTGCTTTTTAAGAGTGTCTTGGGTCGAAAAGTTGAATGCCGAACCCTATTCTGAATTTTATTTTATTTATTTATATTTTTGTTACAATTATTTTAAATACTGTACAGAAATATATCTAGTATAATTTAACATAATGTAGAATGGTAGATAAATATTGATACTTGAAAGAGCGATGACCCCCCCCCCCCCCCCCCCCCCCGCGTCAAATGGCAGAAAAAATAATCCAGAATGATTTTCTCGACATAGAAGAGTTAAACACTCAACTTTAAGTTTAATTGATGCAGTTTGTGCCATATCTCTAAGTTCTAAAATTTCGTTTTAACAAAAAAAATTTTTTTTTTTTTGCAAAATTTTTTGATTTTTCACAAAATTAATTCATTTTTCACAAAAAACGGACCCTGTGAAAAATCCTGGACAGACCCCTGGTTTAGAGGGATGAAACAGGGTGAAATGACTTCGCCTAGATGTCCAGAGGGGAGAGGGTTAGAGACATGCGCCCAGGTTTTAATAAAATCTGTTATAGACTTTGTGTGAGATTAGCATTTCTGAAAACTATCTTTGTAAGATTTTGAAATAGAACTTTGTATAGTCTGTCCAATTCTCTTGTGATCCAGAAATCATCCGTGTAAGATCATCTCTTTTTTTGCCTTTAAAAAAAAATATGAGCGATTTTTCTACCCCTTTTCTGGCTCTTCAAAACTTTCCAATGAACTATAGTCAACATATTTGATTAATTTAATTTTTTTAAAATAAACAAAAGAATTATTTATAAATCATCAAAAGGGGAGCTATTTGTTCGAAATCAGTAAATCAACTACAAAGCACAAAGAGTGGAGTTACCTTATGTCCCAAATATCAAAATCATACAAAATAGAAATTTACATACAGGAACAATGTGAAACAGAGCGATTCTCGAAAAAATGTCCCATGCGTAACGCTAAGTTTTTAATTTTTCCAGCTATAACCAAAGCCTTCAAAAAAAAAAAAAAATGCTGTTGGAGAATAATACATGCTTTAATATAATATCAAAGAATAACAGTTAATCCCACATTTAATTAATAGTTACTTGAATAAAATAAAAAACTTAGCGTAACGCACGCTACATTTTTCGAGAATTGCCCAACACATAATATAATCATGAAGAAAAAATTGGACTCGGGGGGGGGGGGGGGGATAGAACAAAAACAAAGCAAAATGATAATTCCATTACATTATGTGTCATTTTTTTTCCTGAACTCTAAGGAGGCAGGTGCATTTGATTCATGCCTATCATTCAAAATACGGCCCAATTAAAGACCTTAAAATTATTTTTATGGGACAAAAAATAGAGTGAAACTTCTCAGGACCTTATCCGCAGTTCCAAGAAATCAGTCATTATGTGAGGTCGTTTAAAGTAGTGGACACTGGATTGCTTAAATAAATGAAACAAAATTTTATTTTTAGTATAACCTCGATTCAACGATTGCCAAGGGACTGGAAAAAGTTATCGTTAAATCTAGGATATTGTAAAATCTAGAAGCATAGACACTTAATACAATAAAATTCGGACCAGTGAACTGTAACATAAATTGAGAAAATCGTTAAATCGAAGTTATACTCTATTTGAATTGATTATCGAATAGCTTTTGATAAGGTACTGCATGTTGCTCTACTCAGCAAACTAGCTGATATAGTACAGTAAAAATAGGGGTTGGACCCAAACATCCAAAAAAAAGTTTAAACCTGTTGTAAATTGTTTATTACCCTCCCAATAAGAACAGGTAAATAGTCCCACCCCGTTGTGTGTTGGAATCGGGGGCATCTAAAAATTGCTATTTTGGGTATTTTTTCAGAATTTTTAGAGAAAATTTCAAGTGGGAATATTACGTCATACTAAATTTAAAAGCATTAAATTAAAGGTGTTCACCCCCCAAAGAGGGATCACACAACCCACCAATGCTAAAGTCCCCCTTATCCTTGTAAAACAAAGCAGTATCCCCGACCCCCCCCTCCCCCCATACATTTCAAGTGGAAATATTTTTATGCAAAATTAAAGTTGGAAATCAAGTGTCTCCATCCTCCAAGTGCGATAGAACAACTCCTCCCAAAGCTACAGCATCCCCCCCCCAAATAAAATATTACCCCTTCACCCTCCCCCCTCCTTTCCATTTCAAGTACAAGTATTATTAATTGCAAATTTAAAATGCATTAAATCAGGACTGTTCACTCCACAAGAATACTAGCTCCCCTCCCAAAATGAAATAATATACTTAAAGATTACCCCCTCCCCTCTCTCTGACGGCTCATTTGATTAAATGGTCAGAAAAATTATGCTGAACTGTTTTTTCCCCCTTTTTACTATACTGCTTTTTTACAGTATTTAAAATCAAAATTTTTATTTTGCATTACAACAAGCATGCCTCAAATATGTCATCAGATTGAGATAAACCTTCCGTCAGAACTGGAGTTTTCAAATGATTTCTCCTAAGCTTGTAACAAAAAGTCTCCTTTATCAAGATATTTTTGGAATCTAGATCCTCGGCAAAATCATTATTGTTGCAGCTATGTCTAACACAGTTTGTGCATATAGTTGAGCACTTCTGTCCACTTTCATATTTTTCAAACATTCACTATATCCAATGAACCCCTCAGAGCAAAGCGCAAGATATAAAGCGCAGAAAGTCTTCTAGAGCAGAAGACTTGGCTGCTGTAATAGGACGCAGATGATATTTCTGTGGTACTTTCTCCTTCTTTGTACCCATCAAAAATGACACTAGCTTTCCCATACTTACAAGTGACATACACACTGCATTGCTGGCATATTTCCTTGAAGCTTGCAGATCATTACCGAAAAAAAATACATGATCGAGAAGGTATCTTCCATCTATTACATATATGGCGGCAGCAGTTTGTTTTGTGATTGTGGATGGATCTTTTTCTTCAGATTATAACACTTTAACGATACAAGATTTCTTTCCTTCTGAAACCAGATTCAACGAATACTGATGGAGGATCAGCGAATAACTCATAATAGAAGTTTTTAGCAATTTGTTATTAAATCTTTACTGTTCATACCATTCGGTGTAAAAGATGGCTTGGGCTTACACATCTTTAAATAGAAATACTCTCGTAACAGAAGCTAGACATAACTACATACCTCCTTTACAAAGAAATGCCACTAAATTTCACCTTCCATATCCTTTTATATTACTACCCTAACATTAAAGGCCTCACATTTCACCTTATTATCAGCGACCAACCAGTATCGGCGAGCAACACCACTACCAACTTCAGCTAATACGCGTAGAGAGAGAAGAGCAGTATTTAGCATTCTACTGTTGTATTGTTTGCTCATTGCTCTCATCAAGACTTATTCTATCATTGAATCACTACAGGTTCGGTACCACCAAAATTTATACCTGCGTTGGATCGTTGGGTAGCTGATGTGACACCTTTATCTTTTTTTTTATCGCATAATGTACTCAAAAGTTTCAGATAGTGTTGCAAGTATATATATGCATATTTAGCATAATTCACATAAACGGCTGTGTAAAAGAGATGCCGCTAGGTGTTTGCAAACGAGATCCCCACCGACTTGGAGGGTGCAGAATTACAGCATTGCCCGTCTCACTGTTGGCAATTTCGGTTTATCCCCCTTACGGTAATGGCAAAAGATTATAGAAAAGTTGAAGTAAATTAATTAAGAAGAAGGAGGTAAACTTCAGTCAATTTGGACTTTCTTTTATGCTGCACAGGGATTTTGTTTTAGATATCACTCCAGATCTCTAAACAGTTTAATAACTCCAGTCACAACTAAATTGCTTACTGAGCTCGCTTAGATCTTTTAGAATTATCTTCCTGACATTACTACAGTAGAAGACCGTTATAACGCACACCTTGGGACCAGAGCTTTTGCATTATACAGGTTTTTGCATTATATAGATCATTTCACAAATTTTGAAACTAATATTCAGAATATATCTATATATTAGCACTTCAGAATGAGTTTTATTTGCAATGAGTATTAAAGCACAATATTACAATTAGTAATTCACATATAAATATGTTTCACAATCAAAAGAAAGTGCATTATCCTGCACTTCTGCTAGCATCATGGTTTGCATAACAGCTGCATTTTCAAGAGCCATCTGGTATTTTCTATATACTGTAAGTACTAATTTTCATTTAAAAGCTTTGAATTAAGATGGAAAGATGAAAAACTGTTTCAAAATTTAATTTACCTTACAATTTTCATGCTTGCAAAGCAAAACAGAGGGATTTTTTAAACTTCAAAACATATTGTTTACTTCTGAAAAGTTGTGCGTTTTATAGAGAATTGCGTTATATATAGGTCGGCGTTATAACGGTCTTCTACTGTATATCATTGTGTGGCATTTTTTACTTTAGAAAAGTTGAAAATCAGTGAAATTTTATCGTGAACTTCTCTGCAATCGTTGATTTTAGAATGCAAATTCCCCCCCCCCCCCCCCCCAAAAAGCAATGGCGCACCCCTCAAGTGGGACGGAGTCCCCATCCAGAACAAAAGCCCTAAAAAAAACCACAAATACCTCTTGAAAAAACTGTCATAAAAATTCCAATGACGCAATCTGTGCCATGGACCCCCCCCCCCCCTCTTTGTGCACCCCAGTTAATTAGCATTTATTTCTAGAAGAGTTTTTTATTTTACTATTTAAGAGTGGTTTCTATGACTTTTGAGTATTTTTTTTTACATTATAGAAATAATTTTATTTAAAAAGAGGATAATTTCGCCCCTCCCCCCTTTCCCCCAAAACCCGATGTGCAAAGTGCTGAGACTTTTTACCCCTTCTTGCTGGAAGGGTAAGAAGTAATTTGCAACAGGTTTCTTTTTTCGGGGGGGGGGGGGTGCTTGGGTTTGGCCTAATTATACTGTACTAATATAGGAATATGAGTGATAATTTATGAATTGGCAGACTCTAAGGGAAAGTCATTCTAAATGGAGTGATGTCACAAGTGGGGTCTCCTCAAGGATCAGTTTTAGAGCTTCTTTTGTTTATTATTTTTTTAAACAATATGCATTAAAATATTTCTGGAAACATGAACTGCTTTGCTGATGATGTCAAAGTTATGGGGATTTCAGAAAATGAAGAACAGGCGACACAACTGCAAGAGGATTTAGATAATACTAAGTGGGCAGACAAGTGGAATGTATGGCGGAAAATGATGGGAATCTACATTTTAGGTTATGGAAATAAGAGTTGCAGGGTTCTATCATTAGTCAGGCAGAAAATGTTATTGATCTAGATGCCTTAATAAATCAGGACTTCAAGTTTACCCAACAGTGCAGCATTCAAATAACAAAGCCAATAGAATGCTTGGGATTATCAATAGATCTATTGCAAACAAATCTAAGAAGTTTCTTCTGCCCTTGTATAGAAGTTTCGTAAGACCTCATTTGGAGTGTGCTGTTCAGTTTTGGTCTCTTTATCTCAAGAAAAATATTTCTTCATTGAAAAGGATTCATAGAAGGGCTACTAGGCTAGTAACTGGACTTTCAGATTTAGATTATAATACTCAGACATAAAAAGCTCAATCTGTATATAGCCTGGAGCAAAGGAGTCAGATGGGACATGATTCAGTTATTTAAATTCATCAAAATGAAAGATGTTAATGGGTTAAATTTTTGCATGGAAAGCAGGACAAGGGGTCATTGTTTCCAGCTATTCAAATTTCAGGCTAACCTGGAAACTAAGAAAAATTACTACTTTAGTAGGGCTGTGGGAACCTGGAACAGCTTACCGGAAAAGGCTATATTAATGAGCAAAAGGGTAAGAGGGGGTAAGAGCAAAGGCCTTAAGATGGCCGTTAATATTTATTGGGGACTAATTGACTAGTACCAATCTATATGGACCCAGAGCCTGTTGCTGGTCATCACTGCACTTGTATTGATCTGTATTAATTGAGAGGCCGACAGTATTTCACAAATTTCAAGGTTTTTTTTTTTTTCTTTTCCCATGCAAAAATCGGCATTGAAGTCTAGCGTTACAGCGAGGAGAGAGGAGAGGGAGACTGCTTTCGGGCGATGAATTTTCTTTGTAAATAACTATCAAAAAGACTGGAGAACACCACAAAAACAGTTCAGTGTAAACATTTACATAATATGAGGTTACGAGTTATATGCTCAAGGATTTTCCATAAGTTCAGTCTCAGGAATTTGGTATCGAATGAATGAAAATTTTTCGACTAAGGTCCGCATACAAAAATTTTGCAAATACCTTGTGTATCCAATGTTGTAGTTTGGGGAAACTTCGTCAACCGAAGTATTTGGTTTTTTACTGCAATAATATTGCAAATGTGAACTCGTTTCTTACCACCTTGCCTTTTGGCGAGTCTCCCAAAACATTTTTTTTCTAAACTGCACCATAGGATGTCCCTAAAAACACTAACTTAAAAATCAATTAAGTTAATGGATGGCTGTATTAAAAAAAAACTTCCTGAACTTTTCTTTAAATTCATTTTTGGTGGAACCCCCTACACACATAGTGAATTTACACAATATAGAATGCCCTTCATTCCTTTTGGAAAGTCTCAGTTCTCTCTTTATAATGAGATAAAACACAGTTAAAGAGTGTTGTGGTAAATACAGAGCAGTAGTAGTTGATTTACATGAAGAAAAATAAATGTTTTAAGGAAAATTTCGCTAAGCCCAAGAAAAACTAAGAAAATATGCTTGCATTAAAGCATTGCTACCGAAGAATAAATTCAAATAATGAAATAATGGCTCTGAGAATGTAGCCAAAAAGTAGATGAAATCGAAAATAAACCGAAAGTAAGTAACAAACAGAAAGAAAAAGATTTTGCAATTTTCACATGAAAATCTGAACATTTGCATTTTAATAATTGCACTTTGACATACCTTGAGCTCTTAAGATAGCTGATTTTCCACGGTTGCTTGCTGTCATACCTGCACCAGTTCTAGGCGCCTTTTTGAACATAGGAGCGTTTTTTAACATATCAGGAAGAATTAGGAATCGAATTTTGCTACCTCTCACATAAATATTTTCAAGCTGCGCAACTTGACCATCTCTGTAAGTTACTGTAATACCTGACATTTGACAGTTCATATTATCTTCAGCCTCAACTAATTTACCACGATAAACTTCGCCGGTTTTGGTTTCTAAAGTAACAATATGCCCTTCAGCTTCGTGGAGCACTTTAACTGGAACACCCAAAGACATTGTGAATTTTAAAAAAATAGATGTAAATAATTAAATTTTTAACTTTAAACAGAATGTCAAATTTAAACACCGACAGAATTTCCCGGCCAAAACATCAACCACCAACAGGATTAAAAAATCACGCTTCTTCTGATGATAGTCTGTTTGTGTTGCCAGATTTAAGAAGCTGAAAAGGAAAATCATTCGTTGCTGCCCAATCAGCCTTCTGAATTTAAAAACAATTAGGCTGCGTTCGGAAACGATCCACCGGTTACACCGCGTGGTTAGTCCGGTGTGGTTATGACGTATTTGGAATTTCTCTAGGAATTCCGGTAGAACAGCTGTGTTTCCGAACGCTCGTGGTTAAACCGCGGTACTTCTAGTTCAGCAGCAAACGACACTCCAATCAAAGCGTAACTTTCATAATAGGCAAGTCACGTGCGTTACGATCAAAACATGAAACACCACCGGATTGGCCAATACAGACTTTGTGACGTTTGTGATCTTGCTAACCGCTTCCAGACAGCGGTGCCACAGGTTGCTACCAAGTCGACCGCCAGAAAACAACCGCAGCGTTTCCGAACGCGGTTAAGTGACGTCACCGGTTCCACCGCAAGCGTTTCCGAACGCTTGCGGTTGCACCGAGGCGACCGATCCGCGTTTCCGAATGCACCCCTATATTTATCACAGCAGTAATATTTTCACTGCTTTGTCGTTTGCAATTGATGGTGAAAAATACTTGACATTTTGTACAAAAATATTTTCGCTCGTCTGTAGAGAGAAAAAGGAAAGTAGCACAAGGTAAACTGGCTTTCGCCGCATGCCGTTTCACACACAAAGCAGAAACAGGGACGTAACTAGAGGGGGGCAGACGGGGCTCGTGCCCCGGGCGCCAGATTTTAGGGGCGCTAAACTGACTAAGTAAATGCTCAAATTTATTTTTGTAAAAGAAAAAAAAGGAAACATTTTTTTTAAAGTCCAAAAAAGACCCCCTCAGTGCGGGCGCAAGCTGAAAGCTTGCATGGTTTAATGTGGATAAACGATCAATTGTGGTAAAGATAGACGGAAAGAGAGTGAGGAGGGCGCAGTAAATAGCATGAATGTATTTTCTTAGAGTTACTAGTACTTATTATGTCTTATCTAAAGAACCTCCCTCTCGGAGGAGGAATATAGGAGCAATGCCTATAGTAAGAACGGAACTATAAATGTGCCCAATATTCGATCTTTACTTTCATTAAATACACAACTGCTATATATAGGCGGTCGAATAAATTATAGTTATCAAATAAACAACGTGACGTACTTGGAGTTTCAGTCTGACACCACTGCAGCTGAACTAGAAATGATACAGTATTTGCGAGTAACAATCCTATGTAATTTTGTTACAAAGCATCGTTTTTTGCTGTTAATTAAAGATAAGTCTGCTTATTTGCGAATTAATTACTGCTTATTATCCGGATTTTCGTTTATTCGAATTGCCTTTGGTCCAAGTTAGTTCGTATAAATAAGGTTATACTGTAAATAGAAATAACCTGGAAAGAAGCGCACTGAAAACATGTAATGTAATATTTTCAAGATTTGTGTTTTTTAAAATAAGGTTAATAGAAAGAGTTTTGATATCACGCACGTTAGGTTTCTGTTTTTCTATTAAATGTTTTTCAAATCTATACTTATATACCATAAGTGGGGAACGTGCGTCCTTTATAAAATTTAACTCTTCTAATAATTAATATTTAATTTTAAATGCGTTGCATATAAAATTATCAAGATACTGTCCAACCACGGATTGTATGGAATTTTCAAACGTCCAGATAAGACGAATCTATCTGAATGAGGAGGAAAAGTAAAAATTTGATGCCGGATGGAGACTCTGCTTCTGCAAAAGCTGTGGCATCACTAAAAAATAATAGATTCGACCTTTTCCGGCTGTAAAACGGATGTTTGTCTTTCCATACAATCCGTGGTCAAACAGTAATGTTTGAATAAGATAATCTGTCCATTTCGATTGTAAGTTGTCGTAAGTAAGTTCATTGTAAGTTGTCGGCTTAAAGTCAATATACTAAGTATAGTAATATTCAATTTCAAGTAAGAAACAAAAACAAATTTTCCACTACATTTTTCATCGAAGTTAAAATTATTTCACCTATTATTGCGACATGTTGCTCTTTTGCAGTTGAATATTGTTATTTTTCTTATGAATTTCTTCATAGCAGCATAATAAAAATACTTAAATAATCGAAAACATTTTTGTTTTATTTTTTTCATTTGAAGTGGTAACTTTAAATTCGTATCTCAATATATCTTTACTAATAATAAAGCTGAAAGTCTCTCTGTCTGTCAGGATCTCTGTGACGCGCATAGCGCCTAGCCCGTCCGACCGATTTTCATGAAGTTTGGCACAAAGTTAGTTTGTAGCATGGGGGAGTGCACCTCGAAGCGATTTTTCGAAAATTCGATGTGGTTCTTTTTCTATTCCAATTTTAAGAACAAAATTATCATAAGATGGACGAGCAAATTAAGAAATTATCATAACGTGGAACCGTAACATGGGCACAAGCCAATTGGCGAGATGCGAAATTATCATACAGTGGAACCGTAACATGGGTACAAGTCAATTGGCCTACAATCTTGAAATTTTGTTCAAAATTACTTCGAGCCCCGAGGATTTGCACCTGGGGTTTCTTATTTTAAATTTTGAATTATTATTATTATTATTATTATTATTATTTATTTTTTTTTTTTGTGATTATTTTTTTAGGCTAAAATTTCACGTAAATTGCCCGTTAAACGGATGAAAGATTTCTCACATCCTTTAACATTTCATGTTGTTCCAAAAGATTTTTTCTGCATCAAATAAATCATGTAACATCTTTATCAATAAATTAGAACAGCAGATAATAGGGGTTTCCATTTTAGCGAAAAGTCCTAGGCTCAGTCAGGAGGTCCTTTAGCACCTATAGCTTTGCAAGTTAATGCAAGTTAGTTTGGAAGGCTTGAAAGGGCTCTTTAAAGTGTTTTTTTTTTTCATGCCTCGGTTATGAATATTTCTATCAAATTCGTTTTATATTTTCGGGTGGGAGTGGGATTATGTTCTAAAAATGAGTTCTTCATTTAAATTCTATTTTCTATGGGAAGGAGAGGGAAATATTCACTTTCTTCGAAACAGAACTTGTAACGTGTTTCTCAATCTGATTCTTTCTGACAGACGATTTAAATCTTCAAGAATCAAATAAAGTTTCGAATCACTCTTCGGGGGTTGGTAAGCGTCAACGAGCAGGGGGCAGAGTCCCCTGGTAGAAAAAAAATAATGCAACAAGCTGTTAATTACTCTTAAATGGAATTACAAAATTATATTTCCTTGAAAACCTTCGTATGTAAAATAATAAACAAAATTTAAGGATTTTTACCCCCTATCGATATTTTAAAAAATGCAATACAGTGATAAAACTGTAAAGTCGCATTTGTAGAATTATCAACACATCCTTTTTCACTGTCTAATTCAAATTAATATTTTTAATTTTTTTTTTTTTGTATTTATTTTTTATGAGGGGGGGGGGGGCGCTGAAACAAGGTCTTGCCCCTTTTCGAAAATGATCTAGTTACGTCCCTGAGCAGAAACAGCATTTTTTCACTGCGCAAACGGTCTTAAAGCCCTGCAGCCAATTTTATAGCTACAAGGGCAAATTTAAAAATATTATTGGTATGCTTATGTTTGTAAATGCAATTATCGAACTTCTCGCAGATCGAGTCCCTATCTGAAAGCGTATTTTTTGAACTTGTAAAACGGAATGTGCTGCCATCTATTATTAGAAATTGCTAACAAAATTGTCATGTGGATATGTCGCAAAACCTTTTTTATAAAACATTTTAAAATTTTAACTCTGAAATATTACTTTCAGCTAAAACAGTTCAATTTAATATTGAAATAAATTTCTAAATGTTTCTTGGACGCATGGGACTTGATTTGTTTTTAAAATTCATTATAAATATTATTTTCTTTCCCAAGATAATATACGAGTATTTTCTCCCTCAAGTCCTCTTTCTCCCGTGACCCGTACGCTAGCGTTCTGCCAACTGTGACAACTGGTTTTGAAGTACCATACACAGATTAAACTATGAATTGATGCAATATTTTGTTGCAATACATATACATGTATTTCATAATTGTTTTTGATCAGGATCAGGGAAACGACAGAATAATTCAAAGGAAATAATTACAGTAATTTTTATTGTCTTTGAAATTCAAGAACTATAATTGACTCGTAAAAGCTCAATGAAAATTCTTTGAAATAAATTTAAAAAGCGTCCTCTAAAAAAAAAAAACTTTGTATTATACCGGTAACAAAAAACGTTTGAAAATCAAATAAGAAAAGAAATTTTGTGCAAATGGGAGAACTTCAACTCCAAATGTCAGCTAGTTCGCATTACTGCCGTACTTTTGAAAGGAATGAAAATAAAAAATTTGAATTTTCATTTAATTAATCATTTTTTCTTACTAATTTTTCGTAATTACTTAAAATTTAGCCCAGTAAATCGAAGCCAAAAATAGGATCGCTGCACCACAAATTTATAATTAGCTGAATTTTTCAGGATTATTTCCTGAACATGTGTAGAATGAATCCTGAAAAGTCCCCTAATTTTCCATGTGAGCTTCTACCCAAAATGGTGAATCAAAGATGGCGGCCAAGCGCTTTTGCCGTATTTGAAAATTTTTCGTCATATCTTAGTCAATAGTTGTTAGTTTTCGATTCTGAAAAAGTATATGTTATTTGCATAAATTCCTGCTTCTGTTTTACTTGCATTTCTCTATAAAAATTTGAGCTTATGGTCTGCAAATAGATTTCTCTGTCTGAACTGCAAAATTTTCCTTTTGAAAATTCAATCTGGTTAGCTCCTTAAAACTATCCATAAATTGTACAATGATTCCAAATTCCTTTTGCGATACCAAGTAAGAATTAGAAATAAGAAAAAGAAACATTAACTCGAGGTAATGGCATCCGCCGAATGAGGTACTACATCTCGGGCTAGCTACGCTACATCGTAGGTGGTGTCGATGGTGCTGCATCAGGATGCTATATCGAAGAATCACACTAGGTCTGCAAAAAGTCGTGAATCCAACGCAGTCCCGGTAAAAAGAAAGACTTTAATTTGTATCAAAAGGATCATTTTAATCTCAAAATCGTATTTTTTGGGCATTTTGGGTAGAACATAGTTCCTCAAGAATGATTCTTTTTTTTTTTTTTTTTTTTAATTACGTTTCCATTAATTACGTGGCAATGAAGAAAAAAATGTCGGTGAAAAATAACTGCTTTCAATTTCAGGACTTTTTTTAGGGGCGAAGTTAAACTTCAAAGGAACAAAATGGTTATTATTAGGTTGTCCCAAAAGCCGTAAACACTTTACTTGGCATTAAAAAAAAAAGTTTTTGTTGACACGGGTGCTTAACCAAAATTGTAGAGAAACAAGAAGGGTGATGTCTAAATTGTCTGCGACAATTACTTTTGGAGAAAATCTTGTGCCAAACGACTAAACAGACTAACGTTCTGCTGAATTCTGAGAACAAATCAAGATTAATTGAAATGATAATGGAATTCCTTCAGATCAGAAGGAATAGCTGTTGTACACGTGGATAGGCACACCGATTTATTAATTTTCTCAACTGCAATAAAAACATGTCAGAACAGCTTCAATTTTTAGGGGGTTCCTTGATTGGTCAAAATGGAATTGGCCCCAACTGTTAATCCTTAAATTTATGATTTGTCTTATGTGTGTATCGATTACAAAACTATTCTAGTGGCGTAGTTCTTCAGTAGTACTTAATAACATTCTAGACTTCTGGGCTTATATTTTTTTCTTTTTAGTTTTTTTTTTTGGTTTTCGCTCAGTCAGGGTTTTTGTTTTTATTTATTATTTTACACTTCTTATTATATGTCTAACTCGTACCATGCCAATGCGCGCAGAAGAAATCCTTCATCTATAATGCACGAATAGATTGACGGCGACTTAACGCAAGGTTCTACTGATTCAGCAATAAGAGCTGTCACACTTGATTCTTTGTATTTCTCAGAGAAACCCGATCAAAAAGCGAGGGTAGTTGAGAGGCGAATTCATACTTAAGATGACCTCGCAAACTATCGTTTGATTTAAAAACAGCAGCAATCCTGGGTAAAAGCTATGGAAGACTGAGCAGAACACTTTCTTACTAATAACCCCTTTTTACTTCCTTTTACGAAAAAGGAAGTATTGTATTCGCGAAAAAATTTTCATTAAAAAATCGGTCTTAATTTCCATTTTACTCACCCCCGAATGAATTTTGATTTTTTTTTTCAACACGACCACTCGTGGATATATGCCTAGGAACGTACAGACAACCGAAATACCCATTTTGACGATCCCCGAGTTAATTACAACGAGTTTCCTCGTGACGTCTGTATATACGTGCGTATGTGCGTATGTATGTCGCATAACTCAAGAACGGAATGTCCTAGAAAGTTGAAATTTGGTACGTATACTCCTAGTGGAGTCTAGTTGTGCGCCTCCCTTTTTGGTTGCATTCGAATGCTCCAAAGGGGGTCTTTTACCCCTTTGGGGGGGGGGAATTATTGTTAATTTCGATGTAAACTCAAGTGGTGTATGGTGTTATAATTTGGCAGACACTTGGCGATATATCACCAGTCTTTTGCTCGCCAAGTTTTGTCACCAACTTTGCGACAAATTTGGCATTTTTTTTTTTTTTTTTCAATCTGGTTTCAATTTGGCCACTGTTGGTGATATTTAGAGAGTAAACTATTGAATCACATTAAAATTACCAATAATAGGAAAATGACATTAAAGTGGAGTAAAAGGAAGTCATGTGAGGCACCACATGACTTCCTTTTACTCCACTGAAAGGAAGTCATGTGAGTTCATCAGCTCGTTCTACTGAAATTCACCCTCCCCAAAAGAATTTCTTAAAGTTGAAGGCAGTGATTTTTCACTGACATTTTTTCCATTGCCATATTATATGGAAACGTAATTTAAAAAAAAAAAATCCTTCTTAAGGAACTATTTGCTATATAAAATGCACATAAAATACGATTTTGAGATAACAATGATCTTGTTATTAAAAATAAAAGTTTTGAACCATTGTTGACGAATTTTTATTGTTACTATGAGTGTTTTTTCTTTTTTTAATATTCTCATTTAGTATAAAAAAAAAGGATTTTTGAACCACTTAACAGTTAATGGTAGTTTCAAAGAGCTAATCAGATCTGCATTGAATTTTCAAACGGAAAATTTTGCATTTGAGTTAAAAAACACAATTTACAGATCATATATGTTAACAGCTTTTTACGAGAAACTGTTGGTAAAACACAAGCATCAATTTCAACGGAGTACATAGCATTTTCAGAATCGAAAATAAAAACTACTGACTAAGCCATGAAGGAAAATATTTTTAAAAATATACCACAAAAAAATATTTATTTTAATAGCATATTACGTAGAACAGAAATTTCAACATTTGGTGTCAAAACAAATTTTTGAAATTTTCATTGGTTATTTTAGGTAATGTATCGAAACAATTCTACTTCTAGAACACATAGGTTTATTCAGAACTGAAAAACCTTCAATTTTGACATACACTATATGACCATAGGTATTGGGACACTTTCAAAAATTCACATTTTTACGGATTTCTCAAGAAATAAAAGACCAATTGCTCTGTAGTTTTTTTTTTTTTTTTTTTTTTTCACATAAAAGGTATACTCCAGCCACAATTTTCCCACAAAAATTCCCCTTGGTATCTTTAAGTCTACTATTCACTTAGGGGACGAACAACAAATTGAGGAAACAAAAAAAGGTTTTTGACCATTTTTCATTGTAAATAGCTGGGAATAAGCTATAAATTTCAGAAATAAGTTAAAAACCTATTTAAAATTTATTTTTATATTTTCGTGAAAGTATTTCATATACCTACGGAGATGCGCGAAAGATAGCAATTTATAACCTTCCTAATCGGAAACCCAGATATATTCTACAACTCATAAAAAATTTCACCTTGGTATCTTTAAAATCTAAAAAGTTATCAGCCATCTAATGAGCCGAATTTTAATAATTCTTGGCTAGACGAAGAATCGTGAAGAATCGTTCGCAAATAATCCGTTCTTATACATGAACAGGGGCGGATGGGGCCGGCGGGCAGCCGGGCATTTGCCCGGTGGGCCGCCTCTGTTTGGGCCGCATTGAAATTTACAATTCAATAGAATCAAAAATTCATGATATGTCTTTTCTATTCCTTCTTTCCTCCCTTTAAAAAATATTTAAAAAACTGTGGAAATATCATAATAATCCGGAACATTTCTGAACGGCTGCAAGAAATGTAATGGTTACAAAAATAAAAAACTTATGTTTTCTGTGTGTCGGTAAATTTATCGGCCGATAAGATAATTTTGTTGCATACTGCCCAGGTCGTTCTAAGGCCCGAACAACTGCCTGTAGTTCGTAGGGGACAATATAAACACGTCAAGGCTGGGCTGGGTCGTCCCCAGAGGAGGCTGCTGAACCGAGGCAGACAGTTTTAATTTAGGGATGAGCAAAAAAAAAGGGGGAGGAGCGGCAGAAAAGAAAACGTTCTCAGTATTAAAAAATTGAAACAGTAGTAATAAAATAACAAGTGGAATTCCAGTGGCAAAAAGTATTTTTTCAGCAAAATTTTAAAAGAAAATGTAGCCTAGGACCATTCACGGTTCTTAATTATAATTACCTAACTGGAGGCCGCGGAAATGTACATTTCGAACTTCTTTAGAAAAAAAAGTATTTAATACAAAACAAACCTGTGAATTTTCAGCTTAATACAAAAAAAAAAAAATACAGATAAACAATCATGACAGTTTCGTAGGGGCTGCCGAAGCATGCTTTAAATTGAAAAAAAGTTATAATGCAGTAAGGGAGATTTAAAATATTGTAATGAATGTTCACAGGGGTGCTCACCCGGGAAGAGGAAGGGGGGGGGGGGGTTCCATGGCCGCCATTGAAATTTTGAGGGAAGTTGTTTTTTAGGGATATTTTAAACTTTTTTTTGGGGGGGAGCCTTGTTGTTGGGGGGGGGGGGGGGGGTAGGCACTCCTGATGTTCAAAACAGTAATTGTAAGTGATTGAATGTATAAAACGAAAGTAAACCAAAACATTAATAAGAGATTCTGGAGGCATGATATTTAAAACAAAAGTTAGGAAAAGAAAACTTATAGTGTCACTGAAAGACACGATATCAGTCCAAAATGTTTAAAAAAAAATATTTTAATGAATCTCAAACGTGTTAATTTCAAATAAGTACAAACGTCAGGTTGGAAAGTGAAAATTTCACTACAAAAAAAAAAAAAAAAAAAAAAAAAAAAAAAAAAAAAAAAAAAAAAAGAAAAACAATGAACTGAAATGGTCTTGAAAAAGAAATACTGAGGGAGGTTTCTCCACAACATTTGTATCAATAATTTAACAAAAGAATATAGAAATTTAGCCAAGAATGGGGAAGGGAGGGAGGCCCTCGAACTTGATCCCTTAATTTTACACCACCAAGGTAGCCTAAAACGCGTTTTAAAACTTTTATTCTGAAAGAATGCCGGGAAAGAGCTTGAAAATCGGAGCTCCGTTCCTTCTCCTGTCGCATACAGTCATCAAAGATGGTCTACAATTCGTATTTAGGACTTCAAATTCGAAGAGCTACCAGGAGAGTAACCACCCAAATCCTGCAGAAACATCTCACACCATCCTTAAAGATCATCTAAAATTTCGTTTTTGCGACTTCCACTAAGAAAAATTTCAGAAAACATCGAGCCTCCCCCCCCCCTTACATCACCAAACATGAAATTTCGTTTTTAGGGCTTTAATTCTGAAAAGGTTTCTAAGAAGATAATCTACAAACCACATACACCAGCGAATCTACATCAACGACGACCTACGAATGTACATCAGGGAATCCGCAACTGCGTTTTAGAATTTAAATTTCAATTACAATTCGATTCGATTTGATTCTGAATTACCAAAGGAGGGTCCCCCAACAACTTCACCCACTAACCCCATTACTAAAGATCGTAAAACTACGTTTTAAAAGCTAGCTTGGAACATTTTTCGTTGAGCTTAAACTTCGAAAAATTTGCGGGGGAGCACCTCTGAAACTCTTCACTCGCAAATATTACCTACGGTCATCTGTAATGCATTTCTAAGACAGCAAATGAAAAACATTTCCGGGGGGGGGGGGGACTGGATCTTTACTTACAGTATCATTGTCAAAGTTAGTCTAAACTTGCGTTTTAAAATTTAATATTTTCAGGAATTTCCAAAGACAGCTATCCTGTCCTGAACATAATTAGTGAGATAACAATAGCGTTTTTAAAGTTCAATTTCGAAAAATGGCTGGGAAAGCCCCCCTCCCCCTCCCAACCGCACTAACTTATGTACAAAGACCGTCTGGAAGGCATTAAATCTATACAAACCAGAAAAAAATCCAGACGTCGGCCCCTAAATCTCTCCTTTTCTTAATATCACGAAAAACCGTTTAAAGCTGCGTTTTTTGAGCTACAATTTCGCAAAACTTCTCTGGGAGAGCCCCCGAACCTCTTTCCCCTTTAACTACCAAAGATCGCCTGAAGTGCATTTTTAAGACTTCAAACTCAAAACCATTTCCGAAGAGAATATTATACTAACGATTAGATTCAGATTGTCAATACTAAGATCTGCAAATTACTTGCTCTTAAATCAGAAGCTGAACAACCCATTCTCTACCTCTGTATTTAAGAGACGTCTTAAATAATTAAACAACAGCCCATTTCATACACGGAAAGTAGAAAACGTAGAAGGTACTCTTTTGACCTCGCGACGTGCCTAAGTCCAGGAGGCATCGTCGGATGCTAACACTGGACTCTGCACTAATGTTGCATTAATGTTTCCATGATGGCTTGACTCATGTCGTCCATCTGAAGTCCTTTGAGATTGTACACCTTCTTTTCTGGCTCTTCATTGTACCCTTCCCCATCCGCTCGACAGAAGATTATTTACTTTATCCGTTTTCCTCCACCATCAAAGATAGCCTATGCATGTATGTTCTTAGAGCTTAAATTTCAACATTTTTCTGGGGGATCGCTTTCTAAAACTCCTTCCTTTAATATCAATCATAAAGGATCGTCTGAAAGTTCGCTTTACACGTTCATTACAATTACACCGACTGTTTTAGCGCGATGTTGCGTGAAACCCCCCCCCCCCCCCCCCCCATTCAATCGTTATTGCATAAACGTGTGCTTGCAGAGACTAACTTGAGGGGGGGGGGAGATTTACCGGTAATAAACTTGCTGAAGAACCTCAATTTCAAAAAACATACCCCTTTCCCAAAGAGCGTCAATTCTCGTCTAAATTTGCGCTTTGAGAACTTCAATTGAGAAAGTTTGCCTGGAAAGAATTTCTGAAACTCACCCCTTCTCCTACAGTTTCCAAAGATAGCTTACACATGCGTTTTTAAGACCTGAATTTCAAAAGATTTCTTGCAGAAATCTATCTAAATCCCCCTCCCACAAACATTGCCCAAGATTATCTAAAAATAATCTAACAATGCGTTTTTAGAGCTATACTTTCGTAAATTTTCCGGGGGAGTGCCCCCGGAACCCCCCCTCCCAAAATTTGCACACATATTACACATTTTTCCTATGTTGGTGAACATATTTCTCAATCTTTTTCTTCATATTCTATAAAACACAATCCCCTTGAGTCCTATGACTCCTTCCCACAATTAGTGCGCTCTCACTCTTACATTTAAAAAAAAGCTAGGAGGGGGGGGGGTCTTCTTCAAGGAGTAACTCTTAAGGTCCCGACTGACCTGTAAATGCCAGGGCCGATTCGTGTTGTCCCATCCGCCACTGTACATGAATCACTCTGCAACGAGGGTAGGAAAGTGTTGCCAGTTTGGGAACGACCTCTTATCATTCGATGCCTATCCAAGAATTATAGAAATTCGGCTCATTAGATCGCTGATAACTTTTTTAATTTTAAAGATATTGAGGTGAAATTTTTTTATGGAGTTGTAGGATATATCTGAGCATTGGATTATAAACGTTATAAATTGCTTTCTTTTGCGCATGCGCTGTGAAAAATCAATTGCTTTAAACGTTCATATTTCATAAAATTTTCAATATTTTAACTACAAATTTCAATATTATGTTTTTTTAATATTCTGTCAAATATTCTGAAAGTTTAGTAACGTTACACGAAAAAGTCTGCGTGATATGAGCCGAAAACCTTCAAAAAAATTTTGCATTTTTGAAAGAAATGCTTATATCTCCATGGGTATAAGACATACTTTCACGAAAATATAAAAATAAATTTTTAATGGGTTTTAACTTATTTCGGAAATTTATAGCTTATTCCCAGCTATTTACAATGAAACATGATCAAAAACCTTTTTTTTTTGTTTCCTCAATTTTCTGCTGGTTCCCTAAATGAATAGCATTCTTAAATATTATTGGAAAATGATAGCTAGAGTATACTTTTTATGTGAAAAAAATTAGAGTAATTGGTTTCTTATTTCTCGAGAAATTCGTACAAATGTGAATTTTTGAAAGTGACCCAATACTTTTAGCCATATAGTGTAGACGTAAGTGAGGCAAAAAGTACTAGGTGGCCATCTTTGATCCATCATTTTGTATAGAAGCTCACAGGAACTTGGAGACTTTTCAGGATTTCTTCTAAACATGTTCAGAAATTAATCCTAAAAATTCAGTTAATTATAAATTTGTGGTGCATCAACCTTATTTTTGACCTAAATTTACTGGGCTATATTGCAAATGTTAGTCATAAGACAGTTATTATGCTGAGTTTTATGAATACAATTTTGCTTTGAAGAAAATTGATAATTTATTTTAACTGAACTTTACCGTTTCATATAATGAACAACTTGAAATTCATAAACCAAGCACCTAAATTTCACTCGCGAAACTAACAATGCTATTACTATGAAAAACTCATAACAAACAATACTGATAAGATAAAAGTGTAACATGGATTAGTATTCATAAGGTAATATAATTTTAAAGAAAACTCATACAACCCTTTTCATCAGTAAGCATATTATATCAGTTATATATATGCGTTTTAAATTTAATGTCAGAATATCTCACAAAGCTATTCCACCATTTTAGCACTTTTTAGGAGATCCTAGATGTATCAGGATTTGGATCTCGGAAGTTGAAAGTTTGCATTGGTTAGATTCATAGGCCTACACCTTTGTAAAATTTCATCCAATTATATATATATATATATATATATATATATATATATATATATATATATATATTTTTTAAATTATATTCTATTCAAAAGAGCGAGAAAAAATAAATTACGTTCCACTCTTAATTATGTATAGTATGTAAGAAGTCCCACCAGAGTGAAATGCGAAATGCCATAGTATCTTTCTCACCTGAGCTACATACAGATCATGAGCGAAAACAAATATTCCGGTGCATGCGGAGACAATTTAGCCGTACGAGTAATTGTTCTTGCTGGGTGTAAATCATACGAGAAGACAGGCCGCAGATTGGGTTCAACGT
The DNA here is from genome assembly GCF_026930045.1 of Uloborus diversus. Lineage (NCBI taxonomy): Eukaryota > Metazoa > Arthropoda > Arachnida > Araneae > Uloboridae > Uloborus > Uloborus diversus. The sequence continues at coordinate 62,410,144 of NC_072740.1, forward strand.
GAATTTGACCCCCTAGGGGTCTTTGACCGACTTTGCGTTTCGGTCAGGAAATGAATCCCTCTTTCATCAGCGAAAGTGACCGATGGATAGAATTTCCCCGGAGAACGCCTTCAGCAAGATTTCGCCGACCGAAAGTGTTCGTTTTCGAAGCTCTTATTATTGACTTGGTGCCTGTCAGGTTTTGATAACACGTGGCAGAAAAGGGGAGCAATAAATAAATTACAATAACATTAACATGTCGTGCATTTGATTTAAAAATTTTATGTTCGTCCTCAGCGTCATGTAATTTTAATTTGATTACTCCCTTAATTTTTTTATGATTAAAACAGATTTCTATGCAGTTTTTTTTTAAAAATATTTTATGCTTCTGATCAAATTTATATATATACATATATGTATTTCTGTTTGTGAATGTATGTGACTGTCTTTTGTGTTACATAAAAATAAGGGGGTGATCAAATTAAAATAACATAACGCTGACGACGAACATAAAATTTTTAAATCAAATGCACGACGTGTTAATGATATTGTCATTTATTTATTGCTCCCTTTTTCTGCCACGTGTTATCAAAACCTGACAAGCACCAAGTCAATAATAACATTTGATTTTAAAATGGCTGAAGATGTTTAAGCATACTTGGACGTTTGGAGAATGTCTTTTAATGAAGTACAGAATAACTTCGATTTAACGATACCCGATTTAACGATTTCCTCAATTTAGATACATTTCACTGATCCGGATTTGACGTCATTCAATGTCTATGCTCCTCGATTAAACTATTTCCTTGATTTAACGATAACTTTTTCCTGTCCCGTGACAATCGTTAAATCGAGTTTATACTGTATTTTAAACTGTTGATGTGTAATATATTATCATCGATCTTACTAATTTTCAACTAGTTTTATTTTTCTCTAGTTTAAGTATCTATTGTTCGTAATTGGGAGGGGGGGGGGGGTGAGAGAAATGGGAAAGTTGCGTTTATATGCCGGAATGAAATTCAAAAAGATATTTCTGCTTGTTCAGTAGATGTCGCAGCTTTAACCTCTTCCGACTACATCAACTGGACAAGAGCTAAAAATATATTCTTTCATATTATAAATGCAGCTGTTTCATTTCTCTCGGTTATTCCCTAGCATCTAGCATTCAGACGTTTCATGAATACATCTCTAAACAGTCGAAGCGTTTAGTTCTAAAACTAGCTCAATCCATGTATTTCAAAAGTGCTTTTTTTTTCTTCAATATTTGATGCTTATATTATTACGTTACGAAGTTATTTGCATTGAACAGCAGTATTATAATGAATTGTTTAAATAACACAAATTTTTGATTTTACAGGCTACTACATGACATTCAAGAAGCCACATGAATTTAAATAGAATTTGGGTGGAGAATTAAAACAAATAATCATAAAGAGTCTTTAATTCATAGTCAACTCAACTCAAATAATTTTTATCTGTAAATAATTGTTTAATGCTACTGCTAATTTAAAAATGGAAACGAAAATGAAGTGGTATACTGAATGTCTTTCAAACATAAAAAAAAAATCTTATGGAAAAATTAAGTGGGTAGAGCATGCAACGTTTTTTGTCTCTCCTGTAAAATGTTAAAAAATGGATTGTGCTGAGTTGTATTTTTTTTTTCAATTTTTTTATTCATTCTTTATTTATTTTTTATTCTGGTTAGAAACTCATTTCAAATTTGAAATTTAATTGGTTTCTGCTCTTATGATGTCCATTTTGTTTTTTTCTTGCTACATCTTTGTGAAAATATTTTAAAGCATTGTGTTTTGCTCTAAAAAAGGATCAGAAGTATTATCGACAACAAATTTACCATGATATTCATCAGAAAAAAATTGAGCCATAATTCTTTCGTTTTACCTTATTCACCTTAAATGTTACAATTCACCATTGATAATATGTACATTATTGTTATCTACGTCTTCTGAGCTCTAGATTGTCATTGGTGTCCCCATAAGGAACTCCAAATAAATGACATGAATTTCCAGACTCAGAAAATTAGATGTGAAGCTGTTGATGAACTAGTTTATTCATCTTTGATTTATTTTTGTTTATTTATTTATTTATTTTATTTATTTATTTATTTATTTTTTTTTTTTTGCAGTAATTAATTATCTTTCGTTAGTTTGGCAAGATTTTATCTTGGCCAAAAATCTTCGGGAATGTAAAATCCCTGAATATTTGCAGTCCATTGAGAAACTTGGTTGACAAGTCTAATACGATTACAATTCGTCAACAGCATTATATGAAGTACAAAATGGACAGAAATAAAACATTCCGAAATCTGAAGTTTTCATACAATCATACACTGGAACTACTTCAGTGTAAAGTAATTAAAACCTTTTGTTTCATTTATCTAAGGCAAAAGTTGGCCTTTTTAACTTATCCAGTTTGGAAACTAATTGTTAAAAAAATCATGGGATACTTGTGCATCTTCTTAAGGATTTCGGAACCCCAAGACGTACCACTAATTGAATCAAGTTCAGAGACCGTCTAATTGACCGGCTCAGGCTATTTCAGATATGCTGAAACTGTGACAAATCAAGGGATCCAACATGCCAGGAATGGTGATAATGTAGAAGAGAAAATCCTTTGATTTTTTCTTGTGTGTGACTGAGCATTGCCGGTTAGAAAAGTGCTCCTGGGAGCCCCGCCATGAGTGCCAACACGTGTGAATAAAGCATGTCACATACGTACCGTTAGGCTGTAATGGTAAAGTGGTATACGTCTCGGTATCATCGCCTGAACTGCGAGAGCGGTGTGCCGCTAAAAAGCATTGTCCAAATTGAATCTGGAATCGTCTTTAAAGACGGTCTTGGTCAATTCGGTTACTCCCTTTGTGGCGACAAGTGTGAAAGCCCTAATCCTGCCATTGTTTTCAGAGGCGCATACCACCTGAAGCTGGGGTGCAATAGGGTGCAATGACATATGATCCGTGGTCACCCTTTTAATGTTAATCCACTACTCCACGACAGTCTAGCGGTATGTTTCTGCTATGCTTCAGTCACATGTGCTGGAACTTATGGCATGGCTCCTAAGAGTTTTTTTTTTTTTTTTTTAACAGTAAAATGATCGGTCACACTGAACATAAGTTTCAGCAACATCTTCTTCCCATCATCAACTTTTCTATCCTGTTAGATCCCCTGATTTTTCACAGATCCAACGTATCTAAGGTCGCTGGGGACGGTAAGTAGAACAGCGTACTGGTTTGATCGAATTAGTGGCTCGTTCACAATAAGTGTAGGAAGAGCAGGTACGGAAGGCATCAATGATTAAAATGAAATGAGTAAATGATTTAGTACTAGATGACATAGGACATCGCATGAAACTTTTACGCCTCATTGTTGCTTGTATCATCTCTTACATTCACGCTAGAGGTGGCTCCACAGTGTACTAAAACTAACACATCCTTTTGTTTCGAATGTTCTGAGTTAATATGTGTGTGTGCGTTCAACCAAAAATTTGACTTAATGCAGCTATTCTATTTAACCATAAAAGTACCACAATAATAATTTTGTTGATTTCAATGACCAAAACTTTCTAAATGAAGTTTAAGTATAATTTTACGTAACTGATGTGAAAATGACCTCGTTTACTTACCAACTGAACATAGGATGCGAATCTAAATTTGAAGATATAGGTTGTTGTTGTTTTTTTTTTTTTTTTCTAAATTTGATGATAAAGAGAACGACTTCACTCGAATATGAACATAATAAACTACGAAGAACACACATACACACACACACACAAAAACCTATTAAATTATTTTGCATTTATATCTACAGAAGGACCAAAAGTGACGAGTTACGTTTTCGATGGGTCGAATTCTCTCCGCTAATTCAAAGCACTATATATCCATTACTCTAGCCTTACTCTAAATTTGACCTATCCATGCTTCCACATTTGGTTGCCTGCCTTTAATGTGCTTAAACCGCAATTACGTCAATACTCTGCGAGAAAAAAAAGAAAAGAATAAATAGAGATGCTGTCATATCCTTAGGCTAACAGAGAGTTGTTTGATTATCTTCCATTCATATAGGAAAGGAAATCACTAATGCAGAGAACGTCTGAAATAGGTCAGTTACGACACGATGCATTACTGAAGTATTGAAACATTTAATCATCTACGGAAAAAGCATTAATTCACTATTATGTGCTACTGAAGGCTGTAGGTGATCAGCGAAGTAGAGGTCAAGAAAGAAGAAAAATAATTTAAAACAATTCTTCACTCATCCAATAACGATATAAGAGTTTATTGCTTTAAATGCTAAAAATTGAAAGCTTACGAATTGAAAAGATTATTGTAAGATAATCTGAATTATGAAGCTCTTAAAATGTATCACGAATATGAAATTAAGAATTTATTCAAAGCATTTCTAATTGCGGCTCCGAACTATCTAATGACACATACGGTCCATGAGTTTGAGTTTTAATAAAAAGTGGAAGTATTTGATCGTTTTCGGCGTTACCCTCATTATAGGACGTTAATTCAAAAAGTTAACTCATTTTTAATGTCATGAGTTAATAATTATTTCAAGTAAAATATTTGTCGTTCCCATTATTTTAATTTGCTAGGTACCTAACTTTAGTAATATTTAATTTTATCAACAGTTTTGAGTAAAAATTTATGATATCCGAAATCCATAATATAGCATGATTTTTTAAGATAAAATTCCCCTTATCTATGGAATGAAATAAACAATTGTCAGAAACTTATACACGTGTTAGTAAAACAAGTTTATTTCAAAAGAAAATGTCTTTTCATTTTTTTTTCTAAAACTAAGCTCAAATAACTTTCCTTCTTTTATTTCTTTTACTTTGTTTTTCTGTTCTCTCTCTCTCTCTCTTTTTTTTTACAAATATAAATTGCTCTAATTTATTATAACATTTCTAACCTTCTTAAACACGATTTTTTCATTTTTTTATACTGATTTAAAAACTTTTCACAATTCTTATTTTGCTTTTCAAAAAAAAAAAAAAAGAAAGAAAAGAAAAGAAAGAAAAAAAGCTAAAGCATTTCACTTCTTTAAATTGCAACTATATTTTGACAACATTAGCTTTAAATTTAAAAAAGGGGCATTTTTACTGGTATTTAATGAGAGAACTGTAAATAAAAGGAAATCATTTTAAATTTATGATTTGGTTAGTTTAAATAAACTGATAAATAAAGCGACAAGAAAATAAAACCTTCTGCAACATTTCCCCCCTACACCAGAAAATGTTTTTACAAACATTTAGTTTGAACTTTGAAATTCTTCAATCATAATTTCTTTAAAAAAGAATTCATTTGTTTCATTGTGCATTGAAATCATTTCCTTTTTTTTCTTACAAATTTTTGAAACGAAAGGCTACAAAAATCAAATGCATTCGTCAAATTTTCGACGTTTTTTTCTTTTTTTAATTGAAACTTATTTTAAACTAAAAGAAGTTTTGTATTAAGGTTTTAATCTTTAATGTTGCACACTTTTTAAGTTTTTATATAAGATTGATAATCTAGTATGATCAAAAACTTTTTTTCTGTCCATGACAAATCATCATTTGACAAATTTTAACCCTGCATGAATTGCTTTAACTTTAATTTGTAATGTACAAGGTGTAGATTAGATAGCTTCGAACTATATAAAAACCCGTATTTGGTTTAGAAACTAAATAAGTAATACAAACAAAGTGGTGTAGAGATCATTCGACTTCAAAGAAATGTTTGATAATACAAAAACATACAAGCTAGAAAATTTCTAATGTCATCGACATGCATGCAACGTACTCCAAAACGATTTCTTTTGTCGTGTAGTGTGTTCGCTTACCCCCCCCCCCCCCCTCCCCTCGTAGAAACGCATGATGATCCTTTGCTTCTTTGAAGTCTGAATAATTAAGACTTCAAAATGCTTTTGTGTGTTAAGCAATAGAGTTACGGAATCACACAACGCCTGCTGCTAAAGATGTTGAGTGTTAGTCATTAGTGGCAGTTGCTTGTTTGTCTGCATGTGCCCTAGGTCAGAACTTGAGGGCCGCCGGCCCCATTTCTTGAGTCTCATTATACCTGCAAGAAGTAGTGATACAGTGTTGTGGGGCGGAGAATCAGGGTTGCCGAAGAGTGGGATTTTTTTTTTCATACTTTTTGAAAGATAAGGTTTCAATCGATCGCCAAATTGATGATTTCATTCGTCAATAATCGAGAATTTGAGTTCACCTATCGATGAAAAGAATTACTGAAATAAAGGTTCATTGAAGCTTAGCAAGGCAGTGAATGTGGTAAAATAACACAGTCTAAAAGAGTGGATGAAACAAAGGTTCGCAGAAGTTTGCGAAGGCAAAGAACTAGTAATGACTTAAGCAATTTTCAATGACTGTTCTGAATCATTTCTACTTATTTTGTTGAAATGATTCAGAGTAAACGAACATTTTAAATTGTTTAGTATAGTTGCTGTTGAGAATCCGAAGGGCTTTGTATTTAAATTCAGAGCGAACACATCAATAATTTAAATCATTGACTGCAAAATACAATGGAAATTAATTTTAACGATTTACTGAGCATAGTAGTAGGGGAGAGCGGGTCTAAAAGTTCCGTTTTTCAAACAAGTTCAAAATTTGCTATGGAAACTTAGTTCTAGAATTATTATTCTGAGATTATTTCGAGTATGATATGCCCCTTTGACGTTGAAACATTTTTCAGTTGTATTTCGTATGAATTTTTTATAGTTAATTTTATAGTATCTGAAGTCTGAAGCCAAAAAGGAACAACTTGCCCTGTCTTGGGGCAAGTTGTTCTGCGGTTGGGGCAAGGCAAGTTGTTCCGATAATAACACAACGATGACTAACGATGATGATTTCAAGATTAACAATGTTTCGAGACGAGTAACTTGTTAAAGGTATAATTTGATTTAAAAAAAAACTATTGTTAATTTAAGCAAGTGTTTATTTAAAGACTAATAAACAATATCGTTCGAATACTCGACTGTTTTGTTTAAACTAAACAAACTAAATTTATTTTTGTGTTTTAGCTTTGATAATTTGTATTGAAAGGTTCAATTATTACCCTTTAAGTACAAATACATTTATTAAGGAATAGTTAATAAGTGTAGTAACATTATAATGTATTAACAAAGTAAAATACAGGAAGTATAGAGTAATATAGTAAAATTACATATTAATTGCGTATAATTAACAGCTTCAGTACCTTACAAACCATGATAACTACTTCAGTCCTCAATCATAGAAACCCATCTTTGAATACATAAACAATACGATACTTCACAGCCGATTCATAAAAGAGGTTAGTGCAAATGATTGCAATAAACTTTCGATTACCTGCGGACGGATATGTGATTATTCTGAATTTGTTTATAAATTATTTATTTATTTATTTATTTTTGTGTTGATGCCTTTCTGAATGTAGAAAATACTCATTTTAACTTAACAAGTGCATAATATATTTTTAGACATTCCTATTTCTTTCTTCCTCCTCCTTCCCAATGCCATCAAACTTTCCTAGGTCACCGAAACCTGACTGGTCGAAACCCGATTTTCACATGTACCCTCTTTACGCCTGTAAACGAGTAACCGGACCAGTTTTGCTCGAAAAAAATCCCCGCTTTACTTGCTTTTGGCGTAACATACCTTGATTTGACAGTTGATCTGTCCCCTGCCCGCAGGCCCGCGCTAAGCCTGATCGGCGCCGTCGTGCAAATGTCTTTTGGGCACCTTAATGCAGTGGAGCTGGATGAAAATATAGTTAACACCTGTAATGAGGTTTTGTAGACAAATATGACGTAGAAAAATTATGTTTGTCTTTTAATTTATTAGAAAAACAATGTAAACGTGTGTATTTAATTTTGGATTACAGTGTTCGTTTTTACTTCATATCTCGAAGTTATTTCGAGTTCAGTAGCTTCTCTGGTAAGTTAATGCGTTATGGAAGAAGAAAATATTTTAAATATCAAAGTTAACGCCGCTCTAAATATCTCTCTAATCTCTAATTAATGAATAATTAATCTAACTTTTATGCTTGTTAAAACATGACAACAGGGTACTCATTATATTTCTAAATTGAAGTATAGAGGATATTCCGCTTTAAAATCTGAAACTGAAATCCCCTCCCCCTCTCCCTTCTGGTAAAACCAAATATTCTAAAATACGGAAGGCATTGAATATGATATCTTTAACAAATGCACTGACCAAAGCTCTTTTTTTTTTTTTTTTGACTCACAGGTAGTTAAAGAAAAAGGAGGGGGGGGGGAGGGGAATCGAGTAATTATGGTCAAATCGTTCCTTTTTGGGTCTAAAAAGTCAACCAAAATTGTTATCTACAACATACAAATATTACGTACAAGTAAAATATACATGCACATGGATTTACAGTATTTTATATGTATGATAACAGAAAATAGTCGAATTACCACGAATAATAATTAAAAATCACACAAAGGACATAGTGCACAAATTATAATACAACATATTCTTATTCATCTCAAGATCCAAAAAGGGGAACAGAAAATTTCTTGCACCTCATATGCTTACCCTTGTCTACTATTAGACATACCAAAACAGCATTCACGGCTCCACATTACGAAGAAAAATGTAGGCATTAATTAGAATCACGTGATTTCAGTGTAAAAGATTGCGCTTTTGAATAGCATGTTTAGATACAACAAAGCAATATTTTTTCCTTTTAGATAGGCAGCGAGAGGATTGTTTGTTTCAATGAGCTGTCTAATATCCCCGCCACCATTAGATATATTCAGGGTTTGATAAACGCACGATCCGGCAGGTTCATGGCCCTGGGCACCACAATTTTAGGGGCATAAATTTCTGGGATAAATTTCTTTATTTCTTCTCTTTTTTGAAAATTTCCACATGAAAAATTTGCAGATGTTCTTATGAGAGGGGCACCAAATTTTGCGAGGACCTGGGTATCACTTTGGCTTGATCGGACCCTGGATATAATGAATAGTTCAATTTTATTCTTTCGGTTCGGTTCAAAAATGCTCCAAACATTTGGAGCATTTTTGATTGGTAGAGCTCTGCGCCTTTTCGACTCGCACATAGGGACGGCGCGGCCCTGCCTCTCTGTTTGTAATAATGAGAGACTTTTGTTTTTTGCATTAACGTACATTTTTAACATAGTACAGTTATTTTTCTTAGTTTACTCATTTGAATGTTAGTCTTCAGTATTGTCACTCGAGATTTTCAATGTATTTCATCGTTTCTGATTTTATTATTATTATTATTATTTTGTTTTTGCTCTTGTATAGACTGGTATTTAAAAAACAATTTTTTTATATTGTGAAAACATGAAACGAATATCCACGATATTAGCTTATCCGCGGTTACCGCGGCATCCTGTTCCACGGATAATTAGGAATTTTTTGTACGTGCATGATATTTAATTGCTATTTTCAGTGACTGTTGCAACTACCTTCCTCCAGATTACGAAAAAGAAGACTAATTGCATTTTTAATGCACACCTCCGATAACGAAAGTCCTACATAGATTCAACCAGGCTAAACTCGCAAATGAGGAGCTGAAGTCTTAGGCTAATGATGGCTGAAAAAGGTAAAGCCTGGACAGATCCACATGCGTAGTATATGATCTTTTCAATAAGATAACTAACTGCCTTGTCTGAGCGAAATTGGATTGCTTTACCTCTTTGGCTACTTTCTCAAATTGCCGCAAGGTGGCACAATCAAGCTCTAGAACAAAAAATTTGATCTTTTGAAAATCTCATAGTTTGATATCAAGGTACAATGGATATTTTTATGCATATTTTGATCTTCGAAAATTTCACATTTTTCTATCTATCTATATGAGAAAGACCAAATATTTCCGGTGAATCATTGGTGAAAGTCGACATTCTCCAACTTCGGTCTTTCATGGTAACAAATAAATACAAGTAGTATTATTTTTTATGTTTTTGTTTACTGCATATTTAATAAGAGATGAATAGGGGCAAGAAGTTTCTTGGGGCTTGCTGCTTCTTTTTGGTGGTGCTAGTTGCTCCTTTAAACAATTTGCCCCCCAAAAAAGGAAAAACTAGCCCCACATGCACATGTATTTGAAAAATCTAATTATAGGTTATACAACGAAACGTAAATCGTTTCAGCAAAGTATATGAGGATGCACAATCATTATTGCATAAAACCTCCAAAGAACTAAACACTATATATTAAAGTTCGTGAAAAAGGCCGAAAAGTTCAAAAACGAAAATATTTACAAAAGTAGATCAGTGATGCACGTGCCCAGCTTTCAATATACCGGATACCACTGACAGGATTAATATGGCTGCCATCGGTGCGCTGCAGCATTTCATTTTACCAGGTTTTGATTAAATATATTTATCTTTTTCCATCATTGAGCTATTTCAAAGGGAACAACTTACCCGAGGAACTTTTAGCTCCGCTCTACCCCTACTACACTAAAAAATCTCGGAAAACTCTCTGAATATACAAAAAAGCTTTCCGTAATACACAGATTCATACGCCCTCAGCAGTTTTCTGCTCTTATCAAAAACCTTTCCCGTTTAGCAAGAAAGTAAGAGTCGACGCATGCGCAGCTCACACGGCAATTTTATAGTCCAGCACGAAATCCAAACTGAAACTTTCGAAAGCACGCAATGAAAACAAGTGCTGACTCATGTATGCGAAGTAACACTCATCAAGGGGATTAGTAGAAGTTTTGTTCCTCGCATGAATTCACTGAAGATAATTTTAAAGTCTTATATTTTCTTGCTTATGTATCGTCATGAGATTGAATTTGAAGCTATGTCACTTATTTTTAAGTACGAAGTGCAACTTCTCGACGCATGCTCGCGGAAGGAATACAAACTGAAATTAAAAACCAAATAACTGCCGAGAGGACGCCATGTAAATTCGTTGCGTCGCATAACTTGTGTAGGTAATTTACTTTTTTCTTGGATACTTTTCTTCTTTCTACCAAATGGGTAATTTTTGTTGGCAGAATTTTATTCTGTCATAAAAATCACCTTTTTGGTGATCAAAGCCTGCAAAAGACCACTACCGACGAATAGGTAAGTCGCTTTGCAACTCTATTACTTTAAAGAGATTTAGTTCATATAAATCTCGTTAAAAAAAACTATTTTCCTCAGTATCATTTTTTCGTTGTGAACTATTGCAATTTGAAAATATTTTACATTACATAGAACATATATTTAAAGTGCAAGTGTGTCTAGTTTTATTCTGTAAAATTTATGAATTGAAGATTATAAAAAAACTTTAAATAAGTGTTATTGGGTACTTTGTTTTTATGTGTCAATCTCAGTTAATATTTGGCTGAACATTTATGTATCAAGCATTATGAATTAAATGTTATAATATGCAAATTGTCAGGTTTGATAGTTCGTCTTTAAGGTTGCATGTTTTCATTCTCTTGTAAACAGTGTAACTAGATTGTATGAAGTAAAAAAAAAACTATCTCTTGTAATTAGGAACATAGTGCTTCAGTATTATCTAAATGACGATATCTCTTTAAATATTTGCATTAGCGAAACGCTTTAAATTAGTTAAATGTGTATTAATTTCTTTAACAAATAGATACGACAAAAAGTGTCTTCATTTTTTTCGTTTTACGAGCCTCAATTTTACCAAAAGCAAAAAAAAAAAAAAAAAAAAGACTTAATAAAATAATTTTGTATTTTTACACCATATTAAAGTATTTGACTTATAATTTATATGATACTTTGATTTATAATGTATATGATACTTTGATTTATAATTTTTATTATACATGAAATATTATTTATCTCAGCAGAGCTTCATTAGTACGATTTATTTTAGTTGCAATGTACCTGCCCTTAAGGGAAGGAAGCTGCAAATATAACAAACAAGAATTATTTCTCAATAATATATTTTTGTATATATATGAAATACACAAGCAATGAATAGCAATGAGAAAAAGAAAATTAAAAGTAGCAATTATTAGAATAAAGTTGAAAGGTTGAATTCGGAGCTCATCAGCCGTGGAAGATTCGATAAATATGGTCAAAAGACCGAAAGATATTAAACTATTTACTAAATAGAGAGTGTTTAAGCTCTAATATATGCATTACATTGGGCCAAACGCACCATATGCAATAAACAAGAGCTTAAACCTAAAATTAAAAGTGGGGGTTTTTTACCTCGGCTAAATTAAGAAACAAGTCCCTATAATTTGTCTTCCTCAGGACAGTACCTACTGCATGCATACTAGTTTAATGTAGGACAGTCAGGAGGAATGAGTCAGTGGTAAAAATGGAGCAGCTGCATTTACATGCCAAAATAAAAAGTAATATTATTTCATGTCATTGTTTTAAAAGTGATCATTTTTAAAAAACTATGTTATTAATATACAATGTACATATGGGGAGAAGACGAGGGGCGTTCACCACGCAGACTGTGCCATTGACATTTTCAGGGGGTTGCTTTTTCAAGGGGGGGGGGCGCTTCATAGCATTTTATGGGTGCACCATCACTCTTATGGTGGGGGGGGGGATTCTCGTATATATGAAATGGAATAATCATGTAATAGAGTTCAATGTTTTAATAAATAAAATATATATTGCATTTTGAGCACACTGTAAAAATAAAATCAGTAACCTATTTTGAATAAGTATTTATATTTGTGATGAGCTGGAAAAGGGCAAGAACAGAAGAATCAACCCAAATGGTTCCAGCAGGGGGACTTGGTGTCATATTTAAATTCATCAATTTCTCTGTTGGTACTTTTCGGTACACTTTGTTCGTCAGAGAAATCGACTTGAGGTGAACGAATTCCGGAACGCGAAGGGTAGGTAAGTCCTGTCAAATTTTATCCGAAGATAAAAGCTATCAAGTTTGATACAAGATATGTTTTTAAGTTCTGCATTAAAAATGCAATATGTTGATAGTTTTGTCTTGAAAATATTGAGAGAAAAACTGAAGTTTAAGATTGTTTAACAAACAATCCCCACTTTTCAGAAGGTACCCCCCCTCCAATTCTCCGACGATTTTGTGATTAGGAATGAAACTACTAGATTATTTCATAATTTTTCAAAAATTTATAACTGTGCATATGTTATGCTGTTAACCATGCTATTTGTCATTAGAAAGTCAAAAAAAAAAAAAAAAATCACGATTGATTCTAAAATTGCTGGTATTATTGGTCTTAGATATGAAAGAATTGAAACTGATATGTTATGCAATACTATAATAAAGAATTATATTTTAGAAAAAATCACAGAAAAAGGATTCCGAAATTCTCGGAAACGTTTTTGAAAATTGTTTGGAGAATTCCGAAATACTCGGAAACGTTTTCGAAACTTTCATGAACCACAGCTGCACAGGATACTCAGAAACATTTCTGGAAATTACGGAAAGAGGATTCCGAAATACTCAGACACGTTTCTGGACATTACAGAAAGACGATTCCGAAATACTCAGAAACGTTTCTGAAAATTACAGAAAGAGGATTCCGAAATACTCAGAAACGTTTTTGAAACTTTCATGAACCACAGCTGCACGATATACTCAGAAACGTTTCCGGATTTTTTTTACAGTGTAGTAACGCATTTTGCATTTTTTTTTTCCTGATACAAATAAGCAAGTCACAATTTTTAATTTTCGTTGTGCGTTTCTATTGTTTGGTTTGACACGTGTAATTCAGTATAAAAAAAATCTTGTCTTCTTTTATGAGTTATTTAGTTAACGGTTGTAAAACAAGACATTATTTTAACGTTTTTAGAATTTTTTATGCCTCAGTGATGTTTAAATGTAAGATTAAAAATATGGTGTTAATTAAAACGAATGTTTGCAAAACTTTTATAATAAAGTTAAGGATTTTAGGATTAGGATCATATCAGCTTCAAAGCTTTAAGCATAATTATTTTTTTAATTTTAATTTAAAAAAAAAAGAACGGAAAAGGATTGTTTACACGGATGGCCTTCTATTATGGGCTACCACAAAAATAACATTAGAAAGCAAGTTTTTTATATCATAAATCAACTACGTGTACTTCAAACAAATAATATTCCAGTATTTTAAATTACTGGCGAGTCTATATGAGCCTATTTCAGGAGTTTTCGACGAAAAAGAAATTTCTTTTTTCGAGCACGTGTTAAAAATATGGTGAAGACAAAAAAAAAAAAAAAAAACAAATAAATCCGGATAGTGTCAAAAAAATTCCGAAAAATCAACTTGAATATTCAAAAAAAGAAAAAGAAAAAGAAAGAAGTTCCGTTTCCTGGTATTTTTTTAAACTTTTTCTACAATGTTTTCTTTTTATATTAAAGGTTGTTATAGGACAAAAAAGTACCAACGGATTCTACTATAGAAGAAAAGCAACTGATTTTTCTGCTTAGACATGACCTTTAGATTCTTCAAATTCACAAAAATTATTTTTGTTAGATATTAAGGAACCAATGTAATGTTAATGTTATAATGATTCTAGAGAAGATCTTGTTTAAGAAACAACATGTGATCACATCTTTTTTGACTTACATTTTTACTATTCAAACAATGATCTAATAAAAAAAAGGTGATGTTACTTTAAAAACTCATGAAAATAACCAAAAAAAAAAAATGCTCCTGTTTGTTAAAAATGAAATTGTTCCGTAATTTTTCGATACAATCGCAATATTGACCTCTAGTAAACTTCGCTAAATAGTAATTTTCTAATGCAGTTGGGTCTTTGCAACGTTTTAGGCTTAGAGCGCTAAAAAACGAAAAAAAAAAAAATGGAGGAAGAGAAAAAGAAACAAATTTTAGTTTTCTTCGAGCGAACCTATAAGGGGCTGTGCACATATAACGTTATCAATTTTTCACATATTTTTGACCCCCCCCCCTCCCCTACGATATCAAACGTTATCATTACACGACCCCCCCCCCCTCACTCTATGATATCGTTATCAGGTACAAAAAAATTAAGTTTTTAATTCTATATCCCACCCATTAATTTATAAAATTATTTGTGTACAGTCAATATCAATACCATAATTATCAGTAATGTTTTTATAAAATCGAGGTATAATTAACAAAGGTATTAAAAATAGAATAATTTTAATATTACGACTAATATGTGATAAATTAAAAAATGTATTTGTTATAATTATTTTATCACGTATAAATTGACATTTAAAAAAGGAAATTTAAGAATTTACAATAATTAAGATAAGGAAAAATGAACAAAAATTAAGTGGAATACAGTGATGAATAATGAAATAATGTCACAATTCTTCCCATGTTGGTTCCATTAGTTCTATTATAGGTATCTCGTCTGAAATGTTTGGAAGATCACTTTTCAAATCTGCACTGCAATCACACTCATCTTTATCAATCCACTGTAGATCATCATCATCCCTAAAACAAGCCAAAAGTTCTGTCCGCCTGCGA
Organism: Uloborus diversus; assembly: GCF_026930045.1. Classification (NCBI taxonomy): domain Eukaryota; kingdom Metazoa; phylum Arthropoda; class Arachnida; order Araneae; family Uloboridae; genus Uloborus; species Uloborus diversus. The sequence goes on from NC_072740.1 coordinate 62,425,519, forward strand.
GCAGCAATACGCTTTGGTTTCATTTTCTCAATGATCATGGCTTTTCCGCATACTTTTGAATGATCTTTTAAAGCCTTTAAGGTGCAATGATATATATCACACTTCACACAAATGCGTTTTTTCAAGATTTCGTCGTTTATTGATGGCAAGAACAAATCATATGCAATTTCACTAACATTTGAAGATGTCTGCTTCAGCTTGGCAGCATCCTGCATCAATTGCGCGGCACACAAAGGAAGATATGCTCCTCCCTTTTGAATGGTCAATCCCTCACTGACTGGAACAGGAACTGGCAAGAAATGGTTCTTTAAGATTGAACCAATATTTGATCGTTTTGGTGTACAGCACGATCGATCGTCACATTTTACTATTTGACACAAATATGTGGAACATCTCATATGTGTTCTTTTCCAACTCTGACAAACTTCTGAACTTATACGTTCACTTCCAGGTGCCTGATACTTTGCTACTACAGGGTAGTCATCAATTACTGTTGAATTCCATACTTCAGAGAGCACATTTGCAGCTGCTTCGAAGTTTTTCTTCTCTTTCTCGACATCAACAGTCTTACCACTCGAATCCAAGTGATTTCCGAAGTGATCATGTGGCAAAACTAAACCTGAGAGTTGGCGGCTAAGGGGTGCCATTCGCCTCTCTACTGCATTGTAGGCCGAACGACCAGGGGCATTTGTGGCTAGGAATACGGCATCCAAATCAAACTTTTTAAAAGTCTCAATTGCGGCAAGCTGTACTTTTTCATACCGAGGATTTTCGTCGGGGCCACCATCACTTGTGATGATTAATACTGGTTTTACAGTAGAATCTTCCCTTCGAACTAATTTTGAAAATTCTGGCAGAGTCATCACATTGTCTAAGTCAAATGCATGAGTTTCAGCAGTTGAAGAATCGTGTTTAGCAGAGCGAATCGCTATATAAGTTGGACCGGAATATGATACTCTTGTCGGATCGCATGGTTTACCATCTTTAATTACTAGTCCGGCATAAACACTTGGTATTAGTTTGTGTCTAGCTGCTTTCACAAAATCATGGTCTGGAAGTCGAACACGATAGTCTAAGTGCATTATCAATGGGCTTTGATTTTTAGCAGCTGTAATGCCAATTGGTACCCTACATTTATCATCAACTGACAGAAAGACAACATCTTGACTGGTTAACGTTGCGGATAATTCTTTCAGGTGATTGATTGTCATTTTACAAAACTCGCTGTCTGCGTGAGCTCTTCTTTGATTGTTTTGTGGTTGGCATAAACGGACCGGCACAGTAGTAACATGGCGCTTTCCTTCGACTGTAGAATAATTTCGCGGCAGTAATCGCAAGTAAGTAGCTGTTCTACTTAGCATTAATCCGTGATTTTCCTTCAGTTCGTTGTGCAAGTCGTCTAATGTCATACATGAATTAAGGGCTTCACAACGTCGTCGTCCATCTGCACCAGCTCCCTGCTTCGCCAGTTCACAAATCACTTTCAAAATCTCTGGTTGGTCATTTTCCAGAGCTGGTCTCCCTATTTTCTTAACTAACTTCATATTATCTTCAGGATATTTCTCTTCCAATGCCTCAAAAAGTTTTCTCTTTTTTTCTCGCGCTTTCCTATTGGCTTCAGCTACATTTATTAGCCGTTTTAATTGCTTTTCTAGATTTTTCACATCATCTCTGGCCTTTTGAATATCAGAGTGGCTCACTTCAGCGAGCCCAACATCCCTTTGACGCAAAATCAAGAAAAGCCGATCTTTCGCTAGGGCAATTTTTGAAATCAGTGTCTTTTGTGCTGGTGCTTCTCGGGCATTGTTGATGGGCTTCTCAGATGAATCTTTCGGAATAACTTCAGGTTCGGGTTTCGAATTCGTTATTTCGCTACTTCCAGAACTGGTACTGTCATTCATAGCTGTTGACGCTGCAATCTGTGCTTTCTTCTCCGTTGAAGGTACCTGTGTAAAAATAAATGTTGTTTAGTGAGCGCCTTTGGAGTGAATGTTATATTTTCAAACAAAATATTACATTCACTAAAAAGAATTATAATAAACCCTTGACCGAGATATTAAGAATACCAATCGATTAAAAAAATTCCATTCGAAAATTCGCATCGGTTCGAGAGTTATCGTGCGAAGAAACGTCCGTACGTCCGTACTAACATTACGATCTTAGTATACACTACGTGATCCTAATAAAGAAAAATCTGACAAGTGTAAGAAAAGTCAGAAATCCATTTTATCAAATATTCAGAAACTGCAATTCAAAACCAACAATCAAAATCACTATGCTAATCTTTGATAAGTTCTAACTTTTGTTTTGATATTTTTATTTTAAAAGGATGACTAGCCTGTTCCGCAGTTGTAAAGGGGACTAAATAAAAACGAAAAGTACAATTTACATTTAACAAATTTCTAACGTATATAAGAATGCAGAATAAAAGAAAAATAATCATTTTTCTAAAGCAAACACGATTCAGTTTCGATTTCATTAGAAAAAATGTTCTGATGAAAAAAAAATCTTCCTGTCTGCTAAGGAAAACAAAAAAAACAGAAGTTCATTGGAAATGACAAAAAAAAAAAAAAAAAAAAAAATATAAAATCATAACTAAAAAAATAAATATTCTCTAATAAAAAAAAACTTCAAAAAAAATGTAAAATCAAAAATAGAATAATCAACCATGGTCAAAAAAGAAACTAAAAAAATATAACATTCATCTATAATTCCAAACGATAAAAAAAAGCAGATGTGTATAAAAGAAAGGAAACTGAAAAAAAAAATTAAATTAAAAATTCTCCCCGCTAAGAAAAAAAATCTCCTCCATAATGCTCCAATTTTCTAGTGAAACGGTTTTAGAGTAGAGTGGACGCAATAGTTTACATCCCCATGTTAATACCAACGCATGCATTATCAAATTTTTAGAAAAAACTTACCTTTGTCCAAAAGGATAAAAGCCCTGCTCTCTTTTTCTTTGCAATTTTGTTCAATTCTTCAAGCTTTCTCTGTAAAACAGTGTTGAATTCTGGATCAAACTTGTGAGCATTCCAAAATATGGTTGCCTCTCTCTGACAAACTTGTTTTGTTTTATCTGGATTTGCAGTTTGAATGCTTTTATGTAGTTCTAAAAACATTTTATTTTTATCCATTTCAAGAGATTTAGAAAACGTCTTCACACAACAAGAACGATTGCATCGATGAGTGTGACTCCACAAGTTGCCGTCTTCATTCCTTATCAGTTCGCAATTCGCATAACTTCATTGGTCAATAGGTAGAAAAAAAAAGCGAGGGAATGGAACAAAGGTGACATTGGGCGACCTTGGTCGATAGAACAAAAAGATGTATCCCAGGCGAATTCTCGGAATAACCGTGGGGGAGGAGGATTTGGCTCTGGAGTGCAGGTGTGATATTTCTGGTGTTATTTCAATCAATCGTTACTGTATGTGTTTTGTGCCTTAAATTAGAAATAAACTCGCGAATATTGCACGAAAAATACGAAAATTGCAATATTATACGAAAATTTAAAAAAGTGATAACGTTATCAAACTTAAAACCCCCCCTCCCCCTCTCGATATCATACGATATCATTTGGCTTTACCCCCCTCCCCCCCCTAAAATGATAACGTTATATGTGCACAGCCCCTAACACATACACAGGCTAAAACCGAGCGATCCACTCTGTTTCTTAAACATAATGGAAGTTAAGTATCCAGAACTAATGTTACACTAACATCATTGAAGATCCACAAAAGTTAACACAAATGTGTTTTCAAGTTTTTGAACAATGTAATTTTTAAAAAAAATTGCATTTTTCATTAATGCTAATGAGAAATTAATACGTATTCTGTAAACAGAGAAATTAATTAATTTCCTATATAGTAATACCCATTGCATCCTTGTCCTAGAGCGTTCAAAGCAGATTGACACTGAAGCAGATTTTTTTTTTAAATCACAAAGCAACGATGTTTTTTATTTATTTATTTATTTATTTTTTTGAATTTTTAATCTTATAGCGGGATTTGGAAGATATTATTAGATTTCAATACATGAAGGGCTCAGGGCAAGAACGCGATATGCCACATGACGTGAATTTTTAGTAGGCAAATCTCCAACTTCTAAAAATATTTGTAGAATTTTTCAAAGGTATTATACATTCTATATTTTGCAATACTAAAACCATATATGTTTTTCATTAAATGACATAATCCATTGTCATGTTTATTTCAATTTTAGTTATGAGAAAAAAAATTTTGATCCAAAAGTCACTTCTTGTGGCTTATCACATTTCTTCCCAGGGCCCTTCATATATATAGAGGAATGTGAGACAAAATGAAATAGTTAAGATTACTTCCTTTTTTTCAAAATGAACAAATTGGAAATTTGTTTTGAAAATTGCGGTACATAAAGAAAGAACAATGTATTTTACAGTAAAATTTCCATTGAAACTACTTTTCTTGTTTGGGAATAATAAGGAAATTACTAAGTGAAGGAAGGCAAATGGACTAATTAATAAATGAATACGTAATTTGATAAAAGACGGAATATATAAATGAAATGAACTATTTCACTCTGCCCCATCTCACTTTGCCCCTCATGCAGTTGGGTAACTGTACGAAGCATTTAAAATACAAATCAACTTAATATTAAACAAAAAAACATCATACTGACTATTAGTAGATCTCAATGAATAATTCAAATGGTAATAACAAGAATTTCATCAGTTTCTAATACCAAAAATAATTTTTGACTTACAGCAAAATATTACAATATAAGCATCAATTTTTAAAAATTGCTTTTTTTTCAAATTCTTCGATTTTCAAAGGGATTTTTTTTTTTGACTGGAATGGACTACATGTGTTAAAATATTACTAGATAGGTGGCACTAAAAGCAGAGAAAATATTTCACCATTTTACTTTTCCTATGGACTCCACATTCCCATATATATACATATATATATATATATATATATATATATATATATATATATATATATATATATATATATATATATATATATATATATTGCTTCTGTTTTTTTAAGTCTTCACCAATCGAACCTTTTCCGTGCTACAGCATTAAAACAGAATTTAAAAAAATATATAAGTCCCAAAAATGCCCTGAAATTTTGTATTTTTTAAAAAATTTCATGATCGTTGTGGGATAGGAAGATGTTATCTCATTTCAATAGTTTTTGTTGTTGTTTAAGTTTATCTTCAATCTAAACTTTTCCTCTCAATACGCTCATATATAGATCATTTAAATGTAACATCAAAGTTTATTTATTTTTTTGACCTATAAATGCAAATTAGTACTATTCACTGAAAGAAATGATTCCACCATGGGTGTGATTTGGACTGAATTATGTAATTTAAATACTGCTAGAGGAAAGTAACGAACAAGTAACAAAATAAGTAATGAACATGCTCTAATAGAGACAATGTTTGCGTGGGAATAGCTATGCCATTTAAAGTGCTACAACCTGATTTATGACTGTAAGTGCAATGTGCAGTTCTGGAAATTACGTAAAACCGATCGCCAGTTTGTGACTACTTATTCGCCAAAGAACAGTAACAATTAAAGTGTGCATTGAGTGATAAATATTTATTCATTGCACTCGTAGTATGATAGGAAATATTCTGCTCTTACTAGCTTTATTATGATGCCTTCTATTTTACTAGCCAACAAAACAGAACTTTTATTTGCAACATGAATAGAAATACCTGATCTTTGTGTAAAATAATGCGCTGAATTCGAATATATAAACAGTTATTATCCACAACCCACAGACGTTTTATTACATACAACTGAAGTTTGAAAGAAATGTGCATATTTACATTCATGATTAATAGTAAAAAAAAAATAAATAAAACTATTAAAAACGATGGTTCATTTATTTTTGTATTTGGCATCGGGAACATCCCTTTTAAATGTCCTGAAATAACCGGTAATCATTTGTTTGCTTGGGCAGTGGCAGGCGCCTTGCAAATACTTTTTTTTATCTTTAAGCTTTTCATCACTTAAATTCTAGTTATAAGCTTTGCAATACTGTTTCAGCGCTATCATTTATTTTCAAACTTTTGATCAGGTTTAATTTTTTATGAAGTGCCAGTGGAATAATTGGTGTCATGAGTTTTTTCTGATTTTTTTGTGATGGCTGCCCTATTCGAAAAAGAACAGCAAAACTATGTAAAGCCCAAGCAGTTAATCCTTAAATTACTTTCATTTTAGGCAAGACTTCATTGTATGTCACCAGTAACAGACAGTCGTAAGTTTGAATTTATTTAATAAGCCTTTTAGGCGGATAAAACTGACGTTGCTGTAGCTCACGAATACAGTACAGACGTCTAGTGTTATCAGAGTGAACTTTATGAGCCAGTTGGCATTTACAATACAGTGGTGGAAGGTTATGAACAGCTACCACGAGGTTAGCTGATGTTTAATGTTCAATTGAGTTTAATAATGTTTTAGTTCTGAAAAAAAAAGAAGTTTTTCACATTTTGAAGTTAAAAAGGGAATTTTGTCTTTTACTGATTTTTTTCTCATCCTGTGTGTTGCCGGGTATCATCAAATTTTTCGGTGTCTGTTACTGGGGGTCGGCTCATTTTTCGAAACTGAGCTAATAAAAATAGACTTAACTAATTTGGAGAATCCAGAAGCAGCCAAACGTTAGACGAGATGTTGTTGCATGAGAGAAAAATAGTGTAAAAAGCATAAATACATTAAAAGGCTCACAAAATTGAATTAACCTGAGAGCGATGTCTTAAGCATGTCCGTGACTGGTGCCGTTACCCTATGCGTTGTACAAAATTTTACCTAATAAAGTTTTCAAACCTACATGTTTCATTCATTTTAACTGAATATGTTAGCAGTACGGAGGGCAACGCATGTTTCTATTATGTAATAGTAGAACTTTGAAAGAGTTATTACCAAGTCTCACTTAATCCGCTTAATGATCAAATATTAGCATATCCAAAACCGAATCAATACCACAACAGCATACTCAATCATTTTTCTGGGAGTAAAAATCTGTAAATTCTTTGTGTCAGCATTCAAATATTAGAACACAAAAATTAACTCGGATAGCATACATCACTGTTGCCAATGAGACTGACCACCATGTCACCACCCCAGTAACAGCAAAGCCTGAGCATCTATCACCACATTTCTTGCTTTCATTATAGGGTTTTAACTGTGAATTCTGTGTTTCTTACATTACCTGATACAGAAAAAGATGGAGGAAAATAAGAAACTTTAAACCTATGATTTCAAAAAAAAAAAAAAAACTGTGTATCATGGATAATTTCTGATTGGATGTTTAAAATAAGCGTCAAAAATCACCTTAGAAACTCTATAAAGATTTTCGTGGCAAAATCTTTGTTCACCAGGGTTTTAAATTGTGGAGTGGTAATTTTCACCGAAATGATAATGATTGTTGAATGCTTTTGGAAATTTTTTTTATCGTGCATTATTAAAAGAAGAATGAAATGTTTATAAATATATGTGCGCGGGTGGACATGCATTTTATAGACTGAAATCGAAATTCTTTATAAACGATTTAAAATCAGATATACTAAATGACGGTTACCAATCACATAATCTTCTCGTCCTATTTTGATGCCAAATTGAATTAAAACTTGTCTTGAGTTTTCTGAGTAGTTAAATCATTCTAATTTGCCATTTGATTAATTCAAATGTTTCACATATTGTGACTTATCTCAAATATTAGAACACAAGTTTTTTAAATGTATTCCATTTCTTTATAAATTTATTAAATGTTTTTAAAGCACACAACTAATTTAAGTTGGTTAATATGAACCCATAATAACATCTTTCAAAGAAAAAAAAAAGTCTAAAACAAGGCTGCCTGAGTTTGGTGTTCCCTTAGAAAGCTATTTATACAAACAAACCAAACATTGCTATCAGTAAGAACAAACACTTTATTAAAATAGGAAATGAAAATATTCTTAGAAACATGTTATTGAGCATTGCTTTTATTATGTTAAACAAATTTAATTACCGCTTCTTCAGTTTGTCCAGACAAATAATATATTTCAGTACGATATATTTCTTTCACTTTCTCTGTATAATCTGAAAAATAAGATACATAAACCTTAATGGTATTCTACAATATAAAACTTGCAACAAACATAACTCCACTCTGAAATTCGCTAGCAAAAAATGTATCAAAGTATTCTTATCTAACCTCAATCACTCTTCTGTCGGAATTACGAGCAAAACCATTTAGTTAACACTAACTGCAAAATCCATAACACATCTCAATTCTCATTCTTTACAGATAAAATTATTTTTACTTGTTTGTTTCAAGTATTTTGTCGTTCATAATAAATAAATTGAGATGCTTTTGTATCTCACGAAGAGGAGAGAAATAAAACATTGATGAAATTAAGAACAGCTTATAGAATACAAAATGTATGAGGGCAATTTTTCCTAATGGCAGGAGTGTATGAAAAGATTTATTTCATGTCAAATATTACTCATAATAAAACCAGGATTTTTTTATATCTCTTTCATAATTACAAGACATTATTTGGAGCAAAACAAATACTTTCCATCTCATAGTAGACTTCTCTTATAAGTGAGTAATCATTATTTTGATATAATAGTAGACCAATCAAAGATGTAGTCAACTGCTTGATTATTTTTGTATTCAAGAATGAACATATGTTTGTGCTTATGCAAATGTTCAAATGTATGCTTACGTTGATTCTTAGAAGCAAAAAACTCTATCCCAAGTAACCGGGGAAATTTGATTATAAATTCTGGTTCCAAATAAAATAAAAAGTGTTAAATACTGAATACACAAAAAATCTTCTTCATATAACCTCTTTTGTAAACTTTTTCTTTAAAAACTTTGTTTTTCATTTGCTACTTTTTCCGATGCAGAATCTTTTAGTTACCTTCGCGACACGTGTTTGCTTAATAATTAATAATCCTATTTTCCCATGTAGTATTTCACAGTAGTTTCAAGTTGAAATACAATCGTGCCCATTCATAGCGAAACCGTGTTTCACGAATTTATGGCTATTAGGTAACAGTTTATGTTCCCTTTCACGTTTTACTGTATAATTTCACTTTTTATAGCGGAATGACGCTTCAAACGAAATTTCTACTTGGTTCCTTCGATTTCACTTTTTTCGAGCGAGATTGGACTTTAATTTTAATTTAGGTGCACTAAAACACAAACAAAAATTTTTTTTTTTTGAATAAAAGTGAAATTTTTAGTGTTTGATACATTTTAATAGATCAAAAAGACATAAACAGGTTAACCATATTTATTAATATAAAATAACTCACTAAGGTATAAAAATACACAAACATAAATAAAACACCCTTCGAGTTATTTGTAGATAACGGAATTTGAAAAATTTAAATTTTTGATTGCTCGAACCAATAAATATATAAAGTGTAATATTAGAATATTTAAGGTGAGCCTAAGAATGCACCGAAAATCCTCTAAACCACGTGTTCCGTAATTCGACGTTTTGTCTAATCCGAGCTGAGCAGAACCGATCATCATTTTCTTCATTGATAGAATGGCATATCTGGCGGAAAAATAATGACTTGCTCGGGGAAAAAAAAAAAACAACAACATTGTCCCGTCTCTATCAACAACGAGGATGAACTTGTTCAGACAACTTCATTGGTAGTAAAAACTCTTACTGACCTATTCCCCGACGCAAAAACAATTGTAACAAGCTGATGTGTGCATCACATGACTTCCTTTTACTCCAATTTAATGTCATTTCTACATTATTGGCAATTTTAATGTGATTCAATTGTTTACTCTCTAAATATCACCAATAGTGACCAAAGTGAAACCAAATTAAAAAGAAAAAAATCGCCAAATTTGTCTCCAAGTTGGCGACAAAACTTGGCGACCAAGAGAAGGTGCACAACTAGACCCTACTAAAAGTCTACGTGCCAAATTTCAACTTTCTAGGACATACCGTTTTTGAGTTATGCGAGATACATACACACATACACACATACGCACATACATACGGACGTCACGAGAAAATTCGTTTTAATTAACTCGGAGGTCGTCAAATGTTTATTTCGGGTGTCTGTACGTTTCTAGGCATATATCCACGTGTGGTTGGGTCGAAAAAAAAACTCAGGGTCGAAAAAAAAACTTCGGGGGTGAGCAAAATGGAAATTAAGGCCGAATTTTGAGTGAAAATTTTTTCGCGAATACAATACTTCCTTTTTTGGAAAAGGAAGTAATAAAAAGTAGTAAAAACTCCGAAGAAATGTTCAACCAAGTGGCTGATAGTAAAGACGTCATTAAGACCGACATTGGGGGTGAACCATTTTCCATAGTACTATCTCGGAGGTTTCACACCACATTTTGACTATAGAATGAATCGTTGAGAGTGTTATGGGGCCATTTCATGGAAAAAGGATCCTTCGTCCCGCACGTGACACACACACACACACACAGCTCATATGTTTAATAAAAAAAGAACAATAATTTAAAAGGGTTGTCGAAAAAATATTTTTGTTTTGTTTAAGAAATTACAAATGTAGGCCCGTTTTCTTTAAAAAAAATCAGTTCGTTACTTTTAAATTATTACTTTTTAATGAAATATATGAGCTATCTTGTGCGGCACGAAATGGCGGCTTTTTCATGGAATGTCCGTATGTTTAATAAGAAAAAAAGCGTGACATGTGACAAGGGGAAGGGTGGAGGTAAGGTGCAGGGTGACACTTTGTGACATGAGAGGGGGGACGAGGGGGCATAATTTGTTGAAACAAAAGTGTGACATCATTTATTGGCAGCCCCTTAGCTATAGATCACGTTATTTTGCATTTCGAAAAATATCCTGTGATTAAGTCCGTAGGTGCTGCCGAATCTTATTGCTAAATATTTTTGGAACCGCATTCTATATAGATATATATACAGTAGTACCTCCTTTAAGGCACACCTCCAAATAAGGGACATTTCTATTTAAGGGACATTTCTATTTAAGCGACATTTTTTCTGGTCCTGTCCTTTTGAGTTAAGAGCTCTATGTATCTGCCTCTGAATAAGGGACACTCTATTTAAGGGACAGTTAGAGAAAATTTACAAATGTTAATGTATAAATGCATACAAAGTATTGAATTTACTAAAATTTAAGAGTCTAAATATCCACTGGTGAAAGTTTGACATTAACGTCTACTGATATGATGTTATTGTAAAAGTCCTGCTAAAATTTACATGCCTGTTCCTTTTCCCTCTCAGCAATTTATTCAAGTAGACCAACAGCCGATGGATAGCCCATGAATAGCTTTCTGTAAAAAACTTGAAATCTGAACATTGATTGAAATTTATATTGTATTGAGTTTTAAATTGCACGAAATCGAACAAGTACATGTTAGAAATTGCTTCAAAATAATTCATGTATGTTGCAAAACTTTAGGATAACCAAATTGGTGATTGAGTTTTAATTACTAAAAGACTAAATTTTGAAATTTGAATAATTTTGAATTTTATTCAGCTTACCTTTAATAAATCTTCTTTGACTTTCAATAAGCAGCCAAAGAAATAAAACGAAGCATGGGGTCAGTTGGGATAGAGGAAATAATGGGGTTGAAGGGAACAAACTCTATTACCCCATTTGTGGGAATTTTTGAAACTAAATTGTTAGTGAGTGAAAACTAGGTATCACATAGAAGAGATTTTGAGAGTTCCGCGTGTTTCCAAGCAATTGTGCAGACGTCATCATCGTTTGAAGATGACAATGTTCTAAAAAGTTGTTTTTTATTTTTCATTTTTCTCTCCAACTGATCTACAAATGCGAAACAACTTGCTTCAACTAGTCTTAGTTGTAATGTGGAAGGTTACCAAAAATATTTATTTATGATTTTCACCTTCCCAGCAATTTTTGCTGTGGAAAAGATATCTCCATTTACCCTATTGAAGTACTGTTTTTCTTTACCACAACTGACTCTACTGTCATTTAAACTACTGTCATTATAAATTTTGAAACGCATAAGACGGAAGAAAACTAAATGCGATAAACAGAGTAAAATTGCTTGGAATTTCTCCAACCGTATTTTTTCATGGTAAGGCTTGCTCATTTATCTTATATGAAGGACAAAGACGTTGGTAAATTTAAAAAAAAAAAAACATCTAGCAGAAGAAGTGATATTACAAGAATGCAGTAAATTTAAAACCATTTACGAAACAAATTAACATTTTCACGTCAAATTTAAGAATGTGCATGTTAAAGCTTCTCATATCCCGCCATGCGTAATAAGCTTGAAAGCAATGAAAGTATGTATTTTTAAGAATAGGACTATAAAAAAATGAAATAATGTTTTAATAAGTAAAATTCTCATAAAAACATAGTTTTATTAAAACGTTAGCAAATTCAAAAGCTTCATAAAACATGGTGCCATTCAAGTAAAATATATTTTCATACGAATAACAAAACTAAAAGTGCATGAAAATATTCTGGCTGAAATCAATCGTAAAATAAAAAATATTATTGAGAAATTGATGTTTTGAAATAATATTGATGCAGAAAGGACAACCCTGTCAAAATGTAAAAAAAAAAATGAAGAAAGAAAATATATCACCATTAGAATTGGTAAAAACATTTAGAACTTAACAAAATCACCTTCAAACTTGCGATATTCCTCAAAATTTGCAAAAATATTACTGTGTACGAAAGTTTTAATGTCGCGATGATTATAGATATGAATAAGAAACTGCATGAAGAATGTAATTGGGCTATTCCAGGGAAAAAAGGACATTCTTCCCCCACGAAAAAAATAATAATTTTTAAAAGGTAATGAACGAAATTTTGTCACATGAGAAATCACAGACGTATGTGATTTTTTATAGAAAACATTTAGTCATTTCCATTCTTTTTAATGAAATGTTTTATCTGTCTCGCACGGGATAAAATAGCCATTTTTCCGTGGAATGATAAAATATCGTTAAAAAGCTATCGGTTTGAAAAATTATCGGAAAAAGAATGCCGACTAATATAATAATCATGAACACGTTCTCTGGAACTGGTTCGAGGGGGAAAAATGAGGGAACATTTTGCACAAAAATGAAAAAAAAAAAAAAAAAATTGATGCTGAAAAAAATCGCCAACACTTTGATTAATATTGCGATCTGGAACATCTCTCGACAGGTAGACTGGTCTGATTCGTACTAAATAGGTTTCAGATTCAAGTCACTCTCGTTGATGGCTATCGAAAAAGTGGGGAATCTCTATACTGTTCAATATTCGGATAAGAAGATCAATCTGGATTTATCTAAATTATTATTTTTCTTTTCTCTCCGGAAGATATTGTTTATTCAGTCTGTGAGGGCGCAATGTTATTGTTAAGTGTGCTAAGTATTCGAAAAAAAAATGGATTTTTACTTTGAACCCGAAAAGTGAACGAGAAATATTTTCGTCAAATAAGTTTTGTGATAAGTTTAAAGATATGCAAGATTTTTAGTGTAAGTATATTTCTCTTACTACAACCTCTATTTTAAGTCCTTGATTCAGTGAATGGTGAACTGGGAAAACATTTAGGTGTTTCATACATTTTTGTTTCGACAGCTCAATTGAATATATTTTCAAGATGGTATTAATTGATGTTAGTAGGAATTTAAATGTGTTTCATTGATTACAATAAATTGGGCAAACTTTACCGTCTTATGCTTTATATTCAAGTACTTCATCTAAAAAATATTGTGTATTAGTGAATAAAAACTTTGAAGAAGGAACTATGATTGAAAAATTTATGAATTTTCGTAACGCAGAAGGCTATAACGAGTCAAACATCACGGAGAGAATTTGATAATTAACGGTTATTTACAAAAATGTAACAGTTATTTACAAAATTGTTTGTCTATTGTGCAGAAATTTTGAGGAACGCAAAACTGAAACAAAAATACTATACAAAAATTTTAATATTTAAATTATTTATTTTATCAGGTGGATAAGTGCAATGAAAATATTCAGTCATTATTTGCTCAATATTCTTCTTTTGATCAATATGCATTGAAAAATAGTTTGAAACTAGATGAAAAGAACTTCTAAAGGAAAAATAAATACATAATACACACACACACACACACACGTTCCTAAGACACAATTTTAATATTTAAACGAAATAGAGAGTTTTATTCTTTATGTTGTGAGATGTATTGAACAAATTTAATCATCATTATCAGTACTTTATTTTTACTCAGATAACGTAGAAAATATTTCAGAAACAGTTTCAGAGCAGGAAGTTATAAGAATAAATAAATGTACATTAAGAACGAAGAAATCGTTGTCAATCTTGCAAAATGTACAAGAAGAGCTTAAATTTAGTAATAAATGACTATGTAATGCACCTTTTAGCCATTGTAAAATGATGGATATACTAACATAAAATTTGCAACTGAGTTCAAAACAGTTTGATGTTCAACGATTTATCTGATAAAAACATATTGAATCTAAAATTTCAAGCATCGGAGTTTATGAAATCACAAGATGTGCAGTAAAATTTGAAACATCAACCAAGCAATGTTCAAAAAAATGTTCCCTAAACTCTCATTTATTAGACTATTTTTTACTTGGGAAATATTTTTGCTACTATTTCACACAGATATCCCCAGCGCAGAGAATAATGTTTCTTCACGCAAAAGAAAAGACACTTCTTGATTGTCAGAAGTCCAGAAGATGAACTTCAATCCGAAACTTCGGTAGCGCTTGCGCAAATCATATCCGGCTCTTGTCCAACACCCTCGCTTCGATGTCCATGGAACGGACACGGCGGGACTCTCGTAAAATCTTGCCGGACTTCTCGCCGGACCCTGCACGAGAGAAGATGCTGAGCACTACCGCCGTATCCAGGAAACAATTTCGTTCACAGTCGGTGGCAAGTTCGGATCCAAGAAGTCCATATTTCACCAATTACTGGCTCAATTCTGCCAAAAACCACATTAACAGATCGCCAAGTGTTGCTTGTGTGCCACAGTACGATGCTTCTAGTACAGAACTTCGAAATTTTCGAGAGGGAGAAAGAAAAAAGAGGGGCAGGAAAGGAAATATACCTGGTCTCAATTTAACTTTATCCCCTAGTGATCCAAAAGCATCCACAATCCATCAACATTATTATCCTGAAGGAGGCTGGGGATGGATAGTTATGTGCTGTGCGTTGATATTCAACATAGTCGCAAGTGCCATGCAAATATCTGTAGGGTTTCTTGTTTTAGAAATCAGAAATCAGTTTCTACAAGGAAAGAATTCTCTGGAGCCTGGTAAGTAAGTTTCAGTATTTTAATTAATTTTTTCCTCTTGTATATTTGTGTTATGTAAGAGGTGCAATATCAAAATGTAAACATATGTTGGCATTGTTAGTGAAAAAAGGATGATTCTGTAGTGTTGTTCGTAAAAGAGCAGCAGGCAAAAAAAAAAAAAAAACTAACCCATTTATCATCACAACAGTATTTAATGGGAGAAATTTTTTATCACAAATTAATTGATAGGCCCCCCCCCCCACACACAAACATTATTTTGTTACAAAAATATTATTATTTTTTCTAATATTGAGATAAATGATTCTAAATAGATGATAGTTCAATGAATTATGAACTAATATGTTAACAATTCATTCATTTTCTAGCTTTTATATCAATTTTAAACTTAAAAAAAAGTTTAATTTTTTTATTATGTGTTGATATAAGTTTTTTCTATCTTTATTTGGTGTTTCGTGTAATGAAATGAACATGAACAAATCTAGGTGTAGTTAATTGTTAAGAAATACTTGTTTTTTTTTTTTTTCAAAATAAAAGTACATTATTACGTTTAGTAATGTTTCAAAAGATTCAAATTGTACTAAAATTACTTTGAAATGCATCTAATGCAGTACTTCTAAACAGAATAGTGTTCAGTTGAAATTTTTAGACTACATCTATGTCTAATAAAAGATTTAAAGTATGAGACCAAATCTTATTATAGCTTAGAAATGGTTTTAATTTTCAATATGTTTTAAAATATAATATATTTTAAAATATAATTTAAACAGGATGTCTCAACACTTACATATCGATTGCACTAGTTTAGTACGTTTATTAGATATTTCGTTTGTTAATAAGAAAACAAAATTGTACATCGATGTTAGTAAGAGCTAAATAAAACTTAATGTGCATGTAATTTGTATTTAATTTCAAGTTAGTTGTTTACGTTTTGCATATATAACGTTAAAACAATGTTGAAAATTAAAAGATAAAAGTGCAACGTTAAATTGCACAAACTTGCAACTACTTGCGGACACTTATTTCGGGGATACAAGAAACCATTTTAAGTGCAAACGAATTGAGCTGTGGTATGAAAAGACATTCGACGCATAGAGCAAAGCGGAGCGATAAACAGCAGCTCCTTATAACCTCGAAACACGTGTGGCAATTAGTTGTAAATTTTAACACTCTAAAGTTCTATTATTATGTTTTACTCTTCAGCAGAAAGGTATTTTTTATTTATTATCTACTAGTGTAAATATTGGAAATAGATTTATAAATGTTGGAATGAGTTATTACAGTAGAATTAAAATTCAAACACCATTGTAAAACTATAAAGTAGAGCTTTTTATAGATATATTACACGACGTTCTTACGATAGATTTCAGTTTCAAGGTCATTCACCATGACGGAATAATATTACGCGGGATAGTTTACCCGTATTAATAGTATTTTCAGAAAAATCCTGAAACACACCACTTTAGCTTGTTAAGATTTTTCAAACTTTCAATCATTATATGAATTTTTGTAATTAAATTTTAAGATAAAAGAATATATTACCCTCGAATATCCCAGTTATCCAAATTTTGGGGTAAATTTCACCCCCTTGAAAGTGTTTATTGCCGGTAAAAAAAAATATGTGTTCAATATTTTAAGTGTTCTATCGATGTGCAAAGTTCTATTCAAATCAGCGTGAGACACTTTGGTAGAGTTACTTAGAAGTCCGTTTTAAAATCTAAGTTTAACGTAATGCAAAGTTTATGGAATAAGTTATGGAAATATTGCATTACCGCGAGAGACACAAGTTAAAAGAAATATTTATTATTAAAATTATTTATTTGGGATGCAGATTTTGTGAATATTTGTGCTGTGATATAAAAATGCTCTTAAAACGTTAAATTTGAATTCGTTAAATTTAGTTGAGCCGATTTTTTCTTTAATTAAAACACAATTCGTATATAAAATGCATTCATGCTATAATAAATAATAGGAATAGAAGACTGAGCTGTTTTAATAAACTATTATTAAGCATTCCAAACAAGACAAGAAAAAATTGGAGGAATAAACTATGACAGAGAACTGTCAGTTTTGAAGTTGTTGCTTTAAAATCTTTCTATTTCAAGCTTCTTTTATATAGTACGCTGCAGGAAAATTTCTGCCCCAAATTCTATTAAATATACAAAAGTCCATGTTAAAACCGCAGCAGGTTTTTTTTTTTTTTTTGGTCGGTTCTCTTTAATTTATAGTATAAACAGAAGAATGTAAGTATAAACGTAAAAAAGCTTTAAAAAAATCTAACTCTTAAACATAAGTTCTATACGCAGTAGAACACATGCAATAAAAAGATTTTAAACTGATGCCAATTTAAAAAAATAAATCACAAATTTTAATAGCATATGTAGTATCTGAGGAGGCGCCATGCAAAAGCAAACAGATCCACAAAAATGCAAAATTGAGTTAATGACTGATTTTTATTTGTCAGCCTCATTTCTATATAGTAGTGTAGTTGGTTTCACCTCGAAAAATTCATATACTATTATTTCAGAGCTTTTAAAATTGACTTTCTGTGCATAAAAGGACGTATCCATACATGTGTCTTAGGCAAACAAGAACAAATCTACGTCAGCCAATGGGACGCTGTAGTTTGGTCTTGTGACTCCTACATTGCTCACAGGAATTCAATGTTAACTATAGCACTTTCAAGTTTCAACTGTAATGAAAAAGTAATTCCAGTGAGTTAAAAAAAAAATGAACCTTTTGCTCAATTGAAACCAACAAGTTTAAGTAATATAGCTAAAATGTTGATTACAAATCAAAATCTAAAGGATAATCGCGGTGGTGTTCGAACATGTAAAAAATCTGTAGGGAGAAAATTCTGTTCGAGAGTTTTTGAAAAAGCTAAAATATGACGAGAATGTCATTATAACCGCAAAACGTCGAAGAGAATTTATCTGCATTCTGATTTTTATGATGCAAAACTTTTCAAGTTATACAACAACTATGTTGATGCAACATTGCAAGTATTTTGTGAGTTTTAACATCGGCTTTAAATCACCAGCTAGTGATATTTGCAGTTATTGCAGCAGATTAGATTTCAAATTAAAACTACAAGGTTGTATATTATTTTGTTAATTTTTTTGGGAGTTTACTAAATAAATTGAGAAAACATATTGTCCAGGCAAAAGAGAACATATCCCAACCTAGTTCATGCAAAAAAAAAAAAAAAAAAAAAAAACATATCCACCTAGTTCAAGTAAAAAAGAACTCTTACAAAATTTAACGTTAAATAATTAAATAAATAGAATATTTCTATCAAAAAATGAAGTAAAATATTAACATTAGGTACAAACTGAACAATATGTTTTCTCGAAGTTTTTAAAAGTGGATTTGTTTGCTTTTGCATAACACTTTCTCATATATCACGCGCAAAAGTGAATACATTAAATTTCATTTTTTAGATAACCATTCCGTCAAATATGAAAGCGAGTTTCATAATGTGTATTTGAAACGGCAGTAACTTACGACAATGAACCAATAAATAGTTCTAGCTGAAAATCCTGAAACTCAAGCATATTTTTTAATGAAATTCTGTTCATTCAAATTTTATTACTCTAATAAATACCAGAAACAGCTTTTATAAAACAGTGGTGATTGCGGCTTTTGATTTATTTTCACAGCTCTAACGGGTCATAATATCAAAAATAAATTATTACAATGTTTAAAGCAGTATTTTCGTATGAAAAATATCTACTATATCTACATAATAATCCTTTCTGTCACATTCAGAGAAGTTATCTCTGCTAGAGAATGTCGAATACTATTTTTTGTGCTCAACTTCCTGAGAGTAAAGAAAAACTTTTAACGTTTTAGATAAGACTGTCATATTTTTACTCCTTTATGAAAGTGCGCATGGAATAATCAAGCACTTTCCACTCGTTTGCTTCAGTTTTTTTTTTTTTTTTTGCCACTCCATTTGTGCTTTAAATAAACTATAACACTGTAGACTTTTAAAAGCGTCTACGTTTTTAGCAACCTTAAACCTGATATTGCGCTGCATTTTAAGCTGTGTAATTTCAATATGCGATACATCAGCCCAATTTCGTTTAATTACTGCTTTTTGAGAACGAGTAGACATTTTTTTTTAAACAAAAATATTCTTAAATTACTTCATGAAAATAAAGATACCGAAAATGCGTGTCATCATTGCCATATACCTGCAGTTTTTGTGAGCAACGAACTTCACTACATCATAATTAGTTTCCATACAACCTATTGTCGCTAAGAAGAAGATGAAAAACTAAATCTAAGAATTTCAAAAGCATTATTTTAATTTTGGCAGGAGCTCAGGAGTTTTAGAGACTGGAAGCTCTTATACACATTTTTTTTAAAAAGACGAGAAAAAAAGCAAGTAAGATTAACTAATGCTATTTTTTTGTAATAAATATTGATTTTTTGCAATAAATATTGATTTTTTTTCTGTCCTGTTTTGTAATTATTTTTTTAAAAAGCGAAACGCTATAAAATAAATAAGTAACTTTAAAATGTATTAAATAGAAAAGTTCACACATCAAATTGTTGCCGTTCGAAATTATTTGATATTGTCTTGTTTAAGTTTAACAGTTAAAAACAATTTGAAAATTCATAAACGTTTGAAAATAATGTTTTCATTTTTCGTTTCATGAACAAATAAAACTCTTCTAATAATATCTTTTTTGCATAGCACTATGACATCTAGACACAACACTCTTAAAATGTCGTGAATAATTTTCCATCCCTTTCTGGAGAAAAATAATCAAAAAGTCATAGTTCTACTTAGAGAACATCGTATTCCCAAACTGAAGTAACGAATCTAAAATTTAAAAACTTTATCTATGAATACCTCAACATGAGTCTCTATTGCAATGTTACATGAGGCAATTTCAGCCAGTTGTAGTACTATTCATTCCCCGTTGAGATATTTCAGCGAAAAGTGAATTTTATTATATACTTTTAGACATTTATCATCTTCATTAAATAATTAATTCCACACTTATTACATGAACTTAGACATTAAATCTCGTTATTAGCCATTCTCACAAACTATGCCACTCTAAAGTGATTTAATTTCATTAGTTACATTTCCCTTCACTCTTACGAATCAAAAAAACACTTTAACTCAGAAATTGAGTATATTAAAAATACGTTAACATACTTTTAAAAACTTCGAATGGTATTAACTCAGTTATATTAGCAATCAAGCTTTTTATTTCTTCATCTAATAAAGGTTGATGTATTACATACAGCGGCTAGACAAGTAATTTGTTTTCTACCGTGCACTTAAAAATAGAGAATTTCACCCACTGAATAAAATGACAGAATAAACTTCCTACTCACTCTAAGTATTAAAGTTCTTTTTTCTAGAAAAATTGACTATTCTGTTTGAATTAATTATTTGAATAAATGAAAATAAATGAAATAAAGTAGTAGAAACACAATAAGTAACGAACAATATGTGAGTGCAATTATATATATATATATATGGTGTTATGTATTTATGTACCACTTTGTGTGCAGGAGAAAACCCAGTGGAATGAAAACAAATACATCAGCTCCGAAATTGATGATGCCAAAAAAAAAAAATGTAATATATTATCAAGTCACTTCACTAGCAATTTTGTGGGCGTTGTATAATTCATCATTTCTTCATCTCATATAACTTGATCACTGTGTATGTAGTTATGAACTTGATAAATAGCTACTTTTTTCCGTATGTTTCAAATTAGATGATTTTTAGGGGCGTGGTACATTTTCAGTGGCCATTGTTTCATCATTAGCGATATGTTTCACGCAAATAAATAGGTCATCAGAGGGCATTAAGCATTCCATGACTGTTATGAAGATGATAGTAATTGCATTTAGTCGGAAATAAATTTAAAAACATTTGCGACAATGGTTTTTTATGTGTTGTTTACATTTTAGTGTTTATTGTGGTTTTAGGATAACACATACTTCTTTTTTAAACCTATGTCTCTCAAAACGGTTAAGAGTTTAGTTCAAAAGTGCTATTATCCTTCCAAGTCTAATGTTTGGTTAAATAGTGATTTTTTCAAAATATGTATTCCTGCTGTTTATTATTTAATATTTTACCATTTTGTTGGTATAAAATAATAATTGGGTCATTCTACGTGAAATCAACGGAAAAAAATGCACTTTTCAGATTTACGATAAGTAATTTTAATTAAATTTACCGGTTTAATCTATCCATATTTTATGAAAAAAGATAACTTTCAAAGATTTTTCTGACCCTTAGTTTTTGTGTTATGCCCCCCCCCCCCTAAAGTACTCAGAAAATGGCAAAAATGAAAGTTTTGGTACTCAAAAAATTCATTTTGCTCAACTCCTGTCAGAACGAAAATGTCTTACTATATGTCATTTTAAAGGACTTTAAATAGACTTTCATGTGGTACACTTGGTAAGGTTATGCGAAATTACTATTTCAAGGTCATGAAAAATATTGTTTGATCTTGAATATTTTCGAAAGAATATTTTGTGACGTCGTGAGTCACAGAAGTAAAGATTACGAATCCAATCTTTTCATTAAATCAAGTCACACCACGAACAAGGAAGGACTAAACCCCTTTTTAAAATTAACGAAAAAAAAAAATTATTTACAGAAAAAAAAAATAATAATCGTTACATTGATGGGGTTACAAATTCAGGCAAACACAGTTGCCTCCGTGGTGGTCACAAAAAAAAAAAAAAAATCACGGTTTCCAACGAAACCGGAGAAATGCCTAAGGGCACCTGTTTCTCTCAAGTCCTAGAGCAATCTGCTTTCCAAAAGTGTGGATCAAGGTCTTTTTCGAAGACACGGGGCTTGTCAACTAAGCCCCCTTAAAATATCCCATTGGTGGAAACTTGGTGACGAACACTGCTACGTTGTTTTTGTAGAAGAAACCAAGGCCCGGATTCGTTGGTCGACCGGCGCCTCATTAACATGGAGCACACCTTCACGTCTGCGGTTTTTCGGCAACGACAAAGTCGGACACCGTCCAGGGCTGTCAGGCAAACTCGTCACACCCAATTTTAAAACTGTCCGAAGTGGTGCCAGACAGTCTAGTCCTTTATTTAGAAGCGGTATTCCAACAAAGGCACAAAGGCGTCGAAGAAATGGCTGTCTATGTCTCGTCAACACAGAGCTCAGTCGGCTGCTTGAAGAGATTGTTTTCACGAACTGGACTCGCGGCATTCAAAACGGGCACATATCTGAGGATGCCACAATTTTTTAAAAATCAAAAAACTCAATTTTTTGCTTAATAATGTAGTGTATGTGCGTTAAAAGTTTCAGAAAGGTATTGCAACGGGATCATACCTAAAAAGAATGAAACATTTAGGTACTGCAGAATATTGCAATTTCTCCCATTATACGGTTGCTAATCGATAAGCAGTAATTGAAACTCCGTCCGTTTACCCTTCTTTTCCAAGTGTAGTTTGTAAAATGTGTAGTTTAGAGTCCTAATATCTGATAAAATCACTATAGTGATGGGGTTGCCTCGCTGTTTAAAAACTTATTTAATTTTCTTAATCTTAGTAAACATGAATAAAGATTGGCGATTTAAGTGGAACGGCAGTTTTTTGTCATATCAGGAAGCAAATGTTGGTGAGATGGCGTGGATAGGACTATTAACATAGCTACTAGCAGCCAGAGCTAGTCTTCAAACGAACTACGGTAACACATGATTCCACAACACTAGTTTTATAGCTCAAATGAACAAATTAAGTCAATACAATTTTAGTGCAGTGCCATTTTACAAATAAATAAATAAAACAAAAGGCTTTGAAGGTCAGAAAAAACGATAAGGTACTTATAGAAATTTTTAAAAAATATTTTTTTTATTCCACTGAATAAGAATCAGGTATAAGTGAAAGCATTTTCCTTCTCAAGCAATACAAGAGTAGAATGCATGACAACTTTTCAGGGTGACCTTGAATGTTCAAAAAAGGTTGGACTCTGAATCTAAAGATGTGCCCGATGTTGGAATAGGGTTTGCTCAGACGAAGTAAAAAATCACAATGAAGTTTTTACATCATCCACATGGATTTTCAAGCTCCCTTACAACCCGGACTTCAAGTATGTTCTTAACACACAAATGAATAATGTTATTTCAAAAGTAGATCCCACGACAAGTCCGGCAAGAAGGATTTACAACTTCTCAAAGCAAGAAGTGCACTATGTGAATTTTAAGTTTTCAAGAATATTTTCCATTTGAAGTGAACTAAGTGAATCTCAAGTTTTCAAGAGTATTTTCCGATTTGCAATTTTTCCTCAAATACATTCGGAAGCCATTATTGTCTATGGCTCACAATTTCAAAAAGTTCAACTGTGATATAGTAAAAAGTCTTTCCTCATGAGCCTATTCCCTTCTCAATCTGAAATTTGGGTTTCTAATAATAGTGAACCGAACGGATTACCAGTTATTTCTTATCTATTTTCAATCGCATAGTGGGAGAGCTAGCAATTTTCTGCTGTTCCTAAATGTTTCATAGTTACTTTTCAGTGAGATACCATTGGCTTTCTAGCTTATAGGAGTAGGAAAAAAATGAATTTTTGTAGTATATCGAAATTTAATTTTTTGCCATTTTTTTAGTACTTTGTTGTATCTCACACAACGGTCAGAAAAAATCTAATAAAAAAACATTTTTTTTCTATTAATTTGTTAGTAGACTCAAACCTGTAAATTTTGTCGAAATTGATGATGGTTAGGTTGAGAGGTTCGTTGATTTGGCGTGGAATCATCCAATTGCTAACAGATAATCAAAATTTTGTCTCAATAACTATTACAGACTTTAAAAAAAAAAAAAAAAAAAAAGTTTCTAGTTTACTAGTAAAATTAAATATTTTTGAGAAATTGCTTTTCAAGTAATATCAAATAAATAATATACGTATATTCTATCAGGTATAGCGTGTCGTCACTCCCCTCTTATAAAATAAGATTTAAAAAAAGTACTAGATGTTGAGTATATTGACGGTAAAGCTACGGAAACTTAGATATTTAAATGAATAAAGAATTCTTACAGTTTTCATTAAACAGTTGAATTTCAGTTCTATATGAGTTTCAACTCGCTGATGCTCACGCCTCATTTTAGAGCTTTCTTTTCTCATTTGAGGGTACGCCACACAGGTCGAGAATACTAGCGTATTTTAGTGTGAATTGTATCACGACCTTATTTGAAAATTCAACTAAAACAAAGTGTCTCCATTTTTAATCTTAATTGTCTGAATGCAAGTTGAAAAAAAGAGAAGGTACTTTTCTGAAGATCTGCCACGCGACTCTGACTATGCAGCACGCGATGCTTCCAATATTATTTCCAATTTATTTTTTACAACGTGAAAATGATTTCGGACATGAGTCCGGTATTCTGCTTTTGTGCCGAAGAATAAGTGAAAAAATTGTAAAATAAACCCTAAAAAGATATTGGTTCTGATGATTTTTTTAAATATTTTTGGAGAGAATACCCCCATGAGTCTCCCAACTTGCTCCAAATGTTCATCCTTTTGAACTTTGCCCGTGTCAAGCCCCTCAGTAGAATTTTAATGGTTGATATAATGCTCTCTTCCAATCCAAATAAAAATAATGGCTATGAAACTGTCGAAAACTTAAAAAAAAAAAAAAAAATGGGTGGTGCCATTTGCAAAAAAAAGTGGGACGTGATGGGGGAAAACGATGTTCATATTTGGGTTAAGGGGATCATTTTACATAAGAATCAGCAAGAATGGTGTCAGAAATGTAGCTAATCGTATTCATTAGTTTTCGAGGGAGTAAACTGAATGGCAGTTTGCCTAAAATATTTGATTGTTATGTCATTAATTTTTGTAAAATACAGTTTATACAGGAAATCTAAATATTCTCCAAATGTCTTGAAATTTGCACACCATAGTTTTTTGACTAATTGGCACGTTTTTACATATCTAGCTATGTGAAATTCAAAAAAAAAGTTTTTTCGCTCCACTCTATTGTGAAATATATTTGTGTTGGAGCTCTCAAATCTGCGACTCAATCCGCTTTTTAAGCTTAAGCTTTTTATGAATAGTTTCCCGAGATAGTCCTTCGCATTTTCCAATTATTTGGTTACCAGGGTTTTACTCTGCTCTGGGAAGGTAAACAGCAGTATCTGCAAATTTTTATTTTTCATTTTTTTATATTTTTGTTATTTATTTTGCTTCAGCTTTAATGTACAAACTAATTGGCAAATTTTTACATTTTAAGCTATTTGAAATTCAAAAGAAAAAAAGTTTTTTTTTCGCTCCACTCTATTGTGAAACATGCTTGTGTAGGAGTTAGTGAACATGCGACTCAATCCACTTTTCAAGCTTAAACTTTTTATGGATGTTAATGAAAGTGTTGTTATGGAATGTTAATGAAAGTGAAATATAGCTATAACTGTTGACTAAATGTAACTTAAAAAGGAAGTGCTATCAAATCAAGAGTTTAAAAAGAAAATCTGCTTTGAGTTCTTTAATGCATTTTTTGCTGTATTGATTTACTTTTTCTTGTTACAAGAATGTAAATAAAGAAAAACGATTCCTAAACCGGAAAATTTGTCCAGATATATTCAAGCCTACTTTCTCAAACAAGTAACATCGTATTTACGATACTTGTTGTCAAAATTCTCCATTGCCTATTATTTCATATGACGCAGTGAGCAGCAAAGGAATGTAAGTACTAAATTTAAAATTTTTGAGATAACCAGTACAAATAATAGGGTGTCCTCTCTTACGTCATGAGGCAAGAGACAGTAATAGTACCCGTGGTAGGTACTGTTATACAGCATGAGTTAGAAAAAGAAATTAAAATCTACCTAGGATCTGAACTTTAAATGCGCTTTACTCAAAACTTTAAATCATCCACTTACATCCCTTTGCTTCTCGCTGCCTCATATGTTCTTCTTCTTAACTAAAACACTTGATAGAAAGCATCCCAACTGAAATTTACCTTTTGAATTTAATCTATTAGCTAAATTAATTATATTTTTAATCAATTGACATTGTAACAAAAGTTTAACTTTAGTTCATATCCCTAAAAAAAACGAACTAGAATTAATCTTAGTTAATCCATCTCTAACAAAGTTGATGCTTTAATCTTATAGAATAATAGAACAGCCTTCTTTTTACCCGACTGCGCGTGCGCGACGCAAAGGAGTGTAATGTCTATGTATGTATGTCTGTTCCTACGTGGCGTTCTAGGGGCTAAACGCCTTGGCCAATTTTGGTAATTCTTACGTCAATCGATTTGTCTTAACCTTGGAAGTGTCGCTAAACACATGACAGTAATCAAAATTCACCATATCAACAACCAGTTGCAATATTTTGTCAGTTCGGGATCGGCGCACGTTGGGTGTTGCACACTGTGTCGCACGCTACCTGCGTGCGACAAATGCAGGTAGTTTTCGCTGACTGATTTTTTTTTGTTTACGAAGTCTACTAATTGGAGTCTCAGTGGCCGAGGGGTCTAAGCGATTGCTTCTCCTGCTTGAGGCGGTGGGTCAAGACACCCTCGCTCCGGATGTACTTTCCCCTCTTTCTGATGTAAATTCTTTAATGTGTTCTCAAGGGCGGATTCAGGGGAGGGTCAAAGGGTCAGCTGACCCCCCTGTGACAAAAATTTTAATATCATTTTTACTAAGCTTCAAATTTTTAGATAAAAAAAGTAGCAATGGAATCAATGTTAACCCCTTTTTTTTCTTAGTTCTCTCTGGTATATCCTTTCAAGGTCATAATTCAGAGTAGTGACTGGGTTCGTTTATTGAGCTATTGCTATTCTGAGAGTTTTGTTAACTTTCAAAAGAAATAATCATCTCTAATGAGCTTAACGCTTTTTCAGACAACTCTCTCATCTCAAATCACATGTCGTATCGAGAGCAGCCTGTTTGCTTAAAGAAATATGACTTTTGAAGAAAACTTGCGGGAATATGATCCATGGCGTATGTTCCGCCATTAAAACACTTAGAAGAGGAGTGTAGTTTGAAAGGGTTTTGATATTATCCGGGGGGAGGGGGGAAACTTCGTAGTATATGAGGGGTGCCATGGGGGATGGACACCCCTGCTTAATTGATACCTCTTTATGTTGGAGGTATAAAGCTGGCCACTGAAACTTGACCCCCCTTAAGAAAATCTCTGGATCCGCCCCTGTGTGTTCTTTATATGTATTCTGTAAAGTAATTAAAAATATATTATGCGTAACGAAGGCAAAACATTCAAATTGTAGTCCTCATCAAAATAAACCCGTGCAATAAGCACCAAAAGAAAGAAAGTCTAAATAACGGGGGTCATTCAAATTTTACGGGGTTCCTTGAATCAGAAACGAATGGACCCGACTGTTGATCCTTTTATTTTCCTTTCGAATTTATGATTTGTCTTATCTGTGTACGGTTATAAAACTATTTCAACGGTGTAGTTATTCAGTAGTACTTAATAACATTCTAAACTACAGGGCTTAGACATTTTTCTTTTTATTTTTTTTTTTTGGTTTTTACGCAGTCGGGTTTTTTGTTTTTATAATAACTATTTTTTATTATAAAAAATATTAATTTAGCTTTCTTGTTTCGAAAATAAAAATAATTGATATAAAGGGAAAATACTGTTTTATAAACTTTTTCATACTATTTAAAATAAAAATTGAACTACGGTAACAAAAAATAGTTTGTGTCTGAATCGGTTTATTTGTCCTCGTCAATTTATCAAGTGCTTTTGTTATAGGGTTGCAACCTCAAATTGGCTGCAAATGAGAATTTTTTTCCCTCGTTCATCTTTTCCATTTTCTTTCCCTTCCAGTTGTCGTAGTAGCAGTATCCTCAGCAATATCTTTACTTCTGTCACCCATCGTCGTGGCTCTTTGCAAGAGAAAAAGCATCAGACTATTGGCTATCTTTGGAGGAATCGTCACGTCACTAGGATGTCTATTTACGTCTTTTGCTTCCCAATTGCACCAATTATACCTGAGTTGTGGACTCTTTATTGGATCAGGAGATTGCTTGGCAAGGGAAACTGCCACTATCATTGTTGGTCAATATTTCAAGAAAAGGCGGCAGGAAGTTGAGATGATATTTCTCATGGGTTACGGAGTTGGTATTGCCACCATTCCTCTTCTTTTCAGTTATTGGATCAGGTAAGAAAAAAATTTAGTTTCAATCTATCTTTCTCATCATAGATCTGTTAGCTCTTTCTGTCTTACCTTGGCCATTAATAACAGCTAAGCTGTAGGACTTTTTACTGTTTTGATATTGAATTTGTAAGGCATTTCTATTTTATTTTTATTCTCTTGAGAAACTATTGTCTGTCTTCTTACAATTAATGAGTAAGTGAATATTACTTCTTATTAATTGCAAAAAATGTTTGAAAGAGCTCAGTCATTACGGAATGACTGAGCTGGCGGTGTATTTTATGTACGTATTACTGGTGTTTCGTAATTTCAATTTCTCTTGACTTTTGAAGTTAATATTTTCATAAATAATAGTTAAACAAATATGTTGCATCGTCTTTTTTTTTTGTAATAGTGTCTACGCTTAAGCTAACGAAGCTAAAAAATATGGCAAATATTAGTGAGAAAAATGACTGAGGTAGTCAGGTCATAATAGAAATTTGCAGAATGCACGAGTTTAGAGAATCGAAAACAAAGCATAGACTGTAAGCCAGCAAGCTCCATCACAGGTAAGAGACAATAAAACAACTTTTAAAAAGGCAATAAAAACCTTCCCTATTTACCGGCAGCATTTGGAGTTAGTCTTTTTTTTTTCTAGTGATATAGCTTGAAATATTAACTAAGTTTAGAAAAAAAAAAACCTTTTTTTTGACAATATGTCGAATTTGCTGGTTTACAGTCTCTGCCATCAGTACGCACATAGACAAACATACGTACACACATACATATACGTTTATTTTTTTAAATGATAATAACATAACAAGTTTTGTTATTCTTATTTTTCCCGTTACATTAGTTATCAATAGAACTTTTCATAGCTATTTCACACATCTATTTTCTCATATTTCATATAAATATCTAAATTGTTAAACTAAAATAAGACATTAAAGAAAATGAATAAATTGTGATTTTTCATAGCTTCTAGAGAAAAGGTATTTATATATTTGTAAAATGAGATTGACTTTTGTCATATAAAAAAATGAAGAAAGCTAACTTTGTTATTCATAACTTCTAAGGAGGAAGAACAAAGGAGGGGAGGTGAAACAACTGGTTTTAAAATGTTCGAAAAACAAAATTTAGTTTGATGTGCTAGAGCTTTTTAAAAAAGTAATTCAACTCCACAGCACACAGCTCCTCTCTATCCTCCTCTTCATAAGATCAACTTACGTTTTGTAAAACATCCATCGACCAAATAAAGTACTGGTATAATAAAAAAAAGAATAATAATAGAAGAATAGAAAAATTATAATTGCTTTATTTCATGATTGTTTTTACTTAAAACAAATGTTGATCTACTAATTTTTAAAGATATTTAAAACTGAAAAAAAAAGAAGAAGAGATTTTCAACTTCCGCACATTTTACTTACAATTACTATTTTATTGATTTCTACAACAATTTATAATTCAGAAAAATGATTTTTTTTTTTTTAAATAAATTTAAAAATACATTTTTTTACCTTATCGTTGCCTCAGAGCAACAGTAAGGTAACCAATTCCAGGAATAAGAGTAAGATACTGTTTCTTTAATGCGACGATATGACTCAACTTTTCTGCTATGAGCTTGCATAAATTTAATTGACAATACAGATTTTAGTGAAATAGATAAAACACAAAACATTCAGTAAAACGCATAAAATTCTATTTCCATCACTTATTTGGTTTTTACTAATCATGCATCAGTCTGTTGCGGTAATGTAACAACAATGTTATAAAACTGAAATTTTTTTTAACATTTCAATAATAAATAAATATTCTCTAACGGACTCATACGCAATGCAGTACCATTAAAATAATAATCCGATGAACTTTCATTTATCTAATAGTGCAACATAAATTTTTTTGAAAATGAAAGAGCAGATAAATTTTGAAGCTCAAAACACAAATACTGATTAATGTAATCTGTTAATGTATTTTTTTTTTTGTTCAATGAAGACAAAATGCATTCATCACACATTATTTCATAACTCTATTGTTCATTTTCTAATTCATATCAATTTCATATGGTCAATATTTCTTTTAGGCTACTACCAACGTTGCTTTCATCACTTGTGGGTCATTAGCAATGAGCTAAAATTTTCAAAGTTGCTTAAATTGTCGTTAACACTCAATACTTATCTGAATGATTTGTTTTCTTACAGAACTTTGGGATGGAGACGAGGACTGCAGATCTTGGCCGGATTACAAACTGTCACGTGTTTTGTCGCCATTTTATACAGGCCGGCATCTCTGTATCATCCTCAAAGAAGAGCAATTCTGCACATCAAAAGTCTTCAAAAAAGATCTAAAGCAAAGGATAAAACACCTGTTGTAGAGAAACGGAAGTTTTTGGATTTTTCAGTTCTCAAATCAAAAACTGTTCAGATTTTGATCTTTGCTAGTGGAATCACTGCATTTGGAATGACTTCTCCCTTTACTTTACTGGTAGCAATATTTATATTGATAGTTTTACTTCATGATTAAATATTTTTAGTGTATAATAAAAGAGTTTTAAAATTGCACATACACACACAAAGCCACACTCTCATATATATATATATATATATATATATATATATATATATATATATATATATATATATATATATATATATATATATATATATGGGTGATTATCCCAGTTTTAGGTTGTATCACAAAGACTAAGAGTTACGATAAAAAAAAATTCCAATTAAGAAAAAAATATATATGATTTTGTGTAACATAATAAACTAAATAACATCAAATATGCATTGAAACATATATTTAAATTAACCGCATGCACATACGTTTCACGGTAGGAATTCACGGTAGGAATGCAGTTCCGCTTCCCGTTCCGTGAGGTTGGTGGGCAGGAGTGGTTGCCTCTAGTAATGTTATAACTTATTTTGTGGTTATGCTGTTCTAGGCCTTAATTCAGTTATTTTTACAATGACATTTTTGTTTTAAACTTAAATATAGTGAATAAAAAATTTTTAAATTTTTACCAGTTAGTTACCCCCCCCCCCCAAAAAATAAAAAAATAAATTAAATAAATAGGAGGTTTGACTTAAAAAAATATAAAACTGATTAATTGCTTTATGCTCAGGACCACTTTAATATATATATATATATGTGTGTGAGTGAGTATATGTAGTTTTCTATGTCTGTGTTCTGTACGGATACAGAGCGTTGTCTCTGTTTTTTTTTTTTTGATAGAGCAAAGGTTTATTTTTTAATACAATAGCTGGACCGTCATTTCTTTTACAACTAAATGGCAAGAGAACGCTAAGCTTTAACGATTTTATTAATTTCACCTTAGTATCCATTATTAATTAGTCGCATCACAAATATGATGAAAGTTTTCAATAATGAATTTACG
Organism: Uloborus diversus; assembly: GCF_026930045.1. Taxonomy (NCBI): domain Eukaryota; kingdom Metazoa; phylum Arthropoda; class Arachnida; order Araneae; family Uloboridae; genus Uloborus; species Uloborus diversus. The sequence goes on from NC_072740.1 coordinate 62,457,258, forward strand.
CACCTAATTGATTGTTTTACTAGTGAACAGAACCACTGTCACATTTTAAACGTTTTGTATATTATTTGCCTGCATATTTTATTATCAGTATATTTCAGTAATGCACTGCGAGCTGATTATTTGTACGTATTTTGATAAATATAAACATTTATAACACAGAAAAACCTCGTAGCTACAACGATAAATTCCTCTATAAAAATATCATGGAGTCCCCCTTAATTTGTGTGTAATATAATGTGAATTGCCCTTTAAGGTGAATGATAGTCATCGTATTTACAACTTCTGCAAAACTATGTTTCTCCGAAGAAGGATTGTTATGTCCTATCCCCATTGATAACTCAGCTTCCAATGTCGTTCATTAAAAGAAAGAACATTTTCTCATTTTTTGTCATGTGAAATTGTTTTGATAACTAACCAACCAATATTTAATGCTAGGCAATTTAGTGCTTCCTTCTTAGAACAGTTTTCATGCGTTATGATTTGATTATGTTTAAAAATACATTATTTTGGTCATGAATGTGTCAAATAACTAATAAAATGTCTTTTAAATGAAAACTTTATCATCTCTCGACGTGATGACAGATATCAAAGTATAATTAATTGCAATTGTTCCTTAGGTCTTGTTGCATAGAAGGCTTCACTGTATTTTAAATTTAACTTTAAAAAGACAGGTTATATACAAATATACTCACTTTCAAAAGTTAGGAATAGTAAATACATAGTTAATATACATAAATAGTAAGTATACAAGCATACTCACTTTCAAAAGTTAAGCATGAATCGGTATAAATACATCCTCTCACTCACACTATCTCTGCAACATATTGCAACTTCTACATCACTGCTGGATTTTTAGGTTTGGGGGCCCATTGCGATGAATTTTTGGCTATCCATGGCTTTTACACGTGGAGATTAAACAGTACAGCAGCAATAGGGGCCGGGTGGAAATAAAAGGCCCGGCATGAGAAAAGTGAGATAAAACTACTTTTTAATCGTAAAACTCACAAAAGTTCAAAGGGGTCCAGCATGATCTGGCAAAAATGTGGACTGAAATAAATGTGGGTTCGAGACAGCCCCTTGTCTACCACTCTTCATGGGACCCTTATGTTACCAATTCAGATTGGCTTCAGGAAATTAGCATTTTTTATTTCCGTGCTTAGCTTTTAGAAGTGAGTATATTTCTATTACTTTCTTCGGTTCACCAAAAGAAAACTAGACACTCGACAACGCGAAATGCTCTGGTCAGATGTAATCACAATTTTCTTTACAAATTCGTATAGTTCGGCTCTAGTTGGTGGAGCTATGACATTGACAATATTTACCTTTTTTTTTCGAGAAATAGAGAAGGGCGATAGGAGCGGGATTGAGAAGGAATACTACGAATAAAAAGTACTACAAAGGCTTCCCAACTCATTAAAGCTCCAATTACCCTTCCCTATCACCCGCAAAAGAGGTAAATATTGTCAATGACACAGCTCAACTAACCAGCGTCGCACTATAAACTCCTTGTTTGCAAACAAACTTAGTTCTCTTCTTGTCTCTTTTCAGGTTGAAGAAATGAAACGTGATGAGCTCGACATGAAAAGTATATACCAAGTTCAGATAAATTTAGGGATAGCTATATCATTAGGTACAGCAGCTTTTGGACTGATTGTCATCAAGAACAGTGTCCAGTGCATGATTGCAAAACAGTACCTCTGCCAAGCAGCAGGTTTCTTTCTCAGTGGTTGGTTTCTTGCCTACCCGACTCTGACTGGTTTCTATGGATACATATTATTTGTTTGGATATACGGCATCTTTTATGGAGGGTACATCTATTCTTTTAAACTCTGTGTCTTTGAGAAAGTTCGAGCTAGAAATTATGCAAGAACGTGGTCTTTTCTGCAATGGAGCCAAGCAGTTCCAAGCTTCATCGGTATCCCTGTCATCTGTAAATGCTTTTATTATAACTATTATTTTCTGTATCATGTATGGGTAGTTCTCTAGAAAGGTGGAATTTCTTGTCCCAGGCTCAATGTAACCATAGAAAAGTGTTTTATGTTTCTCTATTATTATTTCTTTTTTCAGTGTAAAAAAAAAGGGAAAAAAAAGAAAGATAGAAAAAGAAAGAAAGAAAATAACAGGCATTTACCAGTGCTAAATACAGGATGACAAGAAATAACTTGAACACGCATGATATATTATAATTTTTAAGCTAATGAAAATAATACGACCAAACTTCACAATAAATATGAATACATTATTTCGTTTCATATATTAACTAATTTTCAAAGTGGTATTCAACGGTATAGTTAAATTCTCAAAGTACGTATTGGATTATTTAAAAAAAAAGTTGAAAGCATGGTAACTGACTGAAATACTTCTTTTTAAAACGTCAGTAAGTTACCATGTTTTTAATAAGTATTTAAAAGTCATTCAAAATGTATTTTGGAAATTCAACTATACCATTTAATTCAGCTTAAAAAATAGAATATTACAGGGCGAAAGATCGTTTGCACAACATGTATTTTGCGTTGAATGTTACAAAATACGTATTGTTTTCTTCAAAAATGTGAGTTACCCGTGGAATTGCCCAATTTTAAAGGAAGCTTCTTTTTTTGCTCAACTGCATACATTAATATGTTCTTTGCATAGTAAAAACATGTTTCCAGCATTTTGCGTCATTACCATCCAGCAGTTTTTACAAGCTTTTATGACCACTAGCTGCAACTAGCAGCTCAAACAACTTTCAGTTTTCGTAGCAGCCATCACAACTTTGTTGATACAACAAAAATTTCGTGGGTGGAAATTTCTGATTCCTAATTTGTCGTATTTAATATCAAAGTAAATCGAAAATTAGTTAAGGTTGTCATTACTGTCCTTACTCATATTGAATAACTTTAATATTATTGTCAATGTTTTTCTCTTTATGTTGATATTCAGTGAACCTTTCTTAAAATATGTAAAGGTTTAAGCCATATTTTATGTCTTGTCAGGTGAAACAATTTAAAATGTCATTAACATCAAGCGCAAAAGTTTTTAACATGTGGATGGTATAGATAGACTCGCGCATAAAATTATATTCAGTGCATTATTTCTAATAATTTACATACATGAGTTTTTTAATTTAATTTTTTAGACTGTAGATGTTTTATTTTATACGTTTAATTGAAACACATTGGATAAATTATTTGATGAGTAATTTCAACTTCTTTAATGATTTAGGAGCATTTTTAGTCCACTTATTTTGATTTTGGATCATAAATGAAATGGAGTATTAATTAATCAATTGATTCATGAATCAAAATCAAAGAAAACTAAGGAAAAAGTGCATTAGTAAAATTTGTCAAATTTACAAATTTATATATATCACTAAAATATCTCTGAATCTCTCAATATCTCTAAAATAAATGAAGATGTTTTGTGAACTTTTGTAGTTTAGCAAAAATACATACCTTTTCTTTCTAAAAAATGCTGAAATTCTTGTGAAAATTTGAGAAATTAGAGCGCAAAATAGCCATTTTTCAAGAGAACCGCCTGTATGAATTCTATAAGTGAACGCTAATTTCTGGACAAAAATGCACCTGCCTACAAACTTGAAGGAAAGCACATGTGCTAGGTTTATATAAATTACAATTAGACGAGAGTACTGCCTTGGGAGGTTAAAGGGCCGGATTACTCTTGTTTTTTTTTTTTTTTTTTTTTAAAGATTCCTCGAGGCACTGGGTTCAGTTCCTCCATGATATTCCGGTTCTTGTGTCGATGTCTTATTGCACAATTGCCTACTGTACTCTGCAGAGCTCCGATACTGTGGACTTAAAATACACTGACGTTGAGGAGAAACCCCAGAAATCCAGGAAAATAGTTTCCACCAGGATGCAAACCCTGCCCGGTTGCGTGATAAGCGCACACGCTATTTGGACACCACAGCAAAAGACAGAAATTTATCAAAATATTAGTTATAATAATTCTGAATTAAATAATGCATTTTGTTCAGACATGACTTAAAGCATACGAATGAGGGAATACTCGACAGGTCGAGATCTCTCCAATACCTAATGTCAAAATCTCCCCGAATTGCATATTTTTTGTAAGTGATACTATAGTTCGTCCCTCTAACTACGAACACATTTTGCGCTCACAGCCATGTTTCTGAATGTCTGATTTTTCTAGCCAGTCACTTAGAACTTGTCAGAGGCGAAAGACATCGTCTAAATTACCTACTGTTATATCAATGTCAATCTCATAATTCAAGCTTTGTAAACTGGAAGATCTTACTTGATGCACATTTAATATTTAATACATTGCTCAATCTCTGTATTTTGAGGAGCTTCAATTAACAACAATGCACATTACTCTTGAGTAACTCCTATACAGTGACCTGCATACACAACACTAGCAGAATGCAGACTTTTTTTTTTAAAAAATGGAGCTTTCCTAAAAGTGCTAAAAACTCCCGGGTGTCGAAATATCTTTAAATTACATGGCAATGATTCGCTCTTTTCTGGATGAAGGAAAGATGACCAACATGAAGTGGGACCGATTGGAAGAAAAAAAAGGCTGGAAGTCTTCTATTCCCAGATAATGATCAATGAAGTTATCTTATATAATTGGCCCAATTCTAGTGTGTCATAGGTGCTTTGAAAAGTATTTTCTCATTTTCTATTAAGCAATATTTTCATGAAAAAAATGATTGTTTATTTAGACTAAAATAATTTCTTTTTCGTATAAATTTATACTAGGATGGAGATGACTTATTTGACTAATAAAACTAAGACTGTATATGTGTGCTTCAACTTTAATGCAAACTTTATCAAACATACATAAATGCAGGTTAGAAATGCAAATTGTAGTTCAAAAAAATAAATAAATAAGTTAAATTATAAATTTTTTCTTAGTCAAAAAATGCTTACATTGTAAATGTTTTGCTTTCTTGGGGGTGGGGTGGGGAAGGGGGGAGAGACGAAATAAATCCTAATATTTCTTGTAGAAAAAAAATCTGATGCTAAAAATTTGAATTCAATGTAACGTTGAGTTTAATAACAAAATTGTGAATTAGCACAGCACCAGCAAGTTTTACTCTTTTGGATTAATGTATTTCTTTGTATTTCTTTCCACCAGAGGATACATAAATGTGGGAAACCATATACTTAAACATATTCGATCTTTCTTTCCTTTTCAGATCATCTAAACGAAGTCCTTGGATCGAAGCGTGGATATTACATTTCCTCTGCAGTGGTATTCCTCGGAAGCATGAGTTTGTTCTTCATAGACATGCACAAGAGTCATATCAGAAAACAAAAGCAACTTGAACTCGAAAACAACGCTGAGGCAGCTTTGAAAAGAGCAGCTGAAGCTAAAAGGTTGTCCCAGGATACATTGGCAGAGATACCCGCACCAAAAGAATACGGAGACTTACGGAAAGCTCAAGAACTGACATGCGTATCAGAGGAAATGTTGGTGGAAAATTGCATGGAGGATTACATCGACGATTGCATTACTTCTTGCAATAAAGAGGAGAAATTCCTGATGCTTAGTGAGTTTGAAAACAATCTTTTTAAAACGGATGAAACGCTGGAAAAAGGATCCGCTTCAAGAGATTACCCATGTAATTCGGAGAATTGCCACTATTGCCCAGTTTGTTCCCGTAATGACGAATTTAGAGGTGCTGATCGATTGTACTCGCCTCGCAAAATGTTAAAAGCGATTAGTAGTATTGATGTAATAGATGAAGTGACTTCCCTCTAAGGATACTTTCAAATCAAAAATGTCAATCAAAACCAAAGATGTTGCGTAGAAGTTAGTTGTAAATAAATATTGATGTTTCAGAATATCTCTTGAGAGATCGATATATTTGTTGGGGGCAAATCATTTTGATATTTGTTAACTTCGTTGATTCTTGAAAAAATAAATACTGTTTTCGGATTCATGCATTGTTTTATTGTAAACCAATTTGGTTTCTTAAAGTACGACTTTCTTAGTAAAAGAATCGTTGATGTACTTGTATATAAATAAAAATAGAGTCGGACCTCCACATATCGATGTAGCAAAATTCCAGAAAAAAATTCCATTTAAAGAAATTTCTTTATAAGAATAGAATATTTCTGCACGAAACTCAATTTTTAATTTATGTGCGATCCACATTACATGACAGTTAGTAATTAAAATATGAATCAATTAGAAAATATTTATTAAGGGCAAGAAACTTTTAAAAACAATTATCTTAGTATGAGTAAAGTGAGAAACCAACGTAGATAAAGCAGAGAATTTGATTTTTTTTTTTTTTTTTTGAGAACTTGTGCTTTATCTATGTTGGTTTCACAATTTATTCATATTTTATTGCAAAATTCATTAGACCATTTTGTATTGGATCATCTTAGTAGTAGTTATCCTTTTTTTTTTGGAAAAAAATATCTTCTGTCCTAGAACGTCTTGCTGAACCGTCAGTTTAGCAAAGAAACGTTCCTATTTGTTCAGTTAACTAAAAATTCCATCTTTTACATTTTCTACGAACTAAAGTTCAGGACATTTTGTTTCAAACATCTTTTGCATTTATTTTAAGATGGCTAGGAAACGTTTACAGATTTTCACAGAAACTAAGCAGATTTAGGAGTTAGGAGCAACCTTTAGGCAAAAGGAATAGCAAACAATTTTTTCACAAGACAGGACACAATCGAAATTCTAAACGACATATAGAAATTTATAACTTCCTGAACGAAACAACCACTTGTTGATCCATCCATCAATCCCAGTTGACTTGTGGGGTTTCGTAGAGACCGTAACTGAATTTCCCCTTTCTTTTGACCTTAATTTTCATGGGGTTTGAGGTCTTAAGTTGAATAAAAACTCCCACTATGTCTTGAGAAATGTTTTTATACATAGAGATTTCTTCGATATAGAGAAACGGTTTTCCTATGTAATGAACATGGAGATTTGGTAAAAGTTCAATATGCAGAAAATTTCGATATGAGGAAATTCAATATATGGAGGTTCGACTATACTGCTTCTACGTAGATTACTATTTCCGTAAAGATTAACGTACAGAGACCAAATTTCAACTGAAATTATAATCAGCCGCTTTCATATTTTGAAGAAAGAAAGAAGCACAAAAATGTTAGAACACATTAATACTTACTACTTCAGTTTAAAAAAGAAAATACTTGAGTAAAAAAAAATTTCAGTAAAAAAAATTGTTTACTCTAAGAAGAGAAACAGTTCGGCATTATTATTTGTTGACTAGTTTCGAGAGGTTTACCAATTGCACTTGACCTGACTAAATCTCTTAAGTACAAAACAAATAGAAATATCAATTTACTTCCATTATAGTTATCTGTTTTTAATTTTAAAGAAAAATAAAACACAACAATGTTTACCTTACTTTTTTATATTTTTACATTCAATCTTTAGCACGTGAATGGTTTAAATTTTTTCACACATAGTCGGGTAACGGCACCAGTAACAGACAAGGGTCCAGTAACAGACAGTGGTCCAGTAACAGATAGTCGTATGTTTAGATTCAACTAAAGAGAATGTTAGGCGGTTAAAACTGATGTTGCTGCGATTCATGAATACGGTGCAACCATTTAGTATTATCAGAGTGAATTTTATGAACCAGTTGGTATTTACAAGGCAGTGGTGAAAGGTTATGAACAGCCACCACGAGATCTGCCGGTGTTTCATGTTCATTTGAATTTAATAAAGTTTTAGATCTAAAAAAAAGAGCTTTTGCACATTTTGAAGATAAAAGGGGAATTTCGTCCATTACTCACCCTTTCCTCATCCTGTTATTGGGTATCATCAGAATTGTCGGTGTCTGTTACTGGGGTTCGGACCTTTTTTCAAAATTGACCAAATAAAAATAGAATTAACTAATTCAGAGACTGCCAGAAGCAGCCAAACGTTAGATGAGATGTAGTTAAATGAGAGAAAAGTAGTTTAAAAAGTCTAACTACATTAAAAGGCTCAGAAAATTGAGTTAACCTGATAGTAATGTTTGTTAGCAATGTCTGTTACTGGTGCCGTTACCCCATATATACACTGTTAAAACTACAGGATGCATTTGGCACCTTTCAGGGGAGAAGCGCTTGTTCACCAGCGAAACCCAATACGGAGCCAAATTGGCACCTCTAAATAGGATGAAAAACAGGCACCTTAAAAAAAAAAAAAACAGCCGGAGTGAAAAAAGGAACCTTCGGAGAGACAAATGGCACCCTTACTGTAGATTCTCCTCCCCCATCCCCCGTATTGTGTGCGTTTTTGAATGCAGTTTTTTTTTTTTTTTTTTTTTTTAATAGTTTTCTTTTAATTCATGATATTCTACGTTTTGGACATTTTTCACATTGAACTCAGTACTGGAAATGATTAAAACTTGTAATTACAGCATTTGATCATGTTTCAGAGTTTTCAACATAGTTAAGAAGTGCTCATTGCTTTAATTCACCTGATCGTGCTCTAACTCAGTGTTTCTTAACCTCTTTTGACCCACGAGCCGGTAAAAGTAAATGAAAAACTTTGCGGACCAGTGAAATCTTAATCGTTTTCTTAAAAATTCATAAAATAAATAATAATAATAACTCGGGGGCCGTTAAAAACGTGTAAAAACATTCGGCGTTCTGATGAGTTTTTTTTTTACAAAGTAACGTTAAAAATTAATAAAACAATAAATATCTACCCTTTACTTGGTATCAAAGAGTTGTCACAAATATGTTGTAATTTAAAGACGAGTAATTATTTAAATAATGTGAGAAATTATACATTTACTAAAACATGACCCGTGCCGAAAACGAAGTATAGAGGTACTTATGAATTATTTACATGAAGAGCCAAAAATATTCTGGGATATTACAGTTACGGAAAAACAAAATCGTTGCATAAACGTAAATTAAGAGTAACAAAATAAAATGCACAAGAAGTTTTTCGATAGTTTAAAAACCAAAAGAAACTTCTAACGCCATCAAGACATTAACCGCTAACAGGAAATGATTCAAACACTTGAATGAAAAAGAAAATTAAAAAAGCCATACGGAGAAAGATTTTTTTTTTTTTTTGCTGTTTATGTTTTCGCATGCTATTCTGTTATATCCTACCCGAAGCACAAGAATCATTTTTATTCTGGTTCTCACTTGTTGATTATTGATAACAACTAACTTTACTCAAGAAAATAATGATAGATATTTTTGGTAGCGTTTTGAATGATGGAAATTTCACAACAGTAACAGTAAACTGAAACGACAGTAACAATAACTGAAAAGCAGTAAATGCGCTTTTAAATACTTTTAACTATGTTTAAAAGCCCTAAAAGCTACAAAGTGATCAAAAGTTGTACTTACTTGTTATTTCGGATAATTAATCATAGAAAAGTTGTGTTTTAATCCAATAGTGTACTTCATTCAATGGGAAAGACACATAGATTCAACCATCATTTGTCCGCCATATTGAAGTGATAGAATGCATGTCTAAGGCAAAAGCGCATGCGCAGCTAATCTTTCTGTGATTGCATGTTGTTTTGGCTTCTCTGCTCTATTTCCTGGCTAGCGTGGCACCTTAGGGCACCATGCTTTCACCTTAGAGGGAATATATTCACTCGTCTGGAACCCCTGGTTATAACAGTGACCCTCTTTAGCTTGTAAATTTTCAAATTAGAAGTATTACATTTAGATAATTGAGTATCTTTATTCGCAAGTCACGAAGGCCTCCAACTGCACAAAATCATTAAAAATGACTTTTATTTTACACCAGAAAATGTTTAGTATTTTCTCCTCAAAAACACGCAAACTATTTGCTCAAGGGCTTTGTTACATAATCCACCCACAACTGAGTTTTGCTCACTTTTTCTCCGATACAGGATTCTAACTCAATGGCTAAAGCAGACTTCAAAACTATGATTCAAGCCACTATTTATACTTCTTTGAATAAACATAAAAGATATAAATTCTAATAAATACGATAAGAATAAGTTACTCCTCAAATATTAATAAATACTACAAAAGAGAGAAAATTATTTTATCAAATCACCAATATCGAAATGTCAGTCATCACAATTTAACTCTTCAAAGGCCTTTCTATCTTTAAAGCCTTCAACTTTTTATAGAGGGAAAACAAGAAATACCTTAAACTTCAGCAATAAAGGCACTAAACTAGTGTTGAAAGCTCAAGAAAATTTATTGTATCAGAAATTTCAAATTTTTACGAATGATTTTTTTTAGACAATGAAATACGCACAAAGAACATTCGATATAACTTTTAAGAAGCTTAAAATTCAGTAAGTGGTTTAAAGCTTAGATTAGGAATTAAAATGGAGGGTCCAATGATCGCAAGTCACGTGATTAAACAACGACGAATGGTTGGCACGTTTTGCGTGAAACAAGAGAAAGAAACCCGATTTCTTCAATGCTTTGCTTTAAAATCTATCACGTGACTTAGGGTCTTGGTTTCATGAACGAAAGTCTTCACTTCCTCCATTTAATCTCTCCTCAACGGTTTAAAGTATCAATATTACTGTAACAAAACATTATCGACTTACACCCGAATATCATGCTGATATCAAACTTTGTGAAATTTCTTGCACTAAGAAGAATTATTTCTAACTAGCGGTACGCGCACGGCTTTGCCCGTAGTAGAAAATTAAAAGTTCATTTGGTTCGCCTGTATATTTACAAATAATGGATTATGAGTTCCTCGCCAATATGGTATGTTAATTTGCTCGTCCATGTTATAGTAATTCGCTCTGTAAAATGGGCTTAAAATTGGTATAGAAAATTAACAAAATCGAATTTTTGAAAAATCGCTTCGAGGTGCTCACCCCTATATTACAAACTAATTCCGTGCCTAATTTCATGAAAATTGGCCCAATGGTCTGGGCGCTATGCGTGTAATAGAGATCCAGACATCCAGAGACACAGACTTTTAGCTTTATTATTAGTAAAGATAGCTAACTTTCTTTGTCTTTATTGATCATTACTCCTAAAATATTATGCAACAAAAATCATTCTTATGATTTTAAACTAAGCCTATTTTGCACCTAATCTTGAATGCAAAATGTACGTCCAAAATGTTAATAATGATAAAGCATTACTATGTAATTATATTTATAATTAATGCAAATTACGGGACAACATTAACAACACTCATTCATTACCTATGCGCGTTCCTATTATCTAAACACGTTCATACCTAATTATCTTCTTCCACAGCTCAAATCATTATCATTACAAACTAGAACTTTCCCAACATTTTCACCTCCTGTATCTCACCTTTCACACACTTGAGAAACATCTGAGCTGTTTTAGTCTTCTTCGCTGTCATTATAATTAATTAAAATTAGGTTACTTCTTTATATCATATTAAGAAATGATAAAAAAAACTTTTATTAATTTGACAGAAATCTTACTCCTTTGTACACCCACACAAAAATATTGCAGCTGGTAAATGTAATATTCTTTTTTTTTATTTCATGCTTATTTCTTAGTATACATCCATCCGTTATTAAACGATAAACATAATTAAAAGCATTTATGCGTAACATGCAGAAAGAAATATGGAGAAGTAAAGGTTCTGGTACTATGGAATTCTGATTCGGTTTAAATAAACTTATACTAAAGTTGACTAAAGTAACAGCAGGTTTTACCTGTCGAACTTATCAGCAGGGACGGACTGGGTCCACCAAGAGGGTGCCAATTTTGGCTCCCAACGGGCACACAGGTTCGAGAATGAAAAAAAAAGAAGAAAAAGGCGCACAGCCAGTGGCGCAGTCACGGGACGGATTTTGAGGTTAAAAACCCTCCCAGAACTCGAACACATTCATTTCCCATGTACAAATCAAGGGGAAAAACAAGCTTTAATTATTTATGAGATGGATGGGTTTCAACAAAATATCTATCCGCTTTTAATGATCGGGAAGCAGTCCCAAATTACTTTCTAATTCTTAAATACACAAGTAATATTTTATGATGAACAACCCTACGGGTATGAGAGAGCTAAAATGGTCGTTCAGTACTTCCAGCGCTGCCCAAGTCCTTTTTAGGAAACTAGAGAGAGGAAGCTTACCACACCGGATTTTCTGAGGCTCCTTCCGAGTTCCCGTCAAATAATCAAAAACTTTATTAACTACCATTTGACACTCATAAAGACATTGTTTTATCTGAAGACGAGGCTTTAAATGATCTCGTGAAAAAATCCCACAAAAAAGGCAAGATTTAAGTAAAACTAATGATAAATATCACTGTAAAAATGTGTTAGGTTACCGGTATTAATAGGTGTAATGTTACACTAATTCTGAAGTGTGCAGCATCATTGCTTTAAAAACTCAAATTCTTGGAAGAACCTTGCATTACGGTTTCAGTAGAATTCAAAGTGCATGCGTAAATATCAGAATCGGCGCAAAGCAGGTAAACTCTTATCTCAGCAAAACCGTCCTTGTTGACCCAAGCGGTTAAAGCGGCCTTTTCCGTGAGACTTGCGTTGCGTGTTCAGACCCTACTAAGGCCATTTTCTCTCTTGTTGCAATAAAAAAAGTCTTGTTTGTATTTTAAGATAAATAAATAATTGGTGTACATTGGTTGGGGGTAAAAAGCATGAACTTAATAAATCGTTCATGAAAGCCAGATGAAAGCTTAATTTTTACTAATGTGTAACCTTTCAAGCAATATCTCTGTAAGCATACAGAAAATACTGCTGAAATCTTACATTCACGTAGAAATGAGTGAGACGTTACGCTACCAACTTTACACCAGTTATATCAGTTATGTTACTCCAGAGCAGTGGAGGCAGCTAAGCTGCCATCGATTTTATGGAGTAAGGTTATACACATTTTTTTGAAAGTGCTTTTTCGCACTTTCTTCGTTTTAAAGTCAGAGTGATAACTAGACGAATTTTTAATCATTTTTGAGTGAGTGTTATAAATGAATAATTACTAATCCGTTGAAACTCTTTGAAGAAATATATTGAATATTTGCGGATTATAAATGAATGCGAAAGAAAGCAGCAATCTTCGATTTGAAAAACCCCTCCCAGAAAAGCTTTCTGGCTGTGCCACTGCGCATAGGTTCGAAAGTGCAAAAAATAAATAAATAAATAAAATAAAATAAAATAAAATAAAAATAAAAAGTAAATAAATAAATAAAATAAATAAATAAATAAGGCACGTTGGTTTGATTGCACACCGATCGATCTCTGATAATTAAGTGGAATTATGGTAGCATGAATTATTAATATTTTAAATTTTAAAAAGTGAAAGTTTCTGCTCATAGAAACTTTCTGGAGATACGATACTACTATTTTAACACTAAGGTACAATAAAAAAAAAAAAAAAAAAACTCACCCGGAAACAGTAATAATTTTTGAAAACTTGTTTTTATTCGTGAAATACTGTCCTTCTGAGCAAAAAAGATGCAGCTCAATTTTTTGTTCAAACTTTTTTCTTTCGTCCGTTGAGCGTTGATCATATAATACATTTATTTTACACTTTTATAAAGATATTGAGTTGAATAAATCGATATAATCCGATATTTATCTGCGGTCTGGTGTAAATTATTATTTTTAAAATTTTGTGGCTACCTTCTTTGATTGAATTCATTTTCAACTTGACATTAATTGTTGCATTTACTTGTTGTTTCTATTTGTATTACATTACGTATATGGAATGAATAGTACTAAAAAACGAAAAAAAAAAGTTAATTTTACTTCTCTGGTTTTGAGAAAACTAGACGAATGATAGCTGGTCTATGGTTTATTATATACTAATGCTGCCATCTATTAGGTAAAAGCTGCTTTTTAAAGTAATGTTCGATAATCTTTATTGTTTATTACTTTTTTTAAAAAAAATCTTTCATTTTACTATGCATAATAAGGACATAACCAACTTAGAATATTTCTCATTTCTCGAATAACGTAACTGCATGTAAACGAGCAATAACAAGTGTTACATTTATTCTTTAATTCTTTGTCCCTATGTATCACAAGAAGAAAAAAAAAAACCATGGTGGACACCATTAAAAAAAATGCATTTTAAAAACACCATCAAAAATATTGTTTTGTTTAAGAAAATTTCAACGAATTAACTTCGCTTTCCCTTGGAGAGTTTCAAATTTACTTTTAGACGTATCTCACAAAAAAGTTCATTTAAATATTTAATTCATAATAATCTGAAGTTTGATGTTCACTTATTTATAAAATTTCTTGAAGCTGTTGCCGTTTTTTTTTTCTTTTGCTTTTTTCTACCTCCACTCTTTCCTTTCTGTATGAGAGACACATACATTCATATGAAAATTAAAGAAAAGGAATACAATTTATATTTTAAAAGATTAAGAATTAGATGCTGTCGCCATCTACAGAGCTAAAGAACAAACAAATAAAGTTTTCAACTAAGGAAGCGAACAAGGAAATAAATTTATTAACAGTAGACGTTTAAAAACATCCAGTGTTTAAAATTCGGGCCCGACGAGAGGACATACCAGCCTTGTAGGAAACTAGGCTCCTGTTCTCCGGGGAGAGGGGCTTGCTCCGAATAGCAGTACTCCGGTCTAGTGGTTTAGCGCAGCCTCGTTCGGAGCGAAAAACACAAGTTTTACGAGGTACACAAGTATTAAAAGGTTTTATTTTTTTTTTTTTTTAAGCACCTAACATATTTTTCCGAAAGATGTAGCTTCCTCCCCCCTCCGACCCCCGAAAAAATAAATAAATAAATAAACGGACACAGAAATGAAAAAATAAAAGCAAAATAATAAATATTAAGGAAAAAAATATGATAAAATATAGTAATGCTACTTCTTTGTAAGACAATTAAATGTACGATGTTTTTTCATAACTAAAATAAGGAGTGAGTGCGTATACTCATGATTGTGCTTTAAGCAATGCTTCTTTAACGCATGTTTTTTTAGACGCGTTTTCCTACGTTGTTGCGAACCGATTGAGATAAGCACTATTTTACATGAATCTCTTCAAATACGGCCAAAAACACCAAACTGACACTAGATTCGACATCTCATTTTTTTTGTTAAAATTTTTCCCCAACTTAGTGACGTTTCGTCTAGCTGGAAACAAAAACTCGGCAAAATATTGGCAAGTTTTGTAACTATTAGAGATAATTACAAACGTACATACATTCAATGATTAAAATGTTCTTAGACGTTCTGCCAATTTGCGGATTCTGTCTTTGTTCTCATTGCTAAAGTTCCTCCAACAGATCTTCAATATGGCAGGGTCAGAAGGGTATCAAACCACGTTATAGTCAAAGAACTTTTCTAATACACAAATCATTGGTGCAGCGACATGACTTCAAAACGTTTTATCTTTTCCTCATCCAGCCCGTTTGCATTGCTCGCGTACTGGATGTACTTGACAACTGTCATAGTAATAAAACTTCCATTGCTTTGGGAAAAAAGCGGTTCAATTCAGGTAGAATTTTCGATTTATATGTTAGCAGGAGAAAAAAGTTGGTGAGTTCAAAGTAGAATTCTTGAACTGCATGTTGATATATAAACGGGTGCTATCAAAAATCCTTATTCAGTCCCTACTTTGAGCCGGTTTATTGAATAACTTTGTAAGCACACCAATTAGTAAATTAACTTAATAAAACAGTGAAATTGCTTCATTTATCATCATTTATCAGTATATACAAAAGAACAATAATAAATTTCCATCTGAGGCTTAGTTTCTAAAACAGCAATTATTGATAAGAAGCCCGAACAACCAATATCTAAAAATCGTATAGTAGTTCATGTTACAATTCAACTCGAAAAACTACAATATATACCATACAGACATACATGATATTATACATTAACCCATCGTTATATAGTGCCTCATTATATCGCTAATTCGGATATATCACGCTTTCTATCTGTCCCATAAAAAATTAAAGGTAATAAAATTTCGTTCTAAATTTGAGATTACTTAAGTAGTAAAAACCTTGTATTTCTCAGGAAAACTCTTTAGCTTCCCTTTTTAGCCAATAAATAAAACAGAGACGTATTTCATTCTTCTAAATTTCTAGCATTTTTAGTTATAATAGTTTGAACTCTTATTTTACCAAAAAACCATTGGCATATTTTTAATTTTTTTTTATGCTGTTAAAAAAAGCAATTGGGGAGATAATTTGTTTTGAAGTCCGTATCCAAAAATTCGTCTTAATTCTAAAATGAACTACGTTTATTGTAGATGCACCATTAGTTACTTGAATGTTAGTTCAAACGTAATTTTTAACGACCTTTGCTATATCGCGTTTTCGGATGTATTGCTCATTTTTATTGTCTCTCGACAAGTACGATATAACGAGGTGCTAATGTATTTTGTTTCTTCAACAATGGTGCATATTGATTACATAACGAAAATATTCATTTCTCACAGGGGTGCCCATCCCCCCCCCCAAGTTCAATGGCACAAATTCCCCCTCCCCCCCAAAAAAACAACTTTCTCAATTATCTTTCCCTTTTTTATTTTTCAGCTCTCTTTTTTATTTTATTTATTTGTTATAAATATTATTTATTTATTTATTTGGTTATTTTTCTATTATTAATATTTTAATAGAAAAGTTCTGACTTTGAATGACACACACACATTCACCTGAACTAAATAAACAAATGAAATATAAGAAAACAGAATAAAATAAAATAAAATAAATAATTTAAATTAAAAATAAATCAATAAATAAATTAGAAAAATCAAAAAATAAATTTAAAATATTAAAAAATTCCCCCCCCCCACCCAAAAAAAATTTTGATGCCGCAACTTGCGCCATAATCACCCCCTGTGGGCATCCTGATTTTCTCAAATAATGAAGAACCATTTCATTTTGTATATATCTTAAGCTTTCAATGTGGCTTGAACGCGTTATCACAGCCCCCTTTAAGCGAACAAAAGTCTAGTTTTCTGTCAACGATTAGCAGAAGACCTATCACGTCACTGACTAGATAATGACTACGTAAGAAACGCAATATGCTAATGAACTCCACTGACGCGAGAGAAAGTTCTGTCCTCGAGTCTTTCGTTTTCTTTATTTTTTACCTTTCAGCATAACTTGATGCACGTTAGTCTATTACTTAATATTAATAACAGGCTACAATCCTTAAATGGAAAGGGAATAAAGAAAGTCTTGAAATATCTCAGACCTCATAAATACGGTCTAATTAGACCGGAAGCCTTTTCGGGCTAACAAAATCGGGATTAAGATGAAAGATTTACATGACGTCCAAAAACACATTCCGAAGCCGAAATCGCCGCATAAACACATAGTTTGTTTTCTGCGGTTTGATATTTACCCTTCTTTTTCTTTCTTTCTTTCTTCTTCTTCTTTTTTTTTTTTTTTTGAGAAAGCATTTCCTTCCAGAACTAACTATAGGACCTGGAAAACTAAGGACTACTGCTGAGCACTCAAAATTGCAAAGTGTCATAAAAATATATTTGTTTAATTATATTTTTAGTGTTTAAATCAGTCAGGTGTTAAAAGTTCAATTTCAGTTTAAAAAATGTTGAAAAGTAACCTAAAGGTAACCTTGTGCCACTATTTTTCGATTTAAACTGCGTCACTCATATTTTGATATATAGTCGATTCCGGTTAATAGGACAACATTAGGACGTGACAATTTTGGTTCTAATAACCGGCTGGTAGGATTAAGCGATCAGTACTTGTGTGGCTTAACCGAACATACTAAACACAAAACATTTAAATGCCCTTATGACTATTGTAAGCCCCAAATGTATGGTGAGGATACAAAGAAGAAAAGTTGCTTTTTACAAAATTTTCCTTTAAAAATTAAGTTAAAATAAAGGGAATAATCTTTTTACTCTCGTTCAACAATGTGTTCAGACCGCTACGGTTTCAGTTATTCCTTTTATTGATTCAATTCAATAACCAGAAGTAACTAAAAATGTGAGAGTGAAAAATAAGTGCTAAACAAATACTAGTCGGTGATTAAAAACTCCAATGAAATGTAAATTACGAACTTCACAACTAAACATTTTTTTTTTAATTTTTATATTATTGAATGTGCTAAGTAAACTGCAGAAATTTGAAATTTCACTGAAATTTTGATCTCTGCGGAACAATTGCTGGTATGCAATGAGAGTTTAGTTAACCATTTTTCCCGTAAATATTGCTGGGTTAATTAAAAGTTATAAGGAACCACCATTAATTTTTATTGCACTAATTATTAAGTTCGTTGACCCACTTAAAACTCGCTTCAAGCAATCAATTTTTAATTTTTTTCCAATTTGCTCTCATGCCCCTTGGTCCGATTAAATGGATTTTTGGTCCCACTAAGCGAATGATATTAAGCTTGGGTAATGGGATTTGTTTTGATTCTGTATGGTTTTATCCGAATAAGCGGCTGGTCCGATTAATCGATGGTCCAATTAAGCGGATTCCACTATATTTACAATGTTTATTGGGATAAAACGGAAGCAGCACCCTCAAACTAACTATCCAAAATTAAAAGCAATAATTATTGAATCCATTTAAAATGAATTATTAACCTGGTTCAAAGTTATCCTGTCATTTAAGGTCACTCTGTGATAGGTTATAAATGAGACGGGCAAAGTACATTACTTTAACAAAATTTTAAAATATTTAAACGTTCCCTCATTGTACTTCAAAACATCACCTTATTATTTATAATATTGCATATAATATTATAATGTAGGAAGAGCACTTTCAAAAACTTCAAAAATAGCTACCTGACAGTAAGACAGAAGTATTAAATGAAACAACTGGCTGTGCACAGGATACATTATTGCCACCTTTTTTACTTTTTAATAAAGACTAGAAGACTTATTTCATAACCTTGCACTGACACTTTTAGAGTTTTTTTTAAAGACAAAATAGTAAATTCGAAGTGACCCACCCTAATCTAACCTCTATGACTCAAACCTAATTGGCTACAGCAATTGATCTGAATCAATGTGCAATATATTTTATCAATAAATTCGGAGCTCCGTTCAGTAATCTGAGAGCTCCCCAACTCAAAGTTTGGGGCGCGTCTGACAGTATCTATATTCGTTGCTACAGAGCAATACTAAGACCTCTAATCCCATAAATAGCACTAAGATATCCTACTGTTAATCTGAGGCGACGATATATGAAGGTGACAATGTTTCTTTATACCCGATGGCTAGAAGGCACCATAGCATCCACAGCCTTTAAACTTGGCACCAAATTCGAACGTACCCCGGGAATCTGCACCTTGAAACCGGAATACTAAATGTCAAATGAGTTTTTTTAATATTATTTTTTAAGTTAAAATTTCACATATTTCGCCTAATTACGGGTTAAAAAAGTCAACCTATCCCCCGTAACATTGCATGGTGTTGGAAAGGGGTTTTTTCTGAAAAAGAAGATGTTTGTTCCATTTCTCTCAGTTAATTAGAATAGGAGCGATTCTAATTGAGCAAATTTTCAAGGCTTGGCTCGATCCGAAACTGTACCATATTACGGCAAAATGATCAATTTCAGAAATTTCATTCCGTAACATCATGCTCGGCATTCAATGACGTCGTGTTCGCATAGGTCCATTCGGGATTTTTGATTTTTTTTTTTTTTTTATTGCACATTTTAACCGAATAAAATAGTATTCGACTTTTTCTTTTTTCTTTTTCTCAAACGATAGCTTTGCGTGTTTTCTTATTTTTTAAAAAAAACATTTTGGGGAAAGTTGTCATATTGTTTACAAATGTTTTAATGTTATTATTTTAAATCAAATTAATTGTCAATTGATTTTCTTTTTCGTTTTGCTGTATTTTCAATGCAATAAATTTTTATATACGTTTTTAAAAAGGTGTGTTCGTATTTTACTTAAAGAAAAACGATTATTTTACATCAGAAGGAGGGGGACGGAGGGGGGATTTTTATTTATACTAGGAACTTCCTTTAAATTGTTAGCACGGCATGCGGGTACTGCAAGTAAATTATATAAATTAAACTAACCTCTCATATAGTTGCTTAAATAATTGAGTAATGTATTTGCTTTACTGATTTTACAAATGATATTAATTGCGTGTTGTAAGAACTGCTATAGATTTTGTGCTATTTAAGTCTACAGTCAATTCCACTTTCTTTTTTGGCACTTTGCTTTAATGTTGAGCTATTTTCTTACATTCCAAAATATGTCGATGAAGACAACGATTACCAGAAGAATGTAATGACCGTGGGAAGGTAAAGGGCAGTATCTGCAAATTTTTCATTATTCATTTTTTACTTTTTTTTTTTGCATTTTTGTCATCTACTGTACTTAAGCTTAATTGTATAAGCTTGCTTATTTGGTTCCCGCTGAAAATAAAGCACGAGAAAAATGTCTAATCCCAACATTTCCCAATTGTTTATTTTCAAACAAAACTCCGTTCCCATAAGCTCGCGTGTCTCATTGACAGCTTCTTTAACAGATGTAGTGTGCTTTGACTAGTTGCGTGACATTCATTGATATCATGTTTAACGTAGGCAAAATGTAGTGAATGAAAGCAAGATTCTGAAAAGTAATAATAAGTTTCATTCAGAGTGGTTCGTAATTGAAAACTAAACTGCATTTGCGAATGCAACTACGCCTCCTTTAATTATAATGCTGCCCTCATGCATGCGTTACGAAATCTGACGTTGTCGAGTCCAAACTTGAAAGGTACTGTCCGTTCTCGAAAGCCAAAACTATCACTCGGGATCGATTCTATTTTAAAAAGGGGCGATAGGTTGAGGATGGGCACTTTTCGCTCGCACTTGCCATTTTTGTCCACGCTACTTTGGAAGAACGGCTGAACACGTTATTTTGAATTTCTAATATGCATCCTTTTACTTTCGAGTTTCTATCCCTATTATGGTAAAATCAGAGCAGAAATGACGCATGAGCAAATTTGCGGGAGGTTTCGGCTAAGGATAACAAACAATACACATGCGTGTATCTAATAAGCAACTTCATTTTTCGTCATCAAGTAAATCAAACTACATGCGAAACTTACAGCCGACTTTTCTCACGTGATTCCACTTTCTTGATGACAGAGAGATCTCCCGAAAGAAACACATGTATGCAATTTTCATTGGGTTTCGTAACACTGAATTAGGAGTAACGTACACTTTATTACTCAAAGAAGCTTAAATTTGCACAAATAAGATGCTCCTTGCAAAACAATGAAATCATGGTTTGCTCAAACATACTTATTGATGTGACGGAAAGGGTTATAGCTTTTATAAGGTGATGATAAATTGTAAAATGGTGAAGGAAAACTGGTATTTAAAAAAAGCATAAAAATCACAAATAAATTAATTGCGAAATCCTAACATAGCGAACTTAAATAAACAATTGCGAAATTCTAACATAGTGGAATAAATAATTGTGAAATCTTAACGCAGTGACATTAAATAAACAATTGCAAAATCCTAACATAGTGGAATAAATAATTGTGAAATCTTAACGCAGTGAGTGACATTAAATAAACAATTGCAAAATCCTAACATAGCGACATCAAATAACAATTGCAAACATTCATATTAATTTTTGAACAACTAAGTGTTGCCATTCAAAGACAATTTAGACAGATAAATAATAACCTGACCTTTCACTTAAATGGCTGGACTGGGGTGATGTTGCCAAATACGCACAGGTGAATTGTGGACTAGCCGACTTAAATTGGAGTACAAAACTGCCGTGCCTGCATCTGAACAAAAGTCGTATCTGCACAAAAGTCGTATCTGCAGTTGAGCTCAAAATGACGTACAGTCGAACCCGCTTAATGGAATAGCCATTGTACCACGAACAAGTATTCTAATAAGAGGGACATTCCATTAACCGGAATTAAAATAACACATTACATTGATTTGGAACATTGAAAATGTAATATATTAAGCGAGATATTCTTTTAACCGATATTCTAATAAGCGGGCTCGACTGTATTGCTCGACTGTATTGTAACATTTTATGGCTCCATACACTTGATTCAGATGCCACTTTTAAGGAATTTTTTTTTTTAATATTTTCCTTTCACATATGACCATAAAACACTTGCATTTGAGAAATTGTTACATTATTACATTGCAAAGAACTACCAAGTAACAATAACTCAATTTTGATAAAAAGTAAATATACGACTTTCATCCTTAGCACGGCAGAATACAAGGTTTCATAATAAATTTCTTTCTCCGTAATGTATAAAACAGTCTTTCTTGTTTTGTCAAAATTGTTTTTTAGCACTCTATATAAGATGCAGTATTCTTAATAAAACTTAGTAAAAACCTGCGTCTTACCCACTGGAAAGTTGGGCTTTCAACCGCATCATACTACTACTTGTTATTGATAATGCTATACGAACTCAATTGCCAATAGATTTAAAAATTTTAAATTAAGTATATTAAATCAAATATATATTTTTTAAAGTATACTTATAAGGTCAGAGTATTTATGAATCTCCGATAGCGGATGAGTGGGACTAAGATCAATTCATGATTTAAGGTATGAACCTGCAGTCTTAAAAGAGGCTCATTTAGCATTTATGTAATGGATATATGCTGTCATCAACCATGTGGTGGTTTGATTCAGTTTTAATGTAACATCTTTACATCGAAGCCATTTGTACCCTCACTGCATTAGTAAGCAAGACGTGCAGTAATTTCTATTGCTCTTTTTTCTACCACCGGAATGGTCCTGATCACTGGAAATGTTACCCGGATTGATAAGAAAAATGATTTTCTGTTATTCGTGGAATATAATAATATCAAATTAAGATATTCACTTGCAAATATGTTGATATCATTTTAACTTTCAAATCATGAGCGAAAATCCGATATATATATATAGTTATTCTTGAATGCTGAAGGAATTAGTATTATTGTACGTCTTTTTTGAGATTTTCAAAATAAATAAAAACTAAGGGTTGAATTAATATAAAAGAAAATAATAGTTTATTGATAAGCATTAACTAAAAAAATATTGTGCATGGTATCCGCTTACCACCAGTAGTTTTTTTAATACTTTTTATAAGAGTACTTTTTCAGCTACATGAAAATTATATGCTCAAAATCTGAGAGAGGAATGAGGAACTTTTGAAAATTACACGCTCATTAAAAAGCAAAAACTTTTTTTTTTGTGCTTAGTTTCCTGTTTGCATAATATAATATTGGAATTACGCAATGAGTGAAAGCAATAATGTAATTTACGTTACATTATTCGATTCATTATACAAGCACAAACAAAGTTTAAAGTTTATTAAAAAGCATGAGCTTTGTGCAAGAAATAGATAAAAGTCAAAAACAACGTTTAAAAGCGCAAATAAAAGATTTAAAGGTTTAAAATACAAACATGCCTGCATTTAAAACTTTTAAATCTTTTATTTGTGCTTTTAAACGTTGTTTTAACAAAGTTAATAGTTCAATTATTTAGCTTCTAGCAAAGTTCAGTATAGAAGTTATCTATACTGAAAAAACTTTTTTTTTTCTGTTTTTACTACACAAAATATTGTGATTGTTAATTAATATATTTCCCTTTTTGACGTATTACTAAAAATGAATAATATTGCTGACGACTTCACGCAAATTCTTCTGATAATTAGGTGGTAAGGATGTGCACAGTAAAAAACGTCTCAGAACGCTAGTACATGAAATTTAGCAAGTTCAAACAAAGCAAAAAATAGCAATTATGATGCTTGAACAAATGTATGGACTTAAAGACAGCCATGGTGATAAAAAGATTGTTATAAATGCTTCATACATTTATTATGCATTCATTGATAAGAGGGAGCACATTTATGAAGAGTAATTATTGTATAATTAGTTCAATCAGATTCCCCACTGACGTGCAGCGATATTTCATTTCTCAAAACAAGCTGCTTAAGAGCGAGTCAGGATTCTTTATCGAGTCCAGCTATCGTAAAAAATAAATAAATAAATAAATAAATTGTTGTTAAAACAAAAGCATCATTGGTTAAAATGCATCAGTTTCAAAGATAAGCATGGTTTTGTTAAAAACAAGGTGTTGTTCTAAACAAAGGTGCCATTGGTTAAAATGTATCAGTTTAAAAAATAAGAGTTAACCCTTTTGCTTGCCTAGAAAAATGTGTAAATTTACTCTAGTATCACTTTGCAAAACAGTGTTAAATCTGCCTGTGACGGTTTGAAAAGGGTTATTGAAATCAAAATCTGAGGTTTTATAAAGATACATTTTAATGTTTATTGCAAATAGACTTATATTTCAAAATTAAACTCATGATTTTCTTGTTCAAAGTAAATGAGTAAGTAACATAATTTGATAAAATATAAAAACATGATCAGTTTCCTTTTAGATTTAAGTAAGCTCTATGCTTATGTCAGTACATATCCTACAGAAGTGATTGAATACAATAGAGAATTATACTAATTAGAGTGTGGTGTGAACGTTGAATAATTTAATTTTCTGTTAGACAGCGAATCTTTTTAAAAACTTCATTCTGCACATTGTGTCCAGTTTCTCGGTAAAAAGATATAAACAATAGGTTATAAAAAGTGAAATAACTACCAATTCAATTCAATTCTTTAAATATTTGTTTAATATTAAGTTGGGACAATTTTTTTCTTCATTTTCTTTTTAACTTGATTTTGCTCAATTTACTTTTTTCGCAGCATTTTTAGAGAATGCGATTAATATTGTAAATAGAAGATATTCCATTAAGTATATGGTTACTCCAGGAATAAGCTACAATATAACAGTCAAGCTAAAGCCAGCAATAAATATTTTATAATTTAGAAAGTTTTGTTTCACACATTACGAGATTGCCTTTTTCGTGTTTAACTCAAAGTCGCGTATAAACGACTTTCGTAAAATACAGATCTGTCTCTTCCACTAAATACCGCCGATATTAATACTTCGTAGAGTCACAGGTTTCGCAACAAATTTCTTACTTTATTTCTTTAGTTAGGGTTAAGTAAGTTAACTTCAAAAACCTAGCATTTGAAATAACAGACCATCATGTTCTTCATGTTGAACCATCTTTTAGCCAGTTCTTTGATACTACGGTGATAATTACCGTCATAATTATTGTGATGATAAATGGTATTAAACCATCGTATAGTCAGTTCTTCGATATCATGGTATAGTTACCGTCATGGTTATCATGAACAGAGACCGACGAAAATAATAAATCTTGGGCGTCAGGAAAACATTTTCGATTTCGATTTAGATGGTAAATAAATTATTTCTCCCCGTTTATAGGAAACTTTAGTCATATGGCTTCTGAAAGATTCTTATACTAAAAAAACAAGTCGTAAAATAATTTTTAGTTTTCCCGTTTCATCCGTTCTCGATCATAACCACGACAATAATTTCTTTTAATTTAATATTAATCTTTTTTAACAGTGATGGAGTTCATCGAACCTTCTTTTTTAGTGAGGGCCGCCAAGAGCCACGGAGGGTCCCTGGTCAGTTTGATCTAAAGGCCTCCCTCACCCGCATAAAACTTATAAATTTATGCTGCTCCTTCTTCGAGCCGAGTCCCTCCAAGGGTCGGGTCCCTAGCTTCCGACTTAGCTGACATGGCCTCTCGCCGGCCCTGCTTTTAGCACGGCCTGTATGTTTCAGGTTGACTGGGTTGCGTTGTGCTCCAACTCGAACTTTTAAAGCAAAAGTTTTCTATGTAACTTAGTTTGAGCTTCTCATTTTTTATACGTCCACTTCACATGCCTAGTATAGGAACTTAATGATATCGTGTCGTAAACAAGACTAAGTACTAGCTTTTAATTTGGTTACCTTCCGCATTTTTTACGCAAGCGTGCACCGTGAGCAGCATATTGAGAAAATTCACATATTTCAAAACTTACAACTTTCTGAATTGACCCAAAATGCTGTGAAATCAGTTTCGTTTAGTTGCCTGCTTCAAAAGGTTCACTATGAAGGGTTCAATGTTTTCAACATTTAAGAAATTTATGCTGGTAAGTCCCCCAAAAAATCCGTTTACACTATTTGAAGTGTGTATAGCTAACATGAATGGCTAAAGTTTGTAAAGCAACTTTTTGTTTTAAAGAACGAATATAGTGCGGGGGGTTTAATGTCTTAATGTAAACCAAGCGTAAGTGATAGAATTTTCAAAAAATGTCATCCTTTTGCTCAATTTTCGCCAGAATTTTATTCCATTCGTTCTTTCTCTAATTGTCGTGACATTCCCCTATATCAGTTAACAAAACTTTGCAATGAAACAACAGTTTATTATAATTTTTCCTCTTAAAGATAAGTATTAAAATCGAAAACTACTATGATGCAGCCATAAATTTGCTGCATAAAACTTGGCTAAAACTAAATGCTTTTCGTTTGGACATTAGTCATTGCCATGGTTAGGAAAGGTTATAAAATTTTTGAAAATAAAATAAAACACAGGAAGGAAAGAAAGAAAAGGATGCAATCGTGCTGATTTCAGCTACGCATTATTTAAACCCGCCTAAAAGCAGTTATTTTCAGTGACAGCAAATCAGAATGGGACATTGTGCGCATGATTTGGATTCATGTTGACTGACTCAATTTTAAAAAGTTGGGAGTGGCCTTGAAAAAAAATGTTAAGCGATGATTCATATTTTTCTTACCCTTAAATATAATTTAACTTTTCTCTCTTGTTTTCCTGATTTACATGATTTTAACTTTTCACACACCGCTCTTTTTAAGTTTCAACTTACATATCCAACCCTTACCAATACTCATGTCTCATATTGTTAACATTATTATCATTTAATTAACATTATTTGTATTAAAAATGTGACAAAAAGTTATGAAAAAGTACCTGGGATCTTCATTTGTTTGTTCAGTATTTCTTCTTCCTAATTTATCATTTTTATTTATTTGTTTGAGTACTTATTCCCTAATAAATTAGATACAGATTAGAGCTCTGCAGTAAAACAGATGATATAGAGCTACTTACAAGAAGTCAAGTTTACACCAACACTCATAAAATGGGAGATAATATTTTTTTAATCAGTTGAAAGCGGATACCTTGATTCAGTACTAACACATTACTCACCATGTATTCGGCATTTACTGAGAGTGAAAAGTGAACGAAATCCGATCTTCGTAAAATAAATCTGTTACCACCAAAAACCGCGCCTAACAAAAAGAAAATATGAGATATATTACAGATATAAATTCTTTTCCTGTCACTTAACCACACCTTATATATTTCAGGAGGTCCCAGGGTTGTTTTAAAGGGGATGAAAAGAAGGGAGCAAGGGTCCCAACTTTGCCCTCTTGCTTCAACCGTGAAGTTCGCCGGGTTTTTCGCTTCGTACACGTTAGCTTACTCCAAGTAAGATTCTGTAACAACCTGCCAATTAGAATAGGGATCCTGTGCCATTTTAAAGGGAGGTTACGGAATAATAAATCAAATCAATGTCGCGGCACCTTTGTGGCCAAACAAGCAGCTAACTACTGATCCTCTCTGCTTGTTCGCAGGAAATTTTTGTGAAAAAACCATCAGGGACATTTCCTTCAGTCCTGTTTTAATTTTTTTTTTCACTTGCATCTCCCATAGTTTGCATACTTAATTGAAGTAATTGCGAAAAAATACCGTTAAGGAATTTCTTTGCATGTATTAAAAATATACGACTGGAAGTAATGTATTTTGAAATGAGTTTACGTTTAAATTATATCATACGATTTAGTTAAACTAAGCACTTTAAAAACAAATTTTTATAAAAACAATTAATCTATCATTTTTTTAATTAACTTTCTATTTTCAATAAGATTAAGAAAAACATTATGATACATCGTTTTCGACTTTATTAAATGGATATTGAACAATGATTTTTTGAAAATAAATTTCCAGAAAATTGAGTTCAAAAAGTCTCACTAGATTACATTGGTATATACAAAGCAAAATCATCCAATTAATTTACAAAAAAGTAATTACAGATTAAGTATTGAGTACGTTTCTTTATAGTAATAAAAATACTTTTTATTTACCATCAGTATTTCGACAGAATAATACCTCGAATGGAAATATTTTATAATTCGTTGCAATTTTTGCTATCGTACCTTTCGCAGTTGAGACTATCATGTTTGTTAAAAGTATTATTACTTCTTCTACTTTCCAGCAAAAATTTAAATAAAAAAGTTCAGAAAATAATTAAAACTCTAAATGATAATTAAAGCATTAAATAATACTTAATATCTCCCAAAATATACCAAACGACAAAGTGTGTCAACAATAAATATATGAACAAATAAAATAAAACAACTGAATTCAGTATGTATTTGAAATCAAAACAATAAAGGTTGGGTTATGAACTAAGAAAAATGTGCATGTGTTTATCCCCCCCCCCCTTTTTTTCTTAATAACTTGTGAGTTCGCTTGGAACAATATAAGGTAGGTGAGCCGAAGGTAGTTAAGCTTTGATAATTTTTCATAATTTTCTGGTTAGCTATGTTTGACTGAAATTTCTTATGCTGAATTTTACACTTACCTGTGAAATAAACCAAGTGAAATTTCTTTTATGAGATAAAATTTAGCTATTTTTATAATGCAATTTCGAAATTGTAGCTTGTGGGTCAATCTAGGAGCATAATTTTTTAAACGTCATCCATGCGATGAAATCACTTTTAAACTGTGGAAAAATTATCGGCAAACTATTTTCATCTTAAAAATTGTAGTACAATGTCCAGTTAAAAGTAACGATTTAATTGAAGGAAAATTACAGGAAAAAAACCACAATAAACAGTTTTTCACTCTTTCACTGTCATAGCCTTATCTGGTCTCGATTAAAAAAAAAAAAAATAGCTGAACAATGTGCAATGCAAAAAATAAAATACAGTAACGCACTGAAAATTAGCTTACTTTCTTTGTTAACGCGACTCTTTCTGAGAGTAACTGGATAAGAAAAATGTGACTTTATGACTGTTTAAATGAAAAATTATCATATAAGCCTTGTGCTACAATATGATTGAAGTGTAAAACCAACGTAAATAAAGTACAAATTTTGAAGAAAATACATCATATATCTATTTCAAGGCTACAATGGAGCTTTTCATCAATGCAAGAAGCTCACCAACACAACCGAAAGTCGCGAGAGAACTGACTCGCTGAGTTCTTTCGCGACTTTCGGTTGTGTTGATGAGCTTCTTGCACTGATGAAGAGGCTCCATTGTAGCCTTGAAATAGCTATATGATGTATTTTCTTCAAAATTTGTGCTTTATTTACGTTGGTTTTTCACTTCAATCATTTATGACTGTTTATTAGGGAA
Organism: Uloborus diversus; assembly: GCF_026930045.1. Lineage (NCBI taxonomy): Eukaryota > Metazoa > Arthropoda > Arachnida > Araneae > Uloboridae > Uloborus > Uloborus diversus. The sequence continues at coordinate 62,486,396 of NC_072740.1, forward strand.
TTGAACGTTTCCTTTTACCCCAAAGACTGTGTGGTAAATGGAAACAGTCCATTCACTTCCCCATGGAGTTGATCTATGTAGATAATCGCAGTATACACAATCAGTTTAGAAGCAATCATTTCAAGCCACAAATTCATACAAAAAAAATTAATTATGAGCTGCATTTATGTTAAATGCGCCAAAAGTGCAGTTTATATCAAAATTTATTCTTCTAAGTAGTAGGGAAAAAAGAAAATTTCGTTGTTTCTCTTTAATCTAATGCACAGTATTTATGGGAAAGTCGAAACACCTGAATTTCAAATCGAAAATAGCTGGAAAGGTTAACAGCCTCATATACATGCGTTTTGTGCATCGCGTTTTATCTAATATTGTTGCTAAATATTCAGTTTAAAATATGCGAGAATTTCAGGTGACAAATAATGAGTTAATAGCTTTTGATATTCGTAAACCTCATGTACAATATATTAAGAAGTAATCGCTGAATATGTCTTAGCTGTAAAAAATTCCGAAGGTAATATCTTGAGTTAGCTGTATTTTTCATTTTTTGTACTTTATTTATTCCATTTCAAAATTTTTGATCTATCGAAGAAAGTTTTATTTAACCAATATCTTTAGCAAAATTAAATTAACCCTTTTGGTCACTACTTGCAAAACTGAATACAAATCATATTGTTGAGTTAAGGAGGATGATTGTAGCAAAATAACAGACACATTAAATGTAAAAAATGTTGCCAAAGCGTATATTTAAAAAATAGATTCTTACAATTTTCATTTATGAAATTTTTCTGACAAAAAATAAGTATTATGACTAGTGTTTAAAATATCATTTGTGGGAGTTTTTGAACTTAATTTTTTTGAGAACCATTTGCAATGATTTTTTTATTATAAACGGTACAAACGTATTTATTAGTTTACTACTAATTTACAAAATATTCTACTTGATGTCTTTAACGATGTTTAGTTCAATAACTTCCAATCAATTTTATGTACCCAGGAACGGATTTTTTTCGTATCAAAAAGTATTAAAGCACTAAAAGCATGGAAATTGAAAAACTAAGATTATTTTCAAATCAAAGACAACCTTTTCTGAAATTTTCTTTTCCTTAAAACTTTTTTCGCATTTCTTTGCTTTTGCTTTTTTTTTTTTTAAATTACAAAAATCATCACGCTGAAATGAAAAAAAAAAAAAAAAAGCATTTCTTACTCAGTGCTCATATTTATTGGTTAAAAACTGAAACGACTTTACTTGTTTCCTGCTTTTGAACATCGAATTTCTAGCATTTTCTCTAAATATGCTTGATCACGTTCTCTCAGCAGGAAAGGGGCTCATTTGGGTGAAGTTTTTCTTTTTTAATTTTATTTTCCCCAGAAATTATTTTTCGGCCATAGAGTATGAGTCTTCTTACCGATTCGCTATACTTATGTTGGTTACCTAAAGGCTAATGGGAGGAGCTTACAAATCAAGACAGGTGAATTTCTTTCAGGCCAGTGGTGAGTTGATTCAAATTTATTAGTCGTCATTCCTTTTTTAGCAGCAACTTTTTTTGTAAAAAAAAAGTAACTAAATAACAAAATTGGATTTAAAATGGATACTAAAACGTTAAAAGTTTCAGTTTTAAATAAAGGTTAATGTAATTAATGATGACATTAAAGTTAATCGATAACAAAGGTGGGTTTAGGAACTACCGGGTGGCACATGACACTAAAATTTTTCTTTGACACTCTTTTTTAGTTTAGTCGCTACTTGGCGAGTGGCGGTCTTAATCTTTAGAGAAAATATTTTGTTGTTAAAATCATTTTAGTTTTTTGCGTAATGGCTTATGATGAGATTGTGAAAGAGTTGCCAACAGAGACGCATGCCATTAGTTAGTTTGATTAAATTATAAAAATAAATTAGTAGAGGAAAAGGTATTAAAACGGGCAAAGGTGTAAATATGGGTACCCCACCCTAGAGGCTATGGGAGGTACTGAAGACTGCGGACAAGGAATAAAGATGGTGCCATTTACTAATATAAGATAGCAGAGAGCAGTTAGAAACATTCTTTCAAGTAGCATGGATGCAGCTTGAGTTATTGTGCAAAATGTTTTTTTTTTTTTGGATTGCAAACTTTTATGAGGCATGTGAAATCGTTTTATTTTCATGTTCTTATTTTTAGTTAAAAACAATTTCACAGTGATATCTGGAAAGCGGTGATCTTAAGCTACTTTTTGAAGCACACGTTTAGTCACGCGCGCTTTTACGTTACATGTGATAGTGAACATCTTTCTTACGTGTAGTTGGAGTAAATATGGGCCCCCAAGTAAAAAACGCCCATCACTATACCACATCTTTTTTTAAAACAACCAAATTCATTTCTCAAGCGATAAAACTTGTATCTTTCGTGATAGAAAGTTCTTTGAAGACACTCGGGGAGAGATATGAATGAAACAGGACCGAATCTACCTGCCCGCTGACCCCGCAGTTGGGGAGAGGGGAGGGGGCACGTCCTTAAAGGGCCCAAAGGCCCCAGAAATTGAAGAAAAAAATTAAAATCTAACACTAAAAGACTCTTAACATTGCAAATATACACTGCTGGCCTCTGTGGAGGGACTCTACAGATTTGTTGCGCAAAATTTATAATTCCAGGCTTGCACTGAAATGTGTTTTGTGCCAAATTTGGGCACACTTAGATTGTGCCGAGCCTGAAAGAGAACCAGTGATGTTTGCGATTGTTGCAAATTTTTTTCCCATAAAAAATAAATTCTGTAAATTTTGTACAGTTTTATCCAGGTTTTTTTTTTTTTTTTTTTCTTTTTAGGAGGACCATATTTACACCCCATTTTTTCTGATGCTTTTTCACTTTTTTTTTTTTGTAAATAATCGTTTTTAAAATGAAATCATTGTTTTTCCTTCTTGCGTTTAGGATACTTGTCATAGTTGTTAATGAACGACAAAAATCTAGAATTTTTTGAATTGGAAGAGGTCAAAAACAAATGAGTGTGCCCATACTTGCACATTTTCCTCTACACACTGATGCAAAAATTAATGCATACATGCAAAGATACATATTTTTTTTAAATAAATGACATTTCATGCTTATATTTCTAAATGCAATCAAAATATCTGAAATTGTTCATATTCCTACCAATATAGTGCAGTCATTCAGAGTAAATTTGAGTCACTTTGTTTGTTACTTTAAACTGACCCACTTCTATTCTAATAATTTTTTGAATTTTGAATTTGCTGGTTAAAAGAGGGAAGAAATCATTATTAAATTCATTTAAAATGAATTAATAGTCTGGATGAAAGCTATCCTGCAATTGAGGGTAGCTTTGAGCCACTTCAGAAATGGGGTGTCAGATAAAATATTTTATTAAAAGTGGTGCAACTTCAGCAAAATAAAATTTCTAAATGTTTAAAAGCTCCCTCTTTGTACTTCACAACACCACATGATTTCTATAATTTGTAGCATCATACAATGTGGAAAGAGCAGTTTCAGATATTCAAAACATGTTGTCTAGACGCATCAAGGAAAACCTCATCTGTACTCTGGGGGTTGGATTACGTCAGAGATTGCTAAATACATATTATACCATAATACTTGAGACGCCACCTTAGAAAATAAATCTTAAAACTGATGGATAAAACAGCGTCAGCAAAAAGTGGCCACAATATAATAAACTGCAATTAACTTGGTGTGTATTATGATTAATAGCAATGTTTAAGTCACATGTATACTACACAAGACATGCAGTGGCGGATCCACGGGGGGGGGCTAAGGGGGCTATAGCCCCCCCCATGAGGTCTGAACTTACACTAGATAAAATCGAAATTTCAGAGATTTTTAATACTGCAATATTGTTACATGTTTAAGTTTGTATTATATTTAAATAAATATAGAAGCACTATCAGTGGCGGATCCACGGGGGGGGGGGCTAAAGGGGCTATAGTCCCCCCCCCCATGAGGTCTGAACTTACACTAGATAAAATCGAAATTTCAGAGATTTTTAATACTGCGATATTGTAACATGTTTAAGTTTGTATTATATTTAAATAAATATAGAAGCACTATGTAGAGCGGCGTATACATGGGGGATGGGAGAGGGCATAAGGGACTGTAGCTTCTTCTCTCATTTCGTCAAAACTTACGACAGATTAAATTGTGATCTGCAATGGCACGGAACGGCTCAGAGGGAATAATTTCATTCTGCGATCGAGGTATTTTTTAATCTGAAAGTTAGCCGTAATATATTTTACATCATTCCAAGGCTAAGGGAGCTATAGCCCCCCCCCTCCTCTCCCATAAGGTCAAAATTTACACTAGATAAAACCGAAATTTCGAAGATTTTAAATACGTCAATACTTCTGCGAATTACAAACATGCATTATATTTTATTAAATATGCACACTATATACGGTGGTTTATTAATGGCGAGTTTGGGGTGGGGGGGGGGGGGTAGTAAGGGGACTGTGACCCCTTCTCCCATTTGGCTAAAACTTACAACAGATTACAATGCGATTTGTAATTTCATGGAAAGTCTTCGAGACAATAACTTTGTTCTGCTATCGAGGTTTTTAATCTGAAGTTATTACTTTCCAATTAACGCCGTCAGTGGCGAATCTATGAGGGGGGGGGGCAAGGGAGTATAGCCCCCCCCTACCTCCATGAGGTCAAAACTTATACTAGATAAAACTGAAATTTTATATTTTTTAATACTGCACTACTTATGGATATTTTATGTTTGTATTATATTAAATTAAATTTATACATTTCACTGGCAGATCTATGCGGGGGGGGGGGGGCTAAGGGGGTCTATAGTATCCCCTTGAGGTCAGAACTTACACTCGATAAAATTTCAGTTTTAGATATTTTTAATACTTTAATATTTTTACTAAGTTTGTAATATTTCATAAAATTTATACAGCTTCAATGGTGGATCTGTAGAGCAGTGGGGAGGAGGGGGAGGTGCTAAGGATACTATAGCAACCCTTACCATTTGGTTAAAAATTACATTCATAGAAAATGAAATTTCAGCGATTTTCATTACTGCACCACTTTTGTAAACTTAAGCTAGGATTATGTTTACTAAATTCTCTTCCTGTCAACGGACACCACTGTTCTTTCTTTGAAGCCCGCGACATCCAGAATGAAAACCTGTCGTTCACTAATCCTTTTCAAAACGTTTAGGCAGTAAATTAAGCAAGTGTACTAAGCAAGCCGGAGAGGACGATACATAATGGCTACTGACAGGTATCATCAGGAGCAGGTATGGTGCATCCCTATTTCCGCGGAAACCGATAATAGAGTCCCTCCCACTGAATTAGGAATATGCAGTCGGACTAGAAAAAAAGCAATAGTTCCTTTCTGTAATGTTGAATTGCTGACCATGTGTCTCGTTAGGACTTATGTTTATTGTAAATGAACTCTTAATAGGCTGTTTCTGCCCAGAGACAACATTGAGTACTCCTCTTTTGAACAACCAGCAATAGCACAACGAAGTAGTAATGCTCATAATATGCTAAGGTTACTGATAAGGAAACACCAAGAGCGAAAATTTAGTTAAAATAATAAAAGGTGGAAAATTGTGGAAAAGTTTTTCTGGGACGCGGCATCGGTTGTCGCAGTATTGAACTGTTGTTTTAACGAATTGCTTGTATTAAAATTCATACTTGGATTCTTGGTTTTTTCACACTTGGAAGTTTTGTTAAGAAACAAATGTGGCGATTTTGTTGGACTGGCGCTTTAAAGGGCGGGCGCAAAATTGGTGTTTGACTTGATTTATTTCGCAATTGTTTTGATATTTTAAATATAAGTATTGTCGAGTGAATATGAAGCGTCGACTTACAGATTATTTTAGTAAAAGCAATACGCATATAACTGATGATTTCCAAGGACACGATGGAGTTAGTATCGATAAAATACCATCAGATTCCAAACAGCCGTGTTCTAATAATGGACTACTACAACGCATGCCGACTACATCTAACGTTGAGAATGTGAACAACTGTACAGCTGGATGTGAGACTTCTAAAGAACAAGTAAATATATTTTCTTTAAAATTCAGCTATATTTTAAATATGTTATAACATACCAACTGTATATTGATATACAAAAATAAAATTAAAATTATCGTTTAAAGCATAAATAAGTAAAATAGTAATCATGATTGCTGGTACATGGGGGGGGGGGTCATGTTAGCAGGAACCCCCTTTTTCAATGTAAAAAAAAGTGTGAGATTATGGAGTCTAAGACGTTTAACGAATTTCTGCATCCATAAGCTTGCACTTTTTTTTTTTTGCATTGAAAAATCTTTTTTTTTTTTTTTTTACCCCAAAACATGGGCAAAAGATGAGGTGATTTCAAAGCAATCTGATAAAAATCAGGTGCCTTTGTTCAATTTTTAATTCATTTATTTATTTTTCACATGTTAAGTTTCAGCATTTTATACTGAGGGTTTTTTTTTTTTTTTGCAATACTACTATAGTTTTTTCTCTCTTCTACATTGGTACTCTCATAAGTTGAAAAAATAAAGGTGTGAATTTAGAATGTTTGCTAATGAATTAGACAAATTTTTTGAAATTTACTAAAACTTTGAAAAGGAATCTTATTTGTTCATATATTATTAAATAACTATCTTTTTGCATGAGAAAGATAGTTTCGTTTTCAGAAAATTGGTTTAACCATAAAAAATAATGAAAAATTACAGTGCTTAAATTTAAGATTTTTAAATTTTTTTTCTAGAGAATAATTCTTAAAATCGTGAGTGTTCGTAAATAGAGTTTCGTAAAATTGAGTGTCAACTGCATTTTAAATGCATTTAAACCGTTTTGCACATTCAAGATTTTTTGTATCAGGTAAATTATTTCTATTTGAATGTATTTTTAAGATAGGAATATGTATTATAATTTGTAGGGAATATATTAAATTACTTAACTTATAAATGTATTTTTTTTTTTAGAATCCTACTGATATAACATCTTTAACAAATTATCAATTATATGATATTGGATTAGCTGTTGGAAAGATTTTAGATGACGATAAAAAGCTGAAATATTTAAATGAAACATGGAAGCCTCCGGTGAGTTATAGCTTTCCAACAAGAGCTGAAGGAAAGCAGAACCGTAAATTTAGACGAGAATGGTTGGAGCAGTACAATTGGCTTGCTTACAGTGAGCTTTCGTCTGGTGGATTTTGTAAAATGTGCGTTCTGTTTGCACCAACTGGAGCTGGAATTGGAAATCAGGTGAGAAATTCCATCAGTTCATAAGTGGCATTTTTCAGAATTGAATTGAATTTTTTTTTTAATAGTGTCAATATTCTTTATAGGCAAAATAATAGTTTAAGCGCTCTTCTCGATATTTTTTTTCTGTTTTTTTTTTGTTTATTTCTTAGATTCTTCCATTAAGTGGTGGTCAAAAGTTCTTTTCGGCTATTTCATTTATACTGACTGTCGTTATTAAGTACATTTGAAAAATAGAAAAATTCAAGATAAGAAAGACCGCGATCTTTTAAAAAACGGGAATCGCGCAACCCCGCGCCTTAGTGCGAACTCAGCTTTAGGTTTTACGCAAATCTCATGACCCACTGAATACATTTCACGATGTCAATATCGATCAAGCTTCCATCATTCACAAGCCAAAGGAAGAAATAGACCAAAACAACCTCGTAGATAGAAAAATTATTATTAAAACAGTTCATTTAAATTAATTTTTAATTATTTTTGAAACATCAATGATAAAATATCTATGTTAACAGTTTTAACGTCGATGGCATCAATACATCATATTTTTTACATATGTTTAAGGCTTGTAAACTAAAAGTTATCATATTAGACAAGTAAATTCATAAGCTGTATTTATTCATAACAAATTTATTTTTTTAATTGTCTAAGCAAAGTCCATAAAAATAGGAAGAATGGTAATTTTAATGAATTATTGAAATTACCTCAATTCGAAATCAAGTAATACAAAGGAATAAGCAACTCATGCATACTGTTAAAAGATAAAACCTCGAATATCAACATAAATTAGTTTGAATTATTTCGAAAGACTTTTGCTTCTAATGTTCCACCCGGTTCTTAACACCTAAATTGGGATATTAATTGAGCGTCAAATTTTTTTTTATATTGCAGTTTAATAAGATGTTTATTTATTTTCAGGTGCTTAAAACATTCGTTAAGGAGCCGTTGATTAAGTTTAAGAAAGCTACAGAAGAACTAAAATATCACCAAACTACCCAATACCATCAATTTTCTGTGGAAAAAGCCCTGCATTTTAAACAATCCATGGAGCCTATTCCTGGAAGTTCAGTAAGTCATGTTGGCCTCCTGATAGACGCTAGAAAAGCCTCTATAATAGAGCAAAATTTAAAACGCTTGAAGCCTATAGTAAAAACCGTACTGTTTTGTGCCCATAACAATCTGCCTTTGAGAGGTCATAGGGATGACGGCAATTTGAACAGCAGGGAAGAGCAAGAAAATGCATTAAGAGGAAACCAGGGTGTTTTCAAAAGTCTATTGGCTTTTAGAATTGATGCTGGTGATGAAGATTTGAAAACGCACCTTACCACTTGCAGAAAAAACAGTACACATATCAGCAAAACAATCCAAAACGACATAATCGAATGCATTGGCGATTATATCCGTTCGGAGATTACGAGTAGTATACAAAAAGCCAAATACTTCTCAATAATATGTGATGAAACCACAGATGAAAGTAAGAAGGAGCAGCTTACGTTTTGTGTGCGATATGTCGACATAGACAGTTTCACAACCAGGGAAGATTTCCTTGGATTCGTGGAACTCAAAGCGACAACTGGTTTATCGATTAAATCCGCAATAGACGAAGAACTGACAAAACTGAATTTGTCTTACAAATACCTCTGTGGACAAGGCTACGATGGAGCAAGCAACATGTCTGGGCCATTTAAGGGCGTTCAAGCTCTAATTTCCGAGGAGCAACCCCTCGCCATTTATACTCATTGTTTCAGCCATTCCCTGAATTTGTGCATCACAAAAAGCTGCCAAATTCCTGTTATAAGAAACGTAATGGGAACAGTTGAGACTGTCTCTGTGTTTCTCTCGGCTTCTGCGCACAGAACAAATGCATTAATCGATGTTGTAGAAAAGCAAGACTTTTCGGAAACTAAAAAAAAGAGATTGAAAGCACTTTGCCCTACACGGTGGGTAGAAAGGCATGACAGCCTAATAACATTTAAGGAACTACTTGTTCCTGTTGTGACTGTGCTGGAAAGTTTACATACAACTGCCTCTTCCGAAGCGTCAACAAAAGCATATATGTTAAATGCTTCAATAAAAAGGAGTGAATTTATTGTTGGCGTCGAAATATCAGTGTACTGTCTCAGTTTGACACTGAGGCTAAGTCAGCAGTTGCAAAGCCCGAAGCAGGATTTGTCTTCTGCATTAGCTAATGTGTCTCAAGTTTTGGACACTTTTCGGAGTGTAAGACAAAACGCAGAACTCGAATTTCAAACTATTTACAAAAACTGCCTTGAAATTGCTGAAGAATTGGATCTGGAGTTAGAAATACCCAGATCAGGAAAGCGTAAAAGTGCTCGAGACTGTACACCTCCAGAAAATCCAGAAGTTTATTTCAGACGAACAGTCTTTCTTCCTCTGATAGATCACTTCATTTCCGAGATTGATTGCAGATTTAGCAGAGATTTTCTTGGAGTGCTTCCCCTCGAAGGTCTAATTCCATCGAACTTGTCGAGGTATACTGACAAAAATATTATAACTGCTGCAGAAAAATAGAGGAATTTTACAGATGAACTAGGAAGTTTGAGCTTGCTATTAGCAGAAATCAAGATGTGGAGGAATAAATGGCTGCCGATATGCGGTCCTCCTACAACAGCTATCGGGGCACTGAAAGAGCTAGACCCTTCGTTTTTCCCATCTATTGCTGTTCTTCTCCAAATTTTCGCAACAATCCCAGTAACGACTTCAACAGCTGAACGTAGTTTTTCTACCTTAAAAAGGATAAAAACCTATTTAAGAAGCACAATGGGAGAAGTACGGTTAAATGGACTTGCTCTAGCAAATGTGGCAAGAGATAGAGATGTATCTGTCGACAAAATAATTGAACTCTTCTGCAAAAGTAAGAAGAGGAGAATGTGCTTGGAAAACTGGGAACATGTCAAATAATGTTTAAAGTATTTTTTTTTTGTTTTAAACTAGAGTAACAAATTAAATCATTTTATTTTCTTACAACTAATGTGCCGACTGTGTTTTTGAAAAATTGTTTCATAATCATTTTAAAAAATAAACTCTTTTGACAATTTTTTAGTGTATTTCATGTTTTACAAGTTAAAAATAAACATATGCTTATTTTAAATAACAAATGTCGTAACATTCTCGTGAAAAGGATGCTGAACGATATTATACTGGACTTTTTTTTTTTTTTTTAACAGACCTAAGTTAGCCCCCCCCTTGTCCAAGTTCTAGATCCGCCACTGAAGACATGATATGACACCACAAAGTCCTCCGCACCAACTATTTTTACGGTTCATCTGTTTTAGATGTCGGGGAATTCCTCCGACAAATGGGACTTCAGGGACAGTTACACACCGACGCTAGGCATTTAGTTGGGCATCCTTGCCAGTCCACCGGAACCACCACGCTCGAAATGAGAAGTCTCACCCATTTATTGAATTTAGAAACAATACATATTTACAATATTTGATAAGCACTTGATTTTTTTTTTTTTTTTTTTGCATCACGCAGGATGCTTATAATAGGAAAATATTACAAAGTCATTGTTAAAACATACATTGTATGAGAAAAATAGTAACCACCTTAATAAAAAGCGATATGAACTACTAAACAAGACCAGCGCTAGCAGTTTTGCCGCCCCAGGCGTTGTTTACAAGAGCCACCCCTCTTCTGAATATCTATTATTAAATTAAAGAATTAAATTAAATTAAATTAAATAAATAAATAAAATTAAATTAAAAATAAATAAATGAAATTGAAAAAAGAAAAAAAAAACAAATAGAAAAGACAAAGCTGAAGCCTAAAGTACAAGAAAAGTGTTTGCGTCTCAAAAAAAAAAGCGATTGTTTTTACATCTTTGACCTAACCCTGAACGCAGTTTTACTACAAAAGACAATACTTCTTATTACCAGTTATAGAAAGAAGTGACCATTTAAAATATAAATGAAAACAAGTTTTATGTAATAGAGAAATAGTCCTAGCAATTAAGATATTTAATGGAGGGGGGGGGGAGGCGCCCGTAACTTTCTTTGTCACGGAAGGTGTCCACCTTGTCTAGACTCACAGCAAATCTTTTTTCGTTAAAATACAAAAAAAAAAAGAACTTTTTGTAGCCTTGAGTTTTACAGATCTGTAAAATTACAAGGTTAAACTGATTGAGAAGACATTACAGGAACTGTGCCACTTTTATTGAAAAAAAAAATTCTTGCCATCATTTAAATCTTAAATTGAAACGATAATTCCAACTATAAATGAAAACAAGGATTACATAACAGGGGAAATTTTAACGTTTAAAATATTAGATTGGGGGGGGGGGATTGGACATCTGCTAATTAATCCCTGGAAGCTATCTGCCGATTCTAGAGCCTGGACTAATATTTCGTAAAAATAAAGATCTAGGAAATTGGAGGGATGAATTTATTAAGAGTCATTTTTTTTAAGCTTGGACACTTTTGATAGTTGATGTCTTCGATTTTCGTAAAAATTTCAGGATGTGTTAGTGGTACTATGATAAGAAAAAGTGAAGTTTATTTTTTTAAAAAACTGATTTGTTTGCCCTTGAGTAGAGGTCAAAGTTTAAGAACGTGAGAAAAAAGAGCTTAATATATGATTGCTTTGCTTCAAAACCAATGGGTGTAGCAAGCCAATTTTTTTTATGTGGATACTACTTGATACTAGGTACATGCTAGCCGAAATATTTTGGTCGCTCATTCATGGCTTTGAGGGCAAAGGTCAATTGAAAATGCTATTTTTTAAACTTTTTTTGCCCTGTTTGGGCCCGGATATCTGCTAAAGCCGTGAGTAACCCTCGAAAATAAGTATATACCTAACTACTCACCACAGTATAGTACTAAGAAAAACATGAAATAGCATGGGTTACTCTTTGCTTTAGCAGTTAAACGGTCTCAAAGTCGATGATTTTTTAAAAATAGCTAAGTTTAGACGTCAATAACTCTGATCGCGACGCATCAACAACTTTGGGACACAGCTGTAGTTATAGTCGAAGTGGTCTATTTTAAGGTCCAGGTTAGAAACCCATGGCAACTAATAAACTTTTTTAGTTACACGGTCTCAAAGTTGAAAATTTGATCTATAATTTCAACTTATTTTTTTTTCAATTACTCTACGACTGATGAGTTAGTAACTTCGAGAAACAGTTGTAATCATATCCTAAGTGATGTAGTTTTAGACTCAGGTGAAAAAACCATGAGATTTAATCATCTTGCTTAATGAAACGGTTTCAAAAATGATAATTTACCCATAAAATGTCAAGTTTCAACTACGCTAATCCACGAGTCAAAATTTTGAGACACAGCTGTAATTACAGCTTCAGTCCCCAGCATTCAGTTTTTGACCCAGATTATATACCCATGGGACGTGTCAAATGTGTTTAAATATGCTATCCTATTGGCAACAGAGAATGGTTTCTTTTCGGAGGTTTTTTTTTCAGAGTTGGAGACCAATGTTCCTAGTTTAGCCAATTTGCCTTTCTTTTTTAGAACAGTGTAGGAAAACGTAATTGAAAATTATATTTTTTCCATGGAAATATGTTATCTAATGAATGTGCAAAAGTTGGAGTAGTCAATCATAAATGAGGTCACGAACTTAGGATGGCCTTGTTTGGTGCACTAAGCATATTTTTTGTACATCTCATATGCAACTTAGGGGTAAAGTAAAATATCAGACCTGAACAATAGCGGTCTACTAATACAGTGGTTTTTTTTTTTCTGTTAAAAAAGAAAAAAAGTAAATCAACACGAAAATAGGTCTCAAACATTTTCTACCTTTATTCTTTGCCCACAATTTTCAGAAAATATTTTATTTGACTAACAAGAAAAAAATTATATTGATTATTTTTTGAAACTTGAATCAATTTTTGTCTACCTTACTTTCAATTGAACATATTTTGTTAAACTATATACAGTTTGTTACTAAACCACGTGTTAAGTCTCATTAAAATAGTACAACTATTTGAACACTAGTACTTGTAAACTACTTAAATGAAAAAATAGTTGGTTAACATAAAAAAAAGCAGTACCTTACCTTTACACAATATCTGGCCAACATTCTCTGCTAAAAATTTAAAAAAAGCTGGTTGTTGATAGATTTTGTTTTGAATGCTCCGCCTTTCAAAGCTTCGGTTCAGTGTTGTTTGTTTAAAATGGCTACATCAGCCACTACTATCCGGTTTTATAGGTTTTACATATAATTTATTGCTGCCATCTATAAAATAAAGTACGAAACTTTTAAAAAATTCAGAAATACATTTTGAAAAGGGAGAAAACTCAACACGTCCTATTAACTATATTGAACAAGTAAAAGTTCGAATTAAAAATATATTTTTTTGAAATTTTAAAAGGGTCATGGGTATGAAGCAGATTCTAAAACTACATCACTTGGAGCACAATTACAGCTGTGTCTGAAAGTCTTGTTTTCGTGGATTAGCTTAGTTGAAACTTGACACTTTATGTTAAAATTATCATTTTTGTGAGACCGTTTAATTAAGCAAGATGATTAGATCCCAAAGTTTTCTGGCCTGAGTCTAAAACTATATCACTTTGAATGTAATTACAGATGTTTTTCTAAGTTACTAACTCACCAATCATAGAGTAATTGAAAAAAATAAAAATAAATTATAGCTCAAATTTTCAACTTTGAGGCCGTACAACTAAAAAAGTTTATTAGTTGCCATGGGTTTCTAACCTGGACCTTAAAATAGACCACTTCGACTATAACTACAGCTGTATCCTAAAGTTGTTGATGCGTCGCGATCAGAGTTATTGACGTCTAAACTTGGCTATTTTTAAAAAATCATCGACTTTGAGACCGTTTAACTACTAAAGCAAAGAGTAACCCATGATATTTCATGTTTTTCTTAGTACTATACTGTGGTGAGTAGTTAGGTATATACTTATTTCCGAGGGTTACTCACGGCTTTAGCAGATATCCGGGCCCAAACAAGGCAAAAAAAGTAAAAAAAATAGCATTTTCATTTGAACTTTGCCCTCAAAGATATGAATGAGCGACCAAAATATTTCGGCTAGCATGTACCTAGTATCAAGTAGTATCCACAAAAAAAAAAAATTGGCTTGGTACACTCATTGGTTTTGAAGCAAAGGAATCATATATTAAGCTCTTTTTTCTCACGTCCTTAAACTTTGACCTCCACTGAATTGCCAACAAGTCAAATTTGAGAAGAAAGAAGCTACACTTTGTCTTATCACAATACTAGCAACATATTCTGAAAGTTTCAGGAAAATCGAAGGTGTCAACTATCAGGCTCCCATTCACTTTGTCCAGCTTTAAAAAAAATGACTCTTAAGAAAACATTACCGAAGCTGTATGTTATTTGCATTGAACAAAGAAGAAAAAAAAAAAAAAAAACCTTTCGAATTTTCAAAATGAATTTGAATTCAGAAATTTTGAATTCAAATTATGTTTTTCAGAATCACGAGTTGCGACAGGACCCTACTCATTGGTTACTACCCCACTCGCTTGTTTTTAGAAACGGTTCCTGTCCCTCCTCTTGGGCGGTTAGTTGTGTAAAGTTGTGTATGTGTAGGCTTGTGTGTGTGCGTAGACCTGTGTGTATGCACGTTGGCGTGTGTGTATGTGTGCAAAGGCGCGTGTGTGTATGTGTGAATGTGTATGAGCGTGCGTGTGTCTAAGACATGGACACCACCGACCAGAAGCAGCGGCTACCGGGGGACAGTGCTCAGGACCAGAGGAGTCGCGCCGGAGCTGCACCTGCAGAGGGCGGTGGCGTTGAAAAAGGATCCGGACATCAAGGAAGGTCAAATGAAAACAATTAGCAATCGTGATTGCTCAAAAAAAAAAAAAAAAAAAACTCGCATACCTGACGATAAAATGCGAAAGTTGTTAGAATTAAAGTTTCAATTAAATATTTTTAAAAAGTTCGTAATTTTTTACCGTTCCAGAAATGCTGAAAATCAATATCATTGCACCACCTTTTTCGAAAAATAAAATCGGCGCCTACTTCTATACTGGGTTGTGTTTCCTTTTTTAGTAAAAAGAATAGATGAAAAGGTTCCGCGGACGAATTTTGACGATGATTTATTTTGTTCTTCACGCCTTTTTTTGCGAAAGCTTTCTATTCTAATAGTGCGTGACGATGAATTCCTCCCTAATACGTTTTTAAAGAACGGCATTTTTTCCGCAAACGAAATGGTTTCCTTAAAAATATATATATATTTGTAAGAAAGCATAGGACTTTTCAATTCTTTTTTTTCTTTTCCGTTCGCGGTTGTATTTGGAGCAATTTTGTTATCCGATTGTAATTCGAACGTTTTTATACTGCTTTCTCTAATGAATGTCGTAAAATTTGCCTATTCTTTTGCTGTGAAATTTTAAGGAAATCTTCTCATATACTGCAATGAGGTTGTTTCCTTTAGTCAAATGTACTAATTTTAGTCACTAAAGTTGATAGAATGAGGGGGAAAAAATAAATAAAAAACATGGACCCAGAAAATACTTTCAATTTTCCCAACAGTTATTTTTTAATTAATTTTTTAAAATGTCCGATTTTTCAAACAAGGCATGATCTTTATGACGTCACGAATGATGAACTTGGACGCGTATTCCACTGGCGTGCTTACGCTTGCTATCTACCACGTTTACACGCTATGATAAATCAGAAGCGAACTAAATATTGCGCTCTAAGCTTGCTATCAACCGTATCGTTGCAAGCACACGAGAATAAAGAAGCGAATTAAATATTGCGCTCTGCGCTAATGGCAACAGTGAATGGCAGTTTATCATTTGTAATGTCAATCGCAGAAGCGTAAAAAAATGATATCGACTTTTCCCACCAATTTAAATATATTTTTTTAAATAGTAAACTTTGTCACATTATTTAAAAAAATGGTCAAATCCTATGTTTTTAAGCCTGTTCTTTCAGAAAAAAAATACTTTGAAAATTTCGGAAACGATCTCATTTGTGACATGCATACGCGAGGATAAAATTTATTTTGTTTAATTTAAAACTTGATTCCCTCAAAGAGTGACTTTGAAAGATAACCTTTTCAGTTCAAAATATTTGAAGTTTATGTGTTTCAATAACCGCAATAATTCATTTTCCTGCTTCTAATACTCGCAGAAGGAGTAAAAATAAATTTAAAAAAAAAAAAACTTTTTAGGTGCCCTCTTCGAGCTCATTGTGAACACTTTCAATTTACAATAATGTGTCTTCAAAGCATCGATTCATTTCACAAGGTCAAAAATCTTTAAAGTGATAATTTTTATGCAGTTTGAAGTTCCCTTATTTTTTCACTATAATTTTCTTAACGCTTGCAAGACTATAACTATAGTTTAATTAATATTAATGCCACAACAACTGATGTACTTCTTTAAAATTTAATAGAAATTTATTTAATACTATAATAGCAAAAAAAATCACTGATCGAGTAACGCTCTGACGTCACCAGCAATGCATTTTGAGACATAGCATGCGTAGGGACATTATTTCATTGTTAGAGCACCTACAATCCGGTACTTTCATTAAAAGGTAGTTGTATCGCGATTTTTCTTCAAATTTAGTAGCTGTAAAATTCTTATAAATGAAACAGAGAATGTATATGTAATATCTATGTGTGGATGCATGTTCCCAATACAAATCCAGTTTATTTCGGATCTCGACCAAATTTGGCAGGTAGGTTCTTCTGCACCCGAAAAGTGTCCTAGGGGTATTTTCGAACACCAAAATAGTCCCGAACCGTTCAAATTTTAATTTTAGGACCCAAAAAGGGCATTAAATGGCTCTTTCTAAGCGAAGTAATTATCCGATCGGATCGATTTTAGTCCCATTCAAAAACCCACAAAAAAATCCCTTTAAAGGATTATCTTCCTTCATATTTGGAAACACAATGGCCCTAAAATCACCAGGAGAAAAGTTGTAAGCATTTTTAAGAAAGGGAAATTTTGAACTGGAAATTTATTGTCTGCCGCAAGCTAAGGTCTGTTGCTGTTTTTTCTCGAGTGTGAACAAACAAAATTCTTGCATTTGCTTTGAGGCTTTTCTTATAGTCGATAGATTTAAAATATTTTCCTCTTTTGGTTGTTTTTCCGCGATTTCTCAACATTTTTGTACTGCCAGTAGAAGATAATCAAAGATTTCAGTAGTGTTAATGGAGACTTTTACTGTTCACTTTAATCTAATCTGCACTTCTATATGTGCGGTTAACATTGTTTAAGAATGGTTGATGCTGATATGGACTGACGTCGTTATTTTAATGGAAACTTTCAGGGAATTTTTAAATGGGAAATTTTTTGAAGCTATTGTTCCAACTCTAATGAGAATTAAAAAGGAGAACGTTGATAATATTTTGAATTTTTTTCCAAATTTTTGGAACTATTTTCCTTATCCAGATATTTTAAAGGGATTGTTGATGCTATTTGAAAACTGTAACCCTTAAGGGTTTTTTAAAAACTTATGTTCTAACTACAATAGAGATTTTCAGGGAGTCTTTTTCTAACGGAGAGTTTGGGAGACTATTGTCCTCACTCTAATGGGAGCTTTAGGGGACTGTTGTCCTTACTCGGGTGCAAATTCTTAAGCACTATCGTTGGTTTTTTAAAGGATTATTTTCGAGATTCTGCTGTCTTTTTTTTTTGGGGGGGGGGGGGGAGTGTTGCCCTAATTCCAGCGAGGATTCATAGGGTTTATTGACGATATTCTGAGACTCTTGCCTTTATTCTAATAACCTTTTTGGATATATCCCTCCGTAATCATTAGAATTTTTTTTTATTAGTGTTAACGTAATTTGAGAAGCTATCTTAAATTCGAATGAGACTTTTTAGGGACTAATATCCAAACTTTAATCGGGATTTTTACGGATTTAATTATTACTATTAATTATTTTATTATTAATATTTTGTTATTACTCTGTCGAGATTTAATTTATTTTTGTTCAAGTTTAATTGTTGAACACACGTCACTTGGCATAACTTTGTTTTCAAGGTTGATCGTGCAAAGCCGGGTGACGCAGCAGGTAGTAAAATGAAATTTGCCATCGATTCGTATTAAATTTATCTTGCTGTGATCAGTAAGTAGTGAGAAATTCTATATTTTATTAATCATATATATTTCAAAATTATTTCTATTCTTAACAAAAAGTAGTAAATTTGATCAGTGGTATATTACACGCGGAACACAAGATGGTCGCTAAGATAAATCTGATTACTCCAGGGTTGAACTACATTTAGTGACTTTCCTGTTACTGGAACAGAAATGGTTAAGATCAAGTTCAGCACTAAATTATTCATTTCATTCGTGATGATAAACTTAAACAATATTTTTCGGCATCGTTAACAAGCTGAGAACAGCTTTATGAGGATTATAATTTTGAAAGGCAAGTTTTTAGAAATTTAAAACGATTGATGAGTTGCTTATTTTATGGTTTTATGAATAATTCCTATTCCACATTGAGCCATAAAAACGTAATTTTGTTGAAAAAAAACCTTTATATTTATTAACCATTGTGATATGAGCACGAGTCCCAGCCTTCGTAGGCAGTAAACAAACGTTTTTACGCTGTCCTGAAAAGTAGTGAAAATGTGCTTTATTTTCATCTGGCTTTGAGGTACAAATATTTATTAGAGCACGAGACAAATTGGAGGGCCATCTCTCTAATAAAATGTTAATTTGCTCCCGTCATACCTTGACGGGTTATTTTCTATTCTTTATATAAATAAAACACAAACTCAAAATTTGTATGTCCAGGGTAAACTCGGAAACTACCGCACCGATTTCGTTGAAAATTTCTGTTCGTTTAGGTTAGTGGTATAAAGCAGTGGCTGGAAAAACTACATTTTTTTTGTAGCGAACTACAACTACAACTACTTTAGTACAAATGTAGTTAACTACCACTACAACTACTTTTTTCAAAATGTAGCAACTACAAACTACTTTTGAAATGCAGTCGCTACTTCGCTACTTAAAAAAAAAATAAATAAATAAAAATCATACACATACACAGTTTGAAGATTGAATGAAAATGGTTTAGATTAATATATTGGTTCATGTGAACATGGAAATATTACTAAAAACTATTATTCTTTCTTTCCTTTACAAAGCCAATTCTTCAATTCAAACATTTTTTAGGATTTTTGCGATTATTTCCTGCAAGAAAGGATTTAAAAGTGGAAGGAATTCAACCTTCAAATTTTTAATCCTTTAATGACAGTAAATATTTAATTCAAGAAGTGCAACTCGGCTATTTGAAAATGTAGATAGATGCAGTCAAAATTTAATTAAAAAATTTTACAAAGACATACATTCATAAAATTGATTTAGATGATGAAAAGCATCTTTTAAACGAAATGAAAAAACCTTCTCATTATAGGAGTTATTTTTATAGGAACTTATATTTTGTAGAATTAATTAATTGATTTTGAGTTTTAAGCTAGGAGTGGGCACCATCTCTTGTCTTACGCCCCTGATAAAATGGAAATAAAAGCATTTTTTAGTTTTACCGAATAACCTCAAAAACTTAAAACATTTAATAATTGACCTTTTATTACTTTAATATATCAACACTCAATCAGTAAAAAAGAAGAAAAAAAGAAATAGGAAAAATATCCCAAACGGTACTACTATTTTTTTTAAATCAAATATTAATAATTTTCCGAAATATGAAACGAAACTAAAAATGCTTACTTTATTTCAATGTGCAATTTTTAAATACCCGTTAAAATTATAACTATGCTTCCTTGACGAGGGGCATAATTCTGCTTTGCATAGAAAAAACAGTTTCTCTAACCAATAGGTTGTTGGGGAACTAAGATGTAGTATTTTGGTAACAGAAGAACATCGAATTGTCTTTCTTTAGTAATGGAAAAATTTCATGGTTGACAAAAAAAAAAAAAAAAAAAAGAAAGAAATTTTAAATTACTTACCAAAAAAGTTTAACTAGACATTCAAAAGATAAAAGTTAACCTAAATATTATATATGCTGATAACGAGTTTATTGAAATTCTAGTGTGTAACAGAAAAGAGATTTTTTGCTCTGTAAAACTATAAAGAGAAAACTTGATTTTGCCCTTTATTATCAGGAAGTCATCAAACTGTTTGGGAAAATCATATTAAGATCCAAGAAGTTCATTTATTTCTAAAGAGAATGGTATATGGCAAGTGAAAGAATCTTAAGTTTTAAAATTCATGTGTCATGTCGCCTTTTTCCTGGAATTCACCCATTGTCATAAATCGGCGTAAATATTTCGTTTCACGAATTTTCTGATCCCCATTAAGGAGCATCGAATGATGGATTCGGGCTACACTGTTAAAACTACAGGTTGCGTTTGGCACCTTTCAGGGGTGAAACGCTTGTTCACCAGCGACACCCAATACGGAGCCGGAATGGCACCTCTTACTAGGGCGAAAAATGGGCACCTTTTAAAAGACAGGCAGCGCGGGGGAAAAGAAGGAACCTTCGGAGAGAAAAATGACACTCTCACTGATTTCTACAGTAGATCCTCTTCCCCCTCCCCCTATTGTGTGCGTTTTTGAATATTATTGTGTTCTATTTATTGTTTGGGTTTATGACAAAGTCTTGGTACTTTTTTCACATTGAATTCATTTTGGATTAAAACTTGTCATTTAAGGCATTTGATCACATTTCAGACTTTCCAACATAATATAGAAGTGTTCATGACTTCAATTCCTCTATCTGAGTTCTAACTCTCATAAAAACCCTTGGATTGCTCAGTAGTTTTAAATGATACTGACATTTACTACAGCATGATACTAAAAAATAAGAGTGTAGGCATTTATGGATAATTTACAAGCACAGCCAAAAATATTCAGTTATATTACAATCACGGAAAAATCAAATCGTTTCATAAAATGCAGGTGTTCAAAATATTTTAATCAAGAGTAACATATTGATACGCATTATATATTTCGACATTTGAATATCCTATTTGAACATAAGTAATCTAAAAAAGCACTTTTTTTTCTTTGTTAAATAGAAACTTTTTTAACATTAAAAATCAAAACAAATTTTTAGAATCCTACATAATGAAAAGCATTGGAAACAGAAATTAGAGAGAGAGAAAAAAAATAAACGCGTCTAGACACTGCATTCGGTTTTTGAAATAACAAGAACGAAATATTTTCACGTAATGAGTCATGGCATGAAACACACAGAGAGATTTCTTTTCAAAGCTTTTTTTTTTCTTTGCTACGTCTACGCAGATATTTTATTGAGAAGATAAAGACATATAGTGTATCTGTGCTGTAGTCGTTAGTTACATCATTGAATTTTCATCCCAGTTACTTATTAATTATTTCGTATTGCTAACAATAAACAATTTTGGGGAAAATCGGTGAGACCGCAGACGTGACAAGCAATGAACACCATATATTAGTACGCGTGATAAAAATAGCCATACATTACTATGTTAAAACGGGTAACTATAAACAATAAGCAGTACTCAGTTTACTTTGTTGAAACACAACTCTGAAAACACTAAAAGCCTGTTGGAAAGCCTTAAATGTTATACCATGATTAAATGCCTGTACTTACGCAAGGGTTTGAAGGTTTGTCCCAGAAATGTGGAATTTTATTCCAGTATAATTGTCTATTCAAATGTGAAAATTTAATGTACCAACAACTACGTTGCAGCATCGTCGTCCACCATTAAAGTGGCTGAATTGAACTTATGCAGGAGTGCACAGCGCATGTGTGAGCGAGGTACCTTTGCGGAGGAAAAGAGTCGCTATTGGCTACTGCGTGAGCTGATGCCCTTCATTACCTTCTTTCATCCACTGAGGTGCTAAAAGATATCGGAACAATATTTCCTAGCCTCTGTGGCACCCTGTGGCTCCGTCTTTGCACCCTACGGCAGAAAATCGCACCCAGCTGGCACCTCTGGTTATAACAGTGTACAACTCGATTCGAC
This sequence comes from Uloborus diversus, assembly GCF_026930045.1. Taxonomy (NCBI): domain Eukaryota; kingdom Metazoa; phylum Arthropoda; class Arachnida; order Araneae; family Uloboridae; genus Uloborus; species Uloborus diversus. The sequence goes on from NC_072740.1 coordinate 62,508,524, forward strand.
TAATGCGAAATGACTGTCTTGCGAGTTTTTCTCGAGCAACGAATTTTGCAGCTGACCCCACCCAGTACTAATCGAAACATCGGATTGTTAATGTACAAATCGTCACTTCGCATCTTTTTTATTCTTAATATGAAGTTGATGAAACACAATTTCATATAAACGGGCTGTTTATCTTCAGTTTGAAAATGGAAGGAAATACAAAGTTTCTGACAAATGAAGAAATGTACAGATTTTTGATGTGCTTGAACTAAAAGGTGCCTCGAATAAAATTACTGTATCTACTGTGCAGTACTATTGTATTGCTGCATTTTATTATTGCTACATACTATACGTGCCATGCGTACTGTTTCATTTTATGCCATTCTCTTCTATTGCTTTTGTACATCCAAAGAGTATTTTTATTCAATAACACAGCTTTTTTTAAATGCAGTAAAATTTCAGCTCTTTATGTTTCAATTCGCTAATGTGAAGTTAAGAAATGGGCTAAAACAGTTTGGAGGGTGTTTTCAAGGGTCTAAAATAATTGCTATGTTCATAAAAAAAAAATCGTTTAGATGCCCTTTTTCACAACGCGAAATATTCATCTACGCAAGGAGTTTTGGTATGCATCCCTAAATTGAGATTCCACTGCATGTGCGGCATTGACACCGAAAGCTTTTTGCTTAACGGGTAAAGTTTACAAGAAATACAAATTTTTCCTTTATCATACGTTTCAATAACACTATAATATTTATTTTTAGCCGGCAAGGGCAGTTCAATATCATTCTCTTCTATAACATTTGCAGTAGTGTCCCTTTTAGGTGGATATTTTGGCACAATAATCTCATTGACATCTAAAATGTTCATACACGGGACTTTCTTTGCTGCCAGAAAAGACAAATGCGGTACTAAATTGGCAGTGATCGCTTATTTTTTTATTTCTAAGTCATGCTCTATTCAAGACGAATATTGGAGAAATGTGAATGTTTCGATGCCAAACAAACTAATGGCGTGAAACAGATAGAACGTATGGCGTCAAAATAACATGTCTGAGGTCGGCTCGTATTTTTCAGTCTTAAGAATCTGATTAGTGCAAGTTTTACTTGCGTAAGACTAGTCAGATTCGTTTGAAAACTCGTTTTTTTTTTTTTTTTTTTTTTTTTTTTTTTTTTTTTTTTTTTTTTTTTTGAAGCTTTATTTAAAAGTAGTTTTCTGAAATCGCTTCAAACTACCTTTTTTTTGTATCGAACTATTCGCTACTCTACTTTTTTCAAAATGTAGTGCGCTACACTACAAACTACTAAAAAATGTAGCTACTACAGTAGCGTCGCTACTTGTAGAGCGCTACTTCCAACCACTGGTATAAATACTTATAGAACGATAAGGAAAAAAGAGGAAAAGTTCTTTCTTTATTCGAAATTTAATTTTTTGAACCAAAAATGTATCTTTTTACTCGAAACAATTTTCGTTTCTTTTCGAATTTGGTTTCATTCAAAACAGTAGGAAAAATACAGCTTTGGAACATTTTATTCATTTGGTAAAAAAAGATTGGAAGTGCTTAATTAACAAGTAAAAACGTTGTAAGTCTTTCAAGCAAGGGAAAATCAATTTTTAATCCGACATTTGAATCGCTGCCATTTTGCAAAATGTATTGAAATTTCATTCAGTGAATTTGTGTTCGGAAACGTGTACCCGGGATCGCTTTTCGTTTTGTTTATTGCGCATTTCAATTAAATAGAATATACGAACTTTTCTTCCTTTTTTTTCTGACCACGAATTTGAAAACTATTTTCGAACAACCCACGGGATTTTTTTTTTCCTTTTGTTTCAAAACTATTTTGCGCACATAAATATTATTTAAGCTGTTTTTGCATTACCTCGTCACACTGCAGTCCGGTTAACATGCCATAGTTCCTTTTTACGGCATACAGCTATTACTAAAATTGAACTTCATCTCATTATGTTTTGTTTTACTATGTTACTGAATTTTGTATTACTAACATAAATATTTCCGGGTTTGCTTAACGTTCTGAACTGTTTTTTTTTTCTTTACAACAACACTCCCCTATTGGAAAAAAAAAATGATACCAGAAAAAATATACCGGCTTATGAAACACCGGAACCGGTATCATACTTCCGGTATGTCAGTATTTATACTGGAACCGGTGTTCCATAAGCCGGTATAATTCAGATCCCGGTATCCCATACCGGAACCGGTGTTCCATAAGCCGGTATAATTCAGATCCCGGTATCCCATACCGGAACCGGTATTCCATACCGGAACCGGTGTTCCATAAGCCGATATAATTCAGATCCCGGTATCCCATACCGGAACCGGTATTCCATACCAGAACCGGTATTCCAATAATACCGGTTTTCCATACCAGAACCGGTATTCCATACTGGAACCGGTGTTCCATAAACCGGTATACTTCATATCCTGGTATTCCATATCGGAACCGGGGCTCAATACCGGAACCGGTGTTCCATTAGCCAGTATACTTCAGATCCCAGTAGTCCATACCGGAACCTGTGTTCCGGTATACTTCAGATCTCGGTAGTTCCTACTGGAACCGGTGTTCCATAAGCTGGTACTTCAGATCCCGCCACTCCATTTCCGAACGGTTGTTCTATTTTGGAATTTATTTGGTTCTTCAAATCCCGGTAGTTTTAGCCTGAGTTGTTGTTCCAACTTCAGTTGTATACCGATATTTCTTTCTGGTACTGGTACAGCACATTTCGTTACTTCCTATCGCGGTAGTATATTCTGGTGATTCTCTAAAATGGTCTGTACTGACTTATGATGCGGGAATAGACACTGGTGCAGTCCATTTTGATGTTAAAGTGTACTGGCATTGCATAAGCTGGTACGGTGCATGGTGCCAGTAGCATACTGAAGTCACTAGAATACCAGCATTGCATTAGGTATATTTACGAAGCACAATATTTTAATGTAACATAATTAAATCAACTAAAAATGCGACTTATCAATATCCAAAACTTAAAAGAAGGGACGCAAAATTACAATATTAATCAAAGCTATATGTAGTGCATTATCGAGTAAATGATTAAAAAGTAAATATATTTAGTCAGAACAAAAATGTTTAATTGCAATATATTGTTATGAGTCCAGCCACTTCAAGAAATTCTTTAAATGACAATAGTTCTTGAGAAAATAGAGAAGATTTATTTACGACAAGAAATATCGTTAGCAACTGCTAAATTAACCATAGCAATTAGGCAAATTCCATTAACACCGTAAACTCAATGGTCACACACGTATTTACATCACAATACGCAAAAACAAAGCATAAATCTGAGCATGTTTCGCACCTCTGTTTTGTGCACAAAAAGTGCATTGTATAAACAGCACACTCTGTACAGCTAAATTGTACAATACTTTTCATATGCAATCACAATGCTGACTTAGTGCACTTTTTTACATAATGTTTTCATTGTGTAGAGACTACTTTTTGTCCGCAATATTTAAAATGAAAAAAAAAAAGAAACTGAAAATTAAAATTTCTTAATTTTAGCATGTTTATTAACAATAAATTTATTTAGGAGAACATATCAAAAGTATTGTTCAGTTTTTGATGAAATATAAGACATTCTAAAATAAAGCCTGTCGTGGAGTGGAAATCATCTTTGTTACCAAAAATCTGTTTATTACTCCTGAAATTCAGCAGCAGTTGTTACAACAAATTTTATGATAAGTTTTTCTAAAAAAATTAAATATTTTCACAATTTAAACTTTTTTTTATTTGTTCTTCATTACAGACAGTGGACATAAAAAACGAATTTTGAACTTCAGTGGTATTTCTTAACTCTTTATGGCATTAAAAAAATACTTCAAAGATTTTAAATAAATATATTTAACTTTTTTCTTTAACTGGTCAATAAATAATTCAAATTGTCTTGACTAAGCCCTGTCACGTCTGATTTTCTCAATATTTGTAGTTTGTACAGTGGAAACTACTCTAGCTAAAAGGCTCTTTCATTTGAATTATTTTCTGCAAACCAACACATCACAAATCTCGAATACACAAGGTATATTTTTTAGAAGATAACAGGCATTACAAACGGTCAGACAGAAAACAAAATAGGATGTACAGTATTTTCATTATCTTATGAAAAAGTTTAATATTTCTTATTCTGTACACAGAAATAGAAAATAATTTGTGGGTCCGAAAGTCATGCAATAAGTCCCTTGCTAGCATTTACCTTGGGTGGAGGGTATTGGAGATCCTCTCTCTCCTTCAGCAGCATATTGTAATTGTAGGGATATCAGCAACTCACTTGACGTGGCCTGACAAAGTAATTAAATTGGTAGATGCTGGCATCTTTTGGGGCTAAGTGCAAAGACCCATAACAGAATGAAGTTAAAAAATGCTACAGGTCTATGTGAACTTAATGTAAATACAGTAACACCTTTAGTGAAAATACAGGGTTTTGTATATATTTAATTTGAATTCTTGATCCTGTAATATATGTCATATCTTCTTATAGAAAATCTTTGAATAATTTCGTTTATTGACGTGGAGTGGATAAATGAGATGAAAGTTAATAATGTTGAAAATTAAAAATTTTATTTCAATTTTTTAATTATTATGACAATTCTTCTGATTACGTGATAAAGCAATTAAATTGATAGTTGCCGGGGTCGTAAAATGAAGTCACAAAAGCACTACAGGCCTGAGTGCTCTTAATAAAAACATAATATACCTGTAAGGAAAATATTGTGTATTTTCATTAAGAAATTTGAAACCTTGACCCTGTAATGTAAAAGTTCTCTGCTAATGGGAAATTTTTTAAGAATTTGTCGTGCACTGAACAAGAGTGGATAAATAAGATGAAAGGAAATTGGAATGAAAATTTATATTATTAAGTGACATCAGTCGAATCGTCATAACTCCAATATTTCTTTATCTCGAAGTTTTCATCAGGTCTCAAACATTTGAGACTGTTGTGGAAACTTCCCGTAACTCGAACGTTTTAGGCGGTGCCTTGGGACTTAAGTTATCAAATTTGAGTTGACTGTATCTATATTTTTTAATTTTCACGATATTCTTCTGATGACGCATGCCTCAGTTTCCGATTATTATCTTTATAGAAACATATATTGAAAAAAACAAATTTTGAAAATCAATACGCGTGCATTTGGAGCCATTCATTTGTCTAACGCAGACAGTAGAGTCCCGGCACTTGAATGATAATCTGGCTGAATCTAAGAAACGCCCTCAGCAGCAAGGACGGATTCAGGAATCCTTCGAGGGACAAAATTGCGCTTTTAGAACTTCAATTTTGGAAAAATGGCAAGCCTATGAACCCTCTTCCTCACCATAATCCAGTATCGTTTAAAATAGTCCTTTTGGGACAGTAGTTTGGAAAAATTAACAGAGGAAAGAGATTGAACTTCATTCCCTTACCAAAGCCTCCTCTTAAACATTACCAAAGATGATTTAAAATCGCGTTTTGAAATTATTCCAAAAATCTTCTGATTAAAAAGTTCCATAAAATTTTTGGCAGATTAACGAAAAAATACTTTTGAAACTTTAATGCCGAAAAATTGCCTGTAGAGTGCTTCCCTTGTATCCGTCCATGCTCAGTAGGGCAAAAAACCTCTACTAGCAGACTTATTGATAAATACCCATTAACAATACATTTATACTACATCGACAAAAAATTTATTTTTGGATGCCCGTTAAAAAATCATGAACAATAATTCAGAACAATCATTCAACAGAATTACAAGATTCTGGAACGGAAAAACTGCATGAATTCAGCAGAGTCCAGAGTATTCTTGAGAGAATTTTCTGCTTATATGGGGAGAAGAACCCAAGACAAAAAATAAATAAGTAAAATAAACCTTTTTTTAAAAAATGAATTGACGAAAATCAGAGTCCGCACAACAATCTAACAGTGGCCTGAAAACTGCGCAACCTATGGTGTAAATGTCTATTTACTTTGCACGTTTTAGCTAATTCTCTGATTTGTTAACATGTCCTATTTTCAGTAACTTATAAATTAAGTCATGGATATTTTCTATTTGTTTTGGTAACACGCATCTCATTTTCCTTACTGATGTGTACAGTAAGTAGAACTACTATTATCCAAATTTTTTCCAGAAAACGAAAATTAAGACAGAAACTAACGCAAAATATTTGTAGAAGTGATTCACAAAATAAATTATCTGTCTAAGCGCTTTTCCTTCTGTGTGCTAGTTAAACGCTAGCTCACACTAGTCACTTTGACAGAGATAATATGCTAGAATTAACTCAGACAAAAATTAAAAACGAAACTTAAAATTAACAAATGTTTAAAAAAAAATTAACTTTATATTAGCACCTTAAAGAATGAAACAAGGACAGCGCAACACTAGTAAAGAAATTACATGACAAAAAAATCGCTAGAAATAATAGTAAGAAAAAAAAAAGAATAAAAATTTTTCGAAAGAGACATAATGAATTGAATGAACTAAAAAAAAAGAATAAATTAGCGAAAACGTGCAAAGCATTAAGCAACACTGTAAACAAATCGACCGCATGGCTTCATGGCTACGTGTTCGGTTGAGTTGAAGTCGGAAACTGATTCGTTAGGAGTGAAAGAAAAATGAAGAAATGCTTCATAAATTATTAAATATTAGAAAATCTAGGACGAATACAAATTAAAAAAACTTCGTTAGGCAAACCGCTGGGATGTAAATTAATTTCGTGTCAATCTATAGATATATAAAACGCTTATGCGTGGCGCAAAACGAGCCTTTATTTCTTTCTCTCCGTTGGCAACAACCCGCTTTATTTACGTACGATCTTTGTTTACGTTCTGCAGACTCGCTTCTATCGTTAGATGTCTAGCGTTAGAATGAGTGTTTTTAATCACTTGAATATAATTTTCAAAGAAGAGAGATTTTCAAAGAAGAGAGCAGTGGACTTGGGAGTCATAAGATGTTTCCAACCACATTTTTGTATATACAGTGAAGCACCGTTTATGCGGTTTTGAAGGGACTATTTAAAAAATCGTACAAATGAAAAAACATATACTTGGTAAAGGTTAATGTATAGACTCTCCAGGGACCAATTTAAAAAATGTATTATTAATTAAAACGTATAAAAGGGAAACGTATAAGCTGTGCTTCACTGTATTATGTTATTCCACATAGTCTAAATGAATTTATTGAACAATTCTCATTGCAAAACATGTCACTTAGTTTTGCAAAGCATTGAAGTTAAGAACTGAACAACAATGACAAAGTAAAGCAACAAATTGAATCGTGAAGACCTGAAAAGCGAAACATTTCACATACTTTTGCAATGGCATTGATGTTAAGAACTGAACCACAGTGACAGAGTAAAGCGACAAATTGAAGCGTGAAACCTGATTTTACTGCTAATATGTTTTCATGAAATCATTTTGACCCTGCTTTATTTATAGTCATTAGGAAGGCTAATCTAACATGAAATTGTTTACGTTTGAATTTAAAAGCCATATTACTATGGGATGAAATAAGTGGTATCTGAGGTATGACATAAATATTAGTGTTATATAATAATCACTAATTTTTTTGCTACAATAATATTTTTCTTCAGTTTTATAATTATCAGTCTTAGGTCAACCCTTTTTCTCCTGTAAAGTGCATGATTAATCTGTAAACGTGTTCGGAAACACTTGCGGAATTCTCTTGATTTGAAGTACACATTATACATTTGTGCACCTTAGCCTATCAGCAGCATTTCTGACCGATCTGAGTTTAGATTTTTCATCCAGGGCCAGATTTGGAAATGTGGAGGCCCCTAATCAGGGTTCGAAAAAAATCATCATATTTTCGAAAATATCCGATACATTGATATATATTCGAATATTTTGATACATATATGTATATATCCGATATTTTCCACCCGTAGCCTACTGCTCTCTTCTTCGTGAATTATATTCAAGTGCTCTGAAGCCCAGTGACTCAGTGGTAGTGCTTCGCGCTACCATGCTGCAGGTCCGGGTTCAATCTCCCGGTCGGGCATGATTGATTCAGCCATTCATCCCTTCAGTGCGTCAATAAAATGAGTACCAAGCATGCTTGGAAACTAAACCCTGGGGGTTCTGCATTAGGCTGACCTCTTAACAGGAACATCTGCCTAGCTCCCCAGAGCAATGGTATGCTTTTTGATAGGAACTGTATGGGGAAATTAACTTTAGTTTTGTTGCAAAATAAACCTTAAATTATCTGGCATGCCGGAAAATTCAAATTTCCGGCATACTGGTCAACCTTGCTTTTCGGGGTAATATGGTATTAAAAAACCTAGATTAAATTGATACTCGTTTCAAAATTCCCTCGTAAGATTTCATACTGGCATTTAAATTTCCAGTGTGGTTAGTTACAGGTTTAAAAATTTCTAGTACGTTTAAAAACCACTATTAAAAATCCAGATTAAATTGATACTGCTTTCAAAATTTCCAGTATGTTTCAAACTAGCTTTAAAAAATCCAGATTAAATTGATTCTGGTTTCAAAATTTCCAGTACATTTAGAAACCAGCATTAAAAGAACCAAGTTAAATTGACTGGTTTCAAAATTTCCAGTATGTTTAAAAACCGGTATTAAAAAATCCAGAATAAATAGATACTGGTTTCAAAATTCCAGTATGTTAAAAACCGGCATTAAAAAATCCAGATTAAATTGATACTGGTTTCAAAATTTCCAGTATAAATTGATACCGGTTTCAAAATTTCCAGTATGCTTAAAAACCGGTATAAAAATCCAGATTAAATTGATACTGGTTTCGAAATTTCCAGTATAAATTGATACCGGTTTCAAAATTTCCAGTATGTTTGAAAACCGGTATAAAAAAAATCCAGATTAAATTGATACTGGTTTTGAAATTTCCAGTATAAATTGATACCGGTTTCAAAATTTCCAGTAAGATTTCATACCGGAATTTAAATTTCCGGTATGATTTTCTTTTTTCCAGTACAAATCATACTGGGTCCGGTATCATTTGGATACTGGTTTTAGGATTTTTTTCCAATAGGGTCGTCCTGATTATTTGTTTTCGGCGTTAGCGGAAAGTTAAGTGCTGGTACCAAATTAACGAAAAGAGGACGCAAATTCTTCTTGTAAAGTACTAATCAACGTGCCTCAAATCAATTTTAAACCAGCGGAACTCGAAACACTTTCTAGGTTTGACGAACGTTGTGAACTGATTTTTTTTTTCACAACACTGATCTTCCTGAACGTTCGTTTTCGGCATTGGTGGAAAGTTACGTGCTGGTATCAAATTCACAACACAAGAGGGGGCAAATTCTTCAAGCAAAGTACTAATCAACGTTCCTCAAATCAATTTTCACCCAGTGGAACCTGAAGCACGCAGTGTAAACTATCATCACCTACTAAGCATCCAAACAAAATATCGCTTATTCAGAGACTTAGTAAGGTGACAGCAAAGCACGTAGCTTAAAAGTACAATTTGCCACTATTGATAATCAGAACGCAATTAAATCAAATTTAGAGGAAAGATTCCAAAAACGAAAAAAAAAAAGAAAAATTTAATTTGAATTCAAGATGTCAAAATTCAAATTATGTTTTTCGCAATCACGAGTGTGTGTATGTAGGCGTGTGTGTTTGTGTGGAAGGGGTATGTGTATGTGTGTAGGTATGTGTGTTTGTGTCTGTGTGCTGGAATAAGTGTGTGGGTAGTTGTGTGTATGAATGTGTGTGTGGGGGGGTATGTGTGTTTGTGTCTGTGTGCGGGCATGAATGTGTGGGTAGCTGTGTGTATGTGTAGGTGTCTGCATATGTATACGTGTGTGTATGTATTTGTGTGTGTATGTGTTTGTGTATGTGTGTGTAGGTGTATGTGTGTATATGTGTTTGTGTATGTGTGTGTAGGTGTATGTGTGTATATGTGTTTGTGTATGTGTGTGTAGGCGTATGAGTGTATATGTGTTTGTGTGTGTGTATGTGTGCAGTTGTGTATGTATGCGCGTGTGTGTAGGACATGGATGCAACCTGGAGACGGCTTTCGCTATAGGAGCAGCATCGTGAGGAGCCGGTCGACGTTGATGGTGCAGAGGGTGGCGGTGGGAAAATAAAATGATAGGACGCCAAAAACAGTCAAATGAAATCAATAAGCAAGCGTGATTGCTCAAAAAAAGCAAAGCGGATCATTAGAAATTTATAAATTTTCAAACATTAACAAGAGTTCATAACAATAAAATAATATATTTTAAATTTTACTTAGTACATAACATTTGGGGTATTTATCGTTTTATTTTATTCATATAAGGGTTTTGTAACACTATATTCAGTAACGGTGGACATTTCGAGCACCCTTGTATTATTAAATGTCATTCATACTTTTATTTAATAAAATTAGTTTCTTGTTCTTGCTTGTTGTCTTTTTGAGCATGTCTCTTTGCGTATGTCAGAATCAGTTTTATAACATTAAAATCGGGAACGGTAAACATTTCGAACATCTTGTGTATTACTTAATGTCATCCATACCTTTATTTAGCCCGGTAGAACTCCCGTGCTAAACAGCACACGAAAGGCCGTGCTGGGGCTTTCCTTTTTCATTTTACGTACAAGTAACTCTACTCAAGTGTGAATCATCGATTTGATAAAAACTTGACACATTGAGAGAACACTTAAAAATATTGAACAAGTATTTTCTTTTTTGTCGTCAATAAACAACGGGTGAACTGAGGTGATTAACGGGGTGAATACGGGGGTGAAATATCCCCACAATATTGGATAATTGGGATATTAGACGGTACAATATGTTCTTTTGTTTTAAATTTCAATTACAAAAATTCAAATAATGATTAAAAATATGAAAAAACTAAACAAACTAAAGTTGATGCGTTTCAGGATTTTTTTGAAACGCATTATTAAGGGCAAGCCAACCATTGCAATCTTACTCTGTCATGGTGAATGACCTTGAAAAATAAATCTATCGTAAGAAAGTTATGTAACATATCAGTAAAAAGCTCTATTTTTTGGCTTTACAATGGTTTTAGAATTTTCATTCTACTATAATTAGGAGAGAAGTTACTGACCATTTGTAAGAACACACTTTTAATTTTTTCGCACATTTTAAGTTTATATTTTTTGGCCTATATTTCGAACAATTTTCAAAATAGAAGTTTAAAAATTGGCAAGATTACTTATTTTGTCATATACGTTCTTCATACTGAGTTTTATTGAAATTAAAAATGGTGAGGTCAAGAAGGTGATTTGTTTCACATGGAATTGTTCGTAGGCAACTACACTGTTATAACCAGAGGTGCCAGCTATGTGCGATTTTCTGCCGTAGGGTGCAAAGACGGAGCCACAGGGTGCCACAGAGGCTAGGAAATATTGTTCCGATATCTTTTAGCACCTCAGTGGATGAAAGAAGGTAATGAAGGGCATCAGCTCACGCAGTAGCCAATAGCGACTCTTTTCCTCCGCAAAGGTACCTCGCTCACACATGCGCTGTGCACTCCGGCATAAGTTCAATTCAGCCACTTTAATGGTGGACGACGATGCTGCAACGTAGTTGTTGGTACATTAAATTTTCACATTTGAATAGACAATTATACTGGAATAAAATTCCACATTTCTGGGACAAACCTTCAAACCCTTGCGTAAGTACAGGCATTTAATCATGGTATAACATTTAAGGCTTTCCAACAGGCTTTTAGTGTTTTCAGAGTTGTGTTTCAACAAAGTAAACTGAGTACTGCTTATTGTTTATAGTTACCCGTTTTAACATAGTAATGTATGGCTATTTTTATCACGCGTACTAATATATGGTGTTCATTGCTTGTCACGTCTGCGGTCTCACCGATTTTCCCCAAAATTGTTTATTGTTAGCAATACGAAATAATTAATAAGTAACTGGGATGAAAATTCAATGATGTAACTAACGACTACAGCACAGATACACTATATGTCTTTATCTTCTCAATAAAATATCTGCGTAGACGTAGCAAAGAAAAAAAAAAGCTTTGAAAAGAAATCTCTCTGTGTGTTTCATGCCATGACTCATTACGTGAAAATATTTCGTTCTTGTTATTTCAAAAACCGAATGCAGTGTCTAGACGCGTTTATTTTTTTTCTCTCTCTCTAATTTCTGTTTCCAATGCTTTTCATTATGTAGGATTCTAAAAATTTGTTTTGATTTTTAATGTTAAAAAAGTTTCTATTTAACAAAGAAAAAAAAGTGCTTTTTTAGATTACTTATGTTCAAATAGGATATTCAAATGTCGAAATATATAATGCGTATCAATATGTTACTCTTGGTTAAAATATTTTGAACACCTGCATTTTATGAAACGATTTGATTTTTCCGTGATTGTAATATAACTGAATATTTTTGGCTGTGCTTGTAAATTATCCATAAATGCCTACACTCTTATTTTTTAGTATCATGCTGTAGTAAATGTCAGTATCATTTAAAACTACTGAGCAATCCAAGGGTTTTTATGAGAGTTAGAACTCAGATAGAGGAATTGAAGTCATGAACACTTCTATATTATGTTGGAAAGTCTGAAATGTGATCAAATGCCTTAAATGACAAGTTTTAATCCAAAATGAATTCAATGTGAAAAAAGTACCAAGACTTTGTCATAAACCCAAACAATAAATAGAACACAATAATATTCAAAAACGCACACAATAGGGGGAGGGGGAAGAGGATCTACTGTAGAAATCAGTGAGAGTGTCATTTTTCTCTCCGAAGGTTCCTTCTTTTCCCCCGCGCTGCCTGTCTTTTAAAAGGTGCCCATTTTTCGCCCTAGTAAGAGGTGCCATTCCGGCTCCGTATTGGGTGTCGCTGGTGAACAAGCGTTTCACCCCTGAAAGGTGCCAAACGCAACCTGTAGTTTTAACAGTGTAGCCCGAATCCATCATTCGATGCTCCTTAATGGGGATCAGAAAATTCGTGAAACGAAATATTTACGCCGATTTATGACAATGGGTGAATTCCAGGAAAAAGGCGACATGACACATGAATTTTAAAACTTAAGATTCTTTCACTTGCCATATACCATTCTCTTTAGAAATAAATGAACTTCTTGGATCTTAATATGATTTTCCCAAACAGTTTGATGACTTCCTGATAATAAAGGGCAAAATCAAGTTTTCTCTTTATAGTTTTACAGAGCAAAAAATCTCTTTTCTGTTACACACTAGAATTTCAATAAACTCGTTATCAGCATATATAATATTTAGGTTAACTTTTATCTTTTGAATGTCTAGTTAAACTTTTTTGGTAAGTAATTTAAAATTTCTTTCTTTTTTTTTTTTTTTTTGTCAACCATGAAATTTTTCCATTACTAAAGAAAGACAATTCGATGTTCTTCTGTTACCAAAATACTACATCTTTAGTTCCCCAACAACCTATTGGTTAGATAAACCTGTAGTTTTAACAGTGTAGCCGCGCGATGGATAAGATTGAGAGGGATGGTGGTTCAACCCTATAAATTGTATTTTCAGGTAAACCCTGAAACACGTCAATTTTAGCTTGTTTAGTTTTTCATATTTTCAATCATTATTTGAATTTTTTTTATTGAAATTCAAAGTAAAAATTTATATTTTACCCTCTACTATCCCAACTACCCAATATTTAGGGGCAAATTTGACCCCGTTAAAAGTGTTTACTGCCGATAAAAAATATATAAAAAAAAATACTTGTTCAATATTTTTTAGTGTTCTATCGCATTTTTCTAGTTTTAGCATCTAGTTTTTTTCAATCGGCGATTCACACTTGTGTTCATAACACTTTATTTTATTTTTTTTTGTTCATATACCAGACGCGGTATGATTTCTTCTCAAATGCGATGTCTTCTCCAGAACATTCGGATAATGAGCCGTAGAGTAATGTTTTAGAAAAAAAATGACAAAAAATGCTAATTATCCACTATAATATTAAAATCTGTTCGCGTCCGTCTGTCTGTCTGTCTGTCTGTCTGAAGATCGATCTTCTCGAGAACCACTGCGAATCGGGAGTCAAACGAGATACCGATCAATTCGAAATTTTCCAAAGAAAACAATATTACCAATCTCATAATTGTACGACTTTAATTAGCGGAGATATTAATTAAAACGTTAATTAACATAACATTATTCAGGAATTTTTATTTCTTTCTTGTTGCCATTTTGCATATATGGGTGAGCAAATAAAATTCTAAAAATTGTTTTAAAAAAGATTTTTTTGGCTGCTGTCCAAATCTTAAAACAACGTTTCCATCTAGAATTTCATTTTAAATTAGTTTATAATTGATTGCTCTATTCGGACATTTATCGTCTGTCCTTTCTTATTTTTTTCACATTCAACGTTCTTAACTCTTTTCAGCATATGAAAAATGTTTCTTTAGTAATGTTTATTGATTGTAGTGTAAGTTTGTCATTCACCGGCCTCATATTTTGGTACATTTAGGATGTGCGACTAATTATGTTTATTTTGTTGGACTTTTTGCAGTCACATGGGTGAGTTTTCGAATTGTAATAAATCTCTTTTTCCTTCCTGTTTCGATTTTTGCAATACAGTTTGTATCGTTAAAAGAACACGTTAAATTAAGAGTGTTTGAATTTCTTTAAGTGAAACAGAGTTGAACAAAAAAGATTGTTTTTAAGGATTTTAACTAAAGCTTAATTGGAATCTGATGACTTGATATTAAATTAATACTTATTGGTATTTGATAAGTCTTGGTGCTTTAGTTTCACGTAATCAACAAAAATGTGTGTGTCATTTTATGTAAAAAGCTGATTGTAATTGTACATAAATATTTCAGGTATATTCTATCAGATTTAATTCAGTTTAAAGTGAGCACATATTATAGTTGAGAATGCATATATTTTCATCTTTTGTGCTAATTGGAAACATTCATAACTTGTATTATTGATAAATGTGATTAACGTTAAAGAGGTTTTTGCCAAAAATATGCTCTACTGGTGTTTTGCAAACCTTGCATTACGCGTAATTATTTACTCCTTAGCGCTTTAGAAACTGATGTCAGAATAAAACAAAAACATCAATTGAACAGCTCTTTCATTTTTTAAGTAGCCCGTGCAACGCCGAACACGCAGGCTAGTTTTTTAAAATATTTTTTGTGGCATTACATACATTGTATATTTATCACCAAATAGCACAGCATGGTTTAATTGATTCTATGTGCACCATGGGATTTTTTACAGAGCTACGAAGAAAATAACGATTTAACCATGGATTTAATTTTAATTTAAATGCAATCCCCCCCCCCCCGTGTCCTTCCCTCTTTGGACGCCCAATATCGCATATTTTCAATTGAACGTAAAAGGAACAATAAATAATGAATGACAGTTATGTTATGAAGAATAAAACTATGAATTTTTGAAAAATCAAGGCAATATATTTTGCATAAAATAAGTACAAATTTTGTATAAATATATTTTGCGTAAATGAAGGTTGGTGGGAAGGGAACTTTCTTCTGATACTGTATTCTTTCTAGTGAAGTATTTTCTGGAAATAGCCTTTATTTGCAAGCTTTTTTCAACTGACGCGTTCTCTGATTATTTCAATCATAATAGAAACTTTATGGTACACTTTTAATGAAGCAGACGTCCCTGGTTTTGTCTTTGCTTTCCTAACATATTTAATTAACTATTAATTTTATCTGAGTAAAATAAAATTACTGTCATAAAATAGTAAAGAAAATTATTTCTTTTGTTGAAATTTGTCTTGGTAAAAAAAAAAAAACAAATAAGGAAAAAAAATTGAAAAAAAAAAACACTAATAAGAAAAATTAGGAAAAGAAAAGCAATAATAATAATAGTAATGACCTTTTGCAAAGAAGTCGGAAATTGTTTTATGAAAGAAAAGTCGCTATTACTGAATCTAAGAAACAATTATTATCATTGTAGGAAGAAGTTGTTTCTTAGATTTAGAGCAAGAATAAATTGTTTACTTTTCAATCTATTGTACATTTATAGTATAATAGTTTATTTAAAAAAAATCACTTAATCAAGCAGTTTGTTCAATGGAAATAATGCATTTCTTATAGATAAGAAAAGTATTTTGAAAGTAATATAAATTTGTGGAAAACTAGAAGTATTTTTTAAAAAAAGTCGTATTCTAAATTTATATGTTAATTAGTATCGTATCTATTTCAGTTTCATTAAATAGTGGCTTGAAAATAAATCAATGAAATGCTTACAAAGTTAATTCTGTTAAAAAATCAATCTTAATTAATAACCAAACCATTTCGGAAACAAACTGTGGGATCATATGAACGAATTTTAGAAGAACCCTACGTTCCTTACCCAACATTAATTATTATTGCGCCAATCTGTTGTCTCTCCCAGCAGCTACGCGGAGGTTTTCAAAACTGGCGAACCTTGGCGACAATCTCTGGAACTGCAACCCTACCGTGAAGCGGGACTTCTGGAAGTAGCTACAGCAAACGTGGTTTAAAAGCGCTACACATCCAATCTGTGAACAGGTTAAAACAGCACTCCTACCAACAACTCATCTCCCACTTCATAAAGAATCAGCTGTAGTAGGAGAGAGATGGATTATTTTGAGGGGAAGGAGTTATTGAATGATTAATTAAGCACTGGTGGGAGATTTTTCAGCTTCAGTGTTATTCATTTATCATTCTCGAACTCAAAAGAAGACTTTGTTTACGAAAAGCGAATTAGCAGAAAGTTTTCATAAAATGATAATTTGACAGTTTTTAGAGAAAACTACTCATCATGCAGCAACTGGGAGCCTTCGTTAGAGAAATGATTTCTTCACCTTTACATCGTCCAAATTTTGTTTTATATCTGACAGTCCTCGTGGTTTTAACCAGCGTGCATAACGTGCAAACTATAAAGTGGCTGTAAGTACATTTTTTAAAATTTATTTAAATCTTTGAAGTAACGCAAAGAAAACTAAATGTCTTCATATTGCAAATGTGAAATCGGGTAACATATTTGAATTTCCTAGTATAAAGTGCAAAGAAATGGAGATTAAAAAAATAAGTTGATACAAATATATTTCTATACATTTGTATTGTTAAAATTGATTGAAGAATTATTCACCTAAATGTAGTCTCAATTACGACAATTGAGGTATATTCCTTTCCTATAATTCAAATTTGTTCAATTAAAGTGTTTGTTATGATACATCTTGCAACGGTATTTTATAGTGTATTTTGTTTTAAAAAATTCTCATTAGAAAATTTTTTGAAAAATTAAACTCATAATAGAAGCTATTGTATGCATTTCCTATATACTGTCCTAGCTGTCTTTGAGTATAGTTCAAAGTGGTTGCATACGATTTCCACTTGGAAGTTCTGTTAAGTACAAACTTTAAAGTACAAATTTGATAAATATCTATTTTTTTTCTTTCATTTTTTTACTTCATTTTACTTTAAAAAGAAACAATACAAAGCCTAATGTTACATCTTTAATGAAAATATGTTCTGATTCTCGTTTCACAATAATTTCATCTTCTTGACTCCCATTTTGAAATTTTGAACAAGTGACTTATTTAAATACAAAATAGTTATGCGTCCTTAAAAGAAACAAATCTTAATATGTGAACCACATTGTTACTCACTTCCTCTTAAATGTTTTCTATTCATCAATTTAGTGCTAAATATTAGATTATACTGTTAAGTATAAACTATTAGATACTCTTAAGTATTGAATTGAACTTCCCATCAAGAAATTAAAGTAGAATTATTATCCATAAATCAAACTTTTTCTCAACCACTCAGAGACACGATGAAAATTTATTTATTTTTACATAGCAATCATTATATACACACAAGAGTAAAAATGCATTTAGTACAAATAAGTGTTTTTTTTTTCACAATCTAAGCATGAATAATGTTTTCTTTCTTTTTTTTTTTTTGGAGGTTGAATGGAGTTTAATAGTCATTTGTCCATGACGCGTTATATATATTCAAAATGTATAATTTGTTTTCAAATATTTTTCTGAGTTACTTCCATGCAATTTTTAAAACTAAGTAAATATTCGTTAATTAATTACAATTACATTTTGATAAATTATCAAAGGATGCTGTTTTGCAGCAAATTTACGGATTCGGAGCAATACGTGCTTGAAATTATGTGGGTTTGAATCAATTTTAAACTCGTTTAAAAATTATTAATAAATACTGCTGTTTTCTCAGTGGGCGTTGGAAAACCTACTAAAAATAGTATCGAATTATCAAATTTTTTTGTCATGTTAAAATAAAAAATTAATATTTTGATTAAAATTCACTATTTTGAAATTAATGGTCAAATATCACGTTTCCAAGTAAAACTAAATATTAACATTTAATGTGAAAATAAATCTTTTTTTTTTTTTTTTTTTTGAAGTATGCTGTACAAAAACGTTTTTAGAACTTATATTATTCCTCTTTTAAAATGTTTTCAACTAAATACTTCATTTGAAGATTTAGTGTTTTTTATGGTCGAACTTAACCCATATCGAAAAATACCCCTAAGCTTAATGTGTTTAACAAATATATGTTTTAATTATCAAGTGTTGAGATGCGCTGAAACCCTTTTTGAGCGTTTCTTCTTTTTTTTTTCTTTCACATTGCTCTATTTTAAATAATTACCTCAAATATTTTTAACAATTCGGGACTAAAGGACATTTTAATAAACTATTCTATATTAATACACAATATTTTAACACTTAGCTACTGTTAAACATAAGTAAGCTGTTTTAAGAGAGTTACAAAATCATATTTCAACCAGAACAGGTAATTCCCATTCCTGACCCTCAAAGATATAGCAAATGGTCATAGGGCTTGCGTGTTTAAAGGGAAACAATGCTTTGTAACTTTCTGAAAATTATAATTGTACTGTGTTACTAAAAGTTTCAGCGACTAAAGTACTATAGCATATTGTAGCACCTATTACAATAGTTTTATTGAATAGTTGAAGTATGACACAAGACAAGTTGAAACCAAACGAAACGTCTTAAATTAACCGCTCAATAACAACTGCATTTGTTAAAGTGAACTTACTATGACTCTATAAATATATTTCGGAATGTTACAGTTATACATGTGCATTATCTCAGTTATCTCTTAAAAATTTGAAAACCGTTTTTAAAAATTGATTTTAACTTACAGCGATACTTAGCTTTTTAGTATTATATTAGCATTTTAGGTTTCTATGCGGCACAAAAAATCAAGTTATTTCTTATTTCTCTCCCCGGTAGCAGAAACAGCGCGAGAATGCGACGTGCGTCAGATTGTTGAGAAATTCTGCAGATTGTTTCATAGTTGGGGGAGAAAAAAACCTAAAAATTTTAAAGAAAAAAAAAGAGTCTTGCATTTCAGCTAATGAAGATTTTCATTGTATTTTCTGGGACATAATACACAAGTAGCATGTACTTGCATTAGCATCTTATTATTAAGCTTTTCCCGGAACCGATTTAGATTTTACGATTAATTTAAATAATTTTTAAATAGGCAGTCTCATCACTTAACAACTTGGTATAACTTTTGCTTTCGGTATATTGTAAAGAATTTTTAAATTTTTGATAAGTAATTTATCATATATATATATCAGATAAACTTTGACGCGAAACTTCAAAAGATGAACTAAGAAATGATAAATAGCAACAGAAATAAATGATTAAAATTACCATTTCGTTTTGCTTTCTTTTCAGTATTGGAAACTTTTGCTTTCTTTGTGACTTGTGCGAAAAAAACCTTTGCAAATTACGTTTGCTGATTCGTTTTGCATTTTTTAATATTTCGTGTTCGTTCTTATTTTCTTAACTATACCGCAACATATAAATACAGTGGCTCCCAAAAGTGTTCGTACACCTTGAAATTTTGTAGTAAAACCAAAATAACGCAAAACTGAATTTGAATATGAAGTCCAATTTTTTTTCACACCATTCTTATGCCATTCTAAATAAAACTCAGTAGTTTTTTTTCAAAATATTGCCAGATTTTATTTTTGAAATTTGTCAAAAAATGAAGAGACGGAGAAATAATACGCCACAAAAGTCGTCGTACACTCAAATTTTTTCGAATAAATTCATGATTAAAACTATCATATGTCATTTTTTTATTATTTTTGCATTGTGTTGACCCTTAAAAGTCATTTGGCCTTAATTTTTTGTTTATTTATTCCTTAATATTGTGCTTATTACTTTAAAATGACTGGTATTTGAAAAACACCACAAACACCATTCGAAATTTGAATTGTTTACTCACAGTAGCGGTAAATTGGTTTGAAATGTCTCTAAATTAGGTAATTTACACCATTCTATAGTGAAGTGCTTGATAAAATGCTTTAAAGACAAGAATAGGATCGAAAACACGGTAAGAAAAGGTCAACTGGCAAAGTTAACAATGCGTGATCGGAGGTTTACAGTTAAAAAAATTATGAAAAATACACATTTGAGTGCTGAAAAAATTTCTGCAGAATTGAATGAAACATTTTAATAACAGTAAGCTTACGCTTTCCGTCGCAAAATCAATGATAAATAAGCTCAAAACGTTTTGGAACAACGTCTTACTTATAGATGAAAATAAATTTAACATTTTCAGTTAAATTGTTGTATAATTGTAAATAAAAGAAAAAATGAGGAATTTAATCTGAAGAACTTAGTTGGATCAGTTAATCAGGACGGTGAAAGTGTTTTAATGTGAGGGTGCATTACAGCATCAGGACTTAGAAATTTGGAATTTTTTGATTAAATAATGAATCATGCTGTTCATTTAAATATTTTAAAAAGCAATTTCAAACTATTAGCCCAAAATTTGGTAATCGGAAACAACTTTGTTTTTTATCGAGATAACGATAAGAAGCACACGTTTGCGTTTGGTGCCTCAAAAATTGTCCTTAATCTTAGAAATACCCCCTCAATCTCCAGATTTGAACTTAATGTAACATATTTAGAGATATCTGGGGGCTAGATTACGAAAATACAGCTTTGAAACGAAAATAGAGCTAGAAACAGTAAGACTCAAACTGATGTTGAACACTTACTCAGAAATTACGCAAAAAAAGAAAGAAAAAACAATGAAATCTATTCCCAGGCGTTTAAAAGCTCTTGTTGATACTGCATGATGTTCTATTAAATAATAACTTTGTAAAAAGTTAGATTATTTACTAATTTTTTGACATTTTTTCAAAGTGTACGAAGACTTTTGTGAGATAAAATTTCCGGCAATTTTTGGTTTTTGATTTTTTAAAAATTATGTTTTAATGTTTTATTAAAAATTTTCATGTAGTTTTGTTAAATATAGATCATAGATCTTATAATAAAATACCTATTCCGAAATATTAATTCTAACCAATGGATAATGGCCTATTTCATTGAAAATCGTAGGTGTACGAACACTTTTGGGAGCCACTGTATAAGAAAAACACTTTTGCTGACAGTTTTTTGAAATTATTTCATAAGTTTATTTTTCGATAAAACTGATATTTACTGCTTGTTTCAAGGAGTTATGCGAGTACTCTTTTAAGAATGTTGATCTTATTTCGTCTGCAACCTTGATTTAATACCTTAAACTTTTCTATGCCAAACGCAGTATTGTAAGTTTTCAAATAGTGTCTGTTTTTGGCATCATGACTGTGTTTGATTTTAATTGTTTAAAACGCTGTATTAATGAAGACCAGTGCATTAAATTTAGCAAAGGGTTATTTTTCGCTTAGTTTCATTTTTGAACGTGAAAATTTCATTTGAGTCTGAAATTTATTTTTTTAAGGTAATTAACTTTCATTTTTGAACCTTTTTACATTTAACAATGCTATTTTTTGTCTTATGTTGAAATATCTTCAAGAACTGGTTTCTTGCCTAAGCTAATTGTTGTTTTGAACACTGCCGTGGGCTGGTAAACGGCAGTATCTGTAAAAATGAGTTTTCGAGATATTTGAAGAAACGCGTTTTGTATTTAATAGGAAAATGTTGGACTTAGACGGGGTTTTTCTTATTTTTAGAGGAAAACAAATAAGCAAGTTTGTACAATAAAGCTAACGTAAAATAGATGACAGAAATGCAAATAAATGAAAAATTTGCAGTTATTGTCCTTTTCCTGTCCACGACAGAATATTTTTTTGTCAGTAATAAGCAAGAAAATGAGCCAATGATTTACACATAAAGTGAAAATTTATTGACTTCCCTATATTTATCCTTTGAAGAAAATATTTGCTGAATTCCAAAAACTATTGAGTTTATTCACTATTCAGTATTCTCGATTTTGACATAAACATTTACTATTTACGCTTACAGTTACTTCAACTTGTAATTCTAAAAAAATACCGTTTTTTAAGCAAAGTCTTTTCCGATAAAATCAGGTATGAGACTGATATTTATGTTGGTATAGCTAAAACACTGAAACATAAAGCAAAGTAGCGACACATCGGCAATCTTGGGGCTAAACGATACTTTCTTTCTCGGTTTGCTATGGTTAAGTAGCGTCTTTTGCTTCTTGAGTGTGATTTCTTATTAGCTCTATGTTAAACTACATGCAACAAGTTTCACAATCAAGAAGCAAAACACGCTAATTCATTATAGCAGATATAGGAAGAAAACGATATTGAGCCCCAAGATGGCGGGCGTGTCGCTACTTATGCTGCGATTTAGGGTTTTAGATACTAGATAGCACTTCCGATATCATTTCAAAAATAAAATTTTGATTTAATGTTTCCAAATGATAAAAGTCTCTAACAGCAATTGAGAGGTTTAAAAAAAAAGAAAAAGAAGAGAAAGGGAAAAAAAACCTGTTAAGTCTGTCACCTGTCTAATAAGCATTTGAGTGATGAAATAAACCGTCATTTTCATGTTCACCGATCTAGCAGGATAAATAATGCATGAGGATCATAAAAAATGGAGATCATTCACATTATTGAGTATTTTATTGCGAACAACCTTTTTCAGACACCCAACAGCCACTACATTCCCATATTTCTCAAGATTGAAGGACATTTATAAAAACACATTTCTGTGATTAAGAAGTTAATATTTAGATGCATTTTGACCGCCCACTGGTCTGTAATTAATATTGGAATCACTGACAAGTATGTAATCACACACAGCATTGTGATCAACTTTGCAAACTATAAAGATAAGTTCTGCTACCAACTAGAAATATCACAATGTAATGAGGAATATGTGCTCACTTTAATTTTTGCTTCAATGAAAATTACTAAAGTTAAAATATTTCATACGGCAATACTATCGAAAGCAGTTATGAGCCATTCCACGGAAAAATGTATATTTTGTCCCCTACATGACGCCGCATATACTGCCATGTGCAGGTAAACGGCAGTATCTGCAGAAATGAGTTTTCGAGATATTTGAAGAAATATGGGTAGAATTCAATACTAACCATAGGGAAATCTAGGAATTAGACTTTTTTTCGCGCCTTTTTTTACAGCGGAAACCAAATAAGCAAGCTGGTACAATAAAACTAACGTACAATAGATGACAAAAACGCAAAAAAAAAAAAAAAAAAAAAAAAGAAAAGAAAAGAAAAATGAAACATTTGCAGTTACTGCCCTTTACCTGCACACGGCAGTATACTTCATTAAAACTACTAATTGAACAGCGAAATGAAAAAAAATGTTGCTGTTTAAAAAACCGCAAACGTCTGGGCGACTGCCTGGGTAAAAACTTATGCTCATTTCCTTTTAAAATTGTTACTTTTTAATGAAATACATGATGTGTCACGTGCTAGAAGAAATAACGGGTTTTCGTGGAATGGCCCTTATACGTAGTTAGCATCTGAAGTAAACATAACGACTCGCTGGATCACAGTAATTGCTACTTGTTAAGGACAAACTAAACACTCATGTAAAATCGAAGCAAATTGGTAAATCTCATCAATACGGTTTAATTCAGATAAGTTGAATTTTTAGCAAATATTTCTCTTTCCAGGAGCATAATTAGCGTATATTCGGCAAACTACAGTCATTTTTATTTTAAAAAATTATAATTCTCCTTTGCTTGTGTTTTTTTCTCGGTTAGGTAAGCTTGAATATACAAAGGGAAAGCCAGCAATTTAAGAAACGTAAATTCAAGAAAATATGTAGAACAGTTGCTTTAAGTGACAATAATAATAATAATTCATGTAGTATAGAAAAATACTTTTAAAATACTCATAAGTTCAGTTGATCATTATTCAGTTCTGTTGTTTCTGCGAGAGCAAAGAGCTTTGAAAAGTGCGTTCGTATGTACGCTTAAATTTAAAAAAAAAAAAATGCATGAGATAACTCAGGCGTATAACGGTGTCTAAATTAAATTAATATCAGGGACGAAATCCCATTACAACGAACTCCAGGGGACTGCAATTTTTGTTCGCTTTAATGAAGTTCAAGCAATGTAGTTGCAATTAAACTGGGCTGAACATTTATTTCGTTGTATCGGTATTCATTGTAATGAGATTCTTTTGCATTTTACAAGAATTCTGTGTTGCACGCATTCGTTTTTTGTCACTTATGTGAAAGATGATTATTTTTGTATCCCCCCCCCTCCCCAAGTTCATCCTTTTTTTTATTTACCTACATTCATTTACAACACACTCACACACACCTATATCGTCACCTCAAAGCAACAGTGGGATATCTTATTCCTGGGTTCCTGGGATTAGATGTCTCACTGCTGCTCTAAGGCGACGATATATATATATATATATATATATATATATATATATATATATATATATATATATTAGGGTGGTCCTTATTTATATGGGAAAAATTTTTTCTCGGAATTCAGCAAGTGACGCCCCCTAGTTTTGTGACATTATAATAAAAAGTAACGTGTGCAAAATTTGAACTCGATCGGTGAATAATAACACGTGCCCCTAATGCGTTGAACTTTAACACTTTTGACCATTTTTCCACAAATCTTCGAGTTTTTACTTCAGACCCAGTTCATCGTTTCTCCCAGGTTAGCAAAATATTTTTACAGTGAGGTAACATTAAAATTGATGTTTTTAGTTATTTTATATCATCTAAGCATTTTACATTGATTAAGAGTGAAATAATGCTTTAGAAACTTTACATTAATCGTACGCTTTTCTCAATGTATCTCGATCGTGTGTATTTTTTTCCGATAGTCTTGGACATTATGTAAAATAAATTGCTTTTGTGACTCAAATTTGGTAAATTGGTTGTGAAATTCTTCGATTAATATTGTGCTCTTCTTTCAGTTGTATCATTCACAACTTTCAGCATTTGAATGATCTCTCTTTCCTTTAAATAGCTTCCTTCATTTTGTCATAAATCAAGATCAAGTAGGAAAACATCTTTTGGTATTTGTAACTTATCAAGCAGTTTTATTGATTTGTAATTAATTCTATAAAAAGGACAATCTTTACTAAGAAAGTATTTCAAATCATCTACTCTTATCTGAAACTTATTAAACAGTCACCAGACACGTCTTCCTTATCACAAGCATTTTTTGGACTAATCTTTTGCTCTCTTCAAAGTCAATTCCTTCATCCAATACAGACAAAGCTACTAGTTTATCCTCTAAATACCACAAGTAATTTATGAATTTTCCAATCGCTGCTTCTACTGCATGTTTGTCATCAGTTTGTACGCTGCTAGTATTTTTGGCAAATTATATTATTTAAAGGAGCCTCGATTGGGTTGCTGCGATAAATTATATCTTCATACAGCATTCAACTGTAAAACAGCATTTAAAGGTTTTCTCCTCATGTAAGGTCAATTAAATTGTTTCCTTAATATATGAATATTCAAGTAATAAATTCCTTTTGCCACCCATCTGGCTCAGGAATAAGCTCCAGGGTGCTGAAAGCATATCCCTCTGAGAGGGTCTTCACCAGGAAATATTATTATAAGTTAAGAGAATTCTCTTAAAGGGAAAGTTCTTTCTCAGTATCCACTTCTTACGAACAATAATATATCATCAACTTCGTCTTTAAGAATTTAAGTGGTCTGTGTACTTGATTGAAATGTTATAAGTTCTGACTGGTGAAGATCTCTCCACAAAATGCTTAATAATGGAATATCGGAACTAAGAAAGGCAAGAACTTTTTTAGAGACACACTCTGCAGTACGATTTCAAGTGCATGATGATGGCAATCCAAATGTAATATATCACCGTTCAGCGTTTGCTCTAAAAAATTACATGCACAATTTATACGGTCGGTATTGCAAGCCATTGTATCAAACACTACAGCTTGAACAGTTAGCAATAAAGAGCAATTATCTAAGATATCATATACAACTGAAGAAATATCTCAAGAATTCTGAGTAGCTATTCAACATTTGGACCTGAAGCTGCCATGGTAAGCCTATCAGCATTCCTTTTGCAGTTACATCTTGATGTACCTTTTTATCCCAGTGAATAACTACAAAATCTGAATTTAAATACATGAAATCTCTCTCGAAGATTTTCTCTTGCTCTCTTAAGGGATGTATGATTGATCACAAGGTCATTTGGATTTAAATTTACTGCATCTACATAGACTGTTAACAAATGATCTTTCAACTTTACCCCCAATATAGTATTTGTCTGATCAGTGATGAAAGGCGAGAAGATATCAATAATTGTCAAGCTTTTTTGCGTTGTTGTAGACCAGATGTAGAAAAAAGGTTCAGTAGGTTAGGATAGATACTATATAGTATAAGGATTGTGTACTGAAATGGAAGAAAATTAATTTAAAGTATAGATTTTTACGTTATTCTGATCCGAAATTTTTTAAAATTTATATTTTAGCTATGCAAAATATAGTATATTTTTATGTTAGAAAAATCGAGGATTTTTTAAAATTTATATTTTAAAAATTAAAAATTGCATAAACATTTAAGTATATTTATAACTAAAGAACAGAAAATTAAAACTATAATTGTCATTCCTTATATTTATAGCATTGAAACCTAGTGACCCTATTTGCCACACCTATTACATACACAGGAAATTTTGTAAATCAACAGCCCCAAAGCCTGGAGGAGGCAATTTGTTGTTGTCAACGATCATTCATTAACGGCCTAGGCCATTCATTAATGAACTTTAGAATCCCTTGTGTCCATCTTGGTGGAAAGAAATGTTCCCTAGCCGCTTAGTTTGGAACGAGCTCAGAAGAGCATTATATCTGACCCAAGGCCATTGGTGTACATGTACAATCTGTAACATGTAAAATTTTATAGAATGAAAGTGAGATAATGGTCAGTCTGGAAGTAGCAGCATATATTGAGGTTCAAAATTACTGTACATATGAAACGTAAGAATATTTTTACATAAAAATGAGAAAATCTGCAATTTTTTCTTCAAAACGCAAAAAAGAAGGCCCTAGGGGCACGTGTTAATATTCATGGATTTACTTCAAAATTTGCAAGGATCATTTATTTGTATAATGGAACAAATTGAGGGGGCGTCGCATAAAATATCAACAACTTCAAAAATAAGGACCACCCTAATATATATATATATATATATATATATATATATATATATATATATATATATATATATATATATATATATATATATATATATATATATATATTATACATAAATATCTAGTTCGTGCTTTTCCGCTTCAATGGTTAATAACGGGCTGCTCGTTTTACGAGTAAAACACCCCACGAACTTTGCTTTTGTTTCGAAATGTTGGATGCAACGATATGAAATTCAATAGACAAGTCGGAGCCAGACCTCATACGTGACTGCAATTAGAAAACAACTTTTAAACTGAAATTCACTTTAGGAAAGGAAATTGACTGTTTCCTGGACCGCTTCACTGGGAGGTACCGTGCCTCACTCCATGTGGTCTGCCATCCTCCATCAGGTCCACTAACCTCTGGATCTTAATTTTGGTTTCTGTTTTATGTATGAAATGTTAATTGAATTTTCATTCGCTAAATAACGTATCAGGTATAAATCTGCTGAGACTGGCAAGGGAGTCGCTTTTAACCTTTAGCGGCATCAAAGTGCCACCTGCTAAGCCGGTGAATGCGAACTGACAGAATACGCCAGACGCTTTTGTCAAATTGATTTGTGAATGAAGAGATGCGTTGCGATGAAAGATTTTGTGAACTAAATATGAGAGATTTGTTAATGTTTTGAAGTGTAGAGATGATAATAGATTTTACACAAGTAGATGTGCAAGACAATGTTTATGAATTTTCTGATTTATTTTTAAAATCATCAACAATTCGAAAGTACCCGTTAGGAAAAGTTGTCCTCTTTCGCATAAGGTACATCTCTAAAATATTTCGTTTAGGGTTTCAGATGTTTTACAGTGTCGGTCTTATTCATCTTTGCTATAATATTATTTATTACTGCATATATATTTATGGGCCTTTTCACGGACGAATTGACATTTTGTCCAGGAAGTGATAACACAAAATTATTTTGCATAAGAAATCACAAACGTATGTGTTACTTCTTAAGCAAAACATTTTGTTCATTTCATTTAAAAATAATTACGTTTTAGTGAAATATATGAGCCGTCGCGGGCAAAATCGTTGCTTTTTCGTGGAATAGTAATTATGCGTTTATGTGGCATGTCAAACTGTTTTTACTAATAGCAACTAGTGCTATAAGGTGTCAAAAAAAAAAAAACATAAACTGTGTAAAATCCTGTTTCACTGAATATTTTGTGTTACTTTTAGAATGTAAGGTGGATATTTGCGAGGGATAATAAAAACAGTTTCCTGGAAAATAAGGAAAAAAATCGAACAAAATAAAACCTCTTTGTTCTAAGGTCATGTAAAGGACATTGGTGAAAGGTATTTTCTAACTGATGTTGATATAATGTAAGAATGTGTTTTTGATGGGTTTTACAAAAAAAAAAAAAAAAAATACCACTCACTTCTATTAAAAGGAATTGATATTTTTTTTCAATTAAAAAAATCTTTCTTTATCTTTATTTGCCACGAAAGCGAGATGTAACTCAACATCAAAATTAATAACTTCACCCAGTAAGCGAATGAACGCATAAAACGCCTAGTAGCATAAAAACGAATTTTTGTTTAAGTGATCGTATATTGCAAAAATGCGCTCAAATTATCATCCAAAATTTCTTTCTTCACAAAATAAAATACATGTAATTGTTGTAAAATAATTGCGGATAAAGTCAAAATAATAATAATGTTCAGCATTAACTAAACAAGTGTCAATAGCCATGCACTTTGCTAATTTTTTTCATCTTAACTTTTATAGTAGTTTTGTTTCACAAAAGCTTCTTATTTTCAGAGTAACTTATAAGATAAACACACCTGTAGTGACCAGTGCTTCAGAGTGCTTCAGTAGTGGCCACTTCAAGGCTTATATTTGAAAAAAAAAAGGATTCCAGGTTTCCTAATAGAATCAAACGTACCTCCTATACTTTTGAATCAAGTGGGAGACTCGGGATCCTTTTTTTTTTTTTTTTTTTCAAATGTAAACCACGAAGTGGCCACTACTGGAGTGTTTACTTTATATGACGAGTTACGACTAAATGACTGATCAATTACTTTTTTAAATAAAAAATAATGAATGATATTGAAAGGTAAAGAATAAAAGGTAAAATTCACATTCTGTATGTTGATACAGAATGTGTACTTCACCTTTCAAACAGTTTAATCAAAGATTGCGTGAACACTTTTAATTAGGTGATTCGAACTTGATTTCCTTAGATTTTCAAAGGAATTAATTAAAAAGTTATTCCCTTTTATTCCTACCGAAACTAATTTATATATTTTATTCAAAGGTTACATACCACAACTGTCAAGTTTTCATTTTAAAACACGTAAACCCAATCAAAAATTCTGTTATTAATAAGATGAAGGAATACAAATTAGTGAATGAAGACGGAAAGGTACAATTATTACTTAAAATTAATCAACGCTTTAAATTAATTAAAAAGTAAATTAGTCAGTTACTGTCCCTCACAACCACTAAATATTTATGTGAGACATTCGATCCTCGCGTATAATCTTTAATCTCATTCCAGAGTGTTGTTTCTGGATTTTTTTTTTTTTTTTTTTGCTGTCTTTCATTCAGTTGTGAATGGCGCTTGCTGATTGTTTCTAATTTTCACGTTTAATTTAGGAAATTTTTTTGAATATTAAAATGCTTAAAATCAATCTTTTAATGAAGGCACTAGACATTAACTTAAAAAGTTTTCGATCTTTATGTTTTTTTAGTTAAAAAAGTAATTCGACATTATCAGCAATAATTTAAAACAAACAAGAAACTCAGCCAAGTCATGCTCCGTACTTACTTCGAGTTAGCCTTAAAACAGGTTAACTTTCTTAACATGATATTTCCTCTTTTTAATATAAGTACATTGCCCTAGGTGCCAAACTATTCAGCTTTATGTGTAATATGGCTGTTTTGTTAATTAAGGTACGAACTAGTTTCATGTTAAATATTAACTCAGCTGCATGCGTGTGATTAATCTAATCTTTCTTACTTAAAACAAGTATTTGTCATTAATCTTCAAACAATACGATTTCATGCTCAACATGTTACTTAGTTGGCTATCGTGCATAAATTAACTAAATAAATGCATAAATAACTAAATAAATCTTTCCATCCCAAACCAATTTAATTCACTATTTTAAGTGCGTGACAGGATGTTTCAACAAACAAAAATTATGAATTTTATGTAAGAGTTTTAAATTAAATTGTGCAAAATACTTTTATAATGGCAATTGTTTTCTGCTCATATATTTTCTTAATAATGCATTTAGTATTTAGCCTTAACTTACTCACTGGCATTTCGAATTTTTCCGGGGGTGGAGGGGTGAAAAGGGTACAAGGTCAATGAATTTTATATCGAAAATTAACAAAACCACGCCCACATATATTGTAATGCATTGTTGGGGGAAATGCAATCTCCGGACCTTCTAAATTACGGGCTTACCTAATTTTAAAACAAGTCAAAGTTTTATTTAATATGATTCTTAAACTACTTATGGTTACTGTTTAAACTAAATATAACTCAAGAATAAGAGTTAACATTTTTAAATATTTTGAACTTATACGTTCACTAACGCAGCCAGATTTTTCTCTTGCGAGAAGCTCGATCATAACAAGCCAGAAATTTCCATTAGGTAGGGGCTTTTCGGTCATACAGTTTTTGCATGTTTTTATATAAACCACATGGGTTCTCTATAAAAGCAAGCTATAATATTATGCTATATTGATAAGGAATTGATCAGTCCTTTGCAATATAGCTTAAAACCAAGTGTCCTGGAGTTTATTACGCCCCTTCGCTGCGTCCCTGATTATTTTACTCACACGGAACTTACATATTGTAGACCACAGCTAATACTAAGCTTTCACTTTTTTCAATTTTGACAGTAACATTGTTTTCTTACGCTATAAGGATATGTACTTCGTATTACATAGTAATAGGCTTGGTTAAATATATTATTTCTTGAATGCACTAATATTGAAAGGGCGGTAGTTTGGTTTTCGTTTTAATGAACATCAATTTAA
This sequence comes from Uloborus diversus, assembly GCF_026930045.1. Taxonomy (NCBI): domain Eukaryota; kingdom Metazoa; phylum Arthropoda; class Arachnida; order Araneae; family Uloboridae; genus Uloborus; species Uloborus diversus. Next base: position 62,539,890 of record NC_072740.1, read on the forward strand.
TTTGTACTAGCTTAGCAAAGCATAAGAATCCGTATCGCTTTTTAAAGTTTCATTTTACGCACTAACTAACAATTTTTCGGCAGCTTCCAAGTTCCACATTAAAAATAATAAATGTAGTAGAATAAACCACTTACATCCGGCCCGATTTGTTTATGTGACATTTAGGCTTCCGGAGCAAATAAATTTGCATCAGCCGACCTAGACTTAACTTTCATGTTCGCGTGATAATATCCACGTGCTCATTTCATAAGAGACCAGCAGTCTCTTGAGAATCGTTAGTAAGTGTTGTCTCATAACCAGGTGCAAGGTCAGACACAAATGATCCCCAGTAAAAAGACGTAACAATTACCCTCTGCTACGTGGCAATGAACATGCTGTGTATTGAGCTTTTCCGGGTTTAGGTACTGTTGTCAACTAAACTATTTGCGTATCTACTCTTTCAGTTTATTTGTTAAACATTTTAGTTTGTTTTTCAACAACATTTGTTAATACACATGGAATAGAAAGTTTAGCATCTGAATATGCATGAAGCACTTATATCTCCAGTTTTCTTGAACGTACCCTAATTTCAAATTCTAAATAATTCAAGTGTAGTGCACTAATTTATTGTTCAATGGAACTTGAATGAAAAATAATACTGTGTATAATTATATGGAACTTGTTAGTCACATTTTAACTAGCTGCAGTTGCTGTTTTATGACAAAACATACCCATTCTTTCTAATTTTGCATAAACAAAAAACTTACGAAAATGCTTTTTCACTTATTGGCCAGTTTTTAAATCATATCTGAATAGTGTTTCGCTACTTATTGAAGATGATTTTTTGAAATAATTGTATGAAGGTTTTGATAAATACTTCAAAAACGGAAAATAAAGTGTGATAACTCACCTTTTGATTCTGTTCAATCAATGGGTGTATAAAGATATTTTAGTGTAACATATCGATTTTGAAAATGTCATGCCTACTTCATTTACTCGTCAGAAATTTATGGCCATAGGAATTTTCCTTTTGAAAACTGTAAGAAACATAAAAGTAATGTTAGCATTTTGAAATGAAGAAATATTGAAAAGCTTTATCTTTGACTTCTTAAATATTTGAGCATTTATCGATGCTAAATTGCAACGGATCATAAATCAGAAAATATTTGTATTTTATAAGATACACCTGCGTATTTTTACCACAAAAGAAAAACATTAAAAAAAAATTAAGAGAAAGCTATTTATTTGGAAACTTCTTTAAATGGGATTCTTGGTTCAAATGAAGGCAACTATTAATATAACTTCTCTTAAACCCTAGCAGTAATTCGAACGAGGGTTTAATATTCTTGACTGACTTGCTGAGAATTTAATACATAACTGACATTAAAAAAAAAATGTTTAAAACCATCATTATTTGAACTGTAAGTCGAGACTGACTGGAGAGTGGTGATGCTCTACTGATCCAACACATTTGAACATTAGGAATACTTTTTTTTTATTATAGGTTTTTTTTTTTCAACTCGCTTCTAAAATCATCTGATAAAATTTAACATAGGTAGCAAAGCGAGATTCCAAACTTTGTTTTTAGTTTCCAAACCTTTTGGTTTGTGCATAAAATAAGGACAATTTCAAAATGTCTTAAAACTTGTGACGTTTAGAAATGTGTAAGGTTAGAATATGTAATGACTAGTAATTTTCTTTGCAAAAGCTTATTTTCAGCCTGTAAAACCCATTTTTTAATTAAAGAAACAATAAAATAAAATAATTCTAATGCACTGGTATTAAAGTCTGAATTTGGACATAACAGATAAAAATTGTAAAAAGTGGATCGCATTGTTTAAAAGTTTCGGAAGTCCTGATCGAAGCAAATTTTGGTTAAGGGTCATCCTCAAATAATGTCACGTTTTAATAGGGAAGAGGACTTCCCATAAAACTGTGAGTTAGTGACAAGGAGGAGGAAGGGGTAGCGAAAAGAAACATCGAAATTTTTTAGCAATATTTTTATGAAAAACAGCTTGACATGTGTCAAGGGAAACGGGTAGGCGAGGTGAAATGTGGCTCTTTGTAAAAGAGGGGGGAAAGGGTTCAAATCTGTTGAAAAAAATTGACATCTTTTATAGACAGCCCCTTGTCAGAACAATGAAAAAATTGCCTTACAAAATTTCCAAATAAAATGAATTTCTCAATGTTGTAGTGAATAAGTTATGACATTTTTTTATTGCAATAACGTCTTTAATTTCAAAAGAGGGATTTACTTAAGTAGAAAATACTGTTTTCAGGGGATCTAGGACACATTTCGAAAAACGTTTTGTTAAACCGTTCAGAGTTTCGAAGGATTTTGCACTGAGTTACCATCAATTTTCAAGTATAATCATAACATAAATATTTAAAAAAAAATTAATTTAAATTTAGTTTATTTTTTTAAAAAATGGGGTAACTTTAATCCAAAATACTCTTGGAAAATTTTCAAAAATTTTTCAAAAAATTATGCACAAATACTTTTTTTTTTTTTTGCTTTTTATTCGGCAATTTAAAAAATATTAATTCAATAAAAATAGAAAATATATTTGAATAAAAATTTAAAAAAATTCTAAGATCCTTTTTTTTTTTTAATAATATTTTTTCCAGTAAACTTTTTTTTTTCTTTTTGAAAAAGATATGCTCCAAATTGCATTACTTTGTCTTTATCAGTTCTTGCCTTATAAAAGTTTGAATTCAAAAAATCGGGAGAAATTGCATCATGGAGAAAATCTTGTTTTAAAGTTTTAAAGTTAAAAATATTAATTAAAAGCGGGCCAAAAAATAATTATATCTTTCGTTCTAATTAAGATAGAAACAAGATTCAAAAATCATTTTAAGCAGAAAAAAACGATTTTTTTTTTTTTTTTGAATGATAAAAATTTTTAAAAATGCAAAACTTGACAATTTTTATGTCCCGTACCCCGTTAAAATTTATACTTTCGCTATGTAATATTAAAAACACACATGGGCGCTGGTGCAATCTGGTCCCTTCCAACTTCTTTATCACAAGAAAAGAAGAATTTGCGACAAATGTATTTTTTTTAACAGCCGTCACCTGAAAATTGTTATTTTTTCTTTGATATCAGTGACTGTAAACCTACTTTTCCTCACCGCGTGATCAATCGGGCTTCCTCTCCTCTCTTTTCGTTATTAGATAAATGCTTTAAATAGTAGTAGAGAATTTGAAATACTCTTGGTTTGGAATACTCTTAGAGCCATGGCTATCCCGGTTATCAGAATCTCCCGGTTTTCTGGATCGCTAAAGAACCCTATTTACCGAATGTTTATAAAGTTAAGGACCATACAATAAACAATTATATTGGAATACTTCTTTAGACTTCAGTTGGAATAAATTAGAGAAAATGCCAGATGTTCAAGTGCCCCTTTTAAGTGTCCACCGAGAATTTTTTTCGGAAACATTGCCAAGCCTGAAACTAGACGCCTAAACTTAGAACCCTCTCTAATTTTTCAAATTATTCGAGAGTATATATGGTATTTATGCGGTATTATATGGTATTCATAATAATACGTTTTTTTTTAATGTACATAATAATGGCAATTAATTGCTATATATGCTCGCGAAAATGCTTACGGTATTTATAATCAGAAACAACATGAATATTTAGTTAATTTTCGGTAAGATACACTTTTTAAAATATGAGCTAGAAATGAACACTTAAAAAGTGACGGAAAAATCGAGCAACATTTTCCAGGTTTTCTAAACACCGGATAAAAATTCTGTACTACGTCAAGCAACGACTGTCGTAAAAAAGTTTTTAATATAGCAAGAATAGTTTTACTTTTCTTTTTTTTAAATGTGGCATTGCTAATTCAAAATTGAAACGTCTTTATTCATAAAAATCGCCATCGTGAGTAAGAAATTTGATTTATTTTGGTAGCAGTTACTCTTGTTTAAAATTGAAGATGGCTAATCATTGGAATGATCGAGAACTGAAACGCAACTGATCCTCATAGCTCCATTGATACATCCTTATGCTCGAATTTAATATTCCGAAACTCGGTTCACCCAAAACACGACCAAGAGTGTTTCGGGACTAAACCCTGGGGGTTTCGCGTTCGACTGACCACCTAACCGGAACATCTTCCAAGCATCCCAGCTCCCTCGGTCTCGTAAACTGAGATGGTCAAAGTAGGCAACAATAGGCTGTTTCGCCACTGAGTTTAATTTTAATGCTCGATTCGCAGTATTTCGTATTAGGAAAAAAAAGAGTGGCTACAACATCAAGAACGTTTTTTATCTGTTTTTTTTTTCAACAACTAGGGTTGTTTAATGAATTTCCTTCTGCCATGGCTTAGAGTTAGATATATTTTTGCTTTGTGTTTGGCATATAGCGAGTCGCAATGATCCATTTCTTTATGAGATGAATGAACCTTAAGTAAGGTGTTGTCTCGCGACGGCGTCATTTTATTCTGCTAATAAAACTTTCAAATTTAGACACGGTAAAAGTGACTGGGTATTTCTTTAGCAATATCTAGCGTACAAATTTATCACAAACAAAGATATTTAAATGTATCCATTAAAAATATATTGCCACTTTAAAATCGAATTTTTTTCAATTAAAGTTTAATTAATATTACCCCCCCCCCCCCCCAACTGCGCACATTTTATACCGCATAGATAATTTATTTCCTACCATTTGCCTCATGTATTGTGGTTATAAATAACAAAATAATATACTTTTTGTTTGTGTGTACACTTTTGTGATGTTTAGTATGGATAATAACTGAAATAATAGACTTAAATTTATGCAAAATTTCAACTTTTTGAAACTCAAAGTGATTGACAAGAGCGCAGAAATTTAAAAAGGAAAAAAAGGAACGCTTTAAAAAAAGAAAAAGAAAGAAAGAAAGGAAAAGAAAAGAAAGAAAGAAGAAAGAAAAAAAGTTATTTGCAAAGATTCAATTTATCAGAAAACAATTTAAATAGTTTATTTTTAATGTGATTCTTTTTTAATTGAATCGTATCTGTAAGACAGTTACGCACAAACGCCTGCCTGAAAAGTGATAGTTTGCAAAAAACCTTAACTGAGATTTGACCCGCACTAAGTCTGCGGGACTTCTCTGATCATAATAGTGACATAATTAACAGCGCTAATTGGACACTGTGACGCTAATTGGACACAAACACCACATATAATAATAGTACAAGAATTATTAGTGACCCTAATTGGGCAAAAACAGTACAATAATTTCGCTCGGAAACTTTACTTGCGTACAAGCAATTACACTTACTTAAGCTTAGTTTATTTACGCTTAACCTCTCACTTACAGTGTCTCTAATTTTATGGATAGCTTGAGGAAACACATTTTTGAAAAAAAAAAAAATATTTTTCATACAAAAGCAAAAGTATGCTCTGCATTTAAATAGCATACAAGAAGCTATTCCCTTAAGTTAGAATTTATCGCAACGTGCATGCCGGATTAACTTTCACTCACAAGTTTGCGGACTATGTTTGAAGTAATGATGAAACCGCTCAGAGTTTAGTACTTAAATCATCTAACTCTTCAGATGGTATTGCTAACAATTAATTTCATTTTGAATCTATAAATAAGAAGTTTCTGTTAAATAATTCTCCAAGTCTGTTTTCCATGATACCTAATGACCTCCGACAAAAAAAAAAAAAAAAGAAAAGAAAAGAAAAAAAAAAGAAGAAAAAAGGAAGAAAAAGAAAAAAAAAAGAAAATTTCCAATAATGTTCAAGATCTAAAATTTAAAGTTTACTTAATATGGACCAAAGCAGTTTAGTTTCGCCAGATTTGTATGCCTGAATACGAATGTCATCAGTATGCCTCCTTAACTTTAGGCATATTTTACAACATAAACTCAAAAAAGAAAAAGAAAGAAAGAAAAGGAAAAACCTGCTAAACTTAAGCTAAACATATCTTAAACAGAAAAGAGGAAATCCAAAAATGAAAAAAAAAAAAAAAAAAGGAAATACTATTTCAAAAAACATCATCAATGAAACATGCAAAAATATTTGATTGTTCTGTCACTGCCCTCCACATGATAAATAAGAATATTCAAGTATTTCATTAAACCAAAAAGCTAATTATTTTAGGTGACAATTTATGGGCATACAATTACTGTAGTTAATATTGACACTATAACTGCTTCTGTAGAAGATAGGATTATGAAATTTAAAAAAAATAAGTTTGATTAGAAAAATAAGATTCATAATAGTTTTTAGTAAAACAAAACCGATGACACAATTTACTGCATTCCTTTTAAACGATACAATGTGAACCACTTAATCAAGCATCCATCTCTATTTTGAGATCGATTTTATGTTTCTGAAATTTAAGAACTGCTGACGGAAAACTAAAGTTACTGAATTTAGGAACGCTCAAACTTCTGAGCGGATTTCAAGGCAAAACGAGTGTCTAATTAACTTTAAATTTGTCTTTAAGCATATATTTACGTTTTGCATTATCCGAATACTGATTATCATTTAAAAAATAGTTAAAGGAACCTTTTGATTCTATCATCAGTTTATTGCTTTAAAAAAAATATTTATACATAGTTTCAATAACATATGAATTAATAATGCTCGTTAGATATTTTACAGCTGGCAATGTTTATTAGATATTTTATGTTTCTCTATTTTGAGTTTTTTAAGTCACAAAGACCGCGCAGCTAAAAATTTTGGTGAAACATATTAAAAAATAAATACATTTTGCATAATTTTAACAACTAAATAAGTTATAAAAGATCAACGTAAAGGAGTCAATGAATTACTATTTCGCAAAAAAAAAAAAAAAAAAAAAGAAAAGAAAAAATATTTGTCTTTTACTTAGATAATATCTAAGTCGGGGAATGTGGGGCAAAGTGAAATAGCGGGACAAAATGAAACGGTGAAATATTTACTCTGCTTTAACGCCACATATCTAGTAATATTATAACCATGTAGTAACATAGGTAGTCTATTCCAGTCAGGAAAAAAATACCTCTAAATATCAAAAGATAAACGAGCAATTTTACGATACTACGAGCAATTTTCGAAACATGATACTCATATCGTAATATTTTGATGTAAGTCAATTTTTATTTTTCTTATTATTAAGTGATAAAGTTTTTGTTTTTGCATTTTAAGTATTGATTGAGACCTGCTAATAATCGGTTCAGTAATTATTTGGTTAATATTAAGCATATTCGTAATAAATAAAATAAATAAAAATTAATGTTTTAATGCAAGTTTTATTATAAAATATATTGTTTTTGTCTTTACATTCCGTAATTTTCAGAACAAGTTTCCAATTTGTTCATTTTGAAAAAAGTAAGTTATCTTAACTATTTCACTTTGCCCCATATTCCCTTAATATGACCGCAAGCAGCATTACCACTATAAAAAATGTAGCAATTGAACTGAAATTGTTTGCCATTTTTGAGACATTTACTAATTAGTAAAAAGTGACACAGCTAAAAAAAAATGCAAATAGCAATGAAAGTTGCAACCATGTTCTTTGTTGTTACAAGAGTGGTTATTGCTAAAATGTAAACGTATAGATAAAAAGAAATACGACAAAACCATTACGTTTGAAAACTCCCATCGTTTTCATTGAAATATTCAGTTCCTTGAAATCTCAAAGCACTTGTTGTGTATTTTATACGGCTTTTCGTGCTTCTTACCCTGATTTTGAGTTTTAATATTTGTGCCAAATGCAAAATTTCTACCTTTTGCACTTTAAGCGAAAGAGTTGACGCTCATCTTTTCGAAAGTGTTTTACTAATTTAATTACTCAAAGTTCACCAATAACACACAGGGGCGGCTCGTCGCTATGGGCAGGGTGGGCCCGGCCCACCCAAAAAATTGTAATTGATAAAATACATTATTAACAAAAATATCGTTTTGTGTTTCAGTTTAAAAAAAGTAAAAAGTAAGGCGCACAACAGATTTCAAACATCTAGCCCTCCGCCCCCTTCTCCGCATATCTCTAAACATAACCAGAAAGTTTTTAAATCCCATTAATTTTAGCGCTGTGCACAGTTTTGGGAGCTGCGGGCTCGCGTGAAGCTGCCCCCGAAACTAAGAGTCACGCCTCAGCCAATCGCAATGACTGAATCAGAAAGCGAAAAACGGCGGGTGATAACACCCGAAGGAATTCATTGCAACTCAAGGGTGGGCAAAATTCGCCGAGCCCAAACGAAATCGTAGTTGTCTATAGCGGTTTGTAGGGAAGAGTCGAGGTCAGCGGAGAAGAGTCTAGCAACGTCGCTCACTAGAATAACATGTAAAAGGGCAGAGAATCGGCTGCCCCTGTCCATGTGTCAGGGAAAACCTTTTATCATACCGTTCCGCTTCTGTTTTTTTTTGTGTCTTAATTTTTTCCTCTTCAACAGGTATTACTATATATATATATATATATATATATATATATATATATAAGGCATGGAGATTGCCGGTTTCATGAGATTCCGTACATTTGTTTTACAACGCATGCATAATTTTTTTAGTTATTTGTTTGTTTTTGGAATTAGAGATGCTTATTCTCAAAATTTCTGTGTAAGGACTTTCTTTTCGAATAGTAGAGCAGCCCGGTGGTCTGACGCACCGGCAAAAAAAAAAAAGAAAAGAAAGGCTGATCCTCAGATTTTTTTGGTCGTTCACGCAAAAAATAAAAAAAAGGAAAAGAAAGGAAACTCCATAATACCTAATGATAATATTATCCAACACTTTATCTTTTACGTCAGTTTTAAGATTAATTTTCATAATTTTCTATGATTTCTCAGTAGCTTTTTTAAAAATTGTGTCCATTTTTTTGACCACAGTTACTTCTTGTCTTAACATTTAAATACTTGTCTAGCAGTTATTTAATAGAGTTTTATTTATATATTTACTTATTCATTTATTATTATTATTACTTTGTAAAAAAGGAAGGGGGAAAAAACTTCAACCGTTCGTATTTTTTTTTCATTAGTTTTTAACGGTTCGCGAACATTTTTTTTTTTACAAGTTAACAAGAAAACAGCGCAAGTCCGCGTGAATGTTTTTGAAAAGCTTTTGCAGGCCCGCATGTCAAAAAATGTCGAGAGACACTGTAGAAATTACATTACTGTTTTTCATCAGATCGCAATTCTATTGGTACGTACCTTAGCTTTTTTTTTTCTATCATATAGGATGGGTATAGTTTTGACATTAATTAAAATATTTAAGATCCTTTCAAGCTAATGTGCCTATAACTAGTCGATTAAATATTTTGTTAAGGGTATATGTGTGACCGTAATTAATTTTTCAACCACTCTTACTCAAAATTATTATTTAATGATGATGATAAAACATAAGTTAAATTTGAAAGTCGATTAGTAAAAAATGCAGCAATAGAAATATTATGTTTATTTCTTTTATTTCATTTACTTATTTTTGTTGTTGTTCAGACGGACCTTTTAGACGCTTTTTGTCAGTTATCCATGTTTTAATTTTAAGGTTACTTGAATTGTTATGTCAAGATGCGTATACTGTAGTTAAAGTATTTTTTTTTAAATATTGTTGAATACCTTTTTATTCCTGTCCTGAAAATAATTTAATCCACCAAGCAAAACCATTTTTCACGGGGGTGTTTTTAGTGGTAAGGGGTCTTTCTCTTTTTGAGAGTCTGGTTCCTTAATGTTTGACAGTGTGCCACCCCTCTTGGAGGGTGGGGAATGGCACAGTTGATGAGATTTATATTTTTATTACAACATATTATTATTATTACTGCTGTTAATATTATTATCAATTCGATCGCTTAAGGGAAGCAGAGTGTTTCATTTAAAATATGCAGGGTGTTCCGTTTTAACCAATAAGACCTTCATTTTCGCAACTGTTTGTTCAAGGTGGATACTTCCAATTGCAGAAATGTTCAAAATCAGATGCAGAGTTAAGATACTAAAAGTATAAAGCGAAAAAAAAAGAGTCAAAAACTAAAAATAACTTTTTATACTGACCCTAGGTCTCCTAACTTATATTTAGGGAAATAATCTCAATTGAAATATATTACTAACACAAACAATTTGACATTTATGCGACCAAAACTCAAGGAGATATTCGAGTTTAAAGTTTTAAGGGACCAGATAGAAATGAGATAGGAACTTATCGTCCTTTCAGAAGAATGATAGGTTGTCAAAGTTAAAAAACAAAGTATTTGTTTTTTAATGCTATTCAAAAACAAATGCAAATTTTATGCTGTGATACGCGAAAACACTACAAAACATTAATCAATTTGAAAAACCAGTTTTGCACACTAAAATTTTAAGCCTTTTTAAACTGCTATATTTTCCCTCAAAAGGTGTTATTGACAGTGAGTGTGAAGTGGTGTAAGTCACGAAACGCTGCGTTTCATATCTGGGTGAACATTGGTCGTACTAATGTCAAACTTTTTGTGTTGGAATTACATTTTAATGGTGATGACTTCCCTGAATATAAGTTGGAGAACCTAGGGCCCGTATAAAAAATTGAATTTTGTATGTTTTGACTCATTCTTATTTTTGCTTCAAACTTTCAATTCCTTAACCTTGCACCAGATTTTGAACATTTTTGCAATTAGAAGTATGCATCTTGGACAAACGGTTGCAAAAAAGAAGGTCTTGTTGGTAAAAACGAAACACCCTGTATAATCTATGTACACGAAAACCTGTTTTTGTGTGGTCTTTCGTACAATTTTTTTGTGTGATTTTTTTTCCCGCGATATATGAAAATTTCAATCAGATTGGGACTGAATTGACGAAATTATTTTTGAAACAGAGAAAATGTTTTTTAAAATGAACGAAGTTATCTTTAAAACGAACAATTTGTTTTTATGAGGTTCTTATCCACCGCACAAAAACAGGTTTGGGAGTATTAAATCAAGTGGTATAATTTTGTAGGGCTATCTGAAGTTTGTATTAACTGATTTAAGTATCATTTTATGTTCCTCAGCATTAGTTTACCAACCATTCTTTTCATCATTTTATCTGTGTAAACATATAAGGGTCATTCTCCAGAAAACGTAACTTTTGAACGCAAATATTTTTCAATTTCGAAACCTTTTGTTTTCTTTTTTTTTTTCATTCTTACAAGAAAGTGTTACCTTCTAGAAATAACCATAAACAATGGCCCAGCTAAGTTCCAATTATTTTACTCATAAATAAAAAAAAAGATTACTGGGAGTATACCCTCAGGAAAATTGATGAGAACATCACTGCTTTTAATTAAACAAGTTATTAAGCAACAAAAACAGTCACAGAAGGTGTATGACACGCCACGAAGGTGAGAATTCACATGTTGTGAACCAAAAATTTTCTAAAAAAATTAAAAGATTGTTGTCAGGTTTAAATAGATATATTTTTGATGACATTAAAAATCATCGTTAAATGAATTGTTCCCTAAAGTTTTTACTGTAAAAGCCGTGTGACAGAAAAGTTACACTTTTTGAAGAATGACCCATAAACATAACTGCGGGCCCACCCACTAAATTAAGGCACGAGCCGCCACTGATAACACACCACAAAAAAATGCAAATTTTGCGTCTGAAAAAATACCAAAAATACACAAGTCCTTTCTGCTGTTTCCAATGCAACGATATTACAGTTGAGAACTGGTCCTTTAAAATGCTTATAATACTAACTAAAATATTGGAAATTAGGCCAAAAATGATCAAGGTCATCAAAGTTCAATGGGTGAACGCTCCAGTCAAAAAACATCCTAGTAAGTAAATTTTTAATGTATTGTGCATTCGAAAAACATTTCTTATAAAACTTAATGTCAGTCTTTTTTCATTTTGAATGTATCATCTATTACTTTGGCTATTATACAAGTAGAAGTAAACATACTAAAGGCAAGTACAAATCTTCGTGGATGTGGTCTATTGTGATGCCATTACATGACGAACTGTGCCATTTTTATTTTGACATCAATCCCTTGTTCTCCAAGCAAAGGTAAGTTAACTAAATTATTAGATCAAGCAATTTAGACTGTGTGATAAGTGTTTTAAACGTGATTAGTTTTGAAAGCATTGAATATATATATTCTAAGACAGTAGGACGTAAATAATGTATTAAAAATAGCCAAGTATTTCTAGATGCTTCATTGAGGTAAGTGTTTTTGGTTTTACGAGAATGAACATCCGCTTCGGGCAATATTTTTGGCTCGTTCGTATGCAAAATGAATACCAATGTTTTGTGTTAAACTGTTACAGTTCTTAGAAGGACATTAAAACTTTAAGCTTGCATCTTTCCTCATTAAAGCTGCAAATTAGTCCTTTTTTTTACTAGACACAATAAATAAAAAGCTGAAAGATATTTTTGTAGCCCCTCGTTACATCGTGCCTCGTTATAAAGCGCATATGGGTATGATATAATAATTTCGCATTATCTCCCGAAAAATTGTAAGTAAAGAAACACGTTTCTTTAAATTGGACACCGCCAAAGCTAAAATAATGTATTTCTTGAAAATGTTTGTTTATATTCGTTTAATCAACTAAAAAAGACTGATATTTTTTTTCTGAATTTGCTGTAGTTTAGTGTGGATATAGAGAGGTAAATACAGAGAGAGAGATTGCTACCTATAAATTGATAAGGATTTTTGAAATTAACAGATAGGTATATTGAAATAAATATCAAAGGATTAAATAAATGTAGAGAGACACAAAGATATATATACAAAAATAGATTGAAAGTTATTTAGGTAGACAGATTTAAATAGATCGATGTGTAGAGATACCGACATTGACTGAAATATTTTTCGCACCGCTGCTAACTTTACTTAAGCAGCAGCCAAAGAAAGTTGAATGGCGTACAAAGCGAATTATTTGAAAGGGCAAACCAACTAACTACCGAAGGCGGCAAGTTAAAAATAAACGTTTAGTATATTTTCAAAAATCTTCCAAATTTTATTTTATTGTCAAGTTTAGACAGTCTTTTGTTTTCTTCTTTTGATCTTTATTAAAAAATAAGTATATTTTAGCCTGTCATCGTAAAAGTATTATTTTAGTGTATAAAATGTGATTTTAAAGGGAATGTGAGCAAGATAAGTTACTTAACATAATTTACAGAAATGTAATATAAAAGCTGTGCTTGTGTGGTAAAATTCTGAGTATTTTCCGTTAAAAATGCATTGCCAAAATGCTCCGACATTTGTAGTTTGATACATGATTCTTATCTACTTTAATGCACGTATTTAAATATTAAAATCCTGTTTTTAGTTAGCTTTCTTAGGATTACATAATAACAAACTCGTCATTAAAAACTCTTGAGGTTTATTAGAGCGTTTATCATGTGTTTAATAAGCAAAAACTTTTTAAAAAGTGAAAATACCGTAGAATAAATTACAAAATACTTTTTTCCTTTGAAACAGCTTTAGGAAACTAAAATATCAAATATGTTCATCTAGGAAAAAATCAATGTTACATAGTCGTAATCTTTTACCTGACAAATGAACCTTGTTTAAACTAGCTACTTCATTCTTGTAGACCTGTTGGAGAGGAACATGTAAGATCACTTAACTTTCGTAAACAACGTTTTTCACATCATCTTCAAACAATGGTGTGTGATGCCTGCTCATTTGCTTGGAAACATGCGAAACTCTCAAAATGCCTTTCGTTTTTTGTCTAGTCTTCTTTTACCAATAGATTAGTTTCATAAGTTATCACTAGTGATAATACATTTTTTTCTCATTTACCTCATGATTCGAAGCTCTCAAAATGCCTTTCGTCACTGGTATCTTCGCTTACCAATAGTTTAGCTTCATAAATCACCACAAGTGTGGTAAATAAAGTTGTTTCCATTTACCCCATGACTCAAAACTCTCAAAATGCCTTTCGTAATTTGTCTAGTCTTCGCTTACCAACACTTCAGTTTCATAAATCACCACAAGTGTGAAAATACAATTTGTTTCATTCAGCCCATGACACAAACTCTCAAAATGTCTTTCGTAATGTGTCTAGTATTCCTTTGCCAATAGTTTAGTTTAATAAATCACCACAAGTGTGGTAAAACAATTTATTTCTATTTACCACATCTTCCCATTTACCTCAACGAGCCAAACTAGAGTAAGTAAAAAAAAAATTGTGCTTTTACGTTTATTTGTATATTATGCCGTGTGCAGCTAAAGGGCAGTAACTGCAAATTTTTTATTTATTTATTTATTTATTCGAATTTTTGTCATCTATTGTACGTTATCTTTATTGTACAAGCTCGCTAATTTGGTTTCCGATGGAAAAAAAACGCGAAAAGAGACGATTGATTCCAACATTTCCCTATTGTTAGTATTGAATGCAAAACGCGTTTCTTCAAATGTCTCGAAAACTCATTTCTGCATGTACTGCCGTATACCTGCACACGGCAGTATTGTATATAAAATCCTATTCCACGGATTAATCTTATTCGAGCCATGTGAAATTAATTCTAAAAAATCCTTTGTAATTATTTACTAGTGTTTAAAAAGCGTGCTTCCCATCCGTTGTATGTGCCAGACAAATGTTTTCCATATTTCATGTAAATTAATAATTATGTGACTGACGTCCGTCTGACTCTGAGGTACAGACTTATGATTTAAAAACAATTTCATATTCATCAAAAAGTAGAAAAACATTTCAAAAATGTATTAATGCCTATTTTCAGCTTTCCAAACTTTTTCTGAAACTTTTCGGTGTGGCTGAAAATAAACACATAAATTAAATATTCTAAATTCTCAACGCATAAACCTATTTGCATAAGCAGAAGTAAAAAGATTATATAACGTTAGTTACGAGCAATAACTCTCAGGCAATGACTGTTTGGACAACTGCGTTTTCAACGAAGTTTGTAAGAAATCTTTAAAGCATTTCTCAATCGGCCTCTGAATGCAGATTCAAAGAAAAGATAATGTGAGATGATTAAATTATTGAAAAAATATTTTTATCTTTCATTAAGTGAAAAACGTGCGGACATTTAATTAGATTTAAGTCGTTTATGATATTTTATTTAATTAGGATGCACTCTTCATACCTATTGCTGAATAAATTGTTACAAAATTTGTACCACGTTTCGAAATGAATAATAAGTAGTTACTTTGTTTCCTATATTTAGCTTTCAGGATTTTACTTTCATAATCTCTCTCTCTCTCTTAGTACATCTAATAAAATATTTACTGCTGATGAAAGTTAACAAAGTTGGTTCTCTGTTTAAAGACTTTCAAGGAACCACAAAAAGTTGGCTTTTAGTGGAATGAGTCCTTAAATACACTGTTAAAAAAATTCTGAAATTTTAACGGAAAAAGTTGCCAGTGACTTTTACCGTAAAAATCCTATTTTACTGTAAAATTTTACGGTGGAATAAACAAGAGTTAAAAACAGCAACATGGGAGGAGCATGTTCGATCTCGGGACCTGCGTATTGATAAGCGGCTCTGCTGCCCACTATACCATTTGGCGCACATCGAGTGAGAGGGAATACAGTGTTATGCACTTCTCACAGGCCCGTGGTGTATCAATTGGCGCTGCAATCGTTTCTTTTTTGGGGGGCACAATTTACTGTAATTTTTTTCCATACTGTCAACACTCCATTTTACAGTAATGTTGATAATAAAAGTTTCCTGAATTTTTAACAGTGTAGAATGCTTCAAAAACTACAGTGGAGCATTGAGAGTGAAAAGTCTTTAAATAGAGAAAGTCGTTAAAAGGAGAATCAACTGTATTTTAATGAGAATCACATATGCAGCAGCAATGCATTAAGTCGTGTAAAATGCAAAATTACAAAAAACGAGCCAACAAATGCAAAAGGTCCTCGCCAGTAGTGGATTCGAGTAACCATTTATACTCAAATCGATTATGTACTGCATTTCAAAAAAGTAGCAGATCAAAACATTGTTAAAAACAATTTAAGGCGCACTTTCACTCTAACAGATTTCGATCAAATCAAATACAATCAATTGTATCTACTAATAGTGAAGCTAGAAATTTCCTTTGCTCCATCAAAAGGAAATTTCTTGCTACGCTACTGGTAGATAGAATTAGATCGAATCGAACACAATCAAGTTGAATGAGTCCTTTAACCAGCAAGTTTTGAAAGTAAATAATTAAATAAATGGCAAAGGACACCCCAACTAAGCTTGGAAGTGTTTAGATAAATAAATGAAGGAACACCCACTAAGTTGAAAAATATTTAAATAAATAAATAAATAAAATAAAATAAAGTTTTGAAAGGGCTGATTTTTCTGCATACGAAAACATTTGTTCCAAGTTTTAAGACAATTAGAACAGGAAAGTGCTACTGCAGAGCTTAACTGCATTGTTGCCGTTGCACAACAATGAACGAAAGCGAGATCGGGGTAACTTCGGTTTCGTAAAATTGCGGAGAATGCATTTTATTTGGTCTAACTTCCTATGAAACATCCAATTAACACAAATATAAGATAAGGGGATTTCAAGAGGAACCGACGACGCTCTTTAAGAACTGGAGTTCTTACACTAATGATTAATTTCAGGAATTGTTCTTATTCTAATGAGAATTTTCAGAGTCCCTTATTCAATTGGGATTTTTTTTTGTAATAGTTTTACTGATTTACGCAAACTTAGCTGAATTTATTTAACTAAACGCACATTGTTTTCCTTTTCACGACAACTCTTCATTCTGTCGGAATGTCGCAGTGGATAATTTCTAAACTATAACAAATTCCGAAAGGTCGCAGGTTATTTCCAGGTATCATTCCGGAATTTCACGGGTTGCCGACAGTTTCCGTTGAAAATCAAGTATTTCTCCAAAAACGTTCCCTGAATTGATACAAGTTGCATGAATGCAAACTTCTCACAATTTTGAAAATGTTTTTAGCTTCCAGTGTGAAAATACACTCAGCGTTTTTAGCCTTTAGCTGAATTGCGGCATGCCCTGAGTGACGGAACCCTAAATGAGGGAGAAATGCAATCTGTGGATACAGTAGCTTTTCAAGAATTGCACGCAGATGAGGTGTTAAGCATTTTCTTGCAATTCTGCATCAGCATTGGCCATATTTGCTAAAATGTTTTAAGAACTTTCCTGTGCCAAGCTATTATTATAAACACATTAAAATTTTTTGGAAGACTCCTAATTAAAGGTTTCTGAATTCTTAAGAAAGATTCCAGAATAATTTCAGGAAGGGTTTCAGCGGGAAACTTTCCTGTTTTTGCCAGACATGTTACCAGCGGATTTTAGGCACACTAGCTCTCCATTATTTTCCATTAACGTTTCTTAATTTCTTCTGCACTTTTTTTTTCCATATATAAATTCAGTTGAAAAAAGTGCGGTTTTTCTGATGTTTTTAAGTTTATCTGAGAGATCATTACAATTTAGGAGTTGTAACTTTTGATATTTTTATATATTTTACCTCTAAAACAATAAATTGCATTAAAGGAATTTCTCAATACTTATCTCATCTTACATGAAATAAATTTCTCGGTTTCATTTCTTTTTGAAAATTTGAAAAAATCTTATTGAAATCTAGAAAATTAAAGGAAGATGGGCACTGGCGACAGTTTCAAATCTTTGCCCCACCTTGGAAAAATCAAATATCGGGCACTGATGGCACTGACAAACACAGACAAAGTCAAACAATTCCAAAATTTTGTGGTAATATGGGTGACAAAAAAACATGATTCCGGGTTACATTTAATTCTTCAAACATTAGGATTTTTTCCAAACTGAAAATACTCGTTTTTTGTGCTGCAAAAACAATTACAGTATATGATTCCCTTGCTCATTCAGTTATGAAAAAAAATTATGTTTTTTTAAATTACTTCCGGAAACTTTAAAAAGTACATATGAGAGGCACAGCGACGGATGTCACAAAAATCAAATTGTTTTGGTTTTTCATCATAAATATCAATTTATATTCTTCCATGGTTTGTATTCACAAGAGTCCGTTTTCCCCTAAGACATGAGGAATCCATAAATTAGCTATACACTAACACTGAGTTCCGTAATAAGATTTAAAAGAAATGGCATTATCGTAGACGGTTTTCTTGGTGAATTTTTGTTTAAATATCGGAACAACTCAAGAGTCAAAGATTAAGTGTCTAGAAATTCGTAGGGCCATGTGCCCCCTGAGCCCTTGACCCCCCCCCCCCCCCCCCCCGACGCTACGCCTATGATTGACGGATCAGACTATTTAAGAAAAGCTAATAAATAATTTTAAAAATTCCAGAAGCTACCAATTCTTGTTAAAGTTGGCGGCTTTCTTAAAGTGTTGTCAGATTTACTGACGAAAAATCTCGGTAATAGTGTAACAAGAGAATAATTAACTCTGCTTCAAACAAAATTTTACTGTGGTCTTCCGGTTGTGACTTTTTTATTTATTTATTTTTTTCATTATTACAGTATTCATTTTGTTCCCTGTGAGTAAAGAACTAAAAGAAACTTCATACTTTAAAAAGCGAAGTAAAAATAAAGAAATGAAAAAAAAAAAATTGTAGATTTAGTTTCCGTTTGAAAAAAATGTTATAATTATATAAATATAAATCTATGAAACATTAATTACTATTCTATATTCGAAATTCGGCAATATTTACATTTTCATATTCATTTAATTAGGACTGCATCAAGTTGAGACGTGAGCTGTGAAAAATCAACTTCATCGCTTCTGTTAGGGTTTCAGTCGTTGAGTAAGGTATGATCTATACCTATTTATTGCAAGCATATTGTCTATATAATTTGATGTGAGTTGTCTTTTTCAAATAACTAACCTGCAGATTCGATAAAATCGTCAATGCATGCTGAGAACAACTCATTTAAACCTTCTAAATTATCAAATTTTGTGATTGTACTTGTTTTAAGCTTAAGTACGAATTTGTATCAATTAGGCTTGAATTTATATTTTTACGTTTCTTTTTAAAACAATAATTAAAGGTCGTGGAGACAATTACGTTTGGATTTGAATAAATAAGTTTGTATGTTGTATTATTTATGTGCTAGTAATTAGAAATTCAGCCTCGTGATATATCTGACTAGTATGCTATTAATAACGGCGAATGATCTATATTCAATTTCCTTTTACTTAGTGTATAAATTAATTTTTATTGACTATAAATGAGAGATGTCTAAATGATTGATTTTTATGCAATAAAATATATCATTGATTCCCAAACAACGACCTGAATTAAAAAGTTTAGAGAGAAAAATATCATACCCTTTACAGCTTCAAAAAACAATCAACGGCAAAATAAAATTAATAATTATGTGTGCTAAGTATAACTGCAATTACTGAAAAGTATGACTGCAATTACATACTGCCTTTTCACCAGTTATTTATCTTCGTGCTTCAAAATAATGGAGGAGATTCTAAGAAAGAAAACATGACAATTAAAGAAACTGGATTCAAATATATGATAGTCGGTGGGTGATTGATAAATAGTGTACTTAGTCACTAAACACTACTTTCAAATGGTGATAAATAGGATTAAAATTTTCTTTTGGCTGTAGCATACAAAAAGAAAATAAAACAATTACATCGAAGAAAGTTTTTGAATTATATTTACCTATAGGTTCTGAATAAAAGCAGTGAGAAGCAAAAGGGATGTAAGTGGTTTTTTTTAAGTTTCTAGTAAATTGCATTTAAAGACACGTAGGCTTTCATTGAAATTTTTTCAAACTATGCTGTATAACAGTACCCACCAGAGCTACTAGTACCATATCTTACCCTAAAACAGAGGAAAGGTTCTCCTGCCATTTGTACTGATTATCTACATTTTTTTTTAAATTTTGGCACTTACTTTCCTTTACTTCTCACTGCCTCATTTGTTTTATAAAAATGTTATTCGCTTATTATCGGTGGATTTTGTTTCTTATTGTGTTTAATTAACTAGTTTTAATTCAGAAAAATTACGAAGCAGTGGCAATTTTTCAGCAAACTAGTAAAACCATTAATATTGAGAACGAAGGGAAAAGCGATACTCATGTCTACATTCATTCAACGTAGGGGAGGGTGGCCCAAACCAGGTAGGCTTTCGTATGCCGCCATATGGTGTGCAATCGGCGATGCATACGTTTTCCGTGTTTACCCTAATGCCCCCGAGTTTCAATCAGTCCCAGCGAAGCAGCGGTGAAGCGGCATGACGTAACCACACTTAAAGTTTAAAAAAATGACACATTTCTAAAAAAAATGAAGGTATGTAACTTGGAATTTGTCGATGACCAGCTTATTTCTTTTTTTTTTAAATAATATTACGTTATTCTGACACCATCCATCTCTAAACTACGAAGGTCATTCTGTTTTTTTTTCTTTTAATTTAAGGTTATAATTATTGAAATAAAAACGTGCTTTCGGGCAAAGTGGGCAGGGCAAAGTAGTTATACCCTTTTTCCATATATTTTGTTTGCAAATATACTGACTTAGATTTTCTATTTAAATAGGTCAAGTTGAACTTTTAAAGTAATTTTTTATGATGGCAATCAGCTAGTCTATTGATTTAATCAATTATTTCTTAATGTGTTATAAACAAATGTGCTGACTTAGATTTTCAGTTTAAATTCGATAAGTATAACTTTTGTTTTCATAATGGCAGTTAGCTAATCAGTTTCATCATTTATTACTTCATATTTGACTGACAAATGTACCAAATCACAATGAGTTAAGCTTACCCGTTTTACTCGAACGGCGTACCCGCTTTAAGCCCCTTGGTAGGGAAAAGCGCGTTTTCCGAGTGTTTGTAATGTTTGACAATAAATAAATATTGAGTTTAAAATGACGCAAAAATTACTTTTCATTTTGAAGTTCAAGATCTTTTCTAGGTAATGAAACCAAAACTGCTACGATAAAAAGTCAAACACTAGCTTTCCATCGTTCTTCGTTAACCTGAACGCTTTGTGCCACCCTCACCTAAATATGAAGAACGAAAGGAAAAGCGACACTTATGTCTACATTCAACGTAGTGAACGTTCAGAAACGTTTAAACATAAACATTCTTCGAAACCAAGCACAAATACTCAATAACAACAAATTAATTTTCTTCTTAGACTTTTTCTCGAGAACGATATAGTAACTTTTGACTCCTATTTTATATTTCTGCTCCGTGTTCTCCTTGTGAAATGCTATCATTTAGTTTATTCAAGTTCTCCAGTGTAGCGGAGTACTCGAAATTTTTTTTGACTCGCCGAAAACATTCTTTACTTACAAGGAGCGTCTTTTGGTAAAAGTCATCCAGTTTTGACGGGAGATGACTCAACTTGTTTGTTTCGATCCCCAGACTAACGCTATTAGCGAGAGCTGTTTCGAAGTTTTAATGCGAAATTGTGTTTTCCGGCCGATTGTTTAGATTTTTTTTTCAAGTTTTTTTCCCCCCATTTTCTTAGGTGGAGTTCCTGTTTGTGATTTCCATAGGCCCTGACGGTTTGTCAACCTGTCGCCTTTCCATTTCATATCGCAAAAAAAATATTTTTTACCCCCCTTCCCTGGTCTTTCCAACGACGGCCCGCTCGGTGTAGTGAAATGCTAGTGAACGCGCCTTCAGAAAAAAGGCGCAAAATGCGAACAGATGTAATTTCGATGTTACCGGCAAAGTGTGACGCCGGCATTCAGTGTAATGCCCTAGGCATTGCATATAATGCCGGGAGTTTTTAGGCAAAGTGTAAAAAATGTGAATTATTACATACTTTCCCTAGGTATGTTATATGATACCAAGCCACTGTATAAAATGACAATTGCTATTTAAGTAAGGTATGAAAAATTGTCTTGAAAAGGCTGTTATGTAACTGATGTGTATTCCTCCAAAATGCAAATTTTATTCTGAAAAAAATAGTCATTTTTAAAAATATATACAAAACACGTACAAAATTGTAAAAGTTGTTCAAAACAAAATTTATGCCTTTCTTATTAAGAAACAAATTTTTCAAATGAAAAATAAGGAATTAAAATTGAACTACATGTTGTAACATGGTAGGCTTGAAAAACATTGTGAATACCATTTAATTTGCCTTGCCACGAGATATTCAAAACGAATGAAAGATGTAGCTATTTCATACTTTGCCGGTAGAATAACTAGGAAATGCGTGAAATATGAATCGTTTCACACATTGCCGACTTGTTTTAGGCATTATATATACAATGCCTAGTAGCTGCGTGAAATATGAATCGTTTCACCCATTTCCGGCTAGTTTTAGGCATTGTATACAATGCCTAGGTAATGCGTGAAATATGAATTGTTTTCCCACATTGCCGGCTAGTTTTAAGCGTTATTACAATGCCTAGCCATTCAACAGAATGCCGGACTTCATACTTAGCCGGTGACATCGACAAGGAGAGCGGATGTCGTCTGTCAAAATAATTGTATCAACACGGCAAATACAAGCACATATTTCGACAATATGCGCAGTAAGCGTAGATACATAACAATTATTATTATGAATTAAATTTTTATCCATGCAAGGAGTGAAAAAACAACCTGACAAGCTATAAATCTTTGTTTTTTACTAAAAAGATATTCTGATAGAGATTTGCTTTTCATATAAACTGTATCATTACTAGTACCGTTTATTGTTCATGCCTTCTGTATGAAGTCCAAATAGACTGATTCCAAGAAAACTTTTCTTCCTAGATATGTTCAAGACACAAAATAATGACTTCAGTTTTATACATTTTTAATAGTTAAAACAGCATGAATACTGAAACAGGAAGGAAAAAAAAAGAAGCTGTGTTCAAATTTAAAGAACGATGTTATCTGTCTTGTGACACAAATACATCTAATTATCGTAAAAATTATACGCATAACAACTTAAGTGGTATAACTTAAGTAACTTAAATGTAAAAACATGAAAAATAATTCGGGTATTAATAAATATATTTGAAATTCTTCTAACGTGACTGTGATAAATGTTTATCAGAGAATACTTTTTTTTCTGTAGTCTTATTCAAAACTTTCACGGATTATTCATAACATT
Source organism: Uloborus diversus (assembly GCF_026930045.1). Lineage (NCBI taxonomy): Eukaryota > Metazoa > Arthropoda > Arachnida > Araneae > Uloboridae > Uloborus > Uloborus diversus. The sequence continues at coordinate 62,562,744 of NC_072740.1, forward strand.
GATTATTGTGAGCATAGCATCGTGCCTCTGCATGTCTAAAACGACTAATGTTAGTTTCATTCATGTCATTCATTTTAAAGACTTCAGCCACGGATCCGATCTTAGTTCATTTCTATGATTGCAGACATTTCAAGGTCTAATCCACTCGGCGTGTGCCTATTTGTCCCTCCCAGTATTTTTTGAACGTCTGGATTTTGGAGGGAAGGGGGGGGGGGAGGAGAGACCTTTTTTGCTTCGCTTAGGTATTCCTTTGTGTTTCTATCTTTTTTATGAAAAAATCTCGGTTATCAATCATTTTCAGATGTTCTTTCCAAAACTTTCAGCCTTCATAATCATTTTAAAATTTAAAATATGATTCAAATACTTTTATTTTCATACGAATAAGCAAAAATAATTGTTTCTCTCACTGTTTTGGCCTAGGTAGAAGCATTGTAAAAAAAGAAAGAAAAAACACTTGATGTATCGTAGATATGTCTCTGAAATGAAAAATGTCAATCAACCAGTTAAGTTGCTAAATAAATTACAAAATATAGCATTTTGAAAGTAAGGTTTTAAGACGGGGAAATAGTCGGGGGGCTACGGGGGAAAAACTGCATTTTGTGATAAAATTTTGAAACTTGGCATGTTTGTAGACATTGCATATACAAATATTTTAGGAAGGGGAGGCATTCCAAAATTCCCCCCAACCCCCCCCCCCCTAGCGGCCATTTTTGGTCCAAAACCAAAAATGGCGATTTTTTTAAAAACAAATTTATTATAGTTTTTTAAATCATTGTTTGTATCACTCCATAGATGTTAATTATATTTTTTACCGTTTAAAGCTCCATTAAACGTCTAATTTGAGAAATAACTTCACAAAAAGTGTTTTTTTTTAAATCGATATTTTTAAATTATAAATCCTCAGACGTGAATTTTCCACCCTCATAACATAATTACTGGTTTCTGAATTTAAAGATACATTTAATTATGGTTGTATCAAAGTAGGATTCCAGTTATCCGAACTTTAATTGACCGAACTATCCAATTATCCGGCCATGATGCACCTCGTTTTTTTATGACTGAGCACGCGTAATCGAAACTATTTCCAATGGTATAAGAGAATGAGAACTTGAAGGAAAATGGGTGAAATTAATGTCAAGACAACATATTTCTAATAGAAACAAATCTGAAGTTTGAGTTTTAAATTTCTTCTTATTGTTACTATTATTACTATTGTTGCTATTGTTAATTCTCCGTTACCCGATTGATCACTAGTAAGTTTTTACTCATTTTATGAGAAAAAGCATGCCTGAAGTGTATAATAAAATGTTTCTAACTGTTTCTTTCAAAAAGATTCACATCGATGCAATGAAGACATTTTTGACAAAGAAGTTTTTATAACTTGAAATCTGAGAAAGAAAGCACCATCTCCCAATGTTCAAATTTTGGAGCACCGTATTAAAGCTGGGGCTTTTAATGTTAATGTTGAATAGATCACAGCTTTCAACGAACTGTAATATCTTTACTGAAACTTTGAAGGAGTTGATTCTGTGTTTTTTTCGCATTTTATCGCTATTCTAAACGATGTACATATACTTTTTAGTGACTATGATCGATGGTAACCAGTTTTCGTAAAAGATCTTCTTTGATCCACAAACCTTCCAGACGTACACAAAGGCATCGAAGAAGAAATGTTTGTTGTAACAGACAATGAACGTGTTTTCTTTAATTAAATTGGACCATGCTCACAAGAAAAACAATGCGGTGGTGAAAGGAAACGGGGGTGTAATTGATCTATCACAGATCCAACTGCGTCAAGAAGATGGACGTTGGTTGGTCTTACCTATCTGTCCCTCCATACTATCTTCTGACAAGATTGCCAGATTCACACACACATCCCCCCCCCCACCCCCCAGAAAGAGCTTTGTCGGAACATCGCATTCCTCTATATTTCATTTTAGATTTGAACAATTTTTATTTCCTCAGCGATTACTGGTAAATGAAAAAGGCATGTAAAACCTGAAACAAAAAGCGGATTTGTTTGGAGCAAACTTCATTTGATAAAACTCTGACATTGAATATATTCCTCAAAGGTTTTCTTTTTTATTTTGTTTCAAGTGTACTTTTTGAATAAATGTAACATTAGTCAGTGATTTAAATTTACCGGAGAAATTCGTAATTCTTCGTTTAAAAATCTAACATCACGAAAAAATTATTTTGAAAAAATCGAGAATATTTCAAAATATTCAAAGTAAATTTCGCTTTCTTGTCTCAAGAGATAGAAAAAAAAACTAATAGATTTGCAGTTTCTCGTAAACATACATTAGAGATTGATTGTTTGATTTAAAGTGAAATGAACTCAAAGCACAAATTATTTTGCAGTGTAAAGACATTTATTGAGATGAAAAAATGATATTTTTATTTCAAAGATTTATATTATTACTAGCTGCGTCTCCCGGCCTTGTCCGGTCTACGTCGAAAATAAAAGTTATGCCAAGTGACGCATGTTCAATAATCTAGCTTAAATTATAATTAAAAAAATAAATAAATTTTCCGTCAAAGTAATGCTAACTGTATCTAAAAATCCATATTTAAATTTGGACATGAATCTCTAAAATGTCCATTCGAATGAGAAAACTTCGTAAATAAAGTTAACACTCCCCTAAATATCCCAATATCCGAATGAATAGGGAAAAATTTCGCTAAAAGGGTCATAAAAATAAAAGCAACAATCCAACAATAGCGTCAGCAGACCCTAAAAATCTTTATTGGAATAAAGAGAGCAGTCCTCAAAAATCCCCAGTAGAATCTTTAAATTAGTCCCTAAAAATCATTGCTTGAGTGAGCACAACGGTCTATAAAAATCCCATCAGAGTAAGGACAACATTCACTAAAACTTAACATTAGAAATTCCCTATTAGGATAAGGACATAAGTTTCTGAAAATCCCTGTTAGAATAATGGTTTCAGATTTCAAATACCGTCAACAGTCCCTCTAAAAATATCGATTGATCTCTCCCCACCTATCCGGATAAGGATAAAATCCCCCCCCCCCCCGCCCCCTTCTTCGTAATGAGAAAAGAATTCAAAAAGAAAAAAAGAAATCAACGTTCTTTTTTTTGAAAAACCCAATCAGAATTGGAACAATAGCTTCAAAAAAATTTCCTTTCCAAAAGTATCCTCATTAGAATATCGACGTCAGTCCCTCAAAATCTCCATCAGCATCAACCATTCTGAAATAACGTTAACGGCACATCTAAAAGTCTCCATTAGAAGCTTAACAGTAAAAGTCTTCATTAATACGGCTAAAATCTTTGATTATCTTTTGCCGGCAATAAAAAAAAAATAAATAAATCGCGGTAAAATAAAAGCTTTGTTCAATAATGACCATGATCAACAATGAACTTTCAACTGAAGGCTCACCTAGATTTTGACATGAATTTTGTTAAAAGCTATTATAATTCACGTTCTAATTACCTTTTAACATCGAAACAAAATTTTTTTCTGATGCAGAAAAAGCAGGGGTTTCTATGGATATTAAGTTCTAATTAGTGCAAGCCTTTTTTTAACTCATATTAGGGAATTTATGCAAAAACTGTGCTTTAATTGGAATAAAAAATGAAGCACCAATCAAACTTTTTTCGAACTAGTCTATAAACCTTCCCAGTGCTAATTAGAACAAACTGTGAATTTTTCAGTCAAATCTGCTCAGTAGTTTCTGACGGCAATTTAAATATTTACTATCATTCATTTATATATTCATATAGATTTTATGTCTGGAAGCGAAAACACAAATCAAAATTCGAGGGCCCAAAAGAGAAGTAATTAATTTTACTTCGTTCAAAAGTATTTACTTTTGATTTTATCTCCAGTGGTTAGATAAGTCTTCAGTGACGTACCTAGCATGGACGACAACCGAGGCGGTAATTTTTGCCTCCCCCCCCCCTACAAAAGCAAAAGGGAAAAAAAGAAGGCTATAATATTCTTTGTAAACATGAAATTCATACAATTTTCAGAAAGAACTATGTTTCTGTTATAACGAAATTTTGAGTGGGATAATGTACAACAGACAAATGAAAAACTATAAACACTTTTATATATCTTGAACAGACGCATATGTGCAGGGCCGTCGCAAGTTCATAAAGGTAAGGGGGTGTATGAAACGGATGGCCCCTTAATTATTTTAAACGTATTTCAAACACAAGGAAAGATAATGGATTCAGTTTTAATATAAGAGGAAGTCACTGCAAAGTCAAAGTACTGACAATATGAACCTAATCCTGAGTATAGTATTCACTCCATGATGTAGGGTAGATATAAGGGGATCCGGGGGGTTTTCTCCCCGGAAAATTGCAATTTTGTAGTCTTAAAAATGCATTTTAACTTCATATTTTTCAAAACTTGCAATTCCACTTTGGGTGTCACCCCCAGACGGGTGACACCAGGGGAGGACCATCCCCCGCGACACCCCACTACGTAAGGACACCACTGATGTTTTTATAGAAAATTATCTGCATTGCATTGGGTAAAAATTGTTCTTACTTCATTTGTTTATGGTTATTCAGATAGGTTATTCAGATTCAAAGCTTAATATTAAGAGAACTGTTTTTCGTTATTCAATTCTACAATGCTGTTTCCCTTACTCTTGCATGCTTAAACGCTTGAAAAAAAAATTGCTTGATTTTAAAATGTATGTAGTTAACTTAAAATTAACCTGAAGCTCAACGCCTAACAGTTTAAAGAGAATTAATTTGATATACTTTTGTATAATGTATTTGATATACTTTTTAGATAATTAATTTGATATACTCTTTATATACTTTATTTGATATACTTTTAGATAATTATTTTGATATACTCTTTATATACTTTGATATACTTTTTATACAAACAAATATTACAGTTTTACGATTTAACGATACCCGATTTAACGATTTCCTCCTTTTAATGATACATTTCACTGGTCTGGATTTGACTGCATTCAATGTCAATGCTCCTCGATTTAACGATTTCCTTGATATAAGGATAATTTTTTCTTGTCCCTTGATAATCGTTAACTTGAGGTTTAGTTCGTTTGTTAAATAAAAAAAGATATATTTTGTATTTAGAAATCAGTTCTTAAACGTTAAAACCGCTTATTTTAAATAAATTACAGATAACTCCATTTCGCAGCATATTTATCTGAAATTAGAATAATGAAAATGGTACAGTGAAAAGAGGCTTGTTTAGTTCTAGACGGAGCTCGTCATTTCAAAGATTCCACGTTTTTTTACTTTAAAAAACTGGAATTGAAATTTCGCCAAAACGGCGATAAACGATTCCCATTGACGGGAAGGCAGTCTACTTAATTCTCCTACCGACGAGTTTGAGATTTTATCTTCCGCATCACACGCTAGCTATCAGAAGTTTGCTTATTACTCTTTTTAATACTACTTTCGAACTCATTCAAATGAGGAAAAGCTTTTTTCTTATTTTTTTTAAGCTGAAAAAATATTGTCCCGAGTAAAATGTTTTGAAATTTTGCAAATCTATATATATATATAAAAATGAATGTTTGTCTGTATGTCATCCATGAATTCAAAAACTACCCGGCAGATTTGGCTGAAACTTTCACCGTTTGTTATTTTTGGTACTGGGAATGTTTATAGACCAGTTCGAAAAAAATCCGACCGATAGTTCCTTTTTTATTCCAATTTAAGTCACAATCCATTGGATAAACTATATATATAAAAATGAATGTTTGTCTGTATGTCATCCATGAATTCAAAAACTACCCGGCAGATTTGGCTGAAACTTTCACCGTTTGTTATTTTTGGTACTGGGAATGTTTATAGACCAGTTCGAAAAAAAAATCCGATCGATAGTTCCTTTTTTATTCCAATTTAAGTCACAATCCATTGGATAAATACGAATAAAATTATCGGCTGCAGAAATTAATTCGCGTGAAAGATCTCATTGATAAGAAGTTAGCTGTTGCCATTTTTCTTGAGTTTGAACAAATAAATTCCTTCTTTATTGTTTTATGGCTTTTCATGCAACGAGGGGATTTAAAACTTTTTCTATTTGATATTTTTAGCGATTGATTGATCTTGCAAACTGCGTGAGTATAACATTTGAGTATAGTCCCGGCTTCACTTGATACCTGGACCGATTATTATGAAAATTGCTATATATATGTATTTTTCCACGGAGAAGGTGCATAATATGCTCATTGAAGCCACTCGCCACCAGGTGGCACTGCAGAGTAGCAACTTGTGCCCCGTTCAACCGATTGTCATGAAAATCAGTATAATGATGTATTTTTTTGTTGGCGTAGCAACGCGCGTCGGGTACAGCTAGTAACTAAATAAATTAAAGACGACTATATTTTTAAAATATGCTTAGAACCCATATGCTATTAAATTGTTTGTAATTTTAGCGTCGAAAATTTTCTGAAAATTTAACGAAAGAGTGGAAGCGTAGAATGTAGTAGGGGTGTAAGGGGCAAAGTGAAATGGTTAAGATGACTGAGTTTTTTCAAAATTAACAAATCGGAAATTTGTTTTGAAAATTACGGTGCACAAAGAAAGAACACTGTATTTTATAATAAAACTTGCTTTGAAACAGTGTTTTTTTTATTTTTGGCAGTAAATTGGAGTCTTCAAAAAAAAAAAAAAAAAAGTGGAGAATTTTTCAGTTTTTTTTCATGGGGCAAAGTGAAAAATAAAATATTTTCCCAATGAAATGTGTTCTATTCGATTATGAATCATATTTGTTTATCAAAAGAATCAGTAAATGAGAGGTTGAATGAACGAACTAGAATAAACTACATATGGTACTATATAGTTAAAATGACACCAGATAGGTGGAGCTAAGAGCAGAGTAAATATTTCAACATTTCACTTTGCCCCGCTATTTTACTTTGCTCCACATTCTCCTACAATGGTACTGATCAACAGTAAAAAAAAAATATTTTAAAACATTAATTGGCATTTTTGATTAAATCAAAAAACTGATTTTTTTTTTCAGAAGAGTGTGAAGCAAAATTTAAACACATATTTCAAACTGGTTCATATCTTTTTAAACAAAAAAAAAAAAAAAACCTTTTAACTAAAACAAACCGCGACAAAAGGTTTTACCGTTTAAGAGATAAAGAACCTTAAAGGTTTACAAAAATCGCGATTGAAAAAGGATGCCCTTGACACCATATTAGGTGGCCCATATCCTGGCCCAAGATTTTTTTGGGGCAAAATCAAAATGTACCCTTATCTTACGTTTTAATGAATTTTAACATTATGTTACATTCAAAAAAAAAAAAAAACTCCGAAACTATCCAGGTAACTTCCTGTCTAAACTGACACGGATTTTGCCAAAAATATTTTTAAGGTGGTATACTTTCCACATCGTTTTATGTAAAAGTTTGAAATGCTTTGTAGGTAGCTCATCTCATGAAAAACATAAAAAATGTATTCGTAAGACTCTTTACTTCAATCATTTATATAAAAGTTTTAAATGCTTTGAAGTTTATTAGTGATTAAAATACATATGAACAACATTTAACGTGCTCTTTATGTTCCGCAAAATAAATTACATATAAGTTAGAAATACAGTAAACTCCCAATTATCGGCGGTCGAATTATCCGCGGTTTCGATTATCCGCGGTTCGGATTATCCGCGGGTCTTTCACATGTTTTTTAACTGTGATTACTTACAACTAACGGACCTTTTTTTGTAAAAAATTAAGATATGAACTAATATCATAGTCATTAAATGTTTTTTAAACATATGATTGTGTTATTGTTCGTTTTTAGCTTTTACATATATTTTTTACTTTCAATGCTATCGTTTTTAGCTTTTACTTAAATGTATGTGCGAGTGTTATTCATATTTGTTAGCTATTATATACACTAGTATCGTTTCTTATCTATTGTTCAGATTATCCGCGGTTTTCGCTTATCCGTGGTTACAGTGCTACCCTATTCCGCGGTTAATCGGGAGTTCACTGTGCTTCATCGGTCCCGCAAGTTAAGAATATTATTAATAATATACAGTTGAACTCTCTTAATACGATCCCATTTAATACGAAATCAGGCTAAAACGAACATTTTGTTTGTTAAGTTTGGTTTGCTATCTAATTACATTAAATATTTCACGCATAATACGTACATTAAATTGAAAACCTCGGCTAAGGCAAACGAAAATTTCTGACCCCCCTTTAAAATGTTCGTGGTTGAATACTAGAATTTTCGTTTTTAAAAATTATTCATCATTTTGTTTGATAGTAGAAGTCCCATTGTGTAAAGAGAAGAAATTATAATATATTTTACATAGAAAATAAAGCCCGTACATTTGTTTACGTATGGACATTTCAATTTACTCGGAGGTAAAAAAGTTTGTCTTCCATTGTGGATTACAACCCACTCTCGATTTTTCATTTCTCGATTATCATTTTCCTTTTTCAATATTTTCCATCGACATTCATTTATTAGAAACAAGTGATTTTTTCCTAAATGTACTAATAGTTAGATCACAATGTGTGTATTAGTAGTAATGTCTTTTAAATTAGGAAGGCATTTCTTCGTTTTTTTCACAGTATCACTCATTCACGGTTGTTACCAATAACGGCTAATGCGAACAAATTCGTAGATTTTTGACATTTCGTATTAATCGAGTTCAACTGTATATATTTAGCGTTCTTCACGCTAAGCTCTGATATGAAATTTTGAAATGTTTTGTAAGTGTACGTGTGGAAATAATAAAACAAATGAATTTATACTAATCTCAACGTTAAGCATGAATGTGAGGTTTAAAAATATTCAGCAGATAATTCAAATTGTGAATTTTATAAGAATTATATTTGCTGTGCTCTTCATGTCAAACATTAACATAAACGTTGGGACTGCTGTTTAGGTAATTCAAACTTCAGAAGTGGCGTATTTGCAACACATTTTGTTTGAAATAATGACTTACTTTTATATTTTATCTCTTGAAAATTTTCAGATATCAAAGAGTAGTTATTATTTAATCCTAATAATTTTCTTCTGCGGAAATTTTCATGATAAGAAGTTTTTAAACTAAGCTTAGTTTATAAATTTGTATCTGTCTCGAAGCAATTGGGTTCAAAAAGCAAACATAGCTAATTTTAACTACCGTATGAAGATGACAAACGATTAAATTTTAACCGTCATCTCAAAAACACTATTAAAAAAAAACCTAAAAGTACACATAAATTTAATTATTTGGGTTTCCAGTTCAACCCATTAGCAATTAAGTAAAACAATTTCAGATTCTAATAAATATTTTTAAATATGCAGTTAAGATTTTAGACATTAAAGTATAAGTACAGTAGAGTAACTAAAACTCAGGCTATAGTGGCCCGAAAAGTGACCAAGTTTGTTGAAGGGCAGATTATTCGGAAATGAGTGCACAATAGATTTTTCGAACGGGTAAGTTTTTTGTTTTGTCAGAGTGTAGATGAGTTTTCGAGAGACTACTGCCTCACAAATGTAAATATACATTAACTAAAGCCAATGCATTTACAGCCATAAATGTCTGTAGCTAAAATATCAGCATACCTATTTCAATGATTAATGCAAATTGTAAGTGTAAAACTGCGGGTTGTATGTGACACATTTTAGGGGAAATGTAGCACCATAAGAACCTCCTTAAGGTGGCCACATTTTTCCAACTGTTGCACACTTATATGTACCAAAGGGAGCAAAATGGCACCCTTAGATATACCATAGGGTACCATACGTAACCAAATGGCACCTTTAAGGATGCTATTGGTATCGGGGTGCCATAAGAAGCTAAATGGTAAAGTTAAGGGGGTGCCCCTGGAACTAAAACGTTTCTTCTTAATAGCTGCCATACGCAATCCGCAGTTTTAACAACATAGCTAGTTACCTATTAAATAGTACAGATAATTCTTTCGCAGATGGACATTTTTATAATAGTTTTAATTTTATTTTATAAGTACATTAGTAGTTCTAAACTGTCATTTTTAAGTTAGCATTCGGTGACAGCTAACTGATTGTTATAGGAACAATTAAAATGTTTATTTCCAAATTAAAATTTACCCCTTTTCTCAATTTATTGCCTTTAAAACTCAACACTCACATTCTTTAGTGACAGGGATGATTAATGCTTAGGTAAAGTAAAACCTGTCTCATGCAAAGTTATTCACCTAGTATGTTTAACACATCGTATAAAGGAGTGTCTAAAACTTTTTTTGTTGCAAAAAAAATTAAGAGGCTTCTTTGGAGAAGATTAAACTCCGCTGAAATCTTGTCGTGTTAAATAAATAGGTGTGGTACAGCTTTGTCGTAAATCTAGACAAAGAGCATCATGAACTTCGGCAAGATTCAAACTTTGATTTATCGCTCGGTATTTGGAAATCCGATTTCAGAACCCGGAAATAGAAAATTGTTCTCGTATTTTATCATAAATTATACGCAACAGAAAAAAAAATGTTTATGCTTTAACCGTAAGAACATACAAGCTGGAGCTGAAATATGACAATTGGGATAAATGAGCATGTATAGTTTTGGAATATTTCACAATTAATGCCTAAAGGATAATCAATACATCTTCATGACAACTCAGCATTATGTTTATATACTGTCGTCAAAACAACTGCTTAATTAATGCAAAAAATGATCAGCATATCTTTGAAATAAAGAAAAAGAAAGCATTTCGAAATTTTTTCTACCGCGACAGAAAAGGATTGGCCTTTGGTAAACAAAAATTATGCCTCATAAAAAAGTTGGGATGGGAAATCTAGGGGGGGGGGGGGTAATCTAATAAAAGCTGTTTTCACCTGATGATAAGCGTGGATGTGGCAAAAACAAAGAAAAAAAGGGGTGCTTTTCGGTAAGAGTAATATACTAATAGATATTTCGTCTTATGTTTGGACAATATTTAAAGAAACTTTTAAGGAATTGATTTTCAGTGGCAGTTCTAGATACATTTAGGACTGATAGGCATGCGGCAAGAGATTTCTATATGAAGCAAACAGTCCTAATTTATGAGAATTCACTTTTTGAATGCTACAATTTTAATAAGAGTAGCAGTTTCTGAAACCATCAATAACTCTCATAACTCTAGGATATTTCATTTATTTGTGTGGAAACGAGTGCCTTATTTTTTTTCTTTTACATTCCTTTTTCAAATTTAAAACTTCCGGTATACACTTTGTGTTAAAAAAAGGGTAAATTTATATTTGAACCAGGTGTTCATATAAGGCAGTGAAAAGCAAAAGGATAAAAGCGGGCATTTTAATGTTTTGTGTAAAAGGCGTTTAAAGTTCAGGTCCCAGGTAGGCTTTCATTGAAATTTTTTTCTTGATTGTGCTGTATATCAGAATCTACCAGAGTTACTAGTACTATATTTGACCCCAAAACAAAGGGATTCTCCTGCCATTTGCACTGGGTATCTCGGAAGTTTTAATTTTGACGCTTACATCCCTTTACTTCTCAGTGCCTCATATGTAAATCCCAAGCTGTCTGGTGGCTAAGGTCGATGTCTTTCACAAGGGTTCGCGCAATGGTTCGAACCACGGCATGGGTTATGGAAAGAACACACTATTTCCTCCGTGCTTAATACCAATCCAAAGTCTTCACGTTAATAGAGTTATTGGGGAAAATATTTTATTATTTGAAAGACAAATGCATGCGTTTCATTAACAGATTAACAAATAAAGTCACGCATTTCCCTAATAAGGAATTTGATTCAGTGATGGGAGGTATATGAAAGCTTTGTAGCATAATTTTTAATCCTATAATCATTCTGTAACACTTTAATCTAAACGTGTAAGCTTCTTATACAATGCGTGCCGAGGCTGATCCTCTACCACGCGCAGGATTTCGAGATCACTTGCGTCTCTTTGAATCATCTACTATATATTAAAATCTGTTCGCGTCCGTCTGTCTGTCTGTCTGTCTGTCTGAAGATCGATCTTCTCGAGAACCGCTGCGAATCAAGAGTCAAACGAGATACCGATCGATTCGAAATTTTCCAAAGAAAAAACAATAGGACCAATCTCGTAATTGTATGACTTTAATTAGCGGCGATATTAATTAAAACGTTAATTAACATAACGTTATTCAGGAATTTTTATTTCTTTCCTGTTGCCATTTTGCATATGCGTGAGCAAGTAAAATTCTAATAATTGTTTTAAAAGAGATTTTTTTGGCTGCTGTCCAAATCTTAAAACAACGTTTCCATCTAGAATTTCATTTTAATTTAATTTAAAATTGGTTGCCCTATTCAGACATAGCCTTTATTTTATCGTCTGTCCTTTTTTTATTTTTTACATTCAACGTTCTTAACTCTTTTCAGCATATGAAAGTTGTTTCTTTAGCTATGTTTAGTGATTGTAGTGTAAGTTTATCATTCACCGGCCTCATATTTTGGTACACTTAGGATGTGCGACCAATTATGTTTATTTTGTTGGACTTTTTAACGTCACATGGATGAGTTTTCGAATTGTAACAAGTCTCTTTTTCTTTCCTGTTTCTATTTTTAAAATACAGTTTATATCGTTAAAAGAACATGTTAAATTAAGATTGTTTGGATTTCTATGTGAAACAGAGTTGAACAAAAAAGATTGTTTTTAAGGACTAAAGCTAAATTGGAATCTGATGACTTGGTATTAAATTAATGCTTATTAGTAGTTATTTAGTCTTGGTGCTTTAATTTCACGTAATCAACCAAAAAGTATGTGTCATTCTATGTAAAAAGCTGATTGTAATTGTTCAGATATAGGCTATCAGATGTAATTCATTTTAACGTGAGCACAGATTATAGTTGATATTCCATATATTTTCATCTTTTGTGCTAATTGAAAATACTCATAACTTGTGTCATTGATAACTATGATTAACGTTAAAGAGATTTTGCCAAAAATATGCTCTACTGGTGTTTTGCAAACTTTGCATTATGCGTATTTATTTACTCCTTAGCGCTTTAGAAACTGATGTTAGAGTAATACAAAAACATCAATTGGACATCTCTTTCATTTTTAAGTAGCCCGTGCTACGCCGGGCACGCAGCTAGTCCACTATAATATTAAAATCTGTTCGCGTCCATCTGTCTGTCTGTCTGAAGATCGATCTTCTCAAGAACCGCTGCAAATAGAAAGTCAAACGAGATACCGATCAATTCGAAATTTTCCAAAGAAAACAATAGGACCAATCTCGTAATTGTGCGACTTTAATTAGCGGAGATATTAATTAAAACGTTAATTAACATAACGTTATTTAGGAATTTTTATTTCTTTCCTGTTGCCATTTTGCATATAGGTAAGCAAGTAAAATTCTAATAATTCTTTTAAAAGAGATTTTTTGGCTGCTGTCCAAATCTTAAAACAACGTTTCCATCTAGAATTTCATTTTAAATTAGTTTAAAATTGGTTGCATATTCGGACATGGCCTTTATTTTATCGTCTGTCTTTTTTTTAATCTTTACAGTCAACGTTCTTAACTCTTTTCAGCATATGAAAGTTGTTTCTTTAGCTATGTTTATTGATTGTAGTGTAAGTGTATCGTTCACCGGCCTCATATTTTGGTAAATTTAGGAAGTGTGACTAATTATGTTTATTTTGTTGGACCTTTTCCCGTCACATGGGTGAGTTTTCGAATTGTAATAACGCTCTTTTTCCTTCCTGTTTCTATTTTTGAAATACAGTTTGTATCGTTAAATGAACATGTTAAATTAAGATTGTTTGGATTTCTTTAAGTGAAACAGAGTTGAACAAAAGAGATTGTTTTTAAGGATTTTAACTAAAGCTAAATTGGAATCTGATGACGTGGTATTAAATTAATGCTTATTGGTATTTATTTAGTCTTGGTGCTTTAGTTTCACGTAATCAACCAAAAAGTGTGTGTCATTTTATGTAAAAAGCTGATTGTACATAAATATTTCAGATATAGGCTATCAGATGTAATTCATTTTAACGTGAACACAGATTATAGTTGATATTGCATATATTTTCATCTTTTGTGCTAATTGAAAATACTCATAACTTGTGTCATTGATAACTATAATTAACGTTAAAGAGATTTTTGCCAAAAATATGCTCTACTGGTGTTTTGCAAACCTTGCATTACGCGTATTTATTTACTCCTTAGCGCTTTTGAAACTGATGTCAGAGTAATACAAAAACATCAATTGGACATCTCTTTCGTTTTTAAGTAGCCCGTGCAACGCCGGGCACGCAGCTAGTTATATATATAAAAGAATAATAATAATAAATAAAAAAAACTCTACTAACTGGTAGACTGCTGTGTGCAGGCAAAGGCCCGGTAACTGCAATTTTTTTTTTTTTTTTGCATTTTTCTCATCTATGGTACGTTAGCTTTACTGTACAAGATTGCTTAGATAGTTTACGCTGAATAAAAGCGCAAAAAAAAAAAAGAGTTGGAGTCCACTATTTTTTATTATAAGTATTGAATCCAACACGCGTTTCCGTAAATGTCTCGCAAACTAATTTCCGCAGTTACTGCCGTTTACCTGCTCACGGCAAAAGATGGTTCAATACTCTTTTTTATGTACTTTATTTCGAGTCAGTTCGGGTAAAAATAAACAACATTTCAATGTTTCCACTTTAGATCCTTCACTTTCTTCTGGATGAATTCAGAGTTACTATTGGTCAAAAACAACGGCATTTTGGCTAACATTGCAATTCGCCAGAAAATATTCAAAAGCATTATCCAAACCATTAATTTATTATTTTAACACTTGAATATTTTAGGAGGTCAGGTATCCACTGTCCATGATAATATATGTCAAAATATACTCGATTTATTGATTAATCACTTCTAGATCTAATATCTTGTTGAAATGAGAGCTACAGCGCTTATTAAGGTAAACTGTTTACTACTGTTTCCCTAATCTGTAGGTCATAGGTATTATTGAAATTTTAAAATAATTATTTTGATGAAATGATAAACTCTAAACCAATAATTCAAAATACACAACGTGAGCATTACAACTTTAAGTAGATATCAAAAGTTTTTTTTTCAACTAAATAGTTTTTTTTTTTTAATAGAAGAAAAAATGAATCTAAAGTAGCGTATTTGGCACCAAATAAAATATTTTTTAATCACAATTCACCATTTTGTGAGCTAGTCATTCGTGAATATGCTTTTGTCATTTTTCTTTTTTAATTTAGACCCAAACATTTTTCATGAAAAAATCACTTTAAGCTCTATGGAATTGTTCTAAGCTGTTATTATATCAATAGAAATATTGTGTCAAGAACAACATAAGGAAACGTTGTTGACAAAGTTTGTTTTCTAAAAAATTAAGACATGCATTATATGTTTATTAACCACCAGCTGAAAAAGGTTAATCATACTGTAACTTAATAAATTACTTTCAAATCACTAAATTCTACTTCTAAATCACTCGATAATCGTTTTTGTAAATTTCACAATCCGTTTAGGAACCGCCACAGTTTTCACCTCACTCATACGCATCAAGTCTTAGAAATAATTTTGCAAACATAAAAGTCACGTGTTTTATGTAATTATAATCTATACGGTTGAGTGATTTTATGTCATTGGACTGTTAGGACAGTTAAACGTCTGCACGTTTTTACTAAACCTGAGTATACTCAGAATGAATAATCTTTGTAAGGAAATATATTTGTATATAAGCATTTAAAAATAATTATAATCTGGCTATATTAGAATGATAAGTTCAGAATTCTGAACAGCAATAGAATAATTAATTTCTATCCTGGACATTCCCAAAACGTTTTATAATTTAAGCAATTGATGCTTTAAAAAATTTATACGTTTTATTTTCTAGAACGTTCAATTATTTTTACACATTTTTTTTTTCAAAAAATTTCATTCATAAAACTTTGCGTGCGCTTTTGATTTTAAGCAACTAAATTGAATTTATTGCTTAATAAAAGGGAGAAAAATGTCCACTCTACTACCCGAAGAAAGACGTTTCAGAAAAGGGACTATATAAGAATGTGGAGCAATAGTTAAGACACCTTAGAATGAACAAATTAGAAATTTGTTTTGAAACTACAGAAAATTAAAAATTAATAACGTAGTTTGAAATTAAAATTGCATTGAAGTATCAATTTTTATTTTTGGCAGTAAATTTGATCCTTCAAAAAAAAAAAGTGGAGAATTTTTATTTTCCCCAGGCGTGGGGCAAAATAAAAAAATATTTTTTTTAATGAAGCATTTTCTATTTGAATATTAAAAATATTTTCCATCAAGTGAATTAACAAATAAACAAAGGAATGAATAAATGAATGTATATTGAAATAATAATCGAAAAAACGAATTTATTTTTTATTAAACGAGAAAAATAAATGAGTGCATAAATAGTGAATGAATAATAAACTAAGTGAATGAAACTGAATTAATATATGAAGGAATGTATACGAAATAATAAATAACTGAATGCGTAAGTGATTTAATGAACGAATAGGTAAAAGCGAACTATTTCACTTTGCAACGAATGCACTTGACAAATTGTATTAAACATTTAAATCAAAACATGGGTAATTTTAATTGAATATGAGCTTCACTGAATATCAGTAGATCTCAGTTCATATTTAAAATGTTAGTTACAAAAGTTTAACCATTTCTTTAATGAACAAAAAGTTATTTTTGATAAGCCACAAAATATTAAATTTTGGGTATCAAATTTTGAAAATAACATGCAAAATGAGCAATTTCATTTTCGATTGGAATCATCTATGTGTTTAATAATATAGTTTAAAGGTTGCTGTGTAGGTGGTGCTGCGAAATAAAAAAAATTAGCATTTAACTTTGCCCCAGTATTTCATTTACCTGACATTGCCCTAGTTTTCAAAGTGTCGAACATTCATATTTTATCATTTTCTGACAATGACTCATGTGCATAAACGGAAGAACTTCAAGTACACACGCAAAAGAAACACATATTACCGCACTTTTTCTTCACTTCAGAACCCCCCCCCCCCTTCCCGAGACAATTTTTATTTATTGCTTTTCTAAAAATCAAAATATTTTACTCTTCAACATATGTTTTTATTTCCTTTTTTCATCTCAGAATTTTTCGCTTGCGGCTGAACTACGACCTCCCAACGTTAATACATTAGCAAGTGCTTCTATAGATTTTATGGATCATTATCACCGCACAAGCTCATCTCAGAGACCAGCCCACTTAGAAGCATAGAGACTGGGCCATTGATCCCTCATAAACAAACACATGATTCGCGAGTTATCGTTTGTCAACGCGTGACTGGGCGAAAGGGAGTGGGCCTGTCTTCTGTTCCAATGCTCACTTTTTCGCCTCAAGTTGAGCAGCTTCAAATTTATTTCCTTGGGAGAGCGAATGTGGTGAAGAGGAAGCTAGAAAACCAAAAAACGTCACGTTCTTCAGCTTTTTTTTTTTTTCTCTCTCTCTACTGATTGACGATAGCCTCACAGTTTGATCCATGCTGGTCGCATTGGCGGAATCGGATTAGGTGAAAAATATTATGATGGGAATTGATTTTAAATGAGAACCCAGAAAGAACCATCGGCAGTCACCCTTTTAAGAGTTGATCAAACTCAAGACACATTATGGGGTCAGTTGGGGTGAAAGGATACACGGGGTAAATGAAAAAAAGTATTACCCCTCTTGTGGTAATATTTGAAACCAAGCGATTGGTGAGTGAAGACTAGGTAAGATATAGAAGAGATTCTGTCAGTTCTGAGTGTTTCCAAAGAATTGCATAGGCATCATTATTGTTTGAAGACTGCACTGTGAAAATTAAAGTGAAGTCATCTTGCACTTTCCTCTCAAGGAGGTCTACAAATGCGAGATTACTGGTTTCAATTAGTTTTACTTGCCATCTCGAAGGTTACTAAAAACATGTTTTATGAAATTCAATCTTCTTGCTATTTCAGATATGTAGTTTAGGTGTTTCCATTTACCCCATAAATACTGTATTCTGGGGTAAATGGATACAACTTACTTCTTATGTTTTGTAAGATTAAATTTCTATGCAAATGACACTTTTGGGTTTATTTTACATAAATTCAGCGCAGAATCTAATTTTTTGAATGATATTTCTTTTAAAATAATTTCAGATTACATTTTGAGGATTCAGCTGGTCGCATGTGACCTATGAGCCACAAATTCACTACTGTTGCTGTAGAACTTTTAAGCTTCTATACTGATTATAGTGCGATGGTCTACCGACATCAACCTCGTGAGGAAATAAATGGGTTGTTTCCATCTGCCCCCTAGTCTCCAGGGTGAAAGGAAACATGCTGGTGTA
This sequence comes from Uloborus diversus, assembly GCF_026930045.1. Taxonomy (NCBI): domain Eukaryota; kingdom Metazoa; phylum Arthropoda; class Arachnida; order Araneae; family Uloboridae; genus Uloborus; species Uloborus diversus. The sequence continues at coordinate 62,580,978 of NC_072740.1, forward strand.
AAGTGAAACATGTTTTCATTCGCAAACAGACAGTCATAAAGAAGGGTCACAGTGTCTCTGAGGTAGAAGCTTCGCTTTGAAGGCCGGAGGTCAAGGGTTCAATTCCCACCGGAGCCATGGGTGTTAATTTCTCTCTTTGTGCTGTAAATCTTTCTTGCGTTGTATAATAAACAAGCCCAACCTCGCGAGACGATGATACCCATCATCATAGTCATTATTAACTATGACATGACTACAACAACAGTCATAAATTAAATACCCAGCCAACCCCAAGACTACTCAGAGGGTAGTCGTGGACACAATGCACAACATTTTAGATCTCAATTCATCCAAAAGAAGGCAAATGATCAAAAGTTGAAACATTGAAATTATGTTTCCCTTTACCACAACTGACCCTACCCCTACTTATCTTTAAAACAAATGGTTTATTGATGTTCTACCAATGTTATAACTGGGCAAATAACTGAACATTCAGCATGACTGTTCAAAAACAGTTGCGTACAAAATTCCAAAAGAAATCTGCTATATCGTTAAATTCGTCAGCGAATTTTTGCAGGAATTTAAAAGAAGACAACAAAAATTAAAACAAAACAACATAGTAATTGCAAGTTAGTAGAAATTTTATTTATCTTAAATAGGTATTTTTTTACAGCTTAAATAGATATTTTATTTCCTTCATTTATTTGTAATAGGGTAAAGTCACTCAATAGGACGGTACATTCTAAGATGGGGTAGCTATGTTTTTTTTTTTTTTTTTTCATATGCATGCATCCGTCATTTATGGAAAATTTCGGAACTATTTGTCTAAGAGTTGATGCTTTCTATTGTGCCAGAAAGAGTGGTGAGTGGTCTGATCTGCAGTTGAACAACTTATAGATGATTGCTAGTTTCACAGTACCGTAAGCGTTCTACAGTGTCACAGTTTCAGGTTGCATCGCTCTTACGCGTTCAAAATTATAACTTTATAAAATGTTGCTTCTTTTGTATTAACGCAAAGTTTGTCATTTTTCAGTATTTATTCGATTTCATACATAATTAATGCATGTGATTAAGAATGAAAATCAGGTTGGAGAAGCACGAACTATGGATTACGCAAAATACGCAGCAAACTACGCAATAAAGGGCAAATCAAGCGTCTTTTCTTCAGAAAAAAATATAATGGAAAAGTGAAAGTGACCATAAAAATGGTGCTGTGTGTAATTGCGCAGGGTTATTTTCAAATGATCAGTTGAGTATGAAGTGCAAGTAGTTGTTTTCTAGTGTTATTTTTGGGGTACCCATAATAAGAGCTATTCCGTGTAAACAAACCGTTTCCACTACTAATAAGTGACAAAAATAAAAGATGCTCCTTTTTCGCATTTTTACTGTACTTTGTCTATTTCTTTATTTTTGCTTTAAATAAAGCAGGCACATTCTGTGATAAAAAAAATTGCTCAAATAATGCAGTTTAATTAAATCAGGGTATTTTAGTGATTTATCGCCGCTTAAAATTAGTTTTACCATTTTAAATTTCGTTACTGTTGTTCTCATAAAACATTTTTTGTTTTTCTTGCTTTGTAAATCTGGCATTTTTATGAATATATTTTTAATGATGTGCCTCAAATTTTATAAATAAAATAGTCCCGGTTATTCACATTTAAGTAAGAGTAGTTTTTATGTCTTAAACAAGTGAATAAAAAAAAGTAGCAGTATAATTCTGGTTTGAAGACACAGTCTAACGATCAAAAAATCCTACCAGAATTAGCGCCGTCTTATTATCAGATAAACTATTTAAAACATGTTTCGATGAACATACTTTTACATCTTGTTCGCTGTTATACGTAATATAAGCAGTTCAGAGAACAATGAAATTTTTCCGTGCATTTGCATATGCAGTTTTTCTTTCAGTTACTGCAAGAAATAATGCATCATACATTTAAACTAATTTGGCTCTTGATACACTTACTGCATACTGCAACAAATCTCAAACTACTGTTTTTAAAATGATGATGGAAGACATAATGTATGGATAAATAAACATACCCATTAAACTGCTTTTAGAATTCATTTTCTTTCAATTGATAGATGGCACGTTAAGAAGCTTATTAACCGATTGTCTTATCTTCTAATCAGGTACTTTAAATGCTAATGCAGTCTAATACTGTGATGCAAAATCAATTAACAAAAAGTATGAAAATCATTGACAGGTTTTAGTTTTTGTCTACAAAATTGTGAGCGTTCTAAATAGAGTGCAGCACGAAGTATTACTCGGAGATGAAAATGCAGCTTTCAGCTGTGACAACAGATCCCGGACTTGTCGATTGATGGCTGATTTTAGCTTTCTGCTGTTTAATCGCATCATATTATATTACAACCTTCTTATCTCTTCTAATGGTCTTTTTCCTCAGTACTGTTAGCTTTCTTTTGTGACATTTCAGCTAAACTGCTAACAGAATCGTCAGCACTCTCCTGATAAACTTTCATGTGACCATTTGTTTCTGTTAGTACTTAATTAGAAGAAACGGGTGTGCGTATTGTAATTTCCGACCTCAGATACAAAAACGTTTCTTAATTTTGAAAGATTTGAATTAATACTTTTTATTTTTAGCACTTTTAATAAAATTTTCAAAAGAGTTTAGTTTATTGTTCTTGTTGCATCATTTTACTGCTACCAAAAATGTCGAATTGCCATTTCATTCATAATCGCAATTGTCTGTTTTTACTTGTCTTTACTTTCACACGGGGAAAATCAATTACGGCAAATTTGCTCGAAAAGCATCTGTAGTGGTTGAACTAACAAAACAAGAAAAAGTTCAGTTTTAGAAGCTTTGAATTATCGGAGTATTGTTTCTCTAGTAGCTCTTAAAATAAATTTTTTTAAATATTCTTTATTGCACAAACTAGCATCCAGATCTGACGCAAGGGAAAACTCTCGTTTCTACAGGAAGTATATGTAAACATGTCTTTCTTAACGAATAACGAATAAATACCTTTGTGCTGAAAATTCAAAAAATCAGTAATCCAACGTCAGAAAGCACAAATATTGCAAAATATTGCAGACACGTGTTTCGGTGTTACAAGGAACACCTTTTTCAATGCAAAGAAATGTGAGCTTCTGGATGAAAAGTCATCCGAGAAAAGCAACACGGTGGAACAGGAGATAGTATAAATATCAAAAACTAGAAATTAAACAAAACAAAAAAGATAAAATGACACCTGGAGGCAAAATTTATTATATAATTCCATCAGGAAAAAAACCGTTAAGTAATAAATTTTCCAAGAAAACCCATAAACAATGCAAAAAGTCCAAAAATGAAACCACTCTGAATAAATTAGCAATAAATTTACCAGCGGGAAAAACTATGTATGAAAGCAAAGTATCATATGGAGAAATGCATTTAAGAACAAAGTGAAGGATAAACATATTGGAATTAGTTAATCACAAAACGAAATAAGAAAGCAAAAAATGAAAAAAATAAAAGTAAGAAATGTACGACGTTTACATAAAAAATAATATAAAAACTAAACCAATTTTAACAAAGGAGTCCACACAGAAGAAAAATAGGGAATTTTTCATTTCTTTTATTAAAGAATCCTAATTAATTTTTATTTTGAATAAGTTTGAAATGAAATTTAACTAGTAAAACTATTAAAATCATTTTTAAGAGCAAGGAAAACGCAAATTTGTTTATTACCTGAAATCATCAGTGGTTGACTGAAACTTAAGAGTGAAGTTATGAATAATTAAAACCGTTTTCCAAGCTGTACAACAGATAAAGAGTGATACTTAAAACCAATCACTCAAAAGTACAGAATACAGAAATTTGTTTTCCGAAATGCAACCTTACAAAATTTTGTTCATTCTGCGGATCGTGGTTAAAATGTCAGTCTTAAAATTAGGTACTCGTTTTATTATTTTGTAACAAAGATTATTTCAAAATTAAACTTTTAAAAGAGAAACTGGTAAACATTTTTATTCTTGAACATTTATTCTATCAATTAAAGTTTTAATATTTGAAAAGATGAAATGTAAAAGTGATTATCGAACTAGACAATAAGCAATTAGTTATTCCTACGTAAAAAAAAACGTTGAAACATTAATTTTTAATAGTACTAACAGTAAAATCAATTTCTTATGCAAAATGAATTCTAAATTTAGTTTTTAAAAGACACGAAGTGCTAAAAATAATCTAAAAATTCCAGAATTGTTGTTAAATTTTGCTCCAATAAGTTAATTTAAAGCTAAAACATGAATTAATGTTGCCATTAGGAATCATTTGTTGCAATATTTTAAAAAATTCGTGACCACGCAAATTGTTTTTCACCACATAACGGCTTCTTATAAATAGTTTAAACAAAAACAATCTTGTCATTATCTATTTCCAAGAGTTTGCAATTTCATAACAATAATTTACCAGCCCTCTAACCATATCTTAATATTTTTTCCTCGGGTGTTAGTTTTTCTCAGTTTACTTCATAGAGTGAAAGGTGCGCAAAACAAACGATAACCATCCATCATAAATTCGAAGCCTTCTGCTTTATATCTCCCACTAAGAAAAGCTTATCTTGCCAAACTTCCAGTTAAATGTTGTCAGTCCTTCTCTAATATGCCAACAATGTCTCGACCCATCTGCGCCATCGCCCAAATTCAGTTTGTTTTCAGTAGACTAGACAACTGAATTACGGGTCATTCCATGTCAGTTCAACCACACCCCAACACCCACCATCTCAGATTTCAATGAAACTTTGTATACTTCTATGTTTCATAGTCCTATGTAACCTCCTAAAGTATTTCTTCTCTATTTAAAATTGTTTTTATTTTATGACCCTTCAAAGTTTTGAGATTTTGCGTTAGTTGTCCTTCACAATTCTCTCAGAATTAACTGCAGCTGTTTGCAAAAAAAATTATTTCTCAACAACTAAAGATAAAAAGTTTTTGAAAATTTTCACATTATACATTAAGACTTCAAGCATTTTAGAAAAAAATATATCAAAGATCTGAATTTATATTCAGCAATTGAAAAAAATTAACAAACTGAAAATTTTAGAGTTTTTTCAATAAAAAAATGATTTTCAAAATTTTAATTTTTTGGCATGAGGGTCTAAATTAAAATAATTTATATATTTTTTTAAATGATCAGTAACGTGTGTGCTAACATAAAAAATGAGAATCTTTAGGGGACTTTGAGGGATTCTGCCCCCTTGCCCCCCTTATTTCGATAAAAGAAAAAAAATCGATCACAATCTTACAAACTTAGCTAATTACTAATAGCATCAAAAAAAAATTTGAATAATGACATACATTGGTGTTTGAACCCAAATTTAAACATTTTAATACTCAAGATTTTTTTGAATTGAAAGTAGTTAATTAAATAAATTAATAATAAACAATAAAAACAGGTTATCGCGAAATTCGAAATTTTCCTATAACAATTTATGCATACTAAAAATTATTGTTTAGTATGCATTAAGACAACATAGAAATTAAAAGAGAAATCATCTAATTCTAATTTATAACTAGGCAATTAATACAAAGTATCACAAATCCTGTAAATACCAGCTCATAGTTCTTAAATTCCTTCTACCTTATGTCTGTTTTCCTACTAAGAAGATTAGAAAATATGTATGTCATTCTAATTATTATGTTGTATGTAATCAGATCTAGGCCAAATACAAGTAAAAATTTGATATGTCCAGTAATGATTTCTCTAACCAACTGGGCAAAGAACAGACTAAAAGACAAATTCAAAGCTAGACACTTCTAGTTCGCAGAGCTTTTAACTTGTTTCATTAATCTAATGCAATATCAAACTGAAACATGGATTTGTTTTCCGCTTATCAAACAGATTAGCCCAGAAAAGTTCAATTTCCCGTGCCCCCTCCAAAAGATTTTTCTGTATCCGCCCCTGAATTGCGGTATGTTGTTTAAAGCCACTTTTTATTTTATACAAATGATTTATAAACATTCTACTCTAAATATTCCTGTTTAAATACAGTGAAACTTCAGTAACTGGACACACTGATAACCCCTGTAACTGGAATTTTTTTTTTCTTAGGGTTGGCCCAATGCCAAATTCAATGACTGAAAATCTAGCTAGCTTGACACACATTTGCGAGAACCCCCTATCAGTCCACACCCAATTGCTATTCTAGTTCAATTTTTGCTACCAACATTCTTTCATATTAACTTTTTCTCAGAGTTTTAGGAAATCTCTTTTAGAGAATTCTATCTTTTATCCAGGGGAGTACGCAACCACTCTGTGCTGTTAGTGCAATTCTAAAAGGATAGGATAAAATATACCAAACTGTAGAGAAAGAAGGCACCATTATACCTGTATTCTAAATAAGTGTGAGCAGGACTTTTTATCTTTAACAGACATGACTAACAAGAAGCTTTTATCTCTTTTCAACAATTATGTACTTATGCTTCACAATATATTCAAATATATTATTGATTTTACTATATACTTTTCAAAGAAAGAAAACGAAAATAATAGAAAATTCCTTTACTGAAATTAGTTTTCATAATGTGAATATTAAGCATCAGTAAGTAAGTTGTACACACAGAAACTCTTTAGGAATTAAAATTTTAGAACCCCAGTAAGTTGACGTCCACTTAAGTCGAAATTTTTTCATGTTTCCTTGGTTTGTTGAGTTATGGAGGTTCCGTTGTAGTTTGAATTAGCACATTTTATATTAATTTCTTTTCTCTATTCTATTTATTGCACTTAATTACATTGCACTAGTGTACACTCCCAAAAGCAGTTGAGGAAAAGATGCAAGTTACGTTGGGGGGGGGGGGGGGGGAATCCAGACAAATATTGTTTTTTTCCCTTGCAAATACTAATTTAGTTTCTTATTCTCATTAAAAAATATACAAAAATCCATTGAATATGAGAGATGCAATTTATTTCCTCATTTGCTATGAAGGGAGGGGGGAAGGTAATTTACTTTATTTAGAACATATTATTACTAAGCAATCAAGCTATTAACTTTTAAGGGGTGTTAACTATTTTCAAGAAAGGAAAAGGATGAATTTGTTGCTGTACAGCAGTAACACTAAAATGAAAAACAGTTCCACTATACTTAAAATACACCGCCAGCTCAGTTATTCCATCTGAGGAATGCAGTTTCGTGCTTTTTAGCACTCATCAGCCCGGAATAGGAATCACATGAGCTGGAGGCGAAAAATCTCTTAAGGGAGCCAAGAGAGCCAAACAAACTGGTAGCTAATACAGAATTAGCAAGCCAGGAGAATTAGGGCGGTAACTTACTACAAAATACAGTTCCACTATAGCAATTTTTCTCAAACATAAGGGTTTAGGTGGGAGGGGGGGGGGGATCCTGAAAGTGCTAGAAACTGCATGATTGTAAATTGGTGTTAGGATTTAATTTTTGTTTTCCGTTGTCTTAACTAAAATGCAGTAATCTGTGGACAGATATTATTGTCTGTAACTTTTAAATTTCATGATATCTTGTTTTCAGAATGTCTATATTTTAAACAATTTTTAACTATTTCAAATTTAAAAAAAAGCTTAAATATTAAATTTATATGTCTGACTTCAATATTAAACACACTTTATATATATTTTTTTAAAAAAATAATTGTTGGGAACTCTGTTTTCAAAGACATAGAAGAGCTTTTCTCTGATGCTTTTGTTTTTTCTGAAGATGGGGGGGGGGGAATCTCTAAAAGACCCATAACTTTTTTCATATGGGAAATTAGGACTCATACTCATGATCATTTTTCATTGTTAAACATGATTTTTAAAACTGACCCTGATGTTAAAAATTTGTCAATGGCTTTTTTCACCAAAAAAAAAAAAAAAAATCAAAAATTTTCTTTTTCCAATTTTTTAAAAATTTTTAGTATAAACCAAGATTATTATAATATTTTTAATAAAAATATTCAAAATCTTAGCATTTTTTATGAAAATTTCCAAAAAGGTAAGTTTATTAGTTGCTAAGAAACAATTTTTTCCCATTAAACAACAGTTCAGTTTGAATGTCTTAAAAATGACAAAAAATGCAAAATCAAAAAATTTGATAAGTCTATAATATCAAAATACATTGAGATTGAAAGAAAAAGAAACTAAGGGGTTGCTTTTTACCACAAAATAAGGAAGTATACCAAGTTTCATCAAAATCTGAGGTGGTACATGTTAAAATCCCATTTTTACGGTAGATTTGGGGTGGAACTACCCCATATTTTAAGTTATTTCAAATGAAAAAGAAGCTTAGATTTTTTTTTACATTTGAGTCCAATGTTCAACACACTGTATATTTGAATTTTTGTCAAATTGCTGACCATTCAGTTTTTAAGAATATGGAAGAGATTGTCTGTATGATGTTTCCTGCTTTTTTTTTTTCAGAATGGGGGGGGGGGGGGGGCAGAATCCCTCAAAGTCCCCTAATGTTTTTTATTGGATAAGTTAGAATACATATTCATGATCATTTTTTTAAAAAATTATGATTTTTAAAGCTGACCCTCTTGTTGAAATTCAGAATTATGTCAGCACCTTTTTTTTGACAAAAAAAAATTTAAAATTTTCACTTTTCTAATTTTTAAAAAATTTCTTATGCAAACTAAAACTATTAAGATATTTTTTATCAACATGTTCAAAGTCTTTACATTTTATGCAAAAATTTTCAGAAAGATTATAGCATTACTTACCAAAAAAACAATTTTTTTAATAAACAACATCTTCTCAGTTTAAGTGTCTCAAAAATGATAAAAAATGCAAAATCGCCGAATTTCAAAAGGCTATAAAATCAAAACGAATTGATATTGAAAGAAAAAAAATTAGGGGGTTGCTTATAACCATAAATGGATGAAGTATACCAAGTTTTATCAAATTCCGAGACGGTGGGTGTTAAAATCCCATTTTTGTGGTTGATTTGACGTGGAATGACCCTTACGTGTTATTGTCAGTTTGTAGACTAGACCAGACTAGACAACTGAATTACATATTATTGTCCATGACATGTGTTGCTGTGCAAGCTGAATTCTTGCATTCGTGTGATGCGGCTCCAGTTTAGGTTGATTATTCAAATTCATATGCTTCATGTTTGGGGTCTATTAAAAAACCTCACAGTCCTGCAGTTCACATTTATAGTTTAAAATTCTGCTGGAAAATGCTCCGGTGTTTGACGCTGTACTTAATCTATCTTTCTATAAGTAAGTACGTGGATTCAGCAGAACGTTTTTTTCTCTGCTACTTTGGACTATTTGTTTAACTCGATAATTTGGGGTTGAGTTTTTCAATGTTCTTGAAAGCAAAATTTTATCAACTTGTTCAAAAACGTTAATCATCGGGGCATTGCAAACTTCTGTGTATTTCACAGAAGAAAATTCAATATTTAGTAACCGTATAGAACTAAAAAATATGCATTAAAAGAATCAAATAATTTAACAAAGAATTGGTGAATAAAAAAGGTTTTACGTGAATAATCCAAAAAATTTAAATTACCGGAAAATGTCGCTTTTAATAAAATAGCGTATTACTAAATGTTTTATTAATTTTTTTCTTGGCATAATTTTAAAGAAAAGCAAATAACGAAATTTGACAACAAGGGTATTCTTTCTAATTCTCTATTAAGCGTATTTACGGAGAGATAGCCCAAAAATTAGTTTCATACATATGAATTTTTATCTTAAACTGCTAGGAATGTGAAACTCGTTTGTTCGATCCAAATATGCGAAAATATTATAATTTAAACTCACGGCGGGATTCTAAAGCACAGTTGTACTGTTGCATTAAAATCAGAAAATAAAACATTTATGTTAGCATGGAAAATTCTAGTATCACGAATAATATAACTTCAAAAGTAAGCCATCATTTTATTTTATTTTTCACCACCATTGGTGAAAAATAAACAAACAATTCACATTATGGCTGTTTTTCGAAAAAAACCCGATAAAAATATTGGTTTTTTGAACTACCGCTGTCGAGAGCGAAAACTTCCCACGGGTCAGCTAGTTTATATGTGCAATATTACACATTTATATACTCCAAAGAAGCTTGTAGAAATCATTTAATAGAAAAGTAAATTCGCATTTATGCACCAAAATGTTTCCATGAATGAAATAAATCAAGAGGTGTGTGTTGTAAAAATATAATTAAAAATTTCAGGGAAAAAAGGAATCGTAGTTGTTCTCTATCCATTGAATAGAAAACGTTGGAAGTTTAAGTATCTAATGCATATTTTTTTCTGCAGGCTGATTAAGAGAAAAATACTGTCATTGGATAGCCAGTAGCCAGTATATAGCAGTTCTTCTGTATTTCAGAAACTACAGTCCCAAACATAGGTTTTTAAACCCTGGAAAATCAAAATATTTCTCGCCTAAGTATAAGTCAATAATACAAGTCGAAAATGAATTTTTAATCAACAATACCCACTTTCCATTAAAATCTATTTTCTCGAATGAAATGCGTGTTGTTCATTTTATCGCCAAGATTAAATACTTTGCAAAGTCGCAAGACAATTTAAAACGTTTTTCATACAGATCATTTATTTTTCTAAATAGCACCACAAAAAAAACTGGTATTTATATAAGTAATTGATCTACAGCATTGATAACCAAATAAACAAGTAAAACAACTTAATCTAAATTCGAAATGTACATCGGAAAGTCAGTAGATGAATAGATACTTCACAGCGAATTCCAAAAGTCATTCGTCATTCAAAGCTTGAGTGATAAAGTATAAGTAAGCAATTTTAAGCAGCACGAACCCTATTTATTGAACACAGAAACAACATTTCGGCAACCATTCATCAACTTGTCGCGATTCATCCTCAAATTCACAACAACTTGTGGAGAGCACTCGTAAGTTATCTAAGACTAAGTGAATCTTTTAGGCCGCACCCACGCTGTTGTGGTAAACTACTTACAGCATGTATACTCCGCCCAAGTTTAAGGTGTAGTGACTCGTCGTGGGTATATTTCATGCTCTCTTTTTCAAGCATAATTTATGTTTTCAGCGATAAATACAAGTATTTCTGGTGATATTTATTTCGTTGTTATATCCTGAATTAGATTTTATTGAAGCTGTTCATTTTTGTTTACGGAATTTTTTTAAGGATTTATTAGATACGAAGGTATATATTAGGTGAAGACTATCTTAATTCTATACTTACAAATATATTGTATCAAATTTGTCAAGGAAAGCTATAAATACATGCATTTCTTTTGATTTTTATTTCATTGTTATATCCTGAATTAGAGTTTATTGAAGCTTTCATTTTTATTTACGGAAATATTTTCAGGATTTATTAGATACGAAGGTATATATTAGCTGAAGACTATCTTAACTGTATACTGTATCAAATTTGACAAGGAAAATCTAGTGCCGTTAATAATAGGAGAGTGCTCTTTTTGCTTTTGTATTTATGGACAACAACCGACAAACATGCTTTTAAAAAAACTGAAAGGTCGTAGACCGTAATATCATTTGTTGACTTTGATAACTAGTGCTGTGTCTAGAATGAATGATGTGCGAAGAATGTTTTATAAGGAATTACGGTGAGCTTCTCCAAAAAGACAGCTATAGCCAACTTAAGCGACACACTTCTTGGTATTTTCTTTTTCTCTATAGTTTAACACTTTATTTTGTTGGTAATAGTGATTTAGGTATCGTGTTTTAGAGACATTAGGAATATTGGATTTTGTTAAAATGCATTCAGTGTTTGATGCCTTTCATGGCAGTCTGGTGACGTTCATGGTAGCCCAAACATTGAAAGATGGATACTCTTGCCGGAGTAGTGATAGTGGGAATGGAAGTGATAGTGAGACTAGAAGTGATAGTGAGACTGGAAAAGAAAAAAGAAAAAGATGTGCCATGCTTTTGAACGGCACCAGTTATGACAAATCTAGCGTTTTTCACAAAAGACGTTCCACTGTAGTTAGTTACCCATACATGACACTAGAATCATTGCGAAATTCATGACAAAATGACCCATTTGATGTTTTGAATCTTTCTTACATTATCGGTCTTAACGGGGCTATATCTCGTGTCAAATACTCTGCCTTGATATTTTTTATGAAAATTAATTTTTCTTTCTGTGCAGTTAAGATGATTTCAGAAACAATTCCTATTCACCTTGGCAAACACTACATACTGCTCTGTTGATACCGTTCCTCACGATACATATTTCGCAAATACAATGTACCGAAAAGACATTCAACGTCCAGCGATTGCATTCTACCGTATGTTTCCGAATGGTAAAGACGTATTTTGCCGTGTGCAGATAAAGGGCAGTAACTGCAAATTTTTCATTTTTCTTTTTTTTTCATTTTTGTCATCTATTGAACGTTATCTTTATTGTACAAACTCGCTTATTTGGATTCCGCTAAAAAAAAAAAAAAAAGCGCGAAAAAAACGTCTAATTCCAACATTTTCCTACTATTAGTATGGAATCCACCACACATTTTTTCAAATATCTTGAAAATTCATCTCTGAATTTACCTGCACACGGCAGTATAAGGGTCACTACAATTTGCATTTAGATAACATGGTTCGTCTCCCGTGGAGCGGACGGGAAAGGAATTCTCCCGTATATCCCTTCTGAAGTAAAGCATAAGAACAATATGAAACGGGTAAAGTGATAATAATTAAAAAATCAGATGCTTTGAAATCTCTTGAAGTTTTGAACATAACAAATTCCACGAGTGATTTTATATTCATAGTAGAAATTATACACCACACGCAAATATAAGTGGAAATATATTATTTAAAACCAAAAAATACCTTATTTCTGTTAATATTTCAATATTTATTTTAGAGCAAAAATTTTTAAAAATTGTTTAATTTCATAATGATAGCGATGAAGAAATATAATTTTTTAATGAAAATTTGTGGTAACTGATTTCCACATTTGGGTGTGAAATTTGCGCTTCATTTACATGGAAAAAATACTTTTATTACTTTAGAATGAACATAAGTTACTTCGTTTTGTTATTTGTTTCAGGCAAAAGGGTGTAAGTCATTTTTTCTTTTTTTAATTTCTAAATAATTATACTGTCTGGATTTTTTTAACTATATAAGTTAGTGTTATTGTCACTCATAGATTGCTGTGAAAGACTATTTTTTATTTCACTTCAATAATAAATCGTACATGACAAAATCATTGTTTTAAGAATGGAAGAAGAAAATTACCTAACGGCATTTGGAAACAAGTTCTTCATTTCTTCACGGAAAAAGTCCAAATCTTTACTGACATATATACAAGAGTACTAAGAATTTTAGTTAAACCTTTTACAATTATATACACCGCTCTCAAAAATAATAATTCATTTTAAAATATGTAAAACATTTGATTTTGCTATGTTCCAATTTTCAACATAAAGTATATCTAAATTACGTTTCAAATTTTGTATTTAATTTTTAAAATGCGGAACTTTTCTGAAAAAAAAATTTGTTTAAATATCTTCTTTTTTATATATTGCGATGTCATAATTTTATCTCGTCACACTTGGAAAAATCAGTTCCTTTTTCCCATGTTTTCTTCTAATTTTTTATTAGTTGAACTTTTCAATATGCAGTTCCAAAATCAATCGAGATGAAATGAAATCATGTCTCGCTTTTAACCTCTTCTCTTTTCACCCTTTCTTCTCTCACATTATTTCGGGTTTGTTACGATTCGACGTGACCATTTCGGCGCGGCCGTTTCGGCGGTGGACGATTTGGCGCTGGCCTTTTCGGCGCAGTCCGTTTCGAAGCCAGATTTTTGCAATTTAAACTTCATGAATTTCAGAAATATTAGTATAAAACAGAAAAAAATTTAAGGAAAAATATGATAATTTGGCGCTCTAGAAGCTAGTTAAAATTTATTTTTTAATTTACACTTGGGGGGGGGGGATGGGGCATATGTGATCCTTGCATGTTTTACTGCGATAACACAAAGAAAAATATCTTGAAAAATTAGTAAATAATGGCAATACCAGTCCTACCTCTTTGTCATTTTTTTTTAAATCAATTTTGTGCGGTTTGTGTTTCTGTGGTGATTACTTCTTTGTTGTAGCAGCTATTGAAAATATTTTCATCTTTCTTTAACTTTCGCCAATGACCAAATATAAAAAAAAATTCATTTTATTATTCGTTGACAGTTTTTAATTTTAATATAAAGATAAGACATTTAAATAAGTGCACAATTAAATGATTAGCAACAAAAAAAGTCAATATAAGTTTAATGAGTTTTTAATTTAAATTGCATAAATAAATGTCAAAACTGTCTCCTAACTTATCTACTTTGAAAAAATATGAAGATGTTTTTAAACTTTATATTTTATCAATTAATAATAAAAAAGAAAACAAATTACATCTTTGAAAATATTACTTCATAAAACTTGTCGACAACGTCGTTGTTTAACTGGTGCATTACTGAAAGTCGCTCGATTCATCTTCAATAATTAGCTTACAACATTTTTTTGTTCATACATGAAAAAAATGAATTTAACGTCCCGAAGAACCTCCACCACCAAGCTAAATAGATTTTCAAACAAGTCGTTTTGAAATGGGTAGCGCCGAAACGGCCGCGCCGAATAGTCTCATCCCGTATTATTTCTTATCTATCCCTCATTTCTGCACTAGTTTAACCTATTACAATAGTAATTAGTTAATCTAACTTACATTTTTTCCTAACTATGATGCTACTATCAAAATTCTCTTCCGTCCTACAATAACAATTGAAATGTTGTCTTAATTATGCGTTGAAGTATCTGAAACCTTCTTTCAAATGCACTTTGACTTTTTGAGTTCGAGATTTACCTATCATAAGCTTTAGTTCTGAAAAAATTGAGTTTTTTTTTTTTTTCATTTCCGTAGGTAGCTCAATGATTCTCTAAATATTAATATTTCACTTCACCTATGCTCTATTAACATTACCTCAGAACAGGGGTATTCATCCTTTTAAGTTTTAAACCCTATTGGGGTTACCGTTTTCTAGAAAGATACTCTTGATCAGAGAGCAGAAAAATTAGGATATCGAAGCTTTATCCCACTCAAACTTACAAAATCACAAACGAATCTTAATTGTATCACTATATAAACACCTTAACAAGAAAATAAATAGTAAGGTAGCAAATGTTTTTTTTTCTGGGGGGGGGGGGTGATAATAAACGAAAACAACAGTATTTTAAATTACAACAAGTTAATGAAACTAAATTTATTTTAGTGACTTGTCGCGATTGTTTTATATTGTTGCACATCACATAATACAGTACTTTAACATATAGTACCAAACTGATTCATTTATAATAATTTATTTTCTTATTGATTAATACTATTATTCTATCGATGATTTTTATTGATATTCCCACTGTATTATCACACACGCAAAGAAAGGTAAATATTTTAGGTATTAAATTGGAGATCACATTTAAAGATATACTATTATTCTCAGAATTACTATGATACTATAATTGCACCCAAATGCCATAAACCATCTACATCATCCTAGAAATACGCGCTCTATGAGTGAAGCAATAATTATGCACATTATGATGGCATTGAATTATCCCTACAAATACCCGTTAGCAGAAGTCGGCGAATACAATGTGGAACAAGAGCAGTGTAACAACCCGAGGGGTTCATAAATATGCATGAGTCATAACATACGTTGATGCACTTTTATCTATATCAGATCATGATACGGAATGATTCAGCTGAGATGACTTATTGAAGCCTAATTGACCACACTTGGTTTATTAGATTCTTCTTTTTCCTTATTCGTCTCAGCTATATTACATCGTAAACTGATAATTGTCTGGCCGCCAATAGTGTTTAGGAAATTGTCCCTGCCCAAAGGTTTAGGACGCAACTGCGATCTCGCTTTACTCCTTTAATGGTCAGTGAGACAATAGCTGAGCTTCTTCCACTAAATTGGAAGCATCCTTGAAGGTTAATCATACAGCCATTATGTTTACGAATTGAGATATCGGTCAATGTACATGCAAATTGTTACTTTTATGCCACTCGTGAAGCTTTCTAATATGTTTTCAGGCAAGATAAATTGGTCAAACTATTTCTAATTTATCTAAACAGCTGAAGAGGTCATAACTTTGAAAAATTTAGCTGAATTTGAAAATATGCTGCTAATTTTAAACTTGTAACTAACTTTTCAAGCGTGTCTTTTCGGAGCCCCACCAAGAAATCCTAAAGTCAAAATATCCTCGAAGATTATAGTGTACAACATATTTAAACCGTTTGTCTGTCATCTTATTTTGTATGAACGAAACGCATACTTAATTCATATATTAAAACCAAAATGGTCCACCAGGTACCTTTGTTTTATAGGAGGCACACTTTTTCACATGGGAAGTGCTACATTTATTTAAATGTCATGCAAGCTTGATTTTCTGCTTCTCACTTTTCGTCATTAAATACTGCTTTAATTTTTGAGCCAATGAAAAACTTCTTAATTTACCTTTTTGCCTCACATACATTTTGTATTAAGATATGCGATAAAACCATTCTTTCTCCGTAAAGAGCATTTGCAAATATTTTCATCAAATAAAGTTTACTGAAATGGTGGAAGGAAGGCTCATAGCGGATTCACAAGTTCATATCATGTGTTTTTGTAGCTAGGAAGGAAATTTTTTTTCTCAGCCACTGTTTGGAGGTTGCTACAAACTGATCAAAAAATTCATTAAAATGTGGATTTGGGGAAAATGGTACGTGGTAAAAGAAAAATAATCAGATTTGTTGTTTTTAGCGAGAAATCCTCAAAATGAATTATTTCAACTAAACGCACATTTTTCCTGTTATGCAGAGTTGTTTTTAGAGGGAGATGAATATGTGAAAACTAGCTGACCCTCATGAAATATTCGCACTTGACAGAAGGAATTAAAAAAACCCGTTTTTTAAGGTTTTTTCTTTTTCTTTTTTTTGAAAGGCAGTAGAAATGTGACTTGTTTGTTTCTTTTACGCTCATATCTTTAAAAAATCTTTAAAATGATATCTTACTTTTGAAGTTTGAAGTATTAAGATAGTTATGGCGAACCCCTCTTCCCCTCCAAAAAAATCTTTGAAATTTAATATATGCATATTAATATGTACTGTGATTTACCACGTTAAAATACACGTTTTGTTTTTTTCCTGATTTCAATACAACACAACTGTGGTTTAGAATCCGGCACCCAATGAGTTTAAACTATATATTCACAGAAATTTGGAATATAATGCAGCTGAGGAAAATAACTCATTAAAAAACTACATTTTCTGGCCAATGAGCGGCTCGATCCCATGACATTTGAGTTGTTAGCAGGACGTTCTCACCTACTGAGCTAATGGGACTCCATTTTGGGATTCTATGAACAAAAACAATGTGTAATAAAGGAACAAAATAACTTGAAATAAGATCCTCTAGTTTGTTAAAAAGATTTTGAAAAGTAATACCGTGATGTGATTTATCAAGTTGAAACTAATGTCTTGTCTGTTGACAGGTATGTTAACTACATCATAACTAGCTCAAAATTCTGCAATGAGTTTAGATTACGTATTCATGGAAACTTGGAATAAAATTCTGCAGAAAAAAATAAACCATCTAACCGATATTTTTCAAGCAATGGAGATTCGAACTTACTACGTACGCATTATAAGAGCGACGCTTTAACCAACTGAGCCAATGAGTATTTTTAGGAATGCTATGCATTGAAGCAATGCGCAGTAAAAAGCAAACTGGATCGGCTTTTTCGATTTAAAAAAAAACTAAAATCTGGATTGTCTCTTTATTTTTCTCCGAAAGTGGTGAACAAAATCTTCAAAAGGATGCCTTGCTTAAAAATTTATAATAAAGTATTGACAAAGTTATGGATATTCACACACACAAAAAAAAGATAAAACACTTTTGAGAAATAATATATATATATATATATATATATATATATATAATGATTTGAATGGGAAGCAAAGTTGGAATTGGTGGAAGTCGCTGTATATGTGAAAATGTTGTCGACATTACGTCATTTGTTCATTGTGTCGACATTCGTATGATCTGCATTTTGGGGAATGTCGCCGCCTATGGCACGACATATGTTTAGAGTCCACCTGTCTGCATTATGGTCTAACTCGAACTCTCACTTAGTTTGGCTTCCTATGATTGAAGCGTCCACTTCGCATTCCTCTTGTCAGAATTCAATGGTATTGTATGGCAAGCAAATCTAAGTACCAGCTTTTTTTATTAGTTATCTTCCGTACCTCACACACATTCTCACGTGTGAACAGCACGTTCTGATTACAAAATTTATGTGTCATAATCGTAGAACCGCTGCAGAGAAAATGTTACCGTGCAATAATACCAACTAAAAATTATAGTTTGAATCCTGTTTTATCTAAATACCTTTCATATCAAATGTTTTTCAGAAGAAAAAAAATTAAACCTTTATTGCCAAGAAAAACGTGAATAAAACTGTTTAGAAAGGGGTATAAGCATGTAGTATAATGAGTTAAAAGATTATTGTTAACACCTGCGCATGACATCGTTCGATGCAAATAGATAGTTCTACAATTAAGCCTACAGTAGAAACATTAACACAGTGAGTGATTGAGTTCTAACGACACCTTTCTGCATTTGCAATGGGGTGACATGTATTTATATTTTTCTTTTCGCTCTCATAACGCAATGACATAAAATGAAAAAAAAATTATATTACGCAAAAAATGACAAGCTACTCTATTAACGAAAATTACCACCTTTGTAATCGTATGCTATCTCCTTATGGGATTGTTTTGTTCTTTAATTGTGTAGTACGAAATCTTTTCAATCAACTTCGCGGTGTTCCGAATAAAGACGACTTGTTAATGATGCCTTCAGAAAGTGGTCGAGAATTTTTTTTTTCTCAATTTCTTCTTTATTGGTTTGGTTCTTACTGAAATGGATAAAATATTTAACATTAATAGACGTAATAAAATATGCCAATTATTAAAACTTGCACATTAATTTTCATTTGCATTTCATCTGTAATTTTTGTATGCGTGATTTATTCACTTTGAAAAAATGCTTTTTACAGCGAGTTTAGATACTCGTAAATATCTCTCAGCAGTTGAAAACTTGCATTGGTAATTTTTCGTCTTATACTTATGGATAAAAAGACCTCCGACGTAAGGTTTTTATCGGATGACTTTCCATCTATTAGCTCTACTCTTTTGCACTAAAAATGTGGCTCCTTGTAAGTCCAAACATGTGTTTGCAGTTCTTTGCAAATTTGTGTGATTTTGGGGAAAAGGTCGGAGTTGGGAGTCGAAGATTAAAAAATTCCAAGGTCTTATCGGTCATTTTCAATCAAAGCTCAAGGCTCTGCCAGTGCTTTTGGATTTAGAGTCGGAGTCGAACTGATTTCGGGGTTAAGGAGTTGGAGTCAGAATCGAATGCACTAAACTTTCCGGAATCCTAGTCGGAGCCGGAGTCGGCCATTTCCCCTCCGACTCCACAGCACTGGATTTAACGTTGCAATACTTTATTTTGCATTCAAATTCTGTCATACTTTAAATAGAAGCACCTAATATAATTATTACCGGTTGACTGAAATTGATATCAATCAACCAACTACTATATCAAACTCTAAATCAATTAATACTTTTAATTCATTCCATAATTATATATTCGTGTGTGTGTGTGTGTGTGTGTGTGTGTGTGTGTGTTTTCTTTTTTTATGCATATCTCAGTGTTTATAACTTGCAACACAAATCCCGTTCAACATCTAATGTACTTCAATTTAAATACCATCAATTATATTAATTTTTCTTTTAAGTGCGACATATTTCAATATAAAAGAACTGGTTCAATTTTGACAGAATTTTATTAGAACGTGAAATTATAAAAGAAAGAAAAGCAGAAATTTATTCTGCAAATATTGGTGAGTCATTTAGTTGGTCAGTCTATGCATCACTCTTTAAATGGAAACGACAAAAAAAAAGTTGAAGAACATATCCTGTTTTAAAAATTTAAATCATTTTTATATCGCTTAAAACTACTGCAAATTTAGATTCTCAAAACCAAGTTTGGTACTGTAGGGATTGGAATCAAGTTGAAGAATTGGAAGATTCTAGAACATCGAAACGAATTTCAGGAGTTTAAATTTGTTTATTTTTAGAAAACCGAAATCTGCGGAAGGAAAATTTATAAATGTGAAACCAAGTTTGAACACATCGAATCCGTTGATGCCAAAACAACATTGGAAATCACACTTTTTTGATACACAAATAAATCATACCTTGAAGCTGATAAAGTTTAAGGAATAATTTAATCCATTTGAGAACAATAAATTACTGAAGCAAATATTATCGTTATATTATATATATATATATATATATATATATATATATATATATATATATATATATATATATAAGAAGAGCAATTCGATAAAATTTTAGATTAGTATTTTTATCTATTAAATTGTAGTTCAGTGATTGATTTTAAGAACACTGACAGCATATTGACTGCATTTAACGTTCTTTTCTAATTGTGTCAAAAGAAAATTAATATTTATTTCGGAAACGTTTATTTAAATGCTAAGTTGATATCATTGATAATGTGAAAATATAACTACTTTATAACGATGCCGCTCAACCAACGGTCCGTGGACTGTAAGCGACTCGTCGTCCGCCTGACTCTTGATTTTGTTCAATATTGCGAATCAAAAACCCCGTTCTAGAGCCTTCCAAAACAACTGTGGAATCGTTCCAGACAATCCGGCAGCAGCCCCGGCAAATCGTAGTCAATCAGATCACTCTTTCTTTTTTCTTTCCCTCTGATCCTTTCGTTTTTCTAGACAAAGGCGTTTAGTCGCAATTTTAGTGGCAACTCTTGAGCCATATATTTATAAATTTATTTCCGTAAAACGTATGCATAGTTTTCATTAATACATTTTACCCCAAGTGATGAAAATATTTCTCTCCTTTTTATGCTTCCCCGTTATGTCTAGAAAAAGTAAAATATTTTTGAATTTTACACGTTTTATGGTCAGTGAGATTTATTTGAAGTGTGATACCACCGAATCAAAAAAAGATGAGCACTATTCCGGAGAAAGTTAAAAAGATTCGTTTTATAAATTACAAAATCTGAAATGCATGAAAAATTTCTCTGTAAGGCGTACTCCACATTTATTTGTGGATGTTAAATATAACATCATGACATATTATGTTGCAAGATTGAACTTGTTTTAAATTAGTTTCAGGCGGAAGATATTAAATATGTTTGGTTGGAGCTCAAACCGTAAGTAAATAAATTTTGTTAACCCTAAAAAAAAGTGGTTTAATTTAAAATTTCTGTTTTATTATTTCACTAATTTTTACACTGACTAGAGAATATGAAGAAAATTTAAATCTGCCTTGTAGAACATCAATCAAATAAAAAAGTTACTTTGGTGTTTTTTAAACCCATTGGATTCAGTTGAGGCAAAGATAAACAGAATTTCAGAACTTCAACTTCAGACCGTTCCCTTTCCTTTGGATGAATAGAGTCATAAAATTTTGTTCATTGTGTACAAAACTCTTTTAGAGTAACAGAGCGAATAAAAAATTTGACTATATGACTACTTGTAAGCTAATGAAATCGAGTTTCCTTTTACTCCAGAGACCAGGGAGTAAATAGAAACAACCCATAAATTTCTCCATAAGGGAAATGTAAGTAGATTATGGCAATATGCACAATCAGTTTAGAAATTGTACACCAGCAAGACTCAATCCGCGGCCCGTAGGTAGCATGCGACCGGCTGAAACCTCCGATTGTAATATGAAGTCATGCGAAAACTAACACGAAAAAACAAAAATATGCGCTGATTTTATATAAAAATTCACACAAAAGTGTCATTTGCATCGAAATTTAATCTCCCTAAAATTAGAAAGGTAGTTGTTTCCATTTACCCCAAAGGACAGCATTTATGGGGTAAATGAAAACAACTATATTGAACATCAAAAATAACCTGAATGTGAAATGCATAGGTGTTTTAAGTATACTTCCACATTACAAGTAAAACTAGTTGGACCAGTTACTTCGCAATTGTAGACCCGCTGGAGAGTAAATTGTAAGATCACTAAACTTTTTGAAACAGCTTTTTTCAGTGTCATCTCCAAACAATGATGGCGTCTAAACACTTGTTTGGAAAAGGGCTGAAGTCTCAGAATCTATTTTATATGCTACCTAGCCTTCCCTCACGAATAGTTTACTTTCAAAAATTACCACAAGTGTGAAAATTGTGTTTGTTTTCATTTACTCTGTTTCCTATTACCCAACTGACCCTATATTATGTCTAATTTTTCAATACATTTGTTCAATCTACCTTTTATTAAACAAAATGCTCCATGTACATATTTTACAGTAAGTTATTAGATTACGATTAGTTTACCGACATTTACATGAAGGAAAAAACAATTCCGTAATAATTATGCCCACATCGTTCGGAAATTTTGCTTGTACGCTATTAAAACTTTTCGAAGATACTTAACTGCAATGAACAGCAACTTAGATTCCATAAGAACTATTAACAGCTGTCGGTTTGGAATGTGAATCATTTATTAGCATAACTAAAAACCGAACATGTAACAAATACATGAAAATGATATACTTGGTGAAATAATAAACCGGATTTCGCATTGAGAACCATTATGCGATGAAGAAAACCTTGTTTATCTCGATCCTTTACACTGACGCTGTCAGCACTCAATAATCAATGCATAGAAATATTGTTGACGAATCCAAATATTTTTTAAAGAAAATTTGCTTTCTAATACTGAATAATTGTTGGAAGATACATTGTTGGGAAACTGAGGTAAATTCAACTGTGGTCTGTACTTATTTTTTGGGATAAAATTTATAAGAATGTAATGAACCATATTTCAGATTATGTGTTTGATAACAAAAGCATCTAAGGACTGAAACTTGTTTTAGGACTTATTTTTCTTTTTAAAAAATATGACAATCGATTGAAAGAAACTTTCATTAGTTAGTGATCGAAACACTATTTGGTATTTATATTTACTGAAATGAGTTCAGTCCGTCCGAATAGTACTATAAGATCGACTAATTTTTCTTCGCAAACAAAAAATATTTTATTATTTGGATGAAAAATGCGATGATTATCGTAGGACCTTCCAATTAGACTGTATCTCACACAAGAAGGGAATAAAAAACTCCGATTAGCCCAATCTGAAAAAAAGCAGAATTTTCACGAAGGCTGCAGATTATTAAAGCTTTGAAAACGTAGCAACTTGCGTTAAATATAATTTTCAGTAACATTAGTAGAAGTTTTTTTTAAACCTTTTCAGTCATGGAGAACCAGGCCCGGATCCCAGGGGAGTTTTGGGCTCCCCTGAAACAAAATCTGTAAGATCTCTACCCAGTGGCCAGCAGTGCATATTTTCAACGTTATAATAAGTCTTAGTGCTAGTTTTTCTCATTTCTTTTTAAATTTCTTGGGTCGTTGGATCCCGTAAAGACGTGCCCTCCCCCCCTCCTCCCTCCTCCCTCACGCTGTCGGGTCTGCGGGTACACAGATCCGGGCCTACGGAGAACCTTTATAACTGATAATTCAAACGCGGAGCATATAACTTCAACTCGCTAGTTTTCTTAAATCCTCCCGTTTTTCTGTTTTGCTCAAAGCCTAAGATTTGTCCACTGAATCCAGGGTGGAGGCCATCGAAGATCTACGACTGGCTTAATCTCACCGAGGAAGCCTACTGGAATTGTGTCCAAAATAACCTCCCCTCGTTGCCTGAGTCTAACCGCTCTAAAGTTGTAGTATTAAGCTCAACTCATTCAGAAGGACATAGCAAATAAAACGACAATATTTAGCAAATAGAACCAAAAAAAAACGAGCTGATGTGTGCATCACATGACTTCCTTTTACTCCAATTTAATGTCATTTCCCCATTATTCGCTATTTTAATGTGATTCAATATTTATTCTCTAAATATCACCAACAATGGCCAAATTGAAACCAAAAAAAAAAAAAAAAAAAACTCCGCCAAATTTGTCGCCAAGTTGGCGACAAAACTTGGCGACCAAAAGACTGGCGATATATCGCCAAGTGTCCGACAAATTATAACGCCACTTGAGTTTACATCGAAATTAACAATGATTTCCCCCCAAAAAGGTGCAAAAGACCCTCTTAGGAACATCCGAAAGCAACCAAAAGGGGAGGTGCACAACTAGACCCCACTACGAGTCTATGTACCAAATTTCAACTTTCTAGGACATACCATTTTTGAGTTATGCGAGATACATACGCACATACGCACATACGCACATACGCACATACATACAGACGTCACGAGAAAAGTCGTTGTAATTACCTCGGTGATGGTCAAAATGGATATTTCGCGTGTCTATACATTCTTAGGCACTTTTCCGCATGTGGTCGAATCGAAAAAAAAACTCAACATTCATTTGGGGGTGAGCAAAATGGAAATTAAGGGCGATTTTTGAGTGAAAATTTTTTCGCGAATACAATACTTCCTTTTTTGTAAAAGGAAGTAAAAAAAAAGCGGTGGCGCTATAAATTAGCTCCGTTTAAGGCAGTACATTGTATTTCACCATTTTTTTTCCTGCTCACATTATCCAATCCTGTTGGAAATCACACACACACTAACTTTGAAAATACATTGCTAAACATTATTTCACAGTCAAAATCTGTTATTTTATTGGTTTATCATTACTACTTGGCTCAAATTTTATTTGTTTTTGGGAAACAGTAGTTCAATATAAAAGATTGGGCTGGGAATATCGATAGTTGCTATTTAATAACTAGTTCTGCACCGCTTTTTTTTCCTTTCAGTAGCGACGGATGCGGAGAATCCTGTTTCGAATAAATAAGTGGTTGCGATGGGCAGGAGAATAAATTTCGCTTTATCTGATAGCATTTTAACATCTTGTTTTAGCGTAGATCAAAAAACTAAGATTGATTTCTCAGTTTCAATCTCGGACCTTATCATTGCATCTGATGTCAAATCAAGCATTCATTCGCCTGTGATGTCATAGAGAATGGTTTCTCAAGTGCACAGTGCTATTTTTTTCTTAATGTTTTGAGGCAATTCTTTCGATAAATGCGAGCGAAGTTTATCAATCAAATATAAGATATAGAATCCAAGAACATTTAAGGTATGCGCAGAAATGTCTTGTTTGTGTTCTCTGTTAGTTCTCTTTCTTTTGTTAGTGATGGGTTTTTATTGTCTCAACAGAATACATCAATTTATTTTTAAATCCTTCCGCTATGTCCGTAGTATTAAAAATGAATCCTGTTTTTCTTTGAATGTCATAAATCAACTTTCGATTTTAACAAAATTAGCCGAACTTGGCAATTTCATTATCAAACTATCATCACACAGATTCTCTCTCAAAGCAAATACTATTGTCACGCAAAGAGAGATTCCGACTTTATTCATTAGTTCAAAAAGGTGTGTTAAATTTTTACCAGAAGAGATCCACCCTATTTATGTATGAAGAAGTAGACATATGTTACTACTTATTCCATTTTAACACAACCTCATATCCGTTAGCAGTGATTGTATATTATTTTTCTGCTTTTTCATTTCAACAGTTTTGTCTTGTTATTCTTATTTTATATTTATTCTTCTTTTAATAACGGTGGGTGTTTTTTTTTTCATTCAAGAACAGGTTATTGAAGTAAGCAATGCCTACTGATCCACCCGCCGGCTTTTATCTTTCTTATTTTCCTATTGCACCAGATATCTCATCATTCATAGCTTTCGTTCCATCGGCACACACATCAACACTGTTGCCACATTCAACTCGATTCTCCACAAAACGTTGTTATTGTCGCGTACCAGCTAGGCCGGCAATTTGGGGTTCGCTACTTCATTTTTCCATCTGTACCGTAATTTGGCGAGAAGTCCGACTTCCACTGTACATACATGCCGTAAGACTCGTTTATAGGGTAGGCAACTATTCACAGCACAACAATGCACTCACACAAAGAAAGGACGAGGACAAGAGAGAGGAAGTACATCCATGCCCGAGCCGGGATTCGAACCCGGAACCTCCCCATCACAGTCAGAATACTCTTACCACAGGCCAAGGCGGGCTCCATAAAACATTCCATCTAATAATTGAAATATAAAACTGATTTTTATTGATGTGATTAGAATGCTTTACTTTCAAAAATATTTTAAGTGTTTTCCCAAAATGAAGCTTTTAATAATTCATGTTTCTTTCTCTTTTATGTATGAATACTTCCAAGCTACAATTTTAATTTCTTTATAAGATATTTTGCGGGGCATTGAATGTCTTAAAGCAGGGATTTTAAAATTTGTGGCGTACATGGAACGTTCTCAAACTTTTAAGATTGACTTTATCTAGTGGAGAAGATGGAGCATAAACCGGTTTCACCAACCGGGTGAAGAAGAAGGGTGTGTCAATTAAATTGACCAGTGACCATACTAGCAGCAATTGCGTCTGCAAGTTTGAAGTTAACAGATCGCTTTATTGGTATGAGGGAGTGTCAGCAAATCCCATTGAAAACCCGAAAATGCAACGGTACTGCGACACTTGAAGATTCGAGACGAAAATCAAAGACAATTTGGCTTAAACTACGACAACGAGCATGTGTCTCATGTCGGTCACCACCGTCGAAGTTTATGCCAAGTTCAACATGGCAACACTTCCGTATCCACTTTACAACCCCGACATAGCTCCCAGTAACTTACTTTTGCTCCCAAATTAAGAGACATCTGAAAAGGAAGCGATTTGACAGAATTGAAAGTGTCCAGATAGCTTTAACGAGGTCCTTTGACAGCCTTCCGCGTAAAGGTTTCAGAGAATCCATGAAAAATGTAAAAACTTTTGCAGGTGAGTGTTGATGCCCAAGGATCACATTACAAAATTTTTAATAAAAAATTTGTTATTTTGTTTGTTTATTTATTTTATTCCATTTTATTGTTTTTATTTTATTTTTGTTACGAGACTAGTCTCGAAACTTGAAACGTATCCTGTACATCATATTTCAGAAAGCTAAATGTGATGAAAATTTCCAATTTCAAAGTGACCTACTGTGGAAAAAGTTTGCACAGAAAAATTTTTCTGTATCATATTGCAGGGTTTGCTTTGATTTCCCGAAGCTTCAGTTTTGAGTGATAATGTATGGTTAAAATATGGATTACAGTGGAAATGCAGTCTACTTCATTCGTTTATTTATAGATTGTCTTTTTTGTCATCGAGGTACAACTAAAATTCCAAATATATATATATATATATAAATATATATATATATATATATATATATATATATATATATATATATATATATATATATATATATATAAATTCCAGGCCCGTAACCAGAAAATAATTTCGGGTAGGGTTTAAAAACTTTCATGCGGAGCTTTGCGCTAATGTTCAAGTCGTCGGGTTATCTATTATGAAAGCGTCTTATACAATTAATATACATATGAAAGAAGTTTGAGTTTTGGAACAATACTTTTTGAAAATTTTTAAATATAAACGAACATTTAAATGTCAAACCGAACTTTTCGGGGGGAGGAGGTTGAAACCTAAGAACCCCCGCCCCCTTGTATACCCTGATAAGTTCATAATTGATACTATCAAGTTCTGATAACCGTTATAAAGTACTCCATAAAGATTAGTAAGGGGAGTATTGAAATCCAAGCTGACGTGTAAAAAGAACATCAAATTCTTTAGGTAGCGAGCCGATCAAAAGCAATTTGACGACTTCGGCAAAGATTTATTAGCGAATTATTCCGAGTATAAATCACAGATGGAAACAGATCGGGGCAAGTCGCACGATTACCTTTAGAAAAGTAGACACTACCGAGTTACGCTGACTGATGAATGGGGAAATGGAGGAAGATTTGAAGAGTAAAATGATATATCAGGCGTGATTAAATCCGATTAAATGTTTCGTAAGAGTCGACATTGCGTGCAATACGTTGAGTAACGGCGGCTTCGATTCGTTCTTTCAGTTAGTTGCTATTTTTTATACTAAACATACACGGAAATATAACCAATCTGAAAACGTTTACACGACAATTTATCATTTCCCCAAGATTTTAATTCCTTCAAAAAGCTGTTTTAAGAGGATTTGTAAAAAATAAAATCTTTGAGAAATTAAAACATAAAAGTCATTTGTTGGTTTTTCCTATTTGTGAGTGATTTTGAGAAGCAAAATAATTCTTTATGGGGGTCCGAAACACATTTTGAAAAAATGTTTATTAAACAGTATAGTGTTTTGAATTTTTTCGCACTGATTCATCATCTATTTAATACACAAAACCATAACAAATATATTTTTTTAAATGTAATTTAAATGTAATTTGCTTTTCTTTTTTTTTTTAATGGGGTTGCTTCAAATCGCTAAAACTCAAAGTATTCTTGGTCAAATTTCAATTTTTTTTTCAAAAAGTTATGCACAAATATATAAGTTTTAATTTTTTAGGCGATTTCAAAAATATTAATTCGGTAAAAAGAAAAAGAAAATATTTGAAGAAAAATTCGAAGATTCTTTTTTTTTAAGATTTTTTTTTTCAAGTTTTACGAATGAAAATTAAAGTAAACTGTTTGAAAAAGATATGCTCCAAATTTCATTAATTTATCTTTATGATCTTTAATAATTTATCTTGATTTATAAGAGTTTGAATGCAAAAAATCGGGAAAAAATTGCATCATAGAGAAAAACGCGTTTAAAGTTTTAAAGTTAAATTTCTCATTAGTTGATTCGTGCAACAAAAATAATTATATATTTCGTTCTAATTTAGGCAAGATTAAAACGTACTTTCAAGCGCATCAGAAAAAAACGAAGAAGTTTTTTAAATGATAAAAAAATAACGTAAAATTTGACGCTTTTTGTGTCCCGGACCTATCTCCCCTTAAGCTGCAAATAATTCTTAAAATTTCTTAACGCACTAAAAATTCACGATTTCTTGCTACAATATATTATGCATAAGTAACTGCAATGTTATGCGTACTGTGAAAGCATTTATTTTTGGGAGGCTGTATTTTTTTGAGGAATCGTAGTAATCGCGAAAATTCAAGCCTTGCGAAATATTTCAACTTTATCTATACAATCTACTTTCGACTCTGTTCATATGGAATTCGTCAAACTTTTCGCTCGCGAAATCAGAGATATCCTCATTTTCGTGAAAATTACCACTCGCGAAAATAAGTGCGTTTACAGTATTCTTTGCAATGATTTTAGTTTTCAAATGTTAGGCTGCGTTTACAAGTACTAAACTAGTCTTCTATATTTTTACTATATAAATAGAATAAACTTCCATAGTAAATGCATCAGCTATAACATTAGCGGGAGTACTTACTCTAGCTTTTCAGAATTTTTTCGCATTTTTAACCAATGATGCACGTAAAATTTCAAAAATAACAAAACCCAGTTGCAATCAAATTCAAACGTAACTGAAATTAAGGTAGATATTTGGGTAATAGAAGGGGTCTTGAAAATAAGAAATACATTTCGAAATAAAACTGTTTTATTGACTAGCAGTACCCGCACGGCGATGCCAGTGCTAAAGAAGTTAAAGGAATTCTGTTGAACAAAAAAAAATCTACTCCCCCCCCCCCCCCGCCACCCTTCTGATGTGAAATGACCATTTATTTTCAACTAAAATGCGTACACACCTTTACAAAAGACCTAATAAAGTATCTTTGGAATTTAAAACTATTCGCCCAAACACATGAAAATATTAACAGTAGCTTTAAAATTCAAAATAATCCTTCAACTACAATGTTCATCGCTTAACGCGCCAAGCAACCACGCTACCGTAACTCTGCCTTTTAGCGAGTGAAGCTGTTTTTTCCCCTCTGCAATTTAAAGTGTTTCGCCAACTAAACAATGCTATAATAAACCCTTTATTAAGAACAGTCACAATTGAATAATATGACAAATCAAATTATTTACTTAGATAAGTAACTATCTTCAACTATAAGAACAAAAACAAACGTTGAAGAAACAAGGAAAACAAAACTCAATAGAAAAATCATACAAAATCAAATTATGAAATTGAACATCGGGAAAAAAACACATTCAAAAATCTGTTCGCTGATCACAACAGCGTAGTATGGGCATGGTTCCTCGCAGCTATCCACACTGTTGGCCAGCGCCCTCTCGAAGAGTTACTGTGCAGCTCTGGTTAGTTGATCTGTGACCTTGACTTTGTTTACCTGTTTTAGGGGAGCTTAGTCAAAAATAGACGTGCTATTGGCTCGGGTTTTAGTTGGAATATTTTTGAAAAACTACTTAGAAAGTTTCTCAACTCAACTTGGCGCAAATTACCCCTCCCTATTTTCCGAAACAGAGGTAAACATTGTCAGAGTCGGAACTCAACTTCTCTCAAGAGCCTCACAATAACTTACCTCACCATCTATTAGGAATTCATAAAACTAAACAATTAATTAAACATTTAATTTGCAATTACAAATATTTCGGTCAATCTGATTTTGAAAAAATAGCCTATAGCCTTCCTGAATAAATTGTCGTCTCAGAGCAACAGCAGGATAATTGAGTCATTCTTCAAAAAGTGTATTTTTTCTGTCACACGCCTTTTACAGTAAAAACTTTAAGGAACTCATTTAACAATGGTTTTTAATTTCTTCAAAAATATATATATTCAAACCTGCCAACAATTTTTTAATAATAATTTTTATTTTTGTATATTTTTGGATCACAACCTGTGAATTCTCACCTCCGTGGCATGTCACACACCTTGTGTGGCTGTTTATGTTGCTTAATAACTTATTAAAATTAAAATTATATACTTATTTATTATTCCTTCCACATGTGTCTCAAATACTAATTGTTTAAGTATGTTTACTTTTTTAATATTGTGTTTTTATTCGTTTTAGAAGGACAAGGAGTCATGTCACATAATAAATTCTCACCTCCGTTACCTAAACACAAAATGCCATTCCTCATTAACACGTGGAAGTAATGACATCAAATTTTATTTTCCATCATACAAGGGAGCCCCCTTGATTATTTTCAACCATTGTTGAAGTTGTGAGATTTTTGTTGAAAATCAAGAAGATAGATTTTGATTTAAAAACTTAGTGTGGTAATTCTGACATCTCACCTACGTTAACTTGAATTTCAGGGATGTAAATTAATGTAAAAAAGAAAGTGAACATGTTTTCATATGCTTAACATGTGCAGATTGTAGGAACGAAGAAAAAAAAATTTCCCTGAAAAATGTATCTATTAGGCGTATATTAATGGAAAATTCCTCACTACTGTGAATCTCACCTCCGTGACAGACCTTATCAATGTCATTATTTCTGAGGTGAAAATAACTGATGGAGGGGAAATACGTAAATAATAAGCATTCCACCAAAATTATAAATTGCCAGTATATCCCCAAACCTACTAAATATTATTTTTAACATATATTTGAAACTAATAATTAAGCCGTACTTTAATGAAGAGAGTTTAATGTTATGTTCCAACTAATCATCAAGGTATCCGACTGCGTTCGAAGACATTTTTTTTTGAAAAATAACTTGGACATTTTTTTTAATGTTATTTTTTAACTACATATGTTTCAAAACTATAAAAAACATGTAAAAACAAGCTTTCAAAACAGCGAGCCTTATTTTCAGCGAAAACCTAGCTAGCAAACTTGTACAACAAAGCTAACGTACAATAAGTGACTAAAAAGCAAAAAAAAAAAAAAAATGACAATGAAACATTTGCAGATACTGCGCTTGAGTAGTAATTGCGCTTAATAAATTAAGGAATAAAAACGTCAGAAAAGCACAAATTCACAGATTACTGCAGACACGTGTTTCGGCGTTACAGGGAACGCCTTTTTCAATGCAAAAAGTCAGATGTCTTTTGTCGGATGTCTTTTCATCCATAAGCTCATTACTTTTTGCATTGAAAAAGGCTTTCCCTATAACGCCGAAACACGTGTCTGCAGTAATCTGCGAATTTGTGCTTTTCTGACGTTGTTTATTTCTTACTTTACTGCGCTTTAAATTCATACGGCAGCATTCCTGACAGAAACTTTTCCCGAGAATGTTAATATTGAGCATTATTTTCATTGATAATAACACGATTATTACTACTAATATTATTCTTATTATCATTATTATTATTTATGAACAACACATTAGACTGTATTTTATGAAAAGTCATTAATGCCACTAAGAAAGTTTCGAAAAATATTTCCAAGTCATCATTCAGGTTACTTGCCAGCCGGCTACAATCCGAAATTTGCAAGTAAAATTTGAGATGAAATCTTCTCGAAGTTACAGATCTACGTCCAGAAACTGTATATAATTTACCTCTACTAACTTATTCAAAGGTTAAACTTGTCAGATATCCAGATTTACTGCTATGGTAATCCAAATTCATATTACTAGATAATGATCTAGGTGCAAAATAAATCCTGTTTTCATCTTTTAATTGCTGGCTGATTAGGATAAGAAATGGTGTCAATAATTCCAGATTCTTGTCTTGTTATCACAGTAAATTAAAGTAATTGACTCAGTTGCTTAAGATATTAGTTCTGATAGCTATTTATTAAAATTTTAGCTGTACATAAATTTACGCGAAATACATTAAATTTGGTATACATACATATTAATTTGGCTGTATGGAATATTTTGCAGTCCGTTTACCTTTGGCTAGTTTTCAATACAAATTTTGATTATTTTTATTTGTCTCTAGCAATTTTTTTAACTTTCTAAGGATGAGATGGAAAATAAGACCGGAAAAAAAGAGGTGTAACATTTTGATTTTTTAACTTTTAGAATACTTGAACTTTTTAATTGCAAAATAAATTCAACATTTAAAATTCAAATTTATTTTTCCTCCATTTTCACGATTATTTAATACCCAAAGCTTGAAAGTACGCTTGATTACAGTTTTAATACGTATTTTCAAATTTCTAATGCATGAAATACGATTGTAGGGACATTAAAGTCTCTCTGAGAATGGGTATAAAAGAACAAGTGAAATCCCGTGACAAAGAACTTCAAGGGGCAGCAAGTTTTTTTTTTTTTTTTTGTAATGGAAATTTTGCTGTAATGGAATTCAAGCAATTTTTTGGAAATAAAATTGGGACTGAAAATTTATTTCGTTGAAACGAATATTTCTTTGCGTTGGTATTCGTAATACCTTGATTTCATTGCATATCGAAGCAATAAAAATGTTAAAGGCAGAAATGGGTTTGTCAACAACGTTCATTCCTCATCAATATGAATCTTAAACATTATGTATGAAGTTTTCAGTACAATATATATATATATATATATATATATATATATATATATATATATATAGAGAGAGAGAGAGAGAGAGAGAGAGAGAGAGAGAGATTTCACCACAGAAACCCCAAAGTTGTTCATTTGACATTTAGTCAGATAATGTGATTTGCAATCAAAGATTCTTACACTTGTGTCAATGATTCTTAGTCGAATCACACGAGCAGAAACAGAAAAAATCAAGAAGGTATCATAAGAGGGTATCCTTTTTTTTACAACCAATTAAGAGACGAGAAAAAATAGTTGCTTTAGGTAGCAATTACTGAAGAGCTTTTCTTCAAAGTGTGTTACGGGGATACAGCTCAGGCGGTTCCGCAACTAAAATTAAAGCTCAGCTAATGTAAGCTTACGAAAAAAACTCACACTAGTCTCACAATCATCTAAGATACATGGAGATACTTTAAGGTATTCTTTCAAAAATTATCAGAAGCTGTGTGAGTGCACAGCAAATTCGTTCACAGTAGCGCATGCGTTTTGATGAACCGATCATAAATTATACTATCGGCTAAACGACATAATAACGGAGTACGTGAAGCAGTGAGTTAGAAAAATGCTATTGAAGTAGATAAGTGCACATTGTTTTAATTTTGTGTTACAATATTTAGCACGAGAAATACAGTACTTTAATTATCTTTCACTATGTAGGGAAACGTGATGTACCTCAGTCTAAAACGTACCTTCGTCCTATAATATTTTTGGCTTTACTTTTAACGATATGGATGCAAACGACAAAGATTCAGACAGTAGTAAAAATAATAGTTTAGGTGTAACAGAGGAAACACTTTCATTCCTTTATTTAATCTGCATATTAGGGTGGTTCAAAAAACCTTTATTTCAACTACAGTCCAGGACACCCTTAATTTTTCTAGACTTACTAATAGTATTATGCTGTTCAAGTTTTAGCTTCTTACTCAAATTTTAAGAGGCTGCTCAATGACCCCTCAATTTATCATTAGCCGTAGCATAGAAAATGTCACAAATTTAGAAGCATTTAATTTTCCCAACTTTTTTTTTTTTTTTGTAAATAATTATATTTTTTGCAGCGTTTGTGCATATTACTCGTGTATATTATGATATGTAGCATTGTTTTTTCAGTTAAGTGTATTTTTTAACCCCTTTCCCCATACTAATGAAGTTTTTTGGGGGAGGGGGTTGAGCACCCTCTTTCAGTTGAAATAGGAAGCTAAAATTCTTCCAGTATCTTACTATCTACAAGTCTAAAAATATTGAGGGGTGTCCTGTTTATCTATTAGAAACTTTTATTTTTACATGTATTTTTGAACCACACTACTGCACATAAAGTAAACTCTCGATTATACGCGAGTCCATCAACAATCTGGAATATGTATTTTCGCAGCAAAAAGCAATACCAATAGCTGTTTTTTTCCCTCGAAAAATTGTAAATTTTAAAACTAGTTGTTTTTGCTTTATTTATTAATTTTTTACGCTTTCTTCATCGTACATTCACTCGTTTTTAATTGATGTTAAGGTCTGTTGTGAAAAAGTACAGAACATTTTTACTGTACTTTTTTTTTGCAAAAACTATTATGCATCAATATAGCCAAGTTTTTGAGAAAAAGCAATTTTCACTTTATTAGTCCGTCATTTTAGCTTTTTTTTGCGGTTTATGGCGCAGCGTGTGTAAAAACACACTCCGGAAGGTTTGATTCTAATATTATTGCTATTCCTAATAGTAGTTCTTCCTATATGTAAAGTGTTTTGATCAGAAAAGCTCCCCCCCCCCCAGAAAATAATTATCTCTGCATTAATGGTTGATATTTTTTTTTCCTTCCCCTCTGGTAAGGTTTGTTATTTTTACTATTAGAGGTCATTGGTAATATCTTGTTGACAGTTGTGAATTGTTATTGGAATATTTATCAAACAAAAACTAAAGACATACATAAACAGAATTTACAAAATAATAGGCGAATATTGATGATAAATAATGTAGAAGATTGTCACTTTATTTATACTGTAAATTCATATATCTCTACTTCCCTTTTATGACGTAGTTAATGTGATGTGATATTTAGACAATTGTGTCGTTGACAAGCAACGACAGTGACATTTTACCTGCATTTGTAAACGTAATTTAATTATATGTGCTTTACATATACTTGTACTACACCTTGTGAATTCCTTGAGTGAAAATAGCATTAAATAACAAAAATAAATATTTTTACGAAAGTTCTATCACTTCGACTTAAAATTAAGAATCATTGAGAAAGTGTCCCCAGACGGACGCACACACGTTTTATACAGATAAAGTTTACCAGTAAATGACTGACATTTTTAAAGCAAAACAGTAAGTATTTTGTCACATTCAACGCAAAATATGCAGGTTGAGCACAAATGATGGAATATAATTTCAAAAGCCATATTTTCGAAACTACTGCATTACAATAAGTGATAAATGAATGTAAAGAGAAATATCCCAAGATTTTTTCAGTTACAAATGCTCGATGCGTCAGCACTTTGTTACAAGACAATCATCTAAGCTGCAATCTAGCTTGTTCCACCTGTTATGTGATTTCCTTCTTGTGGGGATACGTCAAAGACGCTGTTTATCAACTCCCGACTCCGAAAACACTACAAAACTTCAAGGACGCATTTTTACAGCATTACAATCTATTAACACTGCTATACTCCAAAATGTGTGAAATGAAACTTACGAGTATTATAGGTTAGATGATGTCGTGTAAAAAAAGCACCCCCCCCCCCAATTAATCATTTATAACTGAACCTTTGGCGCATTATGCACGCATATTACACATTTGTATGATTGAATTTTGTTGTAAAAAAATTGGTATATTTTACTTTAAAGTTATGTATCACTTCTTGTAATATATGACAGTTTTGAAAATATGATTCTTTGAAATCAGATCCTTTAGTGATCACCATGTACACTATAGAGAAGAAAGAGCCGTGTGGATTATTGTATTTTTTAAGTTGAATTTACTGATAAAACTGAATTCCCAAAACACATTTTGAATGATTCAAAACAAAATTATTAAGAACATGGTAACTGATTGACATGGTACTTTCATTATTGTCAAAATAGTTAGCTTGTTTATTATTATTTTTTTTAAATACCCAAAATGTATTACGGAAATTCTACTGTACCATTTAATTCAACTTACAAACTGCAATAATCTAAGGGAACATATATTTTGTTCAATATATATCTTACGTTGAATGTTTCTTGCTGTTTAACTTTAAAAATGTCATTCAAGTACTCGTGGAATTGCCCATATATATATATATATATATATATATATATATATATATATATATATATATATATATATATATATATATATATATATATATATATATATATATATATATATATATATATACGTCACCCAGTTCAAAAATAATTATTTTGACCATTCTAGTCATCTATGGGAAATGCATGATCCACTCAAAAAACGCTCCGAATCAGTTTTTGAACTTGATGAAACTGATACAAACTATGGTTTGAATATAAAAGAGCAAAATTAATACATACTTCCGATGTAAAAAGATCTTCTTTAGTTAATTATAGCGGTAAATCATGCAAAATAAAATACGGCATGAAAAACGTGACACGCGCTAGGAGAATACGACACTACACCGAATGCATGTTTTTATGAATGTCACGTAAGATAAAGACAAAATACAAATTTTCAGATTAAGAATCATTATTATTCAATTTTATACTCTAAACGCTAGCAGAACACGTATTCAGATTATCATCTTACCTTTTCAATGAACATGGAACATGAAAATTGTCTTTTGCTGACTACCTGACCTTAGTACTGCCCTATTTCCACACTTTAATTGAACTTCCTCGATTCC
The DNA here is from genome assembly GCF_026930045.1 of Uloborus diversus. Classification (NCBI taxonomy): domain Eukaryota; kingdom Metazoa; phylum Arthropoda; class Arachnida; order Araneae; family Uloboridae; genus Uloborus; species Uloborus diversus. The sequence continues at coordinate 62,618,040 of NC_072740.1, forward strand.
GTGTTTGTCAACTAAGAAGGGTGTTTAACGATCACAGGGTGCTTTTTGTTCATTGTATTATCTCCAGAAAACAGCAGACTTTGCTTTAGGGCCCATCAAACAGTTGAGTCTTCAGGCATGGAAATTAACGTCTGCTTCTTTCACACAAGTAACCTGATTTGGATAAGATGAATCTACTGGTCTAAAGATCATCAGCAATAAATAATGTCTTTAACTGATTCCGTGCCAGAAGGTAAATTTTATCATCGCAATTTTTGGTGTTCCTGGTCTTGTTGCTTTTAATTAGTCTCCCGTGCTTCTGTAATTGCGGTGGTATTCATCTAAATTAGCATTCTCGTGGATTTGCGGATCGCAATAATGCATCAGCATATTCGTACATATCTGATTGAACAGCTATTTTCTGAAGAATGATGTATGATGATCACAGGTTTTGGAATTCATTTCAGAGGTTTATGTGAATGAAGACACGCAATGCTGATCGACATATAGATCGTTGTAATAAAAATGCTTGTAAACTGACTTCTTAAGTGGTTGCTAAACGATCTAAAAATTTATCACCTTGTTGTTCTTCTGCCTGAAATGGTTTTGCATCTTTATAATAATGAGTTAACGAGTGTTTTTATATTGAGGGTATTAATAGGTGGATATTTTTACAGCCGGAGTAATTTTCCATGCGTGTGGTTTCGCAAGTCCCGGATTTTCAAGGTTATTTCTTGTCTTTGTTTTCCTGCCTTGAATTATAAAAAAGTACGATTTTCGATCAAAAAAAAAAAAAAAAACCCTGCTTACCAAACATGGTAGTTCCACAAAGAAAAAATAATAAAACTGCAGGGCATCAGATACAGGTACATTTTTGAACCTGTCAATTATAGAAATAAAGAAAGGGCCAAAGTTCGACAGTGTTAATTACTCCTTGCCGATTGTTAGCTAAAACATTCAGATTTATTGAACACTTAGACTCTGGTTGATGTTTTTATCTAACTGATATCAAAATAAACTACAATATGTAACTCAATTGATATTCTTTTAAAGAATAATATACCATACGATTAGAAACAACATACATGTTACCTAAAGATAAATTATGAGGAAAGTTAATGAATGCAACCCGTTTACACATGTTTAGGTGAGAAGTTAGTTTACTTCAAGCTTCGGTTTCTAATATAGTTAACTTAAGCATGGTTGAAGCAGGTAATTTGGTAAGACCAGCTACTAGATGTAGCTTAAAATGTGGCAAAAATGTTTTATGATTTTCATTCACACTGTTTTTTGTTTAAAAAGTAACATTCTCCCTTAGTAGAGAACTTGTTACAAATCAATATGAATGCTTCGACGAATCTAAGGATTATTTGTGAACAAATGACACAATGGGCGGAAGGTAGGTGAAAGTGAAAAAAATGACTTACATATTTTTAAAAAAAAGGACCATTGTTCTCTTTTTATGAACTGTAAGTTTCAATGTACTTAATAATAGAACTTGTGTGTTAATGAAACGTTATTTTTCATTTTCAGAATTAAATTTCCACGTTTGTATAAAAGTGGAAAGTTTTTTTTTCCTCATTTTTGGGGCCAAAAACTTCTTCTTGTAAAATATTTTTTATTTGATTATAAAAACTATTTTTCTGCAAATTAATAAATAAATGAAGGAGAGCATGCATGAACGAATGTTTAAATAAATGACGGAACAAATTTGTGATTAAATTAACTTACATTAATTGGTATTTATGAGGAAAATAAGTAAAATAAATACACTAACACCACCCTTCTCAAAAGCACATATCAGATTTGACATGTGCTTTACATTTTTTCCTGCCAGGATATATCTTGTTTTGCTTCTATTTCAGTACAGTAATTATTTTTTTCAAGCTTTTTTTAATCCAGAATGTTCGCGCCCACCTTTATCGCGCTCCCCAAAGGACCGATGGGATAAAGGAATGTTGGGACAAAGGATATGAAAACCATTGTTATAAGTGGCCAAAACCGCTCTTAGATTCCTGCGTTTTAAAGAACTGAAGAATTACACGTAGTTTTCATTCAAATATGTTAAAACTATGTTTTTCTAAATCATTGTAAAAACTATCCTGACCCCCTTGAATTCAAAATATGCTTCTGGTGTATAGATGATCATTCAGTAATGAGAGTGCTTCATTGCTCTATGATTCTTATTCATAGATTACACCGCATTAGCTAGCTCTATTTATCTATTCCTAGAACTTCATACGTTGCTTTAATTCAAGAAGCGTCAGACATTTTGAAAACGTATTCTGAATAACTCCGTTACTTTAAAAGGAACAAATTTATTTCTTCCTGTATCATGGTCTTTCATTTTCTTCAAGTTTCCTGCTGATAACGTCAGTTTTTATTACTGGAACAATTCTTTATCCTCTCCTGAATTAAAATATAGTCGAAAGAGAGACTTTTCAACTAACCAGAGTTTTTCTTGTGACACTTATGCTTCTCATAGAGTGAAAAAAATCTTACTTTATGAGCCTGGATAAAAGTAGGCAGCAATGCGTAAACTTGGGCAATTACGTAACGATGAATAGAAAGTTGAAGCAATTTATTTTGCCAAGTTCTTCCTTTCGCATAGCTGAAGAATGCCTAACAATTAATTGATCGTAGTTCTGGTGTAAAAATATGTTTTATTTCAAAATAAGTGGTCCACCCCGACCTCGTCCGGATTGACCAAGTATCTATCCTAAATAGATTTTACGTAAACAATATTGATTTTAAAACTTCATAGTATAACACACTTTTTGTTGTGTTTTTGAGAAATTTCAAAATATATTTTTCTCCGCATTTCTTAATCCAAAGAGACCAATATAGTTTTGTCCATGGGTAAAACTTTTTTCCATAAGTCTTTTTTTTTTTTTGACCCTAGGAGCTAAGTATTTTCTAATCCCGGAATGCCATTCGACCTCTTTTCTGCGTTTTCGGTTCGAAGGAAAAACTTATTTGCTCCATGTGTGGTACTGAAGAACTTCGTGGTATAGCAAAACTTTGTTGAATTCGTCTGTGCTACATAAATCAAAGAAAGTTTTACGATAACGGCACCTGTAACAAGACTTGCTTGCTCAGGTTAACTCAATTTTCTGAGCCTTTTAACGTATTTAGACTTTTAAAACAATTTTTCTTTCATGCAACTTCATCTCATCTAACGTTTGGTTTTTCTGGATCCTCTGAATCAATTAATTCTATTTTTATTTGCTGAATTTCGAAAAAAGTCTGAACCCCAGTAACAGACACCGGCAATTCTGATGATACTCAGTAACAGATAGGATGGGGAAAGGATGAATAATGGACAGAATTCCCCTTTCCTCTTCAAAATATGCAAAAGTTCTTTATTTTTAGATCTAAAACTTTAATAAATTCAAATGAACATGAAATACCGGCAGACCTCGTGGTAGCTGTTCATAACCTTCCACCACTGCCTTGTAAATACCAACCGACACATAAAATTCCCTTTGATAACACTAGATGGTTGCCCCGTATTCATGGGTAGCAGCAACATCGGTTTTACCTCCCTAAAATTCTTATTATTTAAATCCAAACTTACGACTATCTGTTACTGGTGCCGTTAACTGGAGGGCTTTCGCTTTTTTGTTTGGAGATAGTTTTCTAAAAAATACATTTTCTAGCCGTTTTATAGATGAAACCGTTGGAGTCCTCTCATGAATGTGAAAATCAAGAATCCCCAAAACAGCTTCCAATACGCTAGTATAAGGGGCATTTAAATATGGTTCGATCTAATTTTGTCTTCTTTCAACAGAGACTGACTTGATCGGATCCTTTATTAATATATTTGCAGATGAATTTTATCGCTTGAACTGACAATGTCCAACATTAATATGTGCATTAAGAACAGAACAATACAAAACAAACTGGTAGGGAAGAAAAAAGATTATTTATTTTACATTAGTATAGATACATATAAGCATAATATTCTATTAAATGTCCCTCTGATATTATGTACCTGTCAAATGAACAGTTTATTTTTAAAACCTGTCAAGCGACAATCTCTAAACGTTCAAAACAAAAACAAAAAAAAAATTACCCTCAGTTTAAAGATTTTTCACAAGCGTTACAATATTTTTAACTGAAATGTATGTATATTTAGCTATATTTCTTTCTGTAAAAAGTGTTGCAATAGTGATTGAATAATTTAATGTGATGATACAAATGGTTTCTTAAAATTATAATATTTATCGCTTGACTGGTTTTCAAAATAAACGGTTCAAATAGTGAAAGAAGTTTTCAAATAGGCTCAAGTTCTCCCGAGCCTACCCTCTATATATAAGCATACAAAATCTGCTCTCTCTCTCTCTCTTAACAATATTATTTGTGATTTTTAAAGCTACTAACATGCTGAAGTCAATTTTAAAGTTTTTGTAAAAAATACTCTGTTAAAAAATCAGAAAATTTTAAATCAAATAATGGATTTACGTTAAAAGCTTATGAAACAAAAAAAAAAAAAAAAAATCTTCATGAGCCCGAAAAAAAATTAGGTGACAATGCATGAATATACGCAATTACATAGCGCGTGAATAGAAAGTTGAAATCATTTTTTTTTCCAACTTTATCTTCTCCTGAGCATATATGAAGAAAGTCTTGTGAAACAATATAAGATCTTTAACTTAATTGATCGTTATTCTTGAGTGAAATCATGTTCTATTTTAAAATGCGTAAAAGAAAATAGCATAACTCTTGTCAAATAATATTCTAAACGTTTAGCGAAAGTCAAACTACTTTAAGTTATTTGTTAACTAGATTCGATTCGAAAACGTAAATGAACTACATTAATAGGTAACTTTGAATAAATAATATTCGTTCCCAAAAAAAATTCTGAGAATAACTAACAGAACACTTAGTCAATCAAAATAATGGTCCAACATTTTTCGTAGCGCTCTCTTTCATCTTAGTTTATTTCAACCTTAAAAAGAAACCGACACGAACGGACACCGGAAGCTATTGTTTAGAAAGTGTTGTTAAAAAGTTTTGCGGAAGATAATCCAATTACTCGCGTTTCACCAATATTTAACTATCCCACCGATGATCAAATTCGCTACTTGCGTAGACTACTAGTTGAACTATTGTCGTCGAACTTATGATTCAACATCCTTATTTTTTTAGCTGCTTTTATTAACTCATTAAAAGTCAAAGCAATACAGCAACTTAATTTTGTTTCTTTTAATTTTAAATCGTGCTTAATTTATTTTTCGGTTTAGAGACCCATGTTAAAATGTACTGCAAAGTTTTTTATTCTTCATATAAATCATGTTTTCTAGTAATTTAAATTTAAACACTATTACTGTAACGAAAATTCATTACCTGTTTTTTGTTATTATTACAGTTAATTGCGATTGTTCAAGTATATGCATTCCTCGTCTCGAATTTGTAGTTGACGAAATCTCAGAATTTGTCTTATTCAAGTCCACCTGTTTGATTCGATTTTGTGAACTATTACATATTTAATGAAAACTTTAATACTCTAACTCATTTTTATATATCTTTCAAATTTGTGAATTTGTGTGTCAAAATAGTTCAAATCAAAGAATAATAGAAATGAGACGTCATTAAAATCTTTCGAAAATAAACCCTTGTATGCAAATAGGCAATTTCTTCAACTTTTATTGGTGGAGGAATAGTCAAGACCTCCACAAACTCAGTAACATAAAATAATTTATTTGACCAATGCCTGCACACTTAATATTCAAAGCACGAACAAAACACTGCTGTAGTATTAACTAAAAACATAACGAGAAACCGGTTCCATGGGCATCCGAGACCAACTAGTTAACGGGCATGCGTTTGAAAGTTGCCATGAATTCATCTTCTTACAAATTTATTTGAGACTTAGAAAGCATCCATATTTCACAGCCTAACTTATTATACAGCAATACTTCGGCATTCCTGGATACAAACCGCTTTCGCTATAAGGTTTTAAGTAATACGCTATTCTTCCGACAAGCGAATGACCCACCTACTTTAAATAGTAGGAGAATGTGAGGAAAATTGAGACAGTTAAGTTAACCTTTTCAAAAAGGAACTGAAAATTTACTCTGAAAATTACAGAACACAAAGAAAGATTGATGTATTTTGTCATAAAACTTGCATGGGAAAAAGATGTTTTATTTTTGGCAAAACATTTGTAGTTAAAAAAAACTGAAAATTTTTCATTTTTTTTAAGGGGAAAATTGAAAAATAATCTAGTTTTCTAATAATTTTTTTTATTTGATTATAAAAAACAGTTTTTATCAAATGAATGCATAAAAGGAACGAATGATTAAATAAATAAATAAAGAAACAATAAACGAATAAGTAATTAAATCAATAAATATATGAAAAACAATAAATCACTGAATAAAATGAAGAAGGAATGAGGAAATAAGTGAATGAATGAATATTTGTTTTCATTATGCCTAGTGTAAATACACAAACCCTTGGACATGGAATAGAAACACAGCAATATCAAAAAATACACAGAAATATCTATATCTGAAAGATATAAATCACGAAAAACTAGAAAATAATCAATATCTATAACATTAAAAACACTTAAAAGTCAAGAGTCGGTGAAAAATGTTGAAAAGAGTTCTTTTTTTGTTAGTTAAATGCAAAATCTCCAATGTCCATGGTGGGGAAGAATACCGCGTTGGTTTGAATCCAGGGGGTACTCGGCATATACCTTCGTGGAGATCGCAATAAACGAATACTTAAGTAATCGTAAGTTTGACTGGAATCAACAGTACATTGAGAAGATATAAAATGGAGGGAGTGAAGACTTTCCTTCCCTCCGTATCCGACTGTAATTCATACTATATACGGAACATATATACTATATATTTACTATATACGTCGGAATACACATGTATTCTGACTGCAATTCATTCGTGAAGCAAATAACCTAAGTCACGTGATAGATTTTAAAGCAAAGCTTTGGAAGAAATCCGGTTTCTTTCACTAGTTTCACGCAAAACATGGAATCCATTCCGTCGTTGTTGAGTCACGTGACTTGGGATCTTGGTTCCAGCTTTTACTAAGCCAATGATTGCACTTTCTTCCTCCATTTGCTAATTCCTGCTCTAAGCAACAGTATGTTTAAGAACAAAGTTAAAATATTAATAGACAGATGTCGCTGCAAATTGAAATTATTTTACCGTTCCACTTTGCCCCCGCATTCAGTTCCTACAGCCGGAGAAAACCCGTCAAAATTCCTAAGCTAAACACAAACTTGTAAAAAGCTTTTGTTCAAATTATAAACTATATATTTTTGATTATTTGTAAAAAACCTACAGCAATATAAATTCAATACGAGATTTATTTTTAAATGAAGAAAATAATATTACACACCGCTGAAAAAAACTCATCCAGCTATAAACTTTGTATTGCGCGGCAGTACGCGACCCGCGGGCTGTGCGCTATTCAAATCCTCGTTAGACGATACTTATCTGTATTTACAACATTGTCAAAGAGCAAAAGTTACGTTTTTTTTTTTTTTTTTCTAAAATCATCTTATTTCCTCGGCAAACCATCAATGAAATTTGTTTTTAAAAAAAAAACTCTCATTTTTTTTTATTTATTTGTCTATAATCATTACTTCTCCATGCTTATCTTCAATATGTTGCGGGTTTAATCGGTGTATGACAGCTTTGACCTTCGTAGTTGGCCTAATTGATACAATTACGCCTGTAGGTAATTAACATTCTGTCAAAATAAGAGTTATTAATCATCAAGAAATGCAATTAGGATGTTCAGCAAGTACCTTGTCTAATCGCGTACATTTTGATATTCATCATTTTCGGGAGATTCGGTTGATATCATTTAATCTGAAACATAATTGAACTACTTTATACTATAAATAAATAACATTTGAAATGAAAGTAAAATATAAACTTTTTCTTACACTTTTCTAAGTACACTTAAACCTATTTTTGTCCGGTAGATAGCGACCGTATAAAAACAATCGCTCAAAAATTACACTACTAAGCACTCGTTTAAAATAAGTCGTTAGTCAATTGAGTCCCAATTTATGTGAAATTTTCATATACCGCACAAAAACAATTCGCACAAAAAAAAAAAACGCACTAAAAAAAATTGCATAAAAAAGACCGCACAAAAACAGGTATGAGTGGAAATATCATTGAAGATTTCAAAAGTAATGTCACCAAGTGAATGATTTTTAAAAAGGAAAGAAGAATTGCGCTGCGGTGTTTGATATTACTGTGTATTTAAGTTATTATTTCTAAGTTGTTTTGGTAATATTGCTGTCATTTATCACAACACTAAGTACTGGAGAGTAAATATTTCAAGTCTTTTAATATTTCATATATATATATATATATATATATATATATATATATATATATATATATATATATATATATATATATACATATATATATATATAGCGTGTGTGTCTGTCTGTGTCAAGGGTGAATTTATAAATTTTACAAACACCATAACACCACTGAGAAATAATCGAGTTCTGAGCAGTGATCAATTTTATGTTAAGAAGAATTTATTGTTTCATAAAAGCAATATCGGAACGGGACATATATGGGTCATTCTCCAAAAAACGTAACTTTTGAACGCAAATATTTTTCAATTTCGAAACCTTTTGATTTCTTCTGTTTTTCTTTTTTCATTCTTACATGAAAGTGTTACCTACTAGAAGTAACCAGAAACAATGGTCCGGCTAAGTTCGTTCCAATTATTTTACTCATAAATAAAAAAATGCCCTGTTCACGGAAATAAAAAAAAGGAAAAATCGAGACCACTTTAATATCAAAATACTAATTTTGTTAATTGTGCAAGCAATCAGCTATTTTATTGATTAGTGCGAATATAATATTATGCTCTCTTAATTAAAGCACGGCTTATTTAGTAGTTTCAAATGTATGGTAAAATAGTACTTAGTAAATTTGAGAATATATTGGCAATTTATAGTTTTGGTAGAATGCCTATTATTGAAGTATTTCCTCTCCATTTATTTTCACCTCAGAAATAATGACATTCATAAGGTCTGTCACGGAGGTGACATTCACGGAGGTGAGGAATTTTCCATTAATATAGGCCTAACTGATACATTTTTTAGGGAAAAATTATTTTTCTTCGTTGCTACAATCTGCACATGTTTAGCATATGAAATCATGTTCACTTCTTTTTTTACATTAATTTACATCCCTTAAATTCAAGTTCACGGAGGTGAGAAGTCAAAAGAACCCCACTAAGTTTTTAAAGCAAAATCTATCTTCTTGTTTTTCGACAAAATTCTCACAACTTCAGCTATGGCTAAAAAATATGTAAGGAGGCTCCCTTGTATCATGGAAAATAAAATTTGATGTCATTACTGCCATGTGTTAATGAGGAATGGCAATTTGTGTTTAGGAAACGGATGTGAGAATTTATTTTGTGACAGGACTTCTTGTCCTACTAAAGCGAACTAAAACCCAATACTAAAAAATTAAATATGCTTGAACAATTAGTATTTGAGACACTTGGGAAATGAATGATAAATAAATAAGTATATACTTTTAATTAAACAAGTTATTAAGCAGCATAAACAGTCACACCATTGTGTGTGACATGCCACGGAGATGAGAATTCACATGTTATAAATCAAAAATATACAAAAATAAAAATTATTATTAAAAAATTGTTGCCAGGTTTAAATAGATTTTTTCGCTGAAATTAAAAAACATTGTTAAATGAATTGTTCCTTAAAATGTTTACAGTAAAAGCCGTGTGACAGAAAAGTTACACTTTTTGAAGAATGACCCATATATGCGCAGAAAAAATTCTATTCGTCAATTTTTGGTCACTACATTGCTTGACTAATCAATTTCAAAATCGAAGGTCAAGTAAATTATTTAATGGCGTATGTTTGTTGTCGCTTTGAGCAATCAAGGGCTTTAGCCGAGAGTTAGGAATCGAGATTAGTGCCAAGCATCTTTTCGAGGGACGACTTAGTTGTTTTTTTTACTTACCTTTATTCTGTCAGGTATTGTTAGGGACGATTGTCATTAGTCTATTAATAATTTTATTGAGTGCATTAGGAACTGATTCTTCTTATTCACTTTGAAAGCCTAAAAATTTCTTTTTTCTTTTTTTTTCTTTTCTTTTCTTTTTTTTTTTTTTTTTTCAACATTTGAACTTTTTTAATAGCATGTTTTATTTTATATAAGTAACTCGAAAGCGTTCTAACTCATTAGTGTTCTTTTTGCATCATCTTTAGCATGAATACAAAATCTGAAAAGATGGTCCGTAATTCATGCAAAGCTGTAACTGTTTTAAACATGAAGTAATCAATTATAAGACATATAATTTCTAAAAGAGAGGGGAAAAAACTGTGTTTCAAAACCTAGTTGCAACTTTGATTACGCAAACAATTATTTATCAGCAAACAAGTTCACTTTTCTTTGCAAGTCTTTTTTCCTTTTTCTCTTTTTTAAGTTTTTATTCTATTCAGAAACGCGTTTTTCAAAACATTGTTTAAAAATTTATGAGAAACAGTCGGAAAATATCGTCTATATAGAGAATTTAATAAGAAGAAAATTAGTTATATTTCACAAGTAAAAAGTTTTATTCAGACTCCTAAAGTATTATAATTTTTGAGAATGTGATTATAATTAAACTTGAGTTAGTTCTGTTTTCTTCTTTATTTAGATGTTTCAATACTTTTTCATTTTATGTCACAGCGTCTAGACTTATTGTTGCCTTTTTGACGTAAAGCATGAGTTCTTTAATGAAAAGATAAGCTTTGACAACTCTTAGTACCTAAACATTTTTGCATTTAGAGAACATAAGACAATACAGAGATTGTAAGAAGTGCAATTGGCCATTTTTTATGTAAATAAATCCTTTCTTTAGAAACAAGCGAACAAAATTAAAGTAATGCGTCTAAACAAGCATTAGAAATATTTGGAAAGAAAACGGATTTTTAAGTTTACACGGCACTACATGACATAAAGGGTTTCTTACCAAAGTACCAAGGTTTTAATTACGTCAAATAGTACCGTATCAGATATCGAAAAAGGAAATCAAAAATATATTTAATTAAATGCGGAGCCAATATTATAGTTTTACTTTGAAAAAGAATAAAACCTAGATGATTCGATTAATTGATTGCGTCTGATTAAAATTCTGTATATCAGAAATACCATTTACTGAAATAGAGCGATTTCAGATGGTTTCAGGTACTCAATTTTTCGCAATTTTGTTTTCTGGAAAAAAAAAATCTGAAAATAACTTTGAACAGTATTTTTTATACATTCATTTTCTTGCTATTTTAAAGCACATGATATATGATTAGCTCATTTTATATTTTATTGAATAGACAGATACTTCATCCGTTTGAAAGAAACTCAGCAGTAACTTCCCACTTAATTCATCAAATTTAAGAGACCATAGTAAGCTATATTATAAGCTCTTATTAGTTGATATACTCCTGAAGCAGTAATAAGTTTGATTACCAAATAATACACCAGTTTTTAGATTCGAAAGTTATACTTGCACAAAAGAATATGGAATAAACTGCTACAATTAGGTTTTTTTTTTATTGCAATAACAGAATAATCTATTAAAAATATTTTCTCGAAACCATATTTATGTATTTACTACGCATTTGTGCTTAAAAAAATATTGTTTACCCTCGAAATATATACTCAATACTTGGAATCATAATAAAACATAATTTTAAATTGATAAACAAATCACAAAACTGTTTCTTTTTTTGATAAACTTATATTACTTATGAGCATGTCAAATCAATCACCTTCCTGATCTGACCATTTCCGATTTTAATAAAATTCGGTATGAAGGACACATATGACAAGGTAAGTAATCTGCCAATTTTTAGATTTCTATTTTGAAAATTGTTCAAAATATAGGCCTGTAAAAAACTCAAAAAGGGCGAAAAAAAATTAAAATTGCGTTCTTTCATGTGTAATTGTAACTTCTCTCTTAATTATAGAAGAATAAAAATTAAAAACCAATATAAAGCTAAGAAATAAAGCTTTCTATTAATATATCAAATGACTTTCTTACGACAGATTTAGGTTTTAAGGTCATTAACCGCAACTTTTGACCTTGAATATCTCAAAACACTCATCATGGAATTTTTCGAAAAAAATATTTTTTATTGCTCCAATACTACCCTTACAGTGTACTAAAAATTAGGTTGAGATTGTAAGGGCAAGGCACTGCCAAAAAAAACACAGGAATGTTTACATATTTTCCGTAGATGAGAATTTCCATGTCACGTCAAGATGTCACTTTTTTTGCAGTGCCTTGCCATTGCAATCCCAGCGAAATTTTCGGTACAGTGTAAGAATAGTGCTGGGACAGTAAAATATTTTTTTTCGAAAAATTCTAAGGTGCGGGGGGGGGGGGGGTTGAGATATTCAAGGTCAAATGTCACTGTGAATGACTTGAAACATCTGTCGTAAAAAAGATTGATATATGAATAGAAAGTTTTATTTCTTTCTTTTACAGTGGTTTTTACATTTTTATTCTACTATACTTAGGGGAGAAGTTACAGTCTCGCACAAGACAGCTCATATATTTCATTATAAATAACATTTTAATAGCGTAATGAACACAATTTTGTTGCTTGGGATATCACACTTGTGATTTTTAAAGCAAAAAGTTTTGTTTGTTACCTTTCAAAATTATTGCTTTTAACCGAATTATACGACCTGTCACAAGCGGAACAAATTGGCGGCTTTTCGTGGAATGGCCCTACAATGTTGGCGATACCTCCGAGAATGTTAAACACAGTCGAATGCACCTCATTATAGCACGATGGCAAGTATACGTCATGAATAATAACATCAGGGTTTATGCTATCAAGACAGATAACAGACTTTTTAATGTTGCCACTGCTCTCAGATCTGACTGGAATTAGTGATCAAAGCACGACTCACAATTGGGTCACCGATCAGTTACAACCAATACAGCCCTATACAAATACAAAGCTGTTGCTACCGGTAATTAAATGAATTCAAATGCATGTGATTCTTTTCCCTCGATTACGATTCATTTAAGAATCCAATCATATCGATGTTACTAGCAGCTCGACATTGAAACCACAGGTTCGAAGCATCAATTTTCTCCTGTTATCTGATCAACTTTAAAGATGCTTGGCGCATGGCTCTGAGTATAATTATCAGCAAAATACCTTAGCGGCAATAATATGTTCTCGAATCTGTCATCAGCTTCTGATTTCAAATACAATATTAACAACTTGTTCATGTGTTTCATATACGAATGGGACCTGCCTCCCAACGTAATTTGTCACGATGATTTTCTTTTCTATTTCATTTCCTGTAGTTTACTCTTCTGCATGAGATAGGGGCATGCAGTTATGAAGTTACAACAACTGGGTGTAGAAACCATAAGTGTTAACTTTTGGGCACTTTTGTTTCATTAGTGTGAACATTCAATTGTGACACATGTTCGGTATAGCAATTTCTGTAACAATTGCTTATCTCTTGAAAGTTATTTAGCCAATAATTACTCTAACAGCTCCCTACAATTCAAAAAAGATTCAAGATTTTACTGCAATTAAATGTTCTCTTTCGTCAAAACTGCTGTGTATACTTAAAAGTTTTAAAAAAAAACTAATTCGTTCGGACGCCTTTAAAATTGCGCGAATCTTGATAATATTGAATTACTGAGTAAGATTTAAAAGAATTTTAAATGTACTAATATTTACCTTGATATTTATACTGTATTTCGTACCTTTTTTAGTACTTTAAAATTTTACATTTAATGATGTTATAACAAGCGATGGTTTTGTTTGTGTTATTTCACACCATCAAGGTTATAAAAGTATCTATGAAATTAACAGTATAAATTCTACTCATGCCGCTTTTTAAATATTTTTTCCGGCTTGACACAAAGAGGTTAAAAAGTCTCACCGGTCTCCAAAAACAACAGCTAGACAACTAATTGCGCCAGAGATAAAATGACATCTAATGAAGAGGAAGTATAATTGTTTCTTGGTTGAATACCAAATGTTAGCAAATACGAGTATATATTTTTTAAATTTTAGTAGCCTTTTAAATCATATTAATTTTCACGAGGTATTTACTTCGAACTAAAAAATATTACTTTTTCAATACTAATATTGATTTCACAACATATCGTATCTTCTCGACAAAAGGGCACTACTCGAAAAAACAGCATTCGAGAAAATCTAGGGTTTTTATGCAGTACTATTTTTAAATAACTTACTGTCAAACACTACAACACGCTCAAGGCAGTTAAGATGCTGTGTTTACATGTTGGTTTTTTGTAGTCGAGATAATAGTGTACATTTGAAGTTTAAAAATGTTTCTTCGAAATTATGAAATTTGAATAATGTGTCACTTTTGATTATATAGTTTTTACTCCACCAAGCCCCAGTTATGTAACCTAACCTTTTGCGAGTTTTGTGGCAAGAGAAACCATTAAGTTTGGAATTTAAATCAATAATTAGTACACTGTTTTCAAATTTTTGAGTTGTCTCTCTATTGTTGTCGGGGTGCGATACATTCTCAAAAGCTTTTCCTTCGCTTTTTTTTTTTTTTTTTTGAATAATGTGACTGGTAACAAAATTAATTAAATTAAAAAAATCTTGTTATTTTTTAGTATTAATAATGTTTTTAGTTGACTAGACTTCAAATCGCAGTAAAACGAAAGTATATACAAAACAAATAACAGACAAAACTGCAGTGCTCAAAGCAGTAGCGTTACGTTTTTCATTTTTTTTTCTCATGCACATTTTTTTAATAGTTAACTTAACCTTTTTTGAAACTTCAAACAAACTTTAAAAAAAGTGATGTCAAAAAAAGAAGTTACTTGTTTGAATACTAAAAAAGCACAAAGTTGAATTGATGTTTCATGCTCCATGAACATAGTTTGAGAATGTATAAACATTTCAACAATTTATTTTTTTTAGTAAAAATTAACTTGAGGAATACGTAAAAGTTTATTTGCATGAAAGAAAATCTTATTTTTATTAACACTACCGTCATTTTATTAATACATTGCTTGAGGTTTAATAAAAAATCTTATTTTTGTTAATACTCAAGCAAAATGATAAATTTAATTGCTTGATATTATGTTTTCAAAAATGCCACTTTGATTATAGACTTAAATTCATAGTTAAGTTTTGAACTGGAACAAAAATTGAAATGGTTTAATTGCTCAGTATTATTAACCGTGTTTATCCAAGTTACATCTCAATAAAAACGTACTGGATTTTTATATGTTATTTCATCCACATAATAAATTTTGTTCATTAAAACTCTCGTTGCGTATAATCTAGTTGAACTCAGTTACATTTTCCCCTAATATACGAAAATAAAAAAAAAGGATACAGAATTATAAAAATACTATCAGAAAGGTTTCCAAATGTTTTCAATTTTCTGCCTTCTAATTTAAAAGAATCAAATTTCCCAAATAGGTTTTTCAAATTTCTTTTTCATGTTTATCCATATCAATGCAGCTAATATTTATTTCAGCATTCATGATAAAATTGCAAAAACATAATTATGATTGAAAACAAATACCTTTTTTTTCATCCCACAAATGTGTAATAACCATAGACAGAAGAATTTTGAACATCTTACGAAAATTCTCATCGTAATCTAGTTTCATGCATTTTTCAATTACGCAGACACATTTAATCAGTCAATTTTTCCTTTTATAAATTTCATCATTATTTAGCTCTAAATAATCAGGCCACATCTAATTTCTATATGTTTAGAATTTCTTGAGATAAGGAATATTTTTAAATTAATGTTGGAAACAATTAAATCTTTCGTTTAATTTAAAAGTTTGAGATTACTTGCGATTCAATTTTTATAGATAAGGAATATTTCATAGAAACCAATTCAGCTAAAAAGTTTTTTTGTGCTCAAGTTTCAGTCATGAAATATGGACCCAAGTTATACTATAAATTAAGATCTATCTTAGTTTTTCTTTTTCTTACTTTCTTAAAGTACTAAAGCTCCTCTTTTTCTGACTGAAAAAGGATCTTCCAAAAGGATCATTGCTTAGTGTTTAGTTCAATAATTGATTGGGCTACAATTTCTGGCAACAACTAGTCTCCTTCAACAGTTGATGAATTCGCTGAAAAAGCGTTAACCCTTGTTCTCCATTAGTTTCAAGTAGCCGCTGAAAAAAATGCGTCAAATTTAATTCAATGGTCACATTAGTAATTACGTACCAAAACAACATAACTATTGTTATATAACATCAACGATTTCTACAACAACTATGAAAAGTGTTGTATTTTCCAAGCGATTTCTTGTACTCATAAATGAATATCCCTAATTGCAATCAGGGTACGAGTAGTAAGCTCGCCAGCTGCTAAATGTAGACAATTTGGCAGATGCTGACTGCCGAGACTTCAATGAACACACGCACTCATTTTTAAACATTTTAAAATAAGTAATTTTTAACTAATAGAAAACACATGTGAAATTGATTTCCTTTTATGTTAATAGTATTACAAGATATTTTATGATATTTATAAGTGTTCATTCTTGTTGCATTAATTCCTGTCTTGAATATGTGCCTTTCATTCACATGAGATAAAACAGTTTTATACTTTGCGATGTAGAACAATTATTTAGATGTGCTACATTTTGATGAAAAGTTTGGTACTTCACGATGCAGCTTAAACCATTTTGTATTTCATTCCAAAAAAAAATAACAGCTGATTACCGATAACGTGTCTGAAAAAAATATAATAAAAAAATAACGAAAAAACAGTTTAGAATATAAAGGATTATCATCTTCAAAGAAATAGAGATAAAACCTTTCAGTTCTGGTCTTGCCTGTAAATTTGAGCTTTTGTACTCTGATTAATTCCACATTTAGCTCATCTGCATGTGTGGGGGTGCTAAACAGGGAATGCTTTACCTCGACAGGAAGACAATCAAAGTTTGTTTATATAAATATAATCCTAGTTTCATTAAATATTTCCATTCCTTTGTAAGTTATAACTTATTTCATCCCGAAAGCTTAAATACTAATCGCTTTGCAGAACAACGTCGTTGCAATTGGTCAAAAAATGACGCACGTGACTGCATCCGTGTGCTTAATATCCGATTCTAGCCAGCAAGCTGCTAAGTAGGGTCATTACTACTTCACCCAGTTGATTGGTTCAGTAATTCTATCATTGAGACATTTATTTCAAGGTCACGACAAGTGTTATCGCCACCATTCAGCTTCAAGATTAAAAAGAAATCTTTATCTGGATCAAGTTTTTAACTAGAGCCTTGTTTTTATCTTTCTAGTCGGCATCAACAATTTTCTTTATGTCCACATTAAGGAAATTATAAGCTGAAATCTCGTCATGTTTAAGAAATTTTTTTCTTCTATTCACTGCGCTTATATGGATGAAATAAGATTAACTTATGACCTAGTTTAAATCTTCTATCGCCAACAGCAAAAAATAACATTTAAATATTGAGAATCATTTTTTTAACTACTATTTTGTTGGTGCTATTTATAATTGTTAGTGTAAAATCGGAACAAAATATTTAAATTTATTTAACCTGGATACTGCTTGTGTGCTTTGCAAGCAACAAGAGAAATTTCTCTACACAGAAAAAAATAAAAAAAATTTCTCAATCCAAATATAAAGTACATAGGAAACTATTATGATTGAAAAAAATTATAGGCATCTGGAAAAATTTAGAATTGTTTTTTAAATATATGAATAGAGTTAAAACATTCTATTCCTTTTGATTTCAAACAACATTTAACTTAATATAGTAGACATTACTTTTTTGATGTTTTTAATATACCATGTATACTAATTAATATACCACTTATCAGGAAATTCAAGGTACCATGAAATACTATACGTAACGTGAAACATGAGTTTAAAATTACACATAAATAGTGATCATGTGCGAACATTAATTCGTTTTAAGAGATTTGATCTGTACCGAATTTGCAACACTGAGTTTTATCATCCGTTAAAAAGTATTGATTTAGAGTACCTTTCTACTAAAAGGAAAAAAAAAATATATATATATATATATTCATGTTTTTTATCCACCATATGTGTTATTACATTTATCGAGAAGTTAAAAATTAAATTCAGCAATCAAACTGCTGTTCCAGAATTTAGGATTATTTTACATCAATTGCATTTTTTTTCTTCAGATTCAAATAAAATTATCTGGAAGAAATTCTTCATGATTACTTTGGCTCTCAAAGTCTCCCCGGACATAGCGACACTAAAAGTACCTCATGCAGGTTATGTAAAAAAATATAGTTAATTTAACAGTATTCGAAAATTTTGATTTTATTTCCTAAGCAAAACAAAATGATAATATAAGTTGCGTTTTTCTGAAAAGTAACTCCATCCAAAAAAAAGTTACCAAAACTCTTTTATTGTCAAATTTCAATGTGCATGAAGCAAAAAAAAATCTTGGAAACAAAATAATTATTTTTTGAAGGCAAGAAAGTTATAATATCTATTCATTTTGTGAGATTTCCGTTGTACAAGTCCTGAAAAAGAAACTAAACACTCATAATTGCTCAGTTATTATGAAATATTTTTTTAAAAGTGTCTATAGACATCTACTAAATTCTTCTTGTAAATCATTGGACGAAGATTTTGATGATAGGCTTTATTCATATTAAAAGGGAATCTTCAAAATTTCTATAACAGTCCTTTCTTTTGACTATAATAATAATAATAATAATAAAATAAATTTAAAATGCTCAATTTAGTTTAAATGCCAAATTCAATTGCATATTGACTATTTGTGCAGAAGATATTTACAAGAAACAAGCACTGTCATTTTTAACCAACGTGGAAAATTTC
The DNA here is from genome assembly GCF_026930045.1 of Uloborus diversus. Lineage (NCBI taxonomy): Eukaryota > Metazoa > Arthropoda > Arachnida > Araneae > Uloboridae > Uloborus > Uloborus diversus. The sequence goes on from NC_072740.1 coordinate 62,636,872, forward strand.
AGCTTATGATTCTGATGTATTGCCTTATACCGTATGTAAAACTGTCTGGCATAAGTTTTTTGTCGGCACGTTTCGTGTTTATGCAACTTGCGTGCGAGTTACAGAGACATTTACTGCCTGTTCTTATCAGAACCAGCAAGATTCAACAGGAAACATCTGGTAAAGTTACCGGAAGCCTTATTCTCTCGTTTAGTGAATTGTAAAAAATTAAACCATTTGTCACTATTTGTGACTAGTGAAATACGTTTGAGATCATTAAAATACGTTTAAGCAGCTAATACTGTTTTTGTGCGCACACTTCCATCTTAAACGAAAAGTTAAACTAAAGTCGTTTTTTTTTTTTTTTTATCAAAGCCTCAACTTATACCATTTGGCGCTGTGCTATTTTTTTTACTTTAGGAAAAACATATTAGACAGGGCAGAGTTAAAATTTTTTCTCCATTACACTTTTCTGATCATAAATAGAAATGCTTTGTGATGTGATATTGACTTGTCGAATATACGTTCGCATGACAAGACACATTTTAGAAGTGTTTATAAAATTCGTAGCGCTTTTACTTCATAAAATTACTGTGAACATTTTTTATTTTGCAAACTTTTAAGAATGATTTTTGTAACAATTATTGAAACTGTCGATTCTGTATTCTGAAGAGCTTGATTACTATAATTACGAAAATGTATCAGCGATTTTTGACTCTTTTCTTTTTCTTGAAGTAAAAGGGAATGACTCCATCTCTTCAGGTGCTTTAAAGCATTTGAATAGCCAAAATTTGATATTTATCAAAATTGTAAATAAAAACAAATAGTGAGCTGAATAGCCGATTTTACAAGTTTAAAATTAAATTATTAAATGAAAAAACACTGATGTTCAGCATTCCGCAGATTATTTTATTCTTTTCTTTTTGCACAATTTGCACTTTAAAAAATCCACCTGCTTCAAATACTGAGAGTGCATACAAATCTCAACACTTCTTTAACAAAATACATTACTGTACTGAAATTAAACAATGTGAGTGATTTTTTCTCGTTACTCCTCTTGGAGTTAATAAGTAGACAATGTTGACTCTGAGAGAGTGTTGCGAATAATTCATGGATCAACATTATTACAAGAAAACAATATAAATATTCTGTCAGTTCGGTGTCCTGTCGCATGCTTTGTTTAAAGAAATATTACGCTATTTGTCTTTGTTATAACATTGATTTCAGCGGATTTTGCAAAAATATAAAATTTAATTGAAAGATTAAGAATTAAACTGTACAAACTAAATGTCAGAAGAAATATCCAAAATAAAAGAAAGAGGGAAATTTACGAGACAAGGGGCTACCTGTTCAATTTTCGGACTACTTTATGAACTAAGCGAGTAAAAAAATATAACCAATGCTTTGTAGCACAAAAGTGCTACAAAATGTTGGTTATATTCCTTTTACTTCTCTGCACAAAAGATTTTATTCATTTCTTAACAAAGTGAGTATTATTAACGAATCTTATGTACTCGTTATGTATGAAATACTATTTATACGTGAAGTCCAAAGTGAAAATGATAACTAAAATTGCTGAAATATTTTTTTAAAAAAAGTTAATACGAATTAAAATGTCAGTTCCCCGTATATCTCATAAGGGAGGTATTGAAAAGGTAAGAACAAGTTTCGATAAACAAAAAAAATCATTTTAAAACCCTACAAAAACGAAGAAAGGAAAAAAAAAAAGAATACCGACAAAAAATTGAAAATAGTCGTATCGAAACAAATTCTTCGTTTTTCGGTGTCGCATTTTACAAATGTACTAATTTTGACACATTTAAATGTGAAAAGAACATGAAAATTCCACGTTTAGAGCGCATGCTCGTGAAAGATCAAAGATATTAGAAGAAAATGGTTATTGAAGAAGTAGATGTGAGTTCAGCCAAAATGGAAAAGGGAAAAGAAAACAATCCGAAAACTAAAGTATAAAACTTAATGCTCATGCTGAAGCTCAAACTCAGTCAACAGTGACAGTTCCAAAATCTGAATGTAGACAAATATAAAAATATTGACCTCCTTAAAATTAGCCAAATAGGTCTGTTTGGGGACTTCAGTTTCAAGAAATGACCGAGTGCAATAGGCTCAAGATGCCCTATTTGTGTCCGAAACGTACACTTAGTGCGGCTATAGTTTAACAACGACCACTGCCAAAATCAGAAGTTGGATCCGCCCTTTGCTGTTCGATAAGAAAGTAGAGTATTAACAATATAGAATAAAAGAAGCTAAAAGTAATTGGATATGATGGAGCAAATGTCAATACTGAGCAAGACTCGTATTTTTTTTCAATACATTTTCATTAGCATGTGGCTTTTTAACATGTCTTAGGACACCAGAAAATATGAATGGATTTTAATTTAACAAAACATGTAACCTGCTATGAACTATACCTGTCATACAATTTTCTACTCCAAGCAAAAAAAAATCGAAAAATATCGTTTTTATAATTTATTATAAAACTATTAATTTTTAACTGTACTTGAAGCACTTGGGGGCCCTGAAAGATGTAAATGGATTTCGATAAAAACAAAACCATAAACTAACGCACCTAAACCACAATGTTTCCACTCTTTTCGGGAAAGAAAGGATTTTTTTTTAATTTTCGAAAAATAATCAATTTTTAAGAATATTTGAGGCGCATGGAACAGCGGAAAATATCAATGAATAATTACACGAAAAAAAAAGTGTTAACTGATGTACCTAAATCACAACTATCCCAACCTGCGCCGAAAATAAATTTGTAAAATAGTTTTTTTTTTTATCTCCACCCTAATGTTATGACTTAATGCAATAAGTTGTCCATACTGTTTTTTTTTTTTAACTCGTTCTACACACACATTCGAGAAATGTTTTAACTTCGATGAGCGTAAATGTTAAAAATTAATTTTAGAAATCTGCTGCTAACATGAAGTAAAAAAATACTAGTTACGTCGTAAATTTTATCGTGTATTTACAGATATTTCATTTAAATACTTACTAATTACAAAAATGTAGTAAAAGCCAAACTACTGCGATTTTCTTTAAGTTTCACAATGTGAAAGAAATACTACGTTCCTTTCATATTTTATGCTATGAATATTATAAACTTAAAAAGATGTTCACGATTGAAAATAAGTTAAAAACATTTACGTGAGCCATTGTCAACCATTGCATTCGTTTAAAACAAGCACATTAATCTTCTTAAAACGATGTCAAATAAATAAATTTTCCCTTTTTGCCACTATAAGGATAAGGACCATGGTAGATTTATTCAAACTCGTATTTTTTGACTAAATTTGAGCAAGAAGACATGCTAGTGTATTGTATTTGAAAAAGTACCATTAATAATTTTCTAAACATCTTAATCTCTCTCTTACTCGAAGAAATTTAAACATTAAATTTTAAAAAGTATATTAATAATTTTATAAACATCCCAATCTTATTTTAATAAATTTAAAACATACAATTAAGAACGAAGAGAGAAGTTCTGACTAATTACAAACTATTAACTATTAATTCAGAACTAAGATTGTCTGTGTTGTTTTTTAAGCATATAACAAGCATATAATAAGCTATGTTCAGCGTCTTGAAAATTTACGTAAAAAAATTGAATAAATAAAAATGAGCTGCCATTTTCGAAAATGTGGATTTTTTTCTAAAATGTTCAGCAACTGCGTTTTTAAATCAAGATAGTGCCAGGAAATTAAAAGAAGTTACAATGTGAATTGTGCTTGTTTCATTCAAATAACTATCCGATCACATAAATCACTCAATTATTTCAATCCGTTTTTAAGTATACTGTAAATCACCTTAAGGTAGGAGAACACCCTAAATGTCTTTTTTTTTAATATTCCCCTTTCTAAAGCTTTAAACGATTATTAAATATGACCTAAATAACACATTTTGTCTATTTATTTGATGAAAGATATTTCTAAAAAAATTTTTAGTAATAAAACCTTTGTTTTAGCAAAAATCTATCACTCCCTTAACACACTTCCAGTACATTCACTTTTTCATAATTTTTAGAACTTTTTGTATCTCTTTATTAGATACCAAAGAGTGATATGACTCTCCAATTCGGAAATAATTAACTAAAAACCGGTTTTAGGGCTAAATGTTTGAAACATTCCCCTGAAAAACGTGCTTTTTGCCCCTTAACTTTAATGGATCATTATTTCAAATCCACATATTGCATGCACTTTTAAAGGTTTATATCACAATAATATGTTCAATTACCATTTCTGCAAAGTTGCAAATGTATAAATTTAATACTTCTTTCGCTTGAGCTATTGGCGTAAATAAACACTTTGAAAACTTGGTTATGAGAAAAATCAAGAAAGAAAACAACATGAATTATAAGCAGTGAATTTGAGTTTATAGTAAACTTCTTCTAGTTTTTCCAATAATTCATTGATTTAAAAAAAAAAAATTGCGGATTTATAAAGAAGAACATTGCGGCTCTCTAACTCTATCAAAATCTCAAAATCGACTTTTTTCGAAAATTAAGGCTTCCCTTAATGGCCTTTCCACAAGGGAAAAAAATCACAAGAAGGTACCCTCTATCGATAAAAGCAGAAAATACAGCGCAACATTCGTCTATGTATCTTAAAATTTTCCTGGAACCTGGAGACCCCCCTTCGACCTTGAAAGAAGGAATTTTGTGTACATAACTTTGAAAACCCCTCACGTTCTTACGTTAGAATTCTTTAGCATTTGCAGCACATCCGTCAGAGCTCGAAAACACAAATAAATCCCAGAGTCTCTTATTTATTACCGAGTGACAGAGGAGACAAAGTGAGATAATAAATACAGAAAAATCTGTGGAAAAGTTCTATTTTTTCCGTATGACTTTCAATCTGTCACAAAGCATTATTTTTCTTGTTACATTCATTTGAAGAAGATAAATAGTCTCTTGCGTTCAGGAAAAGAGAAATTGAGCTAATTAAGTTTGAATTATTACTGCGTTCTCGTTTAACTGATATTTATTGTTAAGATTAAACAGTAACAGTTTTACTTATCATTAATACAACTGGTATTCAAGTTTTCTATGCATGTTATTGCAAGATTAGAAAATTTGGTATACTTCTCTCATGTATTTACTTTGAAACTATATAAAAACTATTTAAATCCTTAAGAATGATGTAGAGGAATGTGAGCAAAGAGAAATAGGGAAATAGTTACTCTGCTTTTAGCACGACCTATCAAGGTGGTGCTAAAAGCGTGGTGGTTTAACTATGTACTAGGTAGTGTTTTCACTATGTACCAACACATGTAGTCTATTCCAGTCAAGAAAAAATTACCTCTGAAAATCAAAGAACATGATAATACAAGCAATTTTCAAAAATTGATATTCTGTAATATTTTGTTGTAGGTCAAAAATTATATTGGTATTATTAAATCATAAATTTCTTGTTATTTGCATTTCAAATATTAATTGAAACCTACTGATGTTCAGTGCAGCATTTGTTTAATATTAAGCTTATTTGTATTTTTAATGCTCTGTACAAACAGGCAAGTCCATGCGGGGCAAAGTGGCTGAGGTAAAGTGAAATAGTTCGTTTCATTTACTTATTCAGTCTTTTATCAAATCACTTACCTATTCATTTATTACTTATAGTTCATTTAATTTCCTTCATTTGACAATTCCATTATTTATTCATCCATTCACTTATTTTCTTATTAACTATTTTATTCACTCCCTTATTTATTTTTTCATTTAATCTCTCATTTCCTCTTAATTTATTCATTCATTCTTTTATTTACACCTTTATTTGATCAAAAATACATTTAATGATCGAATAGAAATATTTCATATAAAAAATATTTCATTTTCACTTTGCCCCATGAAAAAAAAAAGAAAAAATTCCACCTTTTTTTGGAGGTACAAAGTTATTGCCAAAAATACAAAATATCGTTTCAATGCTGTTTTATTGTAAAACATATTGTTCTTTCTTTACCGTAATTTTCAGAAAAAAAAATCCTATTTGTTCATTTTGAAAAAAGCAAGTTATCTTGACTATTTCACTTTGCCCCAAACTCCCCTACATTATTTTAAATTCATTTCATTAGCACTATTTATATTTAAAATTAAATTTAATTTGCATGATAGTCAATATAATATTTTAATTGCTCGATTTGATTCGTTGAAAATCTGTTAAAATTAGCATTTTTTTCCTTAAAGCCCTACGTATATAATGCATAATTTTTATCCATTTGGTGAGAAAGATCATTGTTCGGGCGATAGTGTGCGTTGCTTGCAGGGTTAAAACTTTTGAAAAAACATAAATAAAATATTGACGTTTTTACTGGTTTTAATATCTTGACTTCAGGAATTTCGGGCAACTAAGGTGTCAGATATTTGCTGGCAATTCTGCTTTGGCCATATTTGCTTTAGGAGCTTTCTTGGTTTTGCAGGAAGGTTTCTGAATTCTTCAGAATACTTTCAGGCTAAGGAATGTTTCTGACATTTAACGGGAAACTTCCCCGTTTTTTGCTAGATATGTTAATGGTTAAAATTAGGCACATTACCTGCCTATTATTTTTCACCAATATTTCTTAATTTTTCAGTGCACAAAAGCTCACTATTTATGTGAGAAGATTCAGTCGAAACCCCTCCTGTCTGAGAAACATAATGCACTTATATTTTTGTGAGTGTGTATTTTTCAATTTCTTACACATAATATGTAAGTGAGAATGGTGATTAACGGGACTTTTTTTATTTTTCGTAATTTTCACCATTTAACAAAAAAATTGTTCATTAATATTTTTAAGTTTTATTTTTATTGAAATATATGACGCGTCAAAAGTGTGACAAAATGATCAATTTTCGTTTAATAGGTCTATAATATAAATGAATAGTACCTGTTAAGAGCAATGACTAAAAAAATTAAAGATATTTGCTCGTCCCATTCAGCTCTACCAATGGTTTTGAATGGGTCAATGGAGGTAATGACTGGGATACTATTTTGCAAGTGAGATAAATATGCTTGGAAAATAATTGTTTACATTTAAATGATAAGTACTAAAAACTATATTTTGTCGCCTGTTTTATGAGAAAAAGTAAATTAAATAATTAAAACAATTCATTATGTGCAAATCTAGTTAAATGAAATCACAACGGTGAAACTTGTATCTCTGTCATTTTAAAGAAATATTTTACTTCTTCTGGTGTTTTCTAGAAAATTTGAGCAACAAATGAAAGTTTTGTATGATTCTTGAAGTAGCTTTCATAGGATACTAATATCCAGCTACCAACGTTTGATTAGTTCCACTTTCAAATTTTTAATTGAACATTTTTGTTGATATTTGTTAGATTCTTCAGGACTTTTGTTGTTTTTCTTTCGTTTTCGTTGTATGTTGTTTGTCGCCTAAAAACAGTTTTTGCTTAACTCAAGAGTTAGTTTCCAAAAAGTGATTCAGTGCAAGTTTTTAAAAAATCATTTTTAATGGAAAAGATAGCAGTACGTTTCTGACAATGCATTTGTAGAAACTTCGAACAAAATTCATGCTTTTTCCAGAAAGAATTAAGCGAGTTGAGTAAGTTTTGTACCAAAAGGGACTACGCCAGTGAGATCACGTGGTTTGACTAACATGACTTGCTTAGGAAAGAAAATCCCTCGTGTGCATTCCTTCTGAAATAAGATTTTAAGTAACTATGAAATGAGCAAAAAAAAATCAAATATTTTGAAATTACTTGAAGTTTTGAGAATTTACAAAAAATGCTCGAACCTTTTTTATTTTCCTCAAAAATCTTGCAATGATACACTTTGCGTTAACATAAGTGAAAACAATGATAGAAATATAAAAGTAAGATTTGGATGCCTCACTTGCCAAATCGACTTACTCGATAAAGCAGAAAGTAGAGAATAGTTATGAACAAGATGGTGTTATCCATATTAGTAAATAGGCCCCCGGGTTACATTTTCTGCCATCACATGGTCAGAAATGTACTGAACCAAAACTTTAATATAAATTCACATGCTAAGCATTGATAAAGCACTATTAAAGTAGAAATGAGGATTTTTTTAAAACGTGGAGTTCATCGATTTGGCAATTGAGGCATCCATTTGTAAATAAAGATTTGTGGTGACTACCTCCCAAATTTGCGTACATAAAATTTATACACATTAAGTTAATGTAACGAATTAGTTCACATGAAAAAATACTTGGGATTCCTTCAAATGAAAGTAAGTAATTTCATTTCGTTATTTCACTGTGCCTATCGGATATAAGTCATAGTTTTGTCCCAAAAGCGGTTAAGGGTGTTTTTCTATTTCTATTTCTAAATAATTGTTTTGTCAAGATTTTTTAATCACATAATTTAGCGTCATTATCATCCATATGTAGTTTTGTTATCATCCAGAGATCTCCTTAAGTTAAAAAAAAATGTTACATTACAAAATCACGCTTTATTTTTTTTAATAATGAAAAAATTGACTTAACACTAATTAAAAACAAGGTTTTCAATTACACGTGTATGTTTTTTTCCTTCGTAAAGTTTTACGGAGAATTTTTGCTGCTGAGGAAAATCTCAAAAGTATTAAATAAATACGTATTTATCTCTGTATTATGTATGAGATTGAAAATTTTCTTACTCCAAGTAGGCTATAAATGGGAACACTTTAACCCCAAAAAGAAAACCTACTCGGCTTATTACTGGTAAGAACAACTTACACTTGCGTGCGGAGGCTCTAAAGGAAGAAATACGAGAAACATGCAATTTGGACTCCATTTCAAGAGTTCATTTTCGGAAAATTTGAGAATAAAACATTAAGCGAATGCCGTATGCTGTATAAACTTATCCAAGTAAAAAATACCTGCATCGTGCTCTTTAATTTACCTGCCGAGATTTTGCTGTATAATCGATGGAAAAACGTAACCATCATTTGATATAATGAGAGAACCCAACCCCGTTATTAGCATCCCAACTCTGTAGGAGGTGTCGATAATGTTATTTAAATAACCCGCAAAAACACCTTCGCTACTTACTAATAACAGGCTTCAGGAGCGGAGCTCTTTTTATCTTCGTGAATCCTGACTATAGCTAGAGGTGCCTAAAAAAACATTCCACTTTTTTTCGACATTAATGCATGTAACTGTTATGTACTTTTTTTCTGTTTTTTTTTTTTTTTTTTGTTATATGTTGTCCTACGGAGTTCCATGTAAGCAATATTATTTATCTCCTTGCTATGTTTATTTCTGATTACTGCCAAATTCAATATTAGTTAAAATGATGATAATATCGATTACGTGTAGAGGTGCATAAAAACACGTTCCACTGTTTTTCGACAATAATGCATGTAACTGATTATATATATATATATATATATATATATATATATTTTTTTTGAGCAATCACGATTGCTTATTGTTCTCACTTGACTGTTTTTGGCGTTCCTATGATTTTATTTTCCCACCAGCACCCTCTGCCAGCACCACCGTCGCGTCGACGGGCCTCACGATGCTGCTCCTGTAGCGAAAACCGTCTCCAGGTTGCGTCCATATCCTACACACACGCATACACACACGCCTACACACACATATGTCTGCGCGCAGACACAAACACACACTCCTACACACACATACACATACTCATGCCTGCACATAGACACAAACACATATGCCTACATACACACACACACACGAACACGTCTACACACACACGAACACGTCTACACACACACGCGCGTACACACACAGCACTGCATATACAACACGCACACCCACACACATGCGCCTACACAAACACACACGCGCATTCATACACACACATGCTCGTGATTGCGAAAAACATAATTTGAATTCAAGATGCCAAAAATTCATTTTTTTTTTTTTTTTGTTTCTATGTAAGCCCAACTCCTACGGGATTCCCGTATAAGCTATGTTATTTATCTCCTTACCATGATTATCTCTGTTTACAACATGAATTCAATATTATTTGAAATGGAAGACGTTTGATTAATACTGACTATGTTTAGTGGTGCCTAAAAAAAAGTTCCACTGTTTTTTGACATTAATGCATGTAACTACATACTTTTGTTCCTTTTTTAAATATAAATATGCTGCGCTACTCCCACGGAATTCCATGTAACCAATGTTATTTATCTCCTTGCTATGTTTATTTCCGATTACAGCCAAATTCAATATTAGTTGAAATGAAAGAATTTTGATTAAAAGAGATTGTCGAATACGAGTTTCTAATATTAGTACACTATTGTGTAGTAAAGAGAAATATCACAATTTCCTACCATTTAAGAAGCATCGCTTGTAAGAATTAAAAAGTATATCTCTGGAAAAATACTCAAATAAGACAAATTAACGTAGTTGTAGTACAAGTTGTAAAAATATTTTAAACTCGTGTTTCCGGGATGAACTCTATCATATCATAAAATTGTGGACTTGAAGAACTTTGACTTCTTACATTTCAAAACAACTCATTTTTTTTTATTTTTTTCATCTATTAACACATATAACAATTCTAAACATGACATAATTTTAAAAGCAGGGTTCGTTTGAATAACAACTAATACATTGGGTAAATATTAGCCCTACTGCATTACCTTAGAATAATTACTGGGTAATACTTTTACCTTTTTCTAAAATATAAAAGTTTCCCTTGCAGATAGGCCAAATTTGTTTGGAAAGTTACTTTTAACTCATGTATTTATGGGCCAAAAGGTTTTAAAAACTTCCACCAATTTAATAGTAAGCTAGCTTTTTACCTATTGGAACTTAAGATTTATGTACTTAAAAAACTTCACTCCTTTTTATAACAAAATTGCAGTAGACATTGTTTTCTCTTCAAATAAAAGTTTTTTTAAAAAATCAAATGATAATTAACCAAATGCATTTTTGATCTTAGCCATTTCTTATTTTAAAATATGAAAGTTGTACTAAACTTTTTTGAATGACATCTTTAAAAATACAAAGCACTTCGTGTTTCCTTTTATAATAGTTTTATAACTAAAGTAGAGAAATGTGGGGCAAAGTTAAGCTTACAAACCTTTTTCAAAATAAACAAATTGGAAATCTGTTCTGAAAATTACCGTACCAAGAAAAAGAATAATGTATTTTGTAATAAAAATAGTATTGAAAAATATTATTTTTCATTTTTGGCAGTCAAGTTCTTCTTTCGAAAAAAAGGTGGAGAAGTTTCGCTTTAAAAATACATAAGGCAAAGTAAAAAATAACATAATTTTCTTCTGAAGTATTTTTATTTAATAATTAAAAATGTTTTTCATCAATTAAATGAATAAATACTAAAACATTACAAAAAAAAAGAATTTATTAATTTATGCAAGAAGAAAAAAAGAGAACAAAATAGTGAAAAAATAAGAAAATAGGTGAGTGAACTAATAAAGGTGCAAATGAATAGACGAAGTAGAGAGAATGAATGTAATGAATGAAGTAATAAATCAAAGCGTAAGTGATTTTAAAAAATTAATAAGTAAACGAAATGAACTATTTCACTCTGTCCTATCCGCTTTTCTCCACGTATACTTAACAAATTATACTAAACATTTAAAATCAAAACAGGCTTAATATTAACTAATTACGCACGGCACTGGGTATCAGTAGATATCAATTAGTACGTAAAGAGTTAATTGCAAAAACTTTCTCATTTTGTAAAACCAAAAATTATGTTTGCTAAAGCACAAAATATTTCAATATGGGTACCAAATTTTGAAAATCACTTGTATAATTATAAATATTGACCTTCAGAACAATGTTTTTTTTTTTTTTTGGAATCAACTATATATTTCAGAACAAATTTAAAATAATAGGTAGTGCTGCAGCTGCAAATTCAAAATATTTTACCCTGTCCGCTATTACACTTTGTCCTCCTTTCTTCTACTGCCAATTGTTCTGTTTAGAAACAATTAAAAATCATGCCGATTTTAACGTTTACAGTTTTTGTAGGGTAGTATCAATTTAATTTCAATTAATGACATTAACTATTAACACATAGGCCGGGGAAGGGGGGGGGGAAGAGGGAAGCTGACCCTCACTTTTAAAAGTAAAGGAGTTTAGCTCCCTTGCTTTTTAGAGTTAAAAATTAACGACGGATTGAAAAACCATTTTTTATACGTACATTGCTTTATTTCATGAAAATAAAAATTGCAAATAAATGCACTTTTCTTATGTTAGTGGAATTTTTAATTGAAAGCGGGGAGTCTAAGGTGGTCATCCGTCCCGATTTTCTAGGCCACTTTCCACATTTTACAGAGGTCACTTAATCAGTAATGTGAAAAACGAATAACAAGAAGCTCAATTTTACGAAAATTGAAAAAAAAAAAAACTTTTGGGCTGTGTCATCCCCTAATCCCCACACTTCATTTAGTGCACCAGCCGCCTTTGTATAAATATATATAATATTTCAACTATAAACTTTTTTTCTGATTTATATTATTTTCTATGCACAAACTATCCTTCTTATCAGAAATTTAGCGGTGGTAAAAAAATATGCATATAATCTGAAGAATACTCGGAACTTAATACATTTTAGCCTGTCAATAATCACATAGTTAATTAGTTAACGTCTTTTGTAAACATCTCTGGTATTAATGCAATTTTTCATGATTAATCATGTAAGTGTTCATTATGGTGTCTCGGTATGTCTAATTTAATCTGTAAGCACTGAATTGATTTTGCACCATGACGTGCTGTGTATTTAAAGTGTACGACCTAAATCGCCTATTTCTCCAACGTTCGTGGCATAATTTATTTTCCATAACGACAATGAAAAGTAAAAAAAAAAAAAAATTCAGTTTTCTTCTAGTCATAAACAATCTTTTATTGGACAAGATAGTCAAGATTCATTTTGATCATAAACACAAGTTTTGTGACTTTAAAAACAAAGGTTTCTGCTTGTGTGTATTCAAATTCGTTTCTTTCTTAATGTGTGTGCCTAGGGTATTTCCAACTCATCTTTATAAAGCTATCCTAGCAGTCGGTCAATAAATTCAAAAATATCTGCACTCATTGGATCACTGTCTAAATTGGACCAGGACTATATAAGTACAAGCATACAGCAGTGAAGAGATCTATCCGAGAAAAAGCAGAACTTGCGATCTGTAGGTTACCTAGAAGAAAATACACCATTTTTTGAGCTGCGTTTGCATGACTTTTGTTACAACGCTGTTAATTTTTGCTCAAATAAAATCTTGCTTCACACGTGTAATTATTTTAATTACCGAATGACATGTACTTTGCAAATGCTGTGATGCTTTAGAAAACAGCATCAACCATTGAGAAGAGATAAAATGGAGGGAGTGAAGACTTTCTTACGTGAACTGAAGACCCCATGTCATATGATAGATTTTAAAGCAAAGCATTGGAAGAAATCGGGTTTCTTTCGCTAGTTTCCCGCAAAACGTGTCAACTATTCGTTGTCACGTGAATTGCAGTCGTAGCCACAGCTTTTGCTAAGCCAATGAGAACGGACTTGTTCCTTCCATTTATATTCCCTCTTAGTCATCAACTAGTGATGTCAATAATGTACATAATTACATACAATATTGTGGTACTTATTAAGACAATCGTAGAAGAATTTTGTTTAAAGGCAAGATATCCTTTATTGGATTTTGCAAATTTTTCCTAATTCAATAACATGAATGAAATGCAACGTTTATTTCTTCGAATTAGGCCTTTCGAACCGACTACTTTCATGGGTTTTATATTCAAATTTGAGCAGGACTCCTATTTATTTACGTTCAAACTTATTTATATTGATTTAATGCTTGGTTCAGAACATTCACAGCTAGTGATTTTTCGTCCTTTTCTTTTTTTTTTCAACGCAGAGGAGTTTTCTAGTAATTACAACTATTTGAAATTCAAGAAAAACCTTAATTTTAATTTTTGTTTCATAAAATTTTTTAGTTTCTAATGTATCCAAATTTTTTTTAAATATTGTACTAGTAGGGGAGGGTGGCCCAAAGCGGGTAGGTCGCCAAAAGCGGGTAAGCCTTCGTATGCCCCCCGATGATGTGTAAGCGGCGATGCATACCTATGTGATGTTTACATGAGCATCCCCGAGTTTTTATCAGTCCCAGCGAAGCAACAGTGAAGCGGCGATGCATATTACATGACCACCCTCGAGGTTTTATCAGCCCCAGCGAAGTAGCATGGCGATGACGCAATCAAGCTTAAAATAAAGCAATGTTACATTTCTAAAAAAAAGGAAGTTTTGTAACTTGTGATTATTCGAAGACCAGCTTATTTTTTCGACTGTCAATAATATTACGTTATTTTGACACCATTCACCTACAAACTACGATAGTCATTTCGTTTGCTTCTTTTTTTAATTTAAGGTTATGATTATGAAAATAAAAAACGTGCCTTTGGGCAAAGCGGATATAGGATTTAATCATATGTTTATTTATAATTTCTTGACTTGTGTGCTGACTTAGATTTTCTATTTCAATAGGATAAATATAACTTTAAAAAGTTATTTGTTAGGATGGCAATTAATTAGTCTATTAATTTAATCAGTTATTTCTTTATGTTTTATAAACAAATGTGCTGACTTTAAATTGGATAAGTACAACTGTTTTACATTTTTTTATGTAATGGCAGGTAACTAGTCAACTATTTTAATCATTTATAACTTCATATTTGATTGGCAAATGTACCAAACAACTATTAGTTAAGCTTATACCCACTTTGGACTCCCTGGTAGGGTACAGCGGTTTTTCAAATGTTTGTAAAAATTGATGATAAATAAATATTAGGTTTGAAACAATGCAAAAATTATTTTTTATTTTGAAGTTCAAGAACTATGCTAAGAAACAAAACCGAAATTATTGCGATAAAAATCCAAAAACTACAATTTTTGAGCGTTCATCGAAAACCTACCCGCTTGTAGTCACCCTCCTATAATTGTGAAGTGTTAAGAAAAGGGTTATTTTGCTAAATAAACCCCCTTTGGTTAGAGATGATTGGCTTACTGGTTTGAGATAATTTCAAATGATTAACCCTTGACTACCCGCTTTGATTCTCAGGTAATCACATCAAATGTTGTCATTATATTTCCATAAAGAAGCGTTATTCTTTTGTTGACCAGTGTGACTTGAGTGGCGAAATACGGCTGCTGTTGTTTGAAATGGACACAAGTTAATATTTCAGCCAGAGCTTCAAACCTATTTTTAAAATATAAAAAATTCTAAAAACAAAAATTCACCTTATATGTGTTAAGTACATAGATTTTTCTTCAATATTCTGTGTATATAAATTTTTTCAGCGAAAATGAGTATGGGCAGTAAAGCGTTAAAATGTGCTTAGCTATTTATAAGAACTATGCTAGGAACTAAATTGTATAGTTCATTTAAGGTAGAGCGACCAGTAAAATAACCTACGGCTGTTCATGGTTCCAACTGAGCGGCATTATGATAAGTATCTAGCATTATGGACTAATGATAAAACTTAGTAATTTTAAATGAATGAAACATAACGTTTATACTAACATTTACTACTAGGTTTATTATTTGTATTACTGTTATGTTATTGTTATTATTACTATTTCAACGCAGGTGATCAACGCTCTAGGATCAATCATTTTTGAGAAGTGAGAAAATACTAGCGTTAATAAACTAAAGTACCATTGGTACTTTAGTTTTCTTGCCTTGTGCCACGTTTGAATATTTTTTCGCGACACGGAGAAAAACTGGCATTAAAATATCACAACCCATTGGACCCCCCCCCCTCCCCCACACACACTGCTTTCAGTTTCACATTTACACAGATGAAGAAAAAAATTTAACACGATATCCTATAGTTTAAAATAATATCTCACTGCTATTTACCTTAACTAAACTAGGGTGATTTGCCAGTGGTTGACCACCTGCCAGTAGTTGACTACTAGAACACTAATATGTACAAAACAAGAATAAATAAGTAGATATTTTTAATCTGATTGCTGACATTAATTTATAGCATCCCATGAAGTGTTCTCTTATAATTTATAGTTGTAATTGAAGTTTAGAATGGAGGTTAGGACGGTACAATTACAACCACACACACAAAATTTCAAGAAAACCACTTTTCTTACTAGTGAGAATTGTCATGAGATAAAATGTTTCATCGTATTCTTCGATGTTATTTTTTTTTTCAGGCTCATTTACTGATATATGCTGATCTTCCATGTTTATAGTAAGTAAATAAAAAAATTGCATCATTTTACTAATCATTTATGCTGGTATTGAGGAGTGGTCAACTACTGGTTGTCTAAAATGAAACTAATGCCAGTAGTTGACCAGAACGTTCAAGTAATGAACTTATGTTGGTTTTAAAGCTTTTTTCTCGAAACCAAAGTGATTACAAACATTTTTAGCTTAAGATAAACTATAATGCTACTTTTGTTCCAAAAAAAAGTATTTTTGCAAACAATTGAATAGCCGCCTGTCCGCTGAACCAATAGAACCAAAATTTGTGTTACGGTTATTTGAACACGGTTATTTGGTTTAAAGATGCTCTCCTAATTGCGAAAATTTTAATCAACGTAGTACTAACACAGATTTTGTTATAGTAAACTAATTTCGGAAATTTCGAATTGCAACATCCACATTTTTCTTGCGCAAATTGATCCGCGTATTGAAAAACCTTGGTAACTTAATTTTGGCACCAAATGTCATGAAATTTTCACGACATTTTAACGTATTAGTCATCACTGTCGTGTAACCATCATCAAAGTCAAGTGATATCTGTGATGACTTCATCCACCCAACAACCAATCAGGGCGACCTTTAAGGGAACATAAGTACATACAGGCATGCATCCGGTTCGATTTTAATACAGTAGATTTCAGATTTTACATGGTTTAAAAAGAGGTCAACTATTGGAAGTGAGTGGTCAACGACTGGCAAAATCTCCCTTTTTAACTTCTATTCGAAATAACTTGAAAAATAGTAAATAAAACAGAAAAATGATTAGTAACCGTTGATCCTGATAGCTTTATAGACACATAGAAAAATTTTCAATTTTTTTCTAGTTTTTTTTTTTTTTTCTTGTGAAATTAAATAGAACTTGTAGAAATTTCCTCTAAATGGTCAACTACTGGCGAATCACCCTACTTAGACGTAAATCTACTATGTACTTTTTTTATTTAAATCCTAAGCCATTTTTAGTCATGAAAGCGTTGCTAAAGAAAGTAGTCAATTAGATGAACTAAACAAAGATTAGTAATACGTAGAAAGGGGCGATTCTATTTCGTTCATTATAATAACGTATTGAAACAGAGTCAATTGTTATCAAGTTTCTGATATCTTGCCTACTAAATGCTTATCATTTTTTTTTTTTAAATCTACATTTGCTACCCGACTGTGAGTTACAGCTCCTGTTCAGGGCAAAAATATTTCTTCTCTTAACCTCAATTAATAATAAATTACGGGCTCGCAAAACAGTCTCCCAATTACGTGACCAAATAATCCGGTCCGATTTTGTCCTACAGCTAGGTGTATAAAACTTTTATGGCGAAAAGAAAACAAAGATACTCTTTGTTGCATACTCTTAAGAAAACAATTACCTCAATATGTACATTACTTCCTCTAAATTGTTTGCGATACGTGAACTAAAAATATAATCTTAGAGGTTATTACCACTAATTGTCAATGTTAACGATTCATATCAATGTGTAACAAGAATAAAAAGTAGCACCTTACATCTGTACTCATCTGAGACATGAACGCTTCTAAACTGTTTCTTATTACGAATATGATTAAATATGCTGCAGTATTTGTTTCTTACGTATGCCTAAAATCACTGAAGATATTGCGTAGACAGTGGAAAATATTTTTTCTCTGTGAGATTTTTTTCCCTTATCCGAAAGAACTTTTAATTTTTTCGGGCAGAGACAAATTGGTTATATATTTTCTAAATGTGAAACACTATCGTGCAAATGAATGAATTATGAATATTTTACAGCAAAAGGGTGTATTCATAAAAAATATGAAATCAACATTGCAGGGTTCAAAAAGGACACAACATTAACACAAAGTATGTCATCCATGAACTCAAAAACTACCCAGCAGATTTGGCTGAAACTTTCACCGTTTGTTATTTTTGGTACTGGAAATGTTTATAGACCAGTTCGAAAAAAATCCGATCGATAGTTCCTTTTTTATTACAATTTAAGTCACAATCCATTGAATAAATACGAATAAAATTATCGGCTGCAGAAATTAATTCGCGTGAAAGATCTCATTGCTAAGAAGTTAGCTGTTGCCATTTTTCTTGAGTTTGAACAAATAAATTCTTTCTTTATTGTTTTATGGCTTTTCATGCAACGGGGGGATTTAAAACTTTTTCTATTTGATATTTTTAGCGATTGATTGATCTTGCAAACTGCGTGAGTACAAAATTTGAGTATAGTCACGACTTCACTTGATACCTGGACCGATTATTATGAAAATTGCTATATATATGTATTTTTCCACGGAGAAGGCGCATAATATACTCATTGAAGCCACTCGCCACCAGGTGGCACTGCAGAGTAGCAACTTCTGCCCCGTTCAACCGATTGTCATGAAAATCAGTATAATGATGTATTTTTTTGTTGGCGTAGCAACGCGCGTCGGGTACAGCTAGTATATATATATATATATTTTTTTTTCTGCACGTGTTTCAGAGCTAATTGTAACCAGAAACATGTGTATGTAGTAATCTGCAATTTCGTTCAATTAAATTTTGTTACCTCTTATTTTACTTCTAATATTGTAAAAAATATATAAGAAGAACATTGTCAACAAATTCAAAAACACGTTCCAAACTGTAACTTTAAAATTATTAAATGCATCTAGATGTGTACAATAGCCTACAGTTTTGTAAAATAAAGCGAAGAGAATTTATTTCATAAACTTCCCAGGAGAGAACAGCAATAGCCTTTTGTTTAAGTCAAATGTAGCACTAAAAAATTTGAAACAGCGTAAATTTAACCCACATCAGTTACCTCCAAGGAATATAACTATTAAAAAAAGCATTTTTAAATGTACTTCATGGAGATATTAATGATGAAAATCCTAAAATCGAAAAGCTTGGACATAACGTTTTTAAAGTGATATTTATAGGAAAATCTTTGTATTTTACCGTTGCAAATTCAGTCGTAAATCACTCTACACGTTATTGCTATATCATATATTTCATACTTGTCCTTTGAAGTTGAGTATTCCATACAGAAAGACAACCATTCTTCTTCATGACCTTTGTCGCAACACGCATTTATAAATAAAACTCTGACTTATAAATAATATAAATAATTACATCAAGGACAATACAAGCACAGACAAGATTTTCACTCAGGAAATTATAAAGCAATGAGCTTAATTTTTAATCACAAGAAGTATTTTTCAAATAGATCACATTTCACGAAAAATAACTTATTAGTCTTTCTGACAGGTTTCTTTCAATTTACAAGGTTTCCAAGTAAAGTATCACACACCACAACAATAAACCAAATCTCAAAGATATTTTTAGAGAGATTCAAAGTCACGTGTTGCTTGTATCAGGATGCAAATCGCATCAAACATTGCTTTATTCTAAAAACAGACAACGAAAAGTAGTGTTTTTGTCTTCACTTATTTTAATCACGTATGCAACAAATCTATTTTTAGGTAAAAAAAACTTAGACATTCCATTTATCAACCAGAAATGTTTTATACATGCTTTTTTGTTTTTGCTGTTTCAGAAGTTCTTTTACGGCAAGTAAAGTAACACTTTTACAATAGAAGATGTGTTGTAGAAGTTATATGTATCTAGTTGCGAGTTGTTAGTCTTCGGTGCAAATTTCTGTAAAGTTTTTTATTTTTTTTTTTGGCGTATAAATTACTTAACCTGTAGTTATCTGTACTAAAAGTCTTTTGTAAAACACCTTAACATTTTTCTGACAATTCTATTTTGCAAAAAAAAATATTTGTAATAAAATAAGAAAATATGTATTTATCGGTTAAATTTGTAACACAGTGGTTTCAGTTAATGAAAGCATTTTTTAAGCTAAAAAAGAAGAAAAAAGGTACTTTTTATGTTTCCTTAAAATGCCTACTGATATTAGGGGGAAGGCGGACTTTTTTATATCTTTAATTTTACTTCAAGCAGTATTTTCGTTATTTCGCAGAATTTTTAACAGCAGTTAAAACCACTATTTAAAGTTTACATAATTTTGTTCAGAAGCTGAAATACAATGAAAAAATTTTTCATTTTGCTTGAAAATACCAAAGAAATTCAAGGGCTCGGGAGCAGAAATGTGACAAGCCAAAAAGAGTAACTTTTCGATCAAAAAATTTGTTTCTCATAACTAAAATTGAAATAAACATGACAATGGATTATGTCATTTGGATAAAAACATATCTGGTTTTAGTATTGCAGAACATATAATGTATAATACCTATAAAAAATTTTGTAAAATTTTTCAAAAGTTGGAAATTGGCCTACTGAAAAATACACATCACATTCTTACCCCGAGCCCTTCAATTGATTTGAGTTCTTTGAAAGTAATTCCATTAATAAAATTACCTCTATTTTTCACTTCTTTTTTTTTTTATTCTTTAAAAATACAGCTTAGTAAAGTCTGAGATTTATTTCAGATATTGTTGGTTCTCAGTATTTTCTGGCTATCAAACAGGCTAAGTTTACACCCAAATCATTAATTCAAAATTGTAAGATTTGCAGCTGTACTCATTTTAATTAAAAAAAGCAGTGTAGTATTTATTTTCCGTCTTGAAAAAAAAAACATCTAAAATCTTCGCTTAAATGTCCCTTTCTTGTTATAACTTCGAGTGGTGAGAATTTAATATTTATAACTTTCTTTAAAAACAATACTAAGCATGTTTTTGGACTTAGGTTTTAGGAGTTTTTCAAATAAACAAAGAGCTGTTATAACTGAAAATGCTTCACTCTACTGCGTCAGTGATAGTTTTAGAAAACTGAATTCGGTACTCACAAAGTCTGAAAAATGATGTCAAAATGTTGATAAGAACACTCTTTATAATTCAGAATTTTCTCGCTTGTAAAAATATTTAAAGATAAGTTTTCGTTTTCAAAACATAGAAATTATTTTGCAAAGGAACTCTTCAAATAGATAAGAATTTATGAAACGCAGTTTTGTTTAAAAACTCACCGTCTCCACCAGGGTAGTTTTGCAGATGAGTCCAGCTCCTACGGTTGTAAAAAAGGACAACATTAAACCGAATATATTTTCAGAAGCATCTTTCTTTCGTGAAAGTAAAAAAATAAAATACGTTTTAAAACGCTTTTTAACACAAATGGTATTAATTATACACTGCAATGAAATATTTAACAAAAATACTTAAATCTAAAGTTGTTTTTTTAAACATTTTTTTTTTTTTTAATTCTAATCTCAGAAAGTTTTTTGAAACGTTAGACTTGACGATTTTCAACTTCGCGCAGCCAAGAATTTACCTTCGGAGGGGGGGGGGGGAGGTTTTGGTCAGAAAAGTTCTTTTTGGATAGATAAACTTTCAGGTTATAATTGGCAACAAGCCTTAAAACGAAAGATTAAGATATTGACCCTCAGAACCTACAGAGAGTGGGCAAATTATTATATTCAAACGAACTTTTCTGTAGTTTTAGTCTTTCAGGATGTTACGTAGTTTTATTATTTGAACACATTTTACTGTTTATTTAAAAGTTTAAAGTTTATTCTGGAAGCTCTTCACTTTTTATTTATTTATTTATTTCAATATTTTGAATGTGGTTGACGTCAGTGTTAATGCCCGTTAAAAATTCAAGGCGCATCCAAGTCGTGATAGCACCAAAAGGCGGAGTTACTAAATATTTAATAGTTATTTTTTTGCCCATTTATAGTATCGATCAGGAGGTACTTTACGTTTAATATATTTTATTTATATTTTAAATGATTTTTAAAATGTGTTCAAATAATAAAACTATGACTAAAAACAATAAAAATACAGAAAAGTTCAAGTATAATAATTTGGCCACCCTCTGTACCTCGTAGTGCCCTTGGGAGTTTTTTCCTTCATAGACGCCATTTTCAGTTTTCGATATTAGAGTCATCTACACGCCTTTAGCTAATATTGCATCAATGGGGGGAGGGGGCGACTTGATGAGGTGAAGACCAAAATAAAAAAAAAGAGTTGTGTACATAGTGTTCTTTTCCCCCCAATAAAAATCTTTTTTTTAACAAAATTTTATAAGCACTTTGTATTTTTTACAAGTTTAGACTTTAACGTATTCTCAAAGCCGCAATTACTTCTACATAAAAAAGCAAACAAGATATTAGAAAATGAGATTTTAAAAGCATGAGTTTTGTGTCCATAGTTTTTGAATTTTAATTCATATTTTCACCTAATTTTAATTTTTAAGTTTAAAACTAAGACACATGATATATTCATCCCAAACACAGCAAAATACTCCTAATAGTCAAATCTTTACGTGATTACAGATCGAACAATTTCCTATTCCACAATTCCTCCTTAGAGCGATTCCATGCATCCATCTTTTGCCTGGAGGACTTTTCTCTCCGATTCTTCTTTTCTTTTCCACGATATCTTATCTCATTTTTCATCTCCCGTGGCACTATTAACCCTTTTTTTTTTCAAGATGTAACTTAATGATTTGGTAATGGGCAGTGCAACTTGCGGTTTTTTTTATTATTATTTTGCGTTTGGCACCACTTGGGATTCACCCATTCTTTGCACGCTGTTTATAGATAATGAGAATTTGATTTGCTATAAAGACACACATCTTTCGAACCCTAATTCGAGTCTTAAGTGCGAAATTCAGCGTATCGCTTTTGGGAATCACAGTTAAATAGTGTATTTTTTTGTGATGAAAATGCTTCAGCCAATTTATTTATTGGGCAACAAATCATTAAATGAAGTTCAACTGATCTGCAGTTAGTTGGCTAATTTCTAGCAGTTACTTAAATGACTCCTAATATTGTCACATAAATAAGCACCTTTTTAAATGTAATAGCAATTATGATTGTAATTTTATATATTTTTTAAACGTTACCTTCAATTGAGCAATGAATTATTTTAAATTTATTACGTTAATGATGTTTCTTAAGAAATTTTTAAGTATTATTGAATGGCACCCCTTTGTTTAAAACAGTAGTTTGATCTTTTTCAGTTCATTCCTTTCAGTAAAAGCAATACTGGCTCTACTAAAATAAAAGCTTTTTCATGATACTTTTAAAATTTTCGCCATCACCTTTCTAGAGAAATTTAAGCCCTCTTCATTTCATATTTTTCATTACTCCTTTGAAAAACAAATCTTTTATTGTCCTTTTTTCATCAATCGGCATTTTTCAGTATTATTATTCCAAACAGTTTCTTTATACCCTCATATTATAACATCTTATTTCCTCATTTAAAAACCAAATTTATCCATCCTTTATTCTACACAGCCGCTGTATTTAGTATAACTCTTTTCGGAGTCCAGTCAGTTAATAACTTTTTTTCATACACCAATTTTCATTATCACTCAGGTCAGTAGTAGCATACTAGGATGCCACAGCAGGCCAACGAAGTTTGGTACATATCACACATCACGATGCAACAGGTTCACGCATCACGGAGTAAACTAAAACTTTGGTTTCCTAGGAGCGAACACGCCGATCGTCGGCGTCGCTCCTAGCCGTGGGGAAAACTTGATTCTTCTGCGCATGCGCGCCCGAGCTAATTTGACGTCGTGAATGGCCACGCCGGAATCCACTTGACTTTGATTTCAGCGTCACGGTGAGGAGCGACGTCGAAGATCGGCGATTCGCTCCTAGGAAACCAGGGCTTAAGCTGGGCTGACGACCTGCTCAAATCTTCTCCGACGCATGTTATCAGACCACTGTTGGAATTCGATTCCAGCCATGCCAAAAACTACCAAAGAAGAGAAAATTTCAAAAATAAGACAGCTTCTGTATTAAAACTGGTTAATTATGTTTTGAAAAGTATATGTTGCGAAATGCGTTAACAGTCCCATAACTAGGAGATAAGAACGAACAATGTTGCATCCAACAATAAACGAGGATTGAACTAGTGCAATTAGCTAATACGTAAGTACTTTGACTTAAGTAAAACTTAACCCATATTTTACCACATTATGAAAAACTTAATATTTTTCATAAAAATTACTATTACAGACTAAGGAGATCTCAGGAATACACATAAAATTTCAAACATTACCAAATGTGTATTCGCTTCCATTTTACAAGCTGTCCTATTTATAGGACGATGGTACAATATACTACTGTATACTTGGTTTTTCACTCAAGCTTTCTGGTTCGTGTGAAATGGAAGAAAACACTACGCAAAGTCTTAAATAATATTTTTCATGAACTGCCACTGTTTTTCTTAGTACAATGCTTCAACTTATTGTGTTGTTTTCAGTTCGAAATTTTTACTAAAACTTTTTCAGTCTGCAGCTTCAAAAGAGTCTTGTTTTGATGAACAAACAGTTGCTTTTCAGCAATGTTTAAAAGTACACACAAACCCATGTAAACAATAGTAACTTTTCTACAGGCTTCAATACATATTAAGATTTCTTCTGAAGCAAACAGCTTCGATATTTTCCAAGCAGCATCCAGTACTGCTTCAAAGGGATTTCAAAATTATGGTCGGTCGTTACCATTTTGTATTACATATGGATGCATAATATTTCTATATGATTTTCATGTAAGTCCACACAGTTTTTAAACTAGCACAAAATGAAATATTTTTCCTTTTTGTTTCAATTCTTCATTATTCTGTGTTTTTTTTTTTTGAAAAACTTTGTATCTTCAAAATTGTCATGAGTTGCCTTCTTTGCCATCATTTCGACGAACAACTGTGATCTTGTGCTTCATGTGAAATTTCCTATCGGATGTTTAAATCCCATAACTTTCAAGATTTTGGATGGTTCTAAGGGACATTTTCTCATTCCAATTTCCCTTACTGTTTCCGTTTCAAATAGCTGTTTGTTTCTGAGATGAACAAAAATATTATAAGACAAAAAAACGTATGTTTTGTGCCCTGCTGGAGTTTTAATAATGGACAGCATATTATCAACAACTGTATTATTTACTAGCTGTGTTACCTGAGTGTAATTCTTTTCATTTTTCATCTTTTTAGCTTTGTTATGACAGTCGAAACAATTTTCGGAATCTTTTTTTTTTGTGCTCCTTGATATAATATAAAATGGAAAGTGGTAACCACCAAAAGAGTTGACAATCGAGATCTTACTACCAAACTTCATGAGCTTCTCATTTGTGTAAATTTTTCATCTCTATTTTTCAAAATAAAGGGCAACTACTTCAACAATGGTTGAATGTTTAGAAAACACACCAATTTTTTGAAAAGCTTCATTCAAAAAATTATAAATTAGGCGAACTTTACAGTAGCTATCTAAATCAGTAGTAGAGTTATCATCAAATTGTATAAACAGCTTGATATGAAAGAACTGTTTTCATGACATAGTTTGATGAACAAAAGTTGTTCCTTTATCGGGAGCATCTTCCCCATTTCACTGGGTATTATATAATATCCGCTACATAATATTATGCCCAAAAAGTGTTTCAATTTTTTCAAACAAAAATCGTCGTTATTCTTAGACCAGGGTTACTTATTACTTTCCTTCACTGCTTTCATCATATTCTCGACCACACTCTGGAAAAGTTTCACGAGTGTTTTCCTGAAATTATGTCCAACAATATCTTCTGACGATTTTCATTTAAAAGTGATTCATAAAGTTATGCAAATTTTGGATACACACTTAGGTCGTTTTATTTTGATATATTCATTTCTTCATTAGTGTTGATTCCTTTTGAAATGTTTATTGCTCAAGGAGTCTAGAAGTTTTTCGTTAAAATCAGCGTAATTATACAGAATGCTAGAATCATCATCAGTGACTATATCTGGATCAGAAAGCAATATTTTCAAGTCAAGGTCACTCTCATGGGTTCATCCTCCTATGACATTACATACTCTATAGCTAGGTCAGTTGTTAATAATTTCTTATTCAATATGCCACATGTACTCTTTCTTTAATTTATTTGCTTTTGAGATCAGCGTTCATACTTTGAACAGCAAAATTTTTTACTCAATCCAGAAGGTAGCATCACAACGTATTAAGTGCGGATGATAAATTAGTCAAAAAAACTCCCTACGATCCCCAAAAACCTGCTCTTTCAACTCTTGTTGTGAGACAACATCATAGTATTGAGTTTTTAAAGAGAGCAATCAAGTTTTCCACTCCATTTTCCAACAGCTCAGCTACTTTTGTATGGAGCGCGCATAGCAGGGGATTTTACCATCGTCCTATTTATAGGACGGCTAATAAAACCTTCATAAAACCTATTTAAATGTAGTTTTATCTTTGCAAATTTTGATCAGTACTAATGTATATGATTAGTAATGATAAAATTGAAAGAGGATTTTGGCATATTTTCTACACATTTATTTTAATTAATTATTACATTATGCATTATAAAACTGCGAAAAATTGTCAAATTCAAAAATAAAATTAAAATTAAAATATTTATAATTGAACTCTAAAATTTTGTCTACAGTACTTATCAAACGTAGGGTTTATAAAAATACCAAATTAGAAACTAAAAATGTGATAACCCTTGCCAAAATGCAATAAATATGATCTGTCCTATATACAGGACGATAGTAAAATATCGGTTGTATATTTTCAATAGGGTGTTTCATACACTGTATTGAAGCATTGGCTATAATGTTTCGACAGATTGCTTTAAGTAATTAATGAGTTACTCTACTTCGAAACTACATTTTCAACAAGTAATGAGATAAGTATTCCAATTAGCAATTCCATTTAAAAGTTGCCATTGTTTGTAGCTGGAAACAACAGCTACATTTATAACGCTTTCCCTTATAAAATGTATATAGATTAAATATTACGAGTCATAGCTTAATTACATCAAGAAAAAAATTAAGTTTCCGGGAAAGAATAAATTTCAAAGTGAAAACAATTTTTTTACTTTTACTGGTAGAAGTTCAGTAAAACAAACTTTAAATCGTACATTGATTAAGATAGTGGGCTGTAATAATTTTATAGATTTAGACTTTAAATCTGCGTTTTTCTTAGTCCGCACCTATTTTTATAAACTAAAACATGTGTCAAAAAAATTAACTACATGTGTTTTCCGTTTCAATTAGTAATAAAAAACTTATGAGGAATATTATTCAGCTTTGCTAAATAAAAGTTGAAATGAGGTTTATAACAAGGCAATAAAGCTTTGGCATCCTGTTTAAACATTTAAACAGGTAATTGTTAAACAAATGAAATAGAAATTACGTGACGCGTGTTACTAGCCATTATTTTATTCTAGAAATTGCATTAATGTAATGCAATGTTTTTGAGACATCATTTTGCTTTCACAAATAAAACTGCATTTGAAAATTTTTCAAAATTTTCATCTTAACGCATCTAAAGAGCAGAAAATCAACAAAATCAGTCTGGATCATAGTCAGCTTAACAATTAATACATATTAGCTACTTAAAATAAATAAATAAATAAACAATAATACAGACAAGAGCTGTTTAATTAGATTACCAAAATCAGAGTAACGAAATTAATAAATATTGCTGAAAATAGTTAGATATTTTAAAAGTTCTTTAAAAAAAAGTCGCATATATTTTTTTTTCTTTTTTATGCGTGGTTGCTTTTTACGAACGACATCAAACCACGCTTTTAACTTTCGTACAGTTTAGGTTTGCCTTCATAATCTGGTAATAAAAAAAAATAGATTTGGGTGCGTGAGTTAGCAAATTAATTTTTTTTAATAAAATGTTTCTCGGGAAACTTGTCTTTACAAGTAGTTCGCTTAAAATATTTCTAAAGCCAAAACACTTTTATTTCACTTATTCTTCATATAAAGAAAGTAAGACAAATCTTTACGCAACTGTGGTTCGAATAACAATTCGCAGCAGAAACAATCAAAGATTGATTCCGAAGTTGTAAGCTAAAATTCTATCTCCATTCTTTACGTTTAAAAAAAAAATAAATGAATTAAAAAAAACTCATTTTTTTTTCGTACATGATTGTTTTTAAATGGTCAATTGACAAAGAAAATTATTGGCTTTAACAACCAAAATACGTGGACATAAGCTCTCAGAAAACTTTTTAAAAAACATGGCACGTTTTCGTTTGCAAATATAAAAAACGATATTTTACCTAACGTGTAAAAAGAATTTACAGTAACTTGTGCACTTTACAGATTAACTAAAAAGCTCTCGAAAATTAAAAGTAACTTTAGCAGAAGTGAAATATTACTTCAAAACTTAGTTCATTTGAAATATTACAACATTATTCTCCAGAAACTACGCAAATCCACATGAAACACTTCACAACAGTTACCATCGTTTGATTTTTGTCTTTATAACTGAATTTAGAAGTAATACAACCGTCAATTTACGGGCTCTAAGGTAATTCAACCCGTGTAAGTTCTTCTGACCAGTAGATCAGACATTTAAGCTTCATTTCCACGCCTAAGCAAAGTTGAATGAATTCCTTGTAGTCATCCCTAGGCTGTTACTGTTTTTATTTCTCAAAAAGGAAGCTTGAAATTTCACCAGGATTGCTCATTTTATTTTTAATCTTCTATACTTGCTTTGAATTGCTTCTCATCTATACCATTCATCCTGAAATTCTTGAAAAATATCTGGTTGAGGACTAGTGGACGTGCATATTTCGTAAATCAAAACTTCTTTTAAACGAACTTCTAAATGTGGTAGCGACATGCTAAATACAAAAACTTTTTTAGTAACAACTGAACTCACAAAACGCAGTTTTGCACTGCAGAAAGGAGCCATAAAATGACTCGTTTTAACGAAAGCCGTAACAAGTCTTAGTCTAAGAACACAGACCCACTTTCCTGGGAATCGTAGTTTTTCCTTTCTCTAGGGGGTCAAAAGACATTACAAGACTGGAATTTTTAAGCTATGTTGTTTTACGCTGATCACCGATGAGGAAAGCAACGTTCTGTATTTATGGTCTCACAGCTAATTTTTATGCGCAGTTGATTGTTTTAGTTTTGAGTTTTAGAGACATTACTATAGTACAATGAAATCCTGATACAACGAACTTCAAATTACCTGAAATTTTGTTCGTTGTAACGAGGTTTTAATAGTAATAAAATTCAAGCAACGTAATGAAAATCAAATCGGGGCTGAAAATTTCTTTCGTTGAAACGGATATTTCGTTGTATCGGTATTCGGTGTAACGGGGTTTAAATGTATATATTTCTTATACTATAGCTGTTTTTCCTCTCATAACTTAACATTGTAAGGGTGTTGCAACTATTTACTAAAAGAACTAATACAATTTATATTATAATTATTCATTCTTTTAGCGCGATTTTGAGGATATTACCTAAAAGGTGACTTGAAAAATCCTGAATAATGTTCAATCAATCCTTACAAGAATTTAGATAAAATCTGACTTAAAGAGAATAAAATTCCCTATCAATTGAGATCAGAACGAAGTTCCTAGAATGAATAGTTTTGGTTTTACAGATGAAAAACTATAAGTTTTTGCTAAAAATTGCTGTTTATCGTAACTTTAGCCTCTTTGCGGCACGTGTTAATATCATCGAAATGACTTGAAACTTTGCAATTCACATTTTCCAGTCTATTGGCACATTTCAGAGGGGTGCCGCAAAGGATCAGTTGAAAAAAGTTTCCCAGTATGTACCTTGTGACCACCGTATTGACCATCCTATATCGGATCACTTAAATACGTATACTTATTACAAAGAAATTTTGTTTTCGAAGAATCATTATTACTTTACCGAAGTACATCATTTAGTTTTATTAGTAAAAGACTACAAGTGCATTAGGGTGGTCCTTATTTATGTGGGAAATTTTTCTTTTCGGAATTCAACAAGTGACGCCCCCTAGTTTTGTGACACTATAATAAAAAATAATCGGCGCAAAATTTGAACTCGATCGGTCAATAATAACACGTGCCCCTAGGACGTTGAACTTGAACACTTTTGGTAATTTTCCCACAAATCTTCGAGTTTTTACTTAAGACCCCTTGCATCGTTTCTCCTAGGTTTCCAAAATACTTTTACAACGAGGTAGCATTAAAATCAATCTTTTTAATTGCTTCATATCATCTAAAGATTTTACATTGAATAAGAATGAAATAGTGCTTTAGAAACTTTACCTTAATCGTACGCTTTTCTCAATGTATTTCAATCGGGTGCATTTTGTTCCCGATAGCCTTGGAATGTCTGTAAAATACTAAATTGCTTTTGTGACTCATATTTGGTAAATTGAGTGGGAAATTCTTCGATTAATATTGTGCTCCTCTTTCAGTTGTATCATTCACAACTTTCAGCGTTTTAACGATATCTCTTCCCTTTAAATAGCTTCCTTCATTTTACCATGAATCAGGATCTAATAGGAAAACATCTTTTGGTGTTTGTAACTTATCAAACAGTTTTATTGACTTGTAATTGATTCTATAAAGAGGGAGATCTTTACTAAGAAAGTATTTCCAAATCATCTACTGTTACCTGAAATTTTTTATACAGTCACATTTTTTATACAGTCAGTTGGAGTAGTCTTTTCCTATCTTCAAAGTTAATTCCTTCATCCAATACGGACAAAGCTACTAGTTCATTCCTTAAATACCATAAGTGATTTATAAATTTTCCAATCACTGCTTCTACTGCATGTTTGTCATCATTTTGTACACTGCTAGTTTTTCAGACACATTAATTTAAAGGCCTAGATTGGGTTGCTGCGAAAAACCATATCTTCATACAACATTATATGTAAAACAGCATTTACGGGCATTCTCTTCATGTAAGGTCAATTTGCATTGTCTCTTAAATATATAAATATTCGAACAATAAATTCCTTTTGCCATCCATCTGTCTCAGGCATAAGCTCCAGGTTGCTGAAAACATATCCCTGTAAGAGGTACGACTTCACCAAGAAGTGTTATTACAAGTTATGAGAATTCTCTGGAATGTTTCTCAATTCCGCTTTCTACGAACAATAATATGTTATCAACTTCGTCTTTTAGAATTTAAGTGGTATGTGTACTTGATTGAAATGTTGTAAGTTTTGAATAATGGAGATCTTTCCGCAAAATTTTGAAGCGCTTGAATAATGGAATATCGAGTCTAGAACTAAGAAAAGCAAGAACTTCTTTAAAAACACTCTGCAGTACGATTTCAAGTGCATGATGATGGCAATACAAATGTAATATACCACCGTTCAGCTTTTCTCTAAAAATATTACATGCACAATTTATACGGTCGATATTATAAGCCGTTGTATCAAACAATACAGCTTCAACAGTTAGCAATAAACAGCAATAATCTAAGATATCATATACAACTGAAGAAATATCTCAGGAATTCCGAGTAGCTGTTTAACATTGAGACCTAAAGCTATCACGGTAAGCCTATCCGCGTTTTTTTTTTTTTTTCAGTTACATCTAGATGTAGCTTTGTATCCCAGTGAATAACTAAAAAATTTACATTTAAATTCATGAAATTTGATTTCACCTCTCGAAAATTTTCTCTTGCTCTCTTAAGGGATGTACGATTGATCACAAGGTCATTTGGATTTAAATTTACTGCATCTACATAGGCTGTTAGTCAATGAACAGCATATTTTCCCCTAATATGGCATTTGTCTTACATTGATGAAATGCGAGCAGATATCAATAGTTGCCAAGCTTTTTTGCGTTGTGATAGACTAGATATAGAAAAAAGGTTCAACAGGTAGGATAGATATCCATATCGATTTCTAAATCTTGTGAATTGCAAGAAGAATTTGATGATAATAAAGGACTATGTACTAAAAAGGCGACAATTTAAAGTATAGATTTTTACATTATTCCGATCTGTAATTTTTTTTTAAATTTATATTTTAGATATGGAAAACAGTATATTTTTATGGTACAGTAATCGAGGATTTTTCAAAATTTATATTTTAAGAATGCATAAACATTCAAGTATATTTATAACTAAAAAACAACAAATTAAAATATAATTGCCATTATATATATTATTAACATTAAAATATTTATAGCATTCAAACCTAGCGACCCTATTTTCCTCACCTGTTCGAACACACCATACACAGAAAATTTTCTAAATCAACACCCCGAAAGTCTGGAAGAGGCAATTTGTTGTTGTCAAAGATCATTCATTAATCGCCTGGGCCATTCATTAAAGGCCTTGAGAATCTCTTGTGTCCATCTTGGTGGAAAGAAATGTTCCCCTGCCGCTTGGTTTGAAACGAGCGCGAATAGCGGTATGCCTGTCCCAAGGCCATTGGTGTACATGTACCAATAATGTGTAATATGTAAAATTTTGCAGAATGAAAGTGAGAGAATGGTTGGTCCGGAATTAGCAACATCTATTGAGATTCAAAATTACTTTAAATATGAAACGTAAGAACATTTTTACATAAAAATGAGAAAATCCGCATTTTTCTCTTCGAAGCTCAAAAAAGGGGACCCTAGGGGCACGGGTTAATATTCATGGATTGGCTTAAAATTTTTCATGGATCATTTATTTGTATAATGGAACAAATTGAGGGGGCGTCGCGTAAAATATCTACAACTTCAAAAATAAGAACCACCCTAAAGTGCATTCATAATAGGCCCAACTATCTTAACAATGAGCCAAATGGTCTATTACTAGTTCTGATTATAAATTGATAGCGAATTAAAGTTAAAACATGCATAACGTCTAATCAAAGCATGAAATTAACAGCAAAACGTGACATTCAAAATTAGTTTGTGTGCCACTAATGATCCAATATGCCCACTCATGAAACAATTGAAAAGTACATGATTCTAAAATTGAAATGGGCCACCATTAAAATTCTGTAACAAGTATATTTTTTCTCTTTCGAATATTAGTTAGTACAGATTATTTAATGTTTAAGAAAACATACAAATCCATTTAATAAAAAATATATACACATGTTTTCAGCAAACTAACATCAATATAAAAATAAGACTCGTCTCTTAAAGAAATCCGTTAGTATTTCTTTATGTTATCACGACTACCTCAATAGAAACACTTGACCAGCCTAAATAACAAGAGAACGATTTTTTTTTTTCTTTTATACATTTGAAGAAAAAAGTTTCAATAAACCAGCTTTCATTTCATTTGTCCTATTGGTCTAGTTCTTTTTGCCGCATCATTTTAAAATCTAGTCGTAACGAATAGATACTTATGTTTTTCTTAAATGATATAAATTTGAAATGAAAACAGCATACGCTGGTTTCATAGCTATAAATATCTGTAAAACACCTTGTAGACAACTTTGGTTACGTGGTCCACTTCTACGACTGAATAATTAAGGTGGTTACTATTTTTCTTATACAATGCTTGTTTTAACAAAGACTGTAATGTTTTTCTTATTATAAGCATCCTGCGTGATGCAAAAAAAAAAATCAAGGCCTATCAAAAGATTGTAACTATATATTGTTTCTAAATTTAATAAATGGGTGAGATTTCTGTTTTCGAGTGTGGTGGTTAAAGTGGACTGGCAAGTACGCCCAACTAAATGCTTAGGGTTGGTGCTGAACTGTCCCTTAAGTCCCATTTGTCGGGGGAATTCCCCGACATCTAAAACAGATGACCAGTCCAAATTGTAGGTGAGGGGAACATCAGGGTGTCATGTCATGTCTACGACTGAATAAACAACCTGTAATAACAAAAAATAAAGAATTTATATTTAGAAAAAAAAAAAAGTTGACACAATTTACTTTGCAAGTTTAAACCTTATTAGGTTGGTTATCAACAACATATATGCTTTGATAACCTCGATTTAACGATTGTCAAGGGACTGGGAAAAAATTATCGTTAAATTAAGGATATCGTTAAATTGAGGAGAATCAACATTTAATCTAGTCAAATCCGAACCAGTAAAATGTATCATTAAATTGTGGAAATCGTTAAATTGGGTATCGTTGAATCGAAGTATTTGAAGCTTAAAAGTTTTTTAGCCAAATTGAAGCTCTTTAAGAGTGAGCCTAAAATCTAGGGATATTATTTAACTTATTGAGAAAGTAAATTTCTAGCAGAAAATACCAGTAAACCTTATAGACTTAATATTCAATACTTATTATCGTACAGCGTTGTGTAAT
Source organism: Uloborus diversus (assembly GCF_026930045.1). Classification (NCBI taxonomy): domain Eukaryota; kingdom Metazoa; phylum Arthropoda; class Arachnida; order Araneae; family Uloboridae; genus Uloborus; species Uloborus diversus. Next base: position 62,670,959 of record NC_072740.1, read on the forward strand.
TTTCTTCCTATAACAGCCGACGAATAAAACGTTTGTTTTAAATTAGAACCAGCATTAATTGAGCTTCCGATTGCTTTATTCACGATTACGTCATTCGACATCGATCTTATTATTCAATATTATTAATTCACTGTCAATTTTCGCATAAAGTTTATAAATCTAACGGGAAACGTTCTTCACAGTAAGTCTTCGATAATTTTCAGATTTACCTGCAATCAAGCAAGTTCTGAATGAAAGTGGCAAGCTAAAATTTGAAGAAAAAAACATACGAGAATCTGAGAAAAGGTTCCATGTGTAATTATAAAAGCATTAGGCAGAAGGTAATTTGCATAAGATTGTGACAAATATGAAGACATTTGATATAATGACTGCGTGATTTGCGTGTTACAACAAGATCAGAAAAAGAAATACTATGGGTATTAATTTGTCTTTTTCAAGAATTTATATTGCTTTTAGTGTTATTAAAGCGTAAATGCTGATTTCTTTGTTTTAATCGATCTTAGAATGTTGTATGGTTCTTTTAGTTGGAAATGTTTTATGAATAATGCAGTTTTAAATCAATTAAGACATGGTACTATACCTTTTAGTCAACACTGATGAATGTAAAGAAACTCAGATATAGTAAATACTTTTGTTGTTTCATTTTAAACAATGGATTTAATATTAATTTGGATACACAACGAGAAACCGGTTCCATGGGCACCGGAAACCATCATGTTAGACGGACAAATATCCGGAAAAGCGCATGCGTGCTAACAGTTTTTTGCCGTAGTCGTCCTCGTCACTAATCCTCGTCGGCTACGCTTTTGCCCGTTTACCTCAAGATTTGCCTATTCAATGGTGACCAAAGGCTGTCGCTACAGCGTTGTGTATCTAGTTATGACATGCTATGGTTTAAACTTTTGCAGCAGTATTTCTCCCACCACATACGTTCTTTAACCTAGCAAGAGCAAGCCCTCTTCTTGCTTTGGATACAAATTCAATGCTATTAACTGCCACCTTATCTGACACAATATTTACAGTGGGATTGGAATAAGTAATTATTGTGCGTTCATGAGGAGAAGAGACTTCGGAACGCCTTCCCGAAAGCAAAGCTAAGTTTAGCGCGGGGGTGATCACTACCGCTTTCAATTGAGACAACCCTAAATTTGGCGGGCATTTAAATTTGTAAAAATGTCTTTGTGTTCTTTCCTTTTGTTTCTAGCTTCGCGTAATTGTCGTCTACGGGGAATCTATACTTTTTAAACTGAAAATTTCAGACAAAAAATTTTGTATTTACAAAAAAAAGTAAGGTATTTTGTTTTCCGAATGAAACATTTCTATTAAGGATAGGCTTTCTGAATTTTGAACGATATCCTTTTAAACACTAACGTCCTATATTTGAAATTGCAAGTGCGCTGATGAAAAAAAAGGGGGGGGGGACAGGAAAACTTCATTGCCACACAGACTTTGGCATTGAAATGCATAAGGGTTGCGTTCGTTTTGAAGACTTAATATCTCTCTCCATCTCCCTCTCCCTTTTCTTGAGGGGGGGGGGTGACTCAGTAGCTCTTACGGGTTGGGTCTTTTTGATGCATCTGTATGGATTGTACAAAATTTCAAATCATACAGAGCGGATATACAGTCAGTAGATCTACAGTAGCAGTTATTTTTGAAAAATGATAAAAACATTATTCGAACAAAAGTTGCCCCCCCCCCTCCCCCCCTCTCCCCCTTCCCCCCCCCCTCCCCCCAAAAAAAACTTGGTTGAACCAAAGGCGGGGACTGGGCAATTGTTCCAGAAAGGATTTACATGTGAGAAATAAAAGTATATGAGAAAACAATAAAAAATCAATCTGAAATATTTAAAGCAATTGAATATTAAAATCAAGGCTATTTCTCTAAGTATTGCATGAATATTAAGAGATGACGACTACCCCCAGGGCGAGTATTTTCAAGGGGGGGGGGGGAAGGGAGGTAACCAACTTCGTTTCTGGGGGGGGGGGAGGCAGAAACGAAGTTAGTTATAACACTTCAGTACACAGTAGCCTAACGTAAACACGGATTGTCCATAAGGGACGTTACACTTCACCTTAGCCTCTCCCCTCGTCACATCTCACGCAATGTTCGATGAACATATTGCTGTAACGAACGCTTTTATTTGGACCAAAATATGTGAAGTCATATTTCTTATAATCCCATCCTTCCCCCTTGAGACTAACTGTCCGAAGTTCATGAACCCCGAACCCTCTCTCCCTACCCCTTTCAAGCGTGACATCATTTGTGAACTACTCCTTAGGTTTGCTCTAAGTCACCAAAATCGCAGTAACAATTGTTTTAAGGGAAAAGACCGGCTACCCCCCTCCTTCCTGGATAGCTCTAGTCACAATTTGTTTATGATCATGTATGTTTTTAATAAAGAATCATATCGCAACTCCGGCAAGGAAAATGACACAATTCAAAATCTGGAAAAACCGCACCGGCTATTGATTTAAAATCTAAATTTAGTGCTTTTTCTCGACACAAAAACCGCAAAGTTAGCTCACCTAAATGGTGCGGGGGGGGGCGTAGAAACGATGTCATCAATAATGACACATCATTAAAATTTCATAATTTGGAAGAATATTTTTCGAGCTTAAAGTATGCATTATGTATCTATACTTCAAAAACTAATTAATAAACATCACATAATAAGTTGACTGCGCATATTGTAATGTTTGAGACTAAATCACTTAAAATTACTATTGCGTCAAACCTTAATTTTCTCCATTGCTGTTTTTTTTTTTTTTTTTTTTTTCTTGTGGTTGAGTCAGTTTCCTTGCCAGTGTGGGATATGTTGAACAACTGAATAGGTTGACTATAGCAACGTTTCTTGATAAAAATAACGCATTTTACATTCAGAGCCAAGGACGGATCCAGAAACTATTCAAGGAGGGGGCGATTGATTTCACACCCTTACCCTTTTATAAATTCGCAAACCTCCGCCCCCCCTTTCCAAACACCATGAAAGATCGTCTCATTTCAGTTATTTTGGGAAGGGGAGGGACTTCCTTTTCTACAAAATTGCGGAGGAGTGTACCAAACCCCATCCCTTACCTTAACGCCATCAAAGGTGACCCATTAAAGTTCCTCTTTTTTTGGGGGGGGGGGGGGGGGACTTCAATTTTCCAAACTTTCCTGAGAAGAGCCCTTGAACCCTATAACCCTATTTAATATCATCTAAAATCTTCTAAAATCGAGTTTTTGGAACTTTGAAATACTTCCTATACAAAGTTCAGATCTCTATCAGTAATGTGTTAAGAATAAGATATGTGCTTCATTTTCCAGACAGCAAGAGCTTCGTCAAACTATTGAAGATAGGCTAAAACAATTTTCAACTTCAGTATCAAAGACATGCCGTGGAAGAGTTCTGCATCTCGACTCAAGGAAGGGGCGATCGCCCCATCGCCCCTCCCTTGTGTCCGTCCTTGTTCGGATCTGTATTAGAATACGGGCAACAAACTTTTGCCTATTTTATGATCCCCACACGTAACGCTGTTCCGTAAAAGTACTGGAAGAACTGAATCACTTTTAGAGTAATCGAAAAAACTTGAATAAAAAAAGTATGTATATTTTTTCGTATTTACAAAAATAAATAGGTTAAAACAGTAACATAAAACGTTGTTTCAGGCTCTTATTCAATTATTCTGTAGATAACCATATTGGCATGTGAAAAGCTTTAATTTTTGTTTTGTTCCTTTTTTCATTTCTGAAGAATAAAAGCCATATTGGAATGAAAAATAGTACTAAAGTATTGAAATGTGTCACACAGAGTGCAACTTACCTACTGAGGCTTCCAAAATTGTTCGTAGGCTTTAAATGTGTATGGTTAAAAATGAAGTGCCTAGGAATCGAAATAGTAGTTCAATACTTTTTCATACTGTCTCTACATAATTACATCAATTCAACATTTTTTTTACAAAATATTGACTGTTTGAAATGGGCCAAAAATGAGGTGACAGAGAAATATTTTCAGAAAAATTCGAAATTAAAGTTATCGTCTGTCGTTTTCTTTCTTTCTTTTTTTTTTTTTTTTTTTTTTTGTTATTTTTTCAATGCGGTGATAGTTAAAAAATCTTTTGGCATTAATTTTTGCTTGTTCACTTTACAAATCTACGTATTATTTTAAAAGTGACTCGTATTCGCAAAGTAACAACAAACACAATTCGAAAACGCATTAATTCTTCATTAAATTCGAAGTAAAACAGTTCGAAATATTGCAAAAGTAGTTTATTTATCCCTAAGCACTGTGTAATATTTAATAAACGCTTTAAAGAAGAAAATCGGATCGAAAATAAGGTGAGAAATATTTGACCAGCAAAGTTAACAATATGCGATTAGAGATTTATAATTAGAATACCTATGAAAAACCCACGTTTGAGAGCTGTGAAAGTTTCAGCAGAATAGAAGGAAAAATTTTCCTTCCAATTTCACCTGCAACTGTTCACCGTGTTTTCAGAAAATGTTTACTTAGCGTGAAAGACAGAAAGTTTAGGATTTCCTTCGCAAAGTCAATGATAAATTAACCCAAAACGTATAGAAATACACTGCAAATCTTAAAATACTTTTAAGTCGAACAATTGTCTTAGTAGCACACCTTTTTTTCGGGAAAGAAGGTGGGAGGTAATTTCTTAGAAAATTATAAAACACTCGTCTTCTTACAGCGCGATAACGATGGCCAATTGCAACCTTTCTCAGTGTTGGTCTGAAGCTTCATCCCCAAAAGACGCATATAGAATCTTCCGATACCACGTGTTGTGGGCGTGGCCAAGTCTCAACTAGTGAAAAACGGACTATATTATGTTTTCGTCTGTGGAAGAAGACTTTCTCCTGAGATCAAAATACAATTACTGCCAATTACTCCATTTTGCTCACCCCCAAATTAATGTAGAGTTTGTTTTTTTTTTTTTTCAACCCGACCACACGTGGATAAGTGCCTAAGAACGTATAAACACTCGAAATATCCATTTTGACATTCCCCGAATCGATTATAACGACTTTTCTCGTGACGTCCGTATGTACGTATGTGCGTATGTATGTCGCATAACTCAAGAACGGTATGTCCTAGAAATTTGAAATTTGATATCTAGACTCCTAGTTGGGTCTAGTTGTGCACCTCCTAGGTGCCTTTGGTTTGCCTCACCTTTTGGTTGCATTCGGGTGTTTCTAAAAGGGTCTTTTGCTCCTTTTTGGGGGGAAATCATTGTTAATTTCGATGTATACTCAAGTGATGTTATAACTTGGCGGGCACTTGGCGATATATCGCCAGTCTTTTGGTCGTCCAGCTTTGTCGCCCAGTTGGCGACAAATTTGACCTTTTTTTTTTAATCTGGTTTCAATTTGGCCACTGGTGGTGATGTTTAGAAAGTAAACTATTGAATCACATTAAAATTGCCAATAATGGGAAAATGACATTAAAATTGGAGTAAAAGGAAGTCATGTAATGCGCACATCAGCTCGTTTTGTATTGGAAATTGAGAGACTAATAGATACATAGATAAAGAGTAGATGTATACATAAGTGTGTATATATACATACATACATAAGTGTGTGTGTGTTACAAAATTCTAGACTTTAATGCTCTTTTTTTTTTTTTGCGGTAGCCGTTATTCGATAACTTGTCTGCCATAGTTCGAAAAAAAAACATTATGAAAATTGAAGCTTGCTTTGAAGTCACTTTTATTTTACTCATAACAGATAACTAATTTAAGAAAATCAAACAGTGTCACACCACAATTAATGACTAGCTGTGAAATTTAGACACATTTGAATTATTAACAATTACTAAGCGCTTTGCTTAGAAAAGCGCGTTTGCAGAGAATGGTGGATCACATCAAAAATGAAGTCGAGATTTTGAACTGTTTTTACTACAGATAAGTTCAAAAAAACGTATTAACGCAAAAATATTACGAAAATTGAAACTTGCTCTCGAAGCAATTTTATTTTGCTCATAATTGATAACTTATTTATGAAAACCAAATAATGTTTACCACAATTAAAGCTTAGCTGTGCAATTTAGACACATTTGAATCATTAATAAATACTTAGCGCTTTGCGCAGGAAAGCACATTTGCAAAAAATTGTGGATCCCGACAAAAATAAGTAGAGAATTTGCACTGTTTTCACTACAGATAAGTAATAGAGAAAGAAAATACTGTAGCTATTTTTCAACCTTATAGACGAGATAAGACTTCGCCCTATTGTTACTTTATTGTTACTTTATTATGATTCATGAATCAAGCATTAAATAACAAGGTACAGAAAAGCAAAGAAATATTAGCTTTGACTTTTGACAGTAAATAAATGAACTACTGATAACTGCAATTTTATTGAAAATTATAAGCCAATGCGTAACATACATAACGGAGTGTTCTAGAAACAAAATAAAAAGCAATCCAATTATTGATTAAACGAGATCAACCTTTTTGCCCACTTATCCACATAAAAGATAAATTTGCTCATTTCTTCTCTGAAATAAATGATATCGAATAATACAAACATTTTTTTTTCCTAAATGTCTTCTGACAAAGGTTTTTTTTTTTATTAATTTGTTAAATCGTACTTTTCAGCTTAATTTTTGTCTTGCTTTACTCATAAAGCACTACACATTAATGATTAATATCTTTCATTATCTCAATAAATGTTATAGGAAAGCATTTTACTCATCATTTGAGATTAAAAGTGAAACTTTTTCATTTAAGATTATGGGATCATATATTTTTGTAACAAAGAATGTCAGAGACAAAACGTTTTTTGATTAATTTGTTAAATCGTACTTTCCAGCTTAATTTTGTGTGTTGTTTTACTCACAAAACTCTACATATCAAACCATTAAAATCTTTGATTATCACAAATAAATGCTATCGGAAAGTATTTTACTCATCATTTGAGATTACAAGGGAAATCTTTTCATTAAAGACTATAGGATCATTTATTTTTGTAACAAAGAACGTCAGTCAGAAACAAAACGTATCTTTAATTGACATTTTCCTTTATCAACTAAGGATCTATCTTTTCCTTACTTGAAAAGTTCATTTATTTTAACTCTTAAAAATTGGTTGTACTCTGTTCATGGACAGGATAGATGAAAATTAAAGAAAGAGGTTCGCCAAAAGGTTCACCACTATGCCACGTCTGGGAATTTTCTTCAGAATGAACAAAGTGAACCACTTGTATTCGCCGTCTGCTTGGAATCAATTTGTTCTTGTTCACATAAAACACGCCATTGAGGTCGCCAAATGACGCATTTATTTTTTACATCTAGTCTTTCTTTCCCGTGAACGCAGTATTATACAGAAGTACTTAATTTAATATTAGATGAAGGATTGTGATTCAAACACACATCTCCTTTTGCTTTCGAACTTCAGAATTTTATGCATTAAATTTAATCCCAGAGAAAACATTTTGCTTTAATGTGTATTTAAGTTGTGAACCACAAACGTATGTGTGTTTAAACTTTCAGTGCAAAGTTGAAATGCAATGACAAATACATTATATTTAGCTCAATTTCAAAGATTCATTTGGCTCTAATTCTCTAACAATCCAAAGCCTGACAGCTTATTCATACCCAGTCTAGCTGGGCCCAGAGTCTGTTGCTGGTCGTCACTTTTGAATTTGTATATTAAAACATTTTCACTCGTTTTGAAAGGTCGGGTAGCGCTGGTTCAGTGTGTTCAGAAGTAGGAGTAGAGTTTCAAGTTTAAACATGAAACAGTGGGAAGCGAAGTGAACTTTTTTGAGTTTTTGAATCAAGCAAGTGTAAAGTTCAAACCAGAAGGTTTTCATTGAAAAGTTTTTCTAAATCATGTTGCACGTGCCAAGAGGATTCTTGTTCCATCTCTTGCCCCAAAATAGATAAGGTAACTCCTACCATTTGTACTACCTCTAAATGTTTCATTTTGGCACGTACCCTGTTTTTGCGCGCTTTCTATGCGTTCAAATCTTATGGCATTTTGTGTTTTAATTAATGTTTATCCCCGAGATTACTCATAACGGCTACAAATACCAATTCTTATCAGAGCTGCATGATAAACATCAGGAAAGGCAAATTGCGGCGATAATCAATGAATGAGTAGTTTAACAGCACTCATGTTCTATTTTTTTTACCGTGTCAAACGATGCATATCTAAATTAAGTGCAAATGCTCTTCAGATTCTTGTAGCTTACCATCATCAATAACGGCAGCATCTAAAGTAAGCAAAACGAAATAAAAATCAGTACAATATATTAGCTGAACTTATGTTTTCCGATTCATCCGCTTGGTGAAGTGACAAATGACTTCATGTCAAAACGGTTTGCATTGTTTGTTCCACCAAAGATTTTACTCAATATGCTGAATGCAACGATTAATAAATACTATCAGTCTTCTATTTAAAGTAGGTTACTTTAATCTCTGATATTATCATCAAAAATCTCGCTCATTAATCACTTCTGCAAGGGTGACAATTTTCCTACAGATTCTATAATCTTCTAATAGACACAAGAAGTTCTGGATGGGATCGAAGATAAGACAACAATCTAACAATAAAACCTGTGCATCTTTTTATGTGATGAATCATTTATAAAATTAATGACTCAGTAACATTTAAAAGGTGTCCATTTTGTTGCATATGAAGCAACTAAAATCTCTTCCATGCATTTTTCGTTTTTAAAGGAAGTTCTTTTCTTCAAGTTTTTTTTTTTTTTTTTTTTTTTTTTTTTTTTTTGCAAAACGTTACAGTCCAAATACTAAGATCTTTTTGCTCTTGGACCATTTTTTGAAATCCAAGACACTTCCAGTTTTACTCAAATATAAATAAAAAATATTTTTAATTTTTGATTCTGTCACCCTATGTTTCATCTATTACTTACGTAATCTAAAGGACATGCAAGACTAGGATATATGTCTCAAGATATGTTTATTCATATTACTTTACAAATGAATTTATTTTGTTTTGTTTTTTAACTATGTCTTTTGATATTTTTTAACTATTTCCTTGATAACCTGCAGCCAGTGTTTTAACTGCTCTACTGTCCGAACTGGAACAGTATTTCCCTTTCTAAGGAACACTGGAATTAAACAAGACACTTTATCATCAACTTGACCGCATTATCTCTCAAACCCTTTGGATCATAATCTCTAATGTGTTCCATATAAATGAACTGCGTTTCATCATCAATTAGATTTATTTTCTTCAGAGTGATTCAGATTACACTAAAAAAAAGGACTGGTGGCATAAAAATACCCTTAGTGTTACGAAGATGTAATGAAATTCGACCCTGTGTCAAAATACTGTTAACGGCCTTTTCTATGTCTAACTGCTTCTTCGGACAAATGAATAAAATGACGTTTATGACATTTGTAACGCGTTCGTTAATTTGAACGCTATGTATCACTTTCTTTTGAGGAAAAGTAATAACATATATTATTTTCACGAGCGGCTCCATTTCAAGTGCAATGTATAAAACATTCAGTGAGTATTTTTTTTTCTAATAGGGTCGTAACTTCTACCAGATCACTGATGAATGTTTTACAATGTAAAAGGAATACTTACATATTTTACCACGATAAAACATATTAGTTTTCAGCTCACACCTTTTATCTTCATGCACGTTAAAACATAATTTTACTAATTATGGTATTCCTCTTTAAACCATACAAATATATTGTAAATAGACATAGCTGTACCTGTTGCATACTTGAAGAAAACCAACGTGATGATGCACAACATTGCAGGGAAATTCCTATGCATGTTTTTCTAAGCAATTTTTCTGTAGAAAATCCTTTTTCCAGCTTCTTTCTTTTTCTTTTTTCTCATTTTGATTTGTTTTACGTTCAGAAACCAGAAAATGTTTATTGCATGTGAAGTAGACCTATGCTCAAACTTGCAAATTATTGCGCATATGTATTTTGTGGTGAAAGGAATACACTTTTTAATGCAAAATCATGTTGAGTTTATGGATAATGGAACATCCTACCAATTCTTTTGCTGTTGTTTATAACTGTTTTAAGCTTATTGCTTATTTTGTTAAAAACAAAGGAAAAAACTTAGACTGTATAACGGCCAGAGTCAATAATATAACTACATTCCGGTGCTAAGGTCCGGATTAGGCTGTGGACCATATAGGATGCTTAAGAGTGGTGCTATGTCTAGCATGTTTCAAGCTTTAAGACAGAAGATTCAAGAAGGTTGAGACAGGTCAGACAAAACGTCAACCAGAGATATCTACCAGTCTACAAGCAAGGAAAGTAGCTTCTTAGTTATACAAGGTAAATGACGACATGTTTCTGAAAAAAAAGAAAACCGTTAAGCTCTACTAAGGGCGGATTCAGAAATTTTTCAAGGAGGGGGCGATTGATATTTTTACTTACCTCTTACTAAGTGTCTGATTTAGATATTATTGGGGGGTGCCACATCATATTTATTTAGAAAAATTAAAATACAGATTTAACCAAGGAGGAGGAGGCTGGAAATTCCCGAACATATTCCGGTCCTTCCCCGCTGCAAAGGTGCATACTCTAAAGTTGTGCTTCAGAACTTTTCGTAAAAAGTCTAGTGGAATGTTTCATAAACCTATCTCCCTGAAATCATTGAAGGTCGTTTAAAATTGTGTTTTTTGAAACTTCAGTTTCAAAAATTATCGAGAGAAAGTCTCTAAACCTCATCCCTTCCTCTAAAACTACCAGAGATGGTCTACAATCGTGTCTTACAGCTGAAATTTTGCTAAATATGCGGGGGAAGCCCTCCAAACCTTCTCCAAATGTCATCAAAGATCACCTAAAATTGCCTTTTTGAACTTCAAATTTAGAACGATTCTGGGAGTGAGTCTCGAACTCCCCATTTCGTTGCCTAACATCATCACAAATTGCCTACATTTGCACTTTTAGGACTTCTATTCCGAAACATTGCTGGTGTTGTGTCTTTCAGTAGGAGAGTCGAGCAATCGCCTAAAACGCCCCCCTCCCACTCGTATCCGAGTTTTGACATCTTTAATAAGTTTTTTGTAGTGCTTGAAAGTTGATGAAAAAATTTAAGTTTCACACAACTTATTTTTATCCTACTATGGCGAAGCTAAAATGTTAGGTTATGATTTTAGCAGTCTGTGTATGTATGTTTGTATTTGCGTTTGTTCCTCCGCAGCGCCAAAATTATTCTTCCGATTTTCATGAATAAGGTGTCAAAAAATTCTTTATTCTGACCCTAATTACATAAGCTACATTTTAACTATTTCAACAATTGAAGGAGTCTATTTTACCAAGTAAACTTTAACCGATTTTATTCCTTTTTCTTATTTTAATTCTTTTCTTCTTCTTTTAAAATTTATTTATTTGATGATTTAACCATCATTTGTTTTTGCAATGTATATGCTCCTGTTAGTAAAACCTGTAAAGTTGACCACCCTTGTAAGTTGACCGCTTTTGTCAGGTGCAGAACTTGTCCTACATTATGTATATCAATCTCTATAAGCTGTCTACTTGTCTAAGTTGAACGCTAATGTGCTGCACCGCAAGTGGTCAACTTACACTGGTTTCAGTGTAGAGTATAATGTACATATTTTTAATTATGTATAGCAAGATTGCATCATCTTATCTACACTACACACACACACCTCCCTATCATCCTCACATTTACTTACAACTTTCAACTTTGCTACTAAGCTTACATTTCACACATATTCAAATTAATTATGCCTCGGCTGTATCTCCCAGCGTTGGCGGTACGCGCGGAAGAGGAAGGCGGTTTACTTTATCCTATTCCGTTTACTGAGCATTTTTTTAATCATGAATGTCTTGGTCTATAATGATTAATTATTAAGTATGTATTACTTATTCTATTATGTAACTCATCTTTTTATTGTTGCATCACAGGTTAAAACGGAAAATATTAAAATTTTAAAAAAAAGTTTAAAAAACTGTATTTCGACTACGGAAAAAAACACAAATAAACGTAAGAAGCAAGGTAGGTTCTGGTTGATACTATCATTGTCCTATTGAGTAAAACAAGTTCATTTGATATGTTAGATATCTCTATTTATTTCGTTCTATTAAAATCCTCTGTCACTTATTAAAAACATTAAAATTAAATTCAAATGCCGTAGTCGTGAGTTGTCAACTACAGTTTTTTAAAAAATCATGTTATTGACAGCACATGACTACGGCATTTGAATTGAATTATAATGTCGTTAATGTATAAGAGACAGATGATTTTAATAGAACTAACTGAATTGGAATATCTAACAAATCAAATGACTTGTTTTACTCAATATGATGATGATATCAAATCGTGCCTACCTTTTTCTTACCTTTTCGTGTTTTTTCCCATAGTCGGTTTAGCTTTTTAAACTTTTTTTTTAATAGAGGAATGTTCTTAAAACACGATATATCACATTAACGACATTTAACATTTAAAAACTTTTTCTCTCCAACTGTACATACAAGACTAAATTGAAAAGATGTGCGGAATAATTTGTCATTTCTAAGGCTATAACTATGTTTCTGCATAACAATAAACACAATGTTTCAGAATGTCCCGCAACATAAAACTTATTAAACATATAATTTGTTTCTACAAAAGGTTTTAAACAACGCAATATACAGGTTTTTAATTTACGTTTCAGTTTATTTTTTTCAATGTAAGCATTTATGAAAATCTTCGAGACATCATTTACGGAAACATTCATTTGAAAATCTATTTGAAATTGAATCATGGTTGCAAAAGCTTCGTCACGAATACGTTTTATCAATTTCCTTAGGAAGCCTTAGGCTTTAGTGACCTTCTCCGTTAGCATTCCTGACTCATACGGGTTGAGGTCACGATACCATCTCTGGAAAATGGTTCTTATTATCGGTTGCTGCAACAGATTTTATTTATAAGAAGAGTGAGATGCATTAATTGTAATTGCTTTCTCGGAAAATTGATCAGGGTGCTATATTTAAGAAACATTAAAAAGGATTGGTTTTTGCTTTGACCCTGGAATTTTCTGCCAGTGTATTTTAGTGATGAATTTCCGTGATGATAAAATTATATCTTGAGAACCACCCATAAAATTGAAGTTTCCATCTTTGCGATAGTACAATAAGTTTTTCAGACCGCAACTGACAACTCCTTACCCCTGACTGTACCCGACGATTAGTTGGAATCAGATTTTTTCTTTCATGCAGACAAGATGCCCATTTTCAGTGCGTTGTAATCTTCATGGTATTAATATGATGCGGAGTAGTATGTGGTAACATTTGAAAGCTATTATTTGATTGATAAATGCTCCATTTAAGCTCATGGGTAAAATACAACCTCGATAAACATTATTGCTGCACGAAACCGTTACTGTACCTCGACTTTTTGAAGGGGTTGTTGGTTGTTAAACCTACTCTGGTGAAAAAAAAAATCTATGTTGGGAATAAACACAAACCATTCGTATTTTCATCCCTCCTGTGAAGAATATCTGCTGACATTATAAGGGATGGTACTGACAATGCAAGAATAATTTTGACAGTGAAGAATATCTGGGATAATGCTGATAATGCAGGAATTATGCTAATAATGCGGGAATAAACCCCTTACTGTATCTCGACTTTTTTAAGGATTGCTAATTGTTGTACCTACTCTTTAAAGAGCCACCGTTATGCTAATGACATTCTGCAACCACATGTCGGAGCGTTCCTAAATGGTCTTCCAGGGGCAATTTTCCAGAAAGATAATGCTCGTCTGCATACAGCTAGAGCTGCTCACGTCTTCTTACGTATTTTTGAGACTCTTCCATTGCCAGCCCGCTCCCTCGACTTGTCCCATGTAGAGTATGTATGGAATCAGCTTAAACACAAGATACCGCCGTGCTACTCTGTACAAGATATTTTAGAAGTGGCTGTTCAACATTTTACGGTCCATCTGCCTCAGGACAACATCAGACGTTTAATTAGCTCAATGCCGGGCCGTGTTGCTGCATGTATTGCAGCAAAAGGGGGTCCAACGAGTTATTGAAGTAGCACTCACTGTATTGATCTCAATTCTTAGCCTGTTTTTGTTTAATTGTCCAGATTTTGGGATCAAGTGTATCTCTCGTCAGTTAAATTTAATGTACATTTGTATAATTCTGTATACTAAATTTCACTGGAATCCAATGCTTCCTTCTTGGAGCGCTATTTTCAATGATCCTGAGTGAATATTCGCGGAAATTTGGATCAGACTTCTGCTGAAGAAAATAAGTCGTTAAAATGAAATTCTTCGACCCTTGGGGAACGGGGATTTGAACTCACAACCTTCGCATAGCAGAAAAACATTGTATTTTGGTAAAATATGTTATAGAGAACCACCTTGGGACAATAACTCAATTTTGATAAAAAAGTGCAGACACAATTTCAACAATATTTGCTATAATTTAGTGCTCTCTTAATTTATTTTTTAAGTCCTTTATGGAATGAACTTCATTTTCAAACTAAAACTATTGGTTTTGAGCAAGGGTGCCCATAAGCAAAATTTTAAGGGAGGGCTAAAAAAATTTCCCCATTGTTTAGCAGAGTATTTTCCTCATGGAAACCGATTTCAGTACTTACAGATTAGAGATATTAAAATTTGACATTTTTAATAACTTATTCATTAATGGCTGGAAAAGAAACTTTTACACATTTTTGCAAAGAAAAAAGCATTAAACGCAAGGAAGTTCTTATTTTTAAGGGGGGGGGGCTTGAGCCCCCACTTACCCCCTTATATGAGCGCCCTTGGTTGGCATATGTATCAAGGGCATGACAATTTCTCAAAACATTACGCTTAATGACAGCCTAACTAAAGCTGATATTTCCACGAACAACAGTTGAGTTGACTCATTGCTCTTCAAGACACAGATTAAATCAAATTTTAAAAATTCACAAAAAAGAATTTATGAAATTTTAAAGCATATTACCGTTTAGTGGCAAAGATACATGGCATAGAAAACGAACCAAAACAGAAAAAAATATTCTACTATTTCAATATATTACCCTCATAACGATTTACACAAAGCTCACGTAAATTTCAGCTGGATTTATTTGGGTCAAAAAAATATGAGAATCAAATAGCTCGGCTTTTTTTTTCTCGGTTCATCTGTAGCCACATTGATGAGAGACTCTAGCTGGACATAACTTAAGTCTTGTGTAAATTTATTTTTTCCAAGAGTTCGAATTTCTTTGCACATGTCAAAACTGTCTCTCAAATCCAAAATTATCCCGAATAGAAACATTTTCAACAAAGTGCCGACGTTTCTAATGTCGTTTTCATTGAATACCTACTGTTTATTTATTTGAAATGATATATCACGTTTTGAGTTGAAATACGCATTTGTCTAAAGCAGCAGGGTAATTAAAGATTTTATTTTTCAACAGAAACTAAACTGCGATGACAGAAACATTAGTGATTTATGATGTTGAAACTAAGATGAATGAGGAAAATGTTTACATATTTTTTTATCAAGGCTCTCCTTGTTTTTACTCTTAAAATATTTCTGGATCTTAAATGTATTTTAGTTTTGTTTTTGTTAAATTACTGCAACGATAAAAAAAAATAACTTAATGGTCGTTCAAAGTTTTCCGACATTTGTTTTAAATGTAAAATAGATCACAGATGAACGATAGCGTGAAATTTAGAGGTATTATTGCATTTACAGAGCTAAACAAGTTAACATTTTTTAATGACCATTTGCAGCTCTTAAAAGATGCTAATTCTTATGTAACTATATTTAACAATCACACAAGGTAAAAAGTTGTACTACGATTAATTTTGAATAAGTTGACATGACATGCATTTTCAAGAAGTGGCTTGTGACACAAAAATTTCGTTTTTTTTTCATAAAAAAATTAATGAATTTTGTCCATTTGAAATAGTACGTGCGCATTTTTCTTCATTTAATTTCAGAGTTTCATAATTTTCTAATTCCTTAGTTTTGTTATAAAGGAATTGAATGTGAAACCATCACTATACTGCCGTGGGCAGGTAAAGGAAAGAAACTGCATTTTTGTCATTTATTGATTGCTAGCTTTGTTGTACAAGCTTGCTTATTTAGTTTCCGCTTAAAAAAGGCGAGAAAAAAACGTCTTATTCTATTATTTCCCTATTGTTAGTATTGAATCCAACGCACATTTCATCAGATATCTCGAAAAATCAATTCTGCAGACACTACCGTTTGCCTGCGTACGACAATATAGAAATGACATTTACGTGAACATTTTGATAGATGGGTGATTCTCCAAAATCCTAACAATATTATGTCCCCGTAGCCTAACACACAAATTTTTTAACCCAGAAAGTGTTTTCATTTTTTTAATAGTAAGAAATAACTTATCTGATGTTTTTCAACTCTTATTAAAACATTAACTTATTTAGTTTTTTCTACAAAAATTTTTGAATAACCAGAAAGTCACACTTTTGGTGTCACTTTTTTTGGATTTAGCCAGTGATAGTCGCCGCATACGTGTGTGGCGTCGACGTGGGGACAGATCTAATCTGTCTGTTACGACGTCTAATGTTGTTTCTAGAATTCTTCAAAATTTAACAGCATTGCTTAAAAGTAAAGTATTGTCCGTTTTCCACGAGAAGGCACTACGCCCCGCCTCCACTAACGCAGAGTTCCATTTTACGCGGAGTTGATCGGTAAACGTATCGGTCTGCTTGTAAATGAGGCAACCAAAAAAACCTTCACTTTGGCGTGCATTTTAATGTGCAAAATTAGTCTTATTACACAGTCCAGTCACATTAATGTGACCATCTGTCAAAAGCCAGAATAACCACCTTTCGCAGAGCGGACTGCTGCGAGACGTGCAGGAAGAGAGTCACTTAGGTCCCTGAAGGTGTTCTCTGGGATGTTGAGCCATGCCGACTCTAATGCTGTGGCCAGCTGCGCTAGATTACGCGGTTGAGGATCCATGGCGCGAACAACTCGATCGAGATGGTCCCACAGATGCTCGATTTGGTTTAAGTCAGGCGAGTTTGCTGGCCAAGGGAGGACGGTAAACTCATCCTGGTGCTCTTCGAACCACGCACATACACTGGCAGCTGTATGGCACCTCGCATTGTCCTGCTGGAAGATGCCATCATCCTGAGGAAAAACAATGCGCATGTAGGGGTGGACATGGTCCGCAAGGACAGATGCGTACTTGTATTGATCCATCGTGCCTTCCACAATGATCAGTGAACCCAGAGAATGCCAGGAAAACATTCCCTAGACCATAATGCTCCCGCCTCCAGCTTGGACCGTTCCGGCAATGGTTGCAGGGTGGTTCCTTTCAAAGGTTTCACGCCTTATACGCCAACGACCATCTGTCCGATGGAGCATAAAACGCGATTCATCTGAAAACGCTACCTGTCGCCACTCAGTGAACGTCCAGCTGCTGTACTGGCGTGCAAATTCTAGCCTTCGTCGTCGATGAACAGCAGTCAGCATAGGTGCACGAACCAGGCGTCTGCTTCGGAGGCCCAGACGCAGCAATGTTCGCTGAATAGTAGTTTGGGAGACACTTTTGGTAGCCCCTTGGTTCATTTTGGTGGTCAGTTGCTCAACGGTAGCCCGTCTATCTGCCCGAACGCATCTCCGCAACCGTCGTTCGCCTCTGTCATCTATGGTCCGTGGTGCACCACATTTGCCACGTCGCTGATTTTGGACAGTCCCATTTTGCCATGCACGGTACACTTTTACCACGGCGGCACGCGAACAGTTCACAAACTCAGCCGTTTTGGAAATGCTTCCACCCTTGGCCCGAAGGCCAATGATCATGCCCTTTTGGACGTCGGATAAATCGCTTCGTTTCTGCATTAAGCCAACGATTGAAATGTTTTCCGAAGCCCTCACACACCCTTTATATACGCTCAACTGCACTGCGCTGCCACCTGCCTTCTGTGATGGGTTATTTAACTCTGCTGTGGAAAGTACGTAGTGGTCACATTAATGTGACTGGACTGTGTATAATTTACATTACTTTCTTCACTGGTCTGTGCTACTTTCATTATTCTTAAATTTTAAAAACCGCTGCTTTTACGACAAAATGCTATGATCTGAATATGCCATTTTACGAAAACAGCAAAATAGAATCATCGGATACCACGTGACGAAGGCGGAGTCAAGTGCCTTCTTGTGGAAAAGGGACAATACATGTTCTTCAAAAAGTTCGTTCAAGGAAACAAGGGACTACTACATTTAGGGTAAATATACGTTGTCCATACGTATAGAATCAGAATAGAATTGCTCATAGTCTAAATTTACTTCCATTATTTTGATAAAGTTTTCAACTGTTTTTACAAATGTTAAATGTCCTTCGTTCAGTGGTTTTAATAGAGAGAGTTAGAATTTCTCCCAATACAAAATATCTATCTCTCTGTTATAACGCTATTGTTTATCATTTCCTTGATTTTTTTCTTTTTTTTTTTTTTTTTGGTGAAAAAGCTTCTTTTTCTACTATGTCAGAAATCAAAACTAACGAAATCAGTTGGAACTGAGCACTTCGTTTTGCACAGACAAGCCTGTGCATTCAAACCTGTTTTTGTGCGGTATACATTGACCGCATAAAAAAAAATCGTTCGAAACTTCACGAGCAGCTGCAAGAATAGTTTTCTCAAACAAATTTTAATGCTAAATCGCACAAAAAGTAGCAAAAAAAAAGAAAGACCGCACAAAAACAGGTTTTAGTGTATATATTTTAAAATCATTAGTAGAACATGCCGCTCATTTTTAAAATAATATTTTTATAACATTAGGTTTAGTTAATACCTTTTTAGGGAAAAGCGATCGCATTCCCCGCATTTGGATAATTCTGATCCCCCGTACTCCCATAATACACTTGTGGTCGTGTGCACGATACTGCCATTATCAGGCAACCTGAACACTTACTGTGAGGAAGACGATGACATTATATTTGTTTGTTTATTCTGGTTTTCTTAAAACAATCTTCTAGTTAAAATTATATGTAACTACAGAAGCTAACGTTAATTTATTTTGTTGCAGTTAATTACTCACGTTGGGTGGTTGGTTTTGCGTATTCATAACAAATACACCCAAACTTGTTTTTATGCGGTGGATAGGGACCGCATAAAAAAAGTCTCACGTAGAAAATAAACCAAAAACTTTCGAAATAACTAGAAATTGCTTCTTTAAACGAAGTCAAAATAAACCAAAAGATGATAATTTTGCCGAATAGTCAGACAAATGTTCCCGAATAAGGAAATTTTTGAGAGGTCACAGAGACCTCCCATCGGAGTACCCCAGTTGGCAGTTTAAGATACTACCTTGCACTAGTTTAAAAAATAATTTTGTCAGTTGGAGTACTAATCTGATTGAAATTTTCATAAACCGCACAAAAAAAAATCGCACAAAAAAAAAAGACCGCACAAAAACAGCTTTGAATGTATACTCGACTAGAACACCTATGAAAACGAATTGTTGCAGATAAAAATGCGTCTTCGCGGATAGTTTTTGCATAATCCTTGTCAAGTAATCCCGCGCAGTGACAACTGAGCAAGATATTTAAGTGTTACTAGCACTAATATTTTAATGTTGGGTTTTATGTTTCTATAATTGAGTTACTTGTTATTGTACAGCATATACATTTAAAAAAAAAATAGTTATTGACTTGCATTTAAAACACAACTTGTTTCCACAATAGATCGTTCCTCTTAAACATATATTTCCGAGATTGAAAATGTCTTCTCAGCGTCATCATGGAGGTCCAATCTGAGCAGTGTTTATAGCTGTTTTAAAATTGAACGGAGAGATGACGTTCATTTTTTGATTGTCAACAAAGCAATGATAGCAGTTTCTATTTGATAAATCTAGACTATTGGTTCCCTACCGGTGGCTTTCGAACGCTTGGGGTTTCGTGATAGGTATAAATGAGATTCTTGAAAATAATATTTTTAACAGTTTTAACATGCTTGTTTGAATGAAGTCTTAAATTCAAACGGTTTCAAGAGAATTTTGTTCATCATTTAGCCATTTGTCTCTTGCACATTCGATATTCTTAGCGTCAAAATCTTAGCATACTTGGTGACATATTTTACATTCAACGAATTAAGTCGATCATTAAAAGGCGCGGGATTTACTGGGTTCATTGAGAATGATAGAACTGAAACCATGCCGAAAAAGCTCCACTTATGAATACAATATCTTCAGACGTAAGAGTAGGAATGCTTCAGTTTTCTCAGTAGCTTTTGATCGGAAAATTCAATTAAACTTTATGAGAACATTGCGTGGAGCATATGCGAGCGTCTTAAACATTTTTAGTTAATTTTCGATGTCTAGTTTCTTTACCATTTGAGTAAGAGCTATCGCATTTCTCTTGTGGTTTTCCGAAAATGTGTAGCAGTGCTATGCTGTTACTTGTTGTAATTTTCACATTACATAGAATACAATTTTCTCCGATCTTTACTATTGAAAAAGAGAAGGAATGGATAGCAACCTAAACATACCACAGGTAGTATGAAAAATTAAATTATTTTAGACGATTTTCATGGGTTGAAGCTTGGCAGTGTGAAGTCCACAGTAAAAAAAAATCAACGGAATTAAAACCATGCAACTTAATTTGCGCTAAAGGTAAAAAAGGAATGCTTGAAATTTGTACAGAAAATTTCTTTTGTAGTAAGTGAGCTTATTTTTTTTTTCTTTTTTGATAAAAAGTACCACCTTTTGTGCAATAATTATAGTTATTTATTAGTCTATTATTTTTCAATATACACATTTTATTCCGCACTTTTCACATGAGGACAAGAATTTTTTCAGCACTCAAACGATTAATGTGCTCAGTATATCGTTACCAAACAGCTAGGCTCGTAGTCCTTTTCAAGAAGACAAACTTAGATACCTTTCTAATTTTACTGGAAAAAAATATCATTTAGTTAATTTGAGACAGTTCCCTGAACAGTATTTTTAAAGATCATTCTTTAACTGACTACATATAGCTCATTTGGAAGAAGAGTGCCACAATACGAAGAAATGAAATTTTACAGGAGAAGCGTTTGAAGTTCAACTCTTCAGGAAATTTGCTGTAAGGAAGGTAAATTTGATGTGCTCTCCAGTGGTTAATATTAGAACAAAAAATCTGTGATTATTTTCCAAAGAAGATAACTTTCAATTGAAGCCCTTTAAGCGAAAAAAAAAAAAAGAGTTAAAAATTCTATAAACTTCTTCCAAACGAGCGATATATAGTGTTACATGTACTGCTGCGTCAAAAAAAGACATTTTGAACTTTTTGGAGTCAGACATTTGAGCCACACTTTAATCCTCTTTGTTGCACAAAAAATCCTATTTTAAGATTTTTTCAACGTTGACTGAAGCTTAACAAAGAATAATCACTGAGTTTGTTTTTGTTGAATTTGTTTTAATGAATTAGTCATTTTCTAGCTTTCATTTTAATTCGTACCAATATTTGTATATCTATATTTAGCAATTATGTCTTCGTTCTTGCTATGAACTATGGAGTAACTTCAAACAAAACAACAACAAAAAAATTCCCCAATATTACTGTGTGAATGCATCTTTTTTTTTGCTTGTGACTCATTATCTACTGCACAAGAGGTTTGCCAACTTGTTTTGGATTTGGTAGGGGATCATTAAAGGGGAAAAGTTGGCACAAAACAACATAAAAAATAACACGAAGGAAAAGATTGAGACAATGGACCACAAAAACCGAATTTGGTGAGTGGAAGATTGATACGAATAATTTTAGATGAACTTTTTGATAATCTATCCATTTTATGACTACACGCAGGGTTTTTTTCGACTTGAATGCCCGATTTTTAAAGAGTTGCATGAGCAGCAGAAAATTGAAGGAAATTAACTAATAAAGCAGATAAAAATTCCACTGACAACAGAAAATATATTTGAAAATATTTCAATTTGAAAATAAAACTATATATTTAAATAACAGATAATAACTATTAATTTTAATCGTAATACATTTCTGTTTCATTCAGAATGGAAAGATCTAATTAGTTTAAATGTTGAACTTAATAAATTACTATATTTTAATCGTCGAGAAAGTACGAGACATTTTGATTAATGTTATTAAATCTATGTGAAAGAGTCAGTAGTGAAAATATTTTATGTTCCTAAAGAGAATATTTGAAGTAGTTTTACTTCCTTTTTTCGACGTAGAAATAACTACATTAGGCCATGAAAAAAACATTTCCGTCAAACACTCGAATGTATACGGTCTGGAAAATTCACGGGAAAAAAGTCATTAAAGAGAATTCATAACGAATTCTTTAACTTTGAGTTATAAATTCTCTATGCATTTAAAGAAACTAGGATTTACCTTTCGGAAAGCATAAGTAATTAAGACAGGCAATTGCTTAGAATTTAGACATTATAAGTACATACTTTTTGTCTAAGAGAATAAAACATGAGTAAGTTCACACATTTTATTTGCAAATTCAGCGTGTATGTTTTAAAAACCATGTCATGTTTCTTTCTGTATTTAATCTTTTTTAATGCACATATTCATATATTTTTTCAAAACGCTTTTAGTAGAATTTATAAACGTAAAAAGATTCCTGTAAATTTTAATAAAGTTTTCCGCTATTCATAACGCTACAGATAATAAATTTTTGTAATATTCTTTAAGAGATACATACTTATTTTATGTTAAAAAAATTGAAAAGCAGTTATGTGAAAATAAAATTTGCCGTAGAGTTATCATTCTATCTATACAAAACTCCAGAGTCTACTTACAAAACCTACAACATTTATTGTGAAAAAAAAAGAAAAAACGAACTTAGCAGATGATTTTTTTATTTACTTAGTTCATTCTTTTAGTTATTTTCAGTCGTCTTCGGCGGCTAGTTGGTTCGCCTTTTTGCGCAATTCACTTTTTATGCCATTCACCTCACACCAAGCAGTCGCCTTCGGTGGCTACTTAAATGAATTGCGACGGTAAAAAAATGTTTTTATCCACACAAGCACACACGTAAGCCCACACACACCCGCATTTAGTTTTATCATTTGTATAATTGCATATAGATAATGAAGTTAAATTTTATGCAAAATTACTATTATAGCGAAATAAAGACGTGTATTTATTTTCAAAGTTTGGCAAGATCATGTTATTGGTAAAAATGAGATTGGTATTTGGTATTTTCCGAGAAAAAATAAACGATTGCATCGCCAATTGATATACCACGTGACTTACACTGCGAAGCAGATAACACTGTATTTCCCCTCACTCGATGTTTACAACCTGTATGGTGGTCAGCGAAGCTATGGGCCAGTGCGAAGGTCCCGAGATCGAACCTGCTATCAGCCTTTTGCGTTTTTTTCTCTTTTATTCTATCGTAAAATATTATTTTACGGTAAAAGTTACTGGCAACATGGATGCCAGTAACTTTTACCGTAAAATTTCAGGATTTTTTTAACAGTGTAGCCTACTACTAATACCTAGTCTACTGTTATCCAATACCTCGAGTTGAATGTGCGCTCCGTTTGTTGCTCAAACCACATCTAAGCGACACTCAAATTCATCCCATGTTCCAGACAGCATGGACTGAGCCTAGTTGGGTACTTTGTATTTTTAGATCTTCAATGCTACGCGATTTGACACAAATGAAAACAAAAAAATTCATTTACCTATAAAGTATTGAGGCGCAACATATTCATAAGACAATTTGTTACTTTTCTATGAATTTTTAAAGAATGTCACTGTCTTTTCGGAAACCATACATTAGTGAATAAATTTTTCCAGAGATTAAGTAAGAAATGTTCTATTTATTTTTCTATGAGTAATTAAGCTTCACATCTGTAAAACACAAAAAAAATGCAGCTGTAATATATATATTTTTTAATGGCTCATTTGAGACGCTTCGTCTTTCAGCAAGCTTGGAAATTGTCTTTCAATGTAACATCATCTGCTTCAGGAGAACTGACAAGTTCTTAGAGATTAGACTTACACAGACATTCTAGAAAGTGGACTGACGTAAATATTAAAATTACATTATTTAAAAGCAACTAAAAACGCGGTAAGTGTATGTGAAGCATTTTAAAAATTATGCGTCAAATTATTTCTTTTCTAAAGATTGGTTTGCCATGAAATAGGTTGAAATGAAAGACTGCCAGGTATAGAATAGATGTGTACTACTTTGATTTTTAACATCCTCATATATGTAATAGCCAATTATCGAGTAACGCTCCTGACGTCATCAGCAATGAAACTCGCACCACGGCATGATAATTTGATAATATTTTTAGGTAATGTTTGACACATGCAGGAAAATGTTTTATTTTGACGTCATTTTAGGGGAATGAAGAAACAAAAAAGTGCTCAACAATGAACGCTATCTACTGGAGTTTAGGTTTAATCCACTGGAGTAAGGGTTAAAATTTCAACTACCAAAATATCACCAAACAGGCAAATTTTCAACCGTCATATCTTGACGGGTGATTTTCTAGTTTAGAATGTTTGTCATTTTATATTGAAAAAACATTAAATTGCAATATACTTTTTAAATTCTATTCGCTTTTTTCTCTTTATTTTCCACGAGGATACATTTTATTTAACACACAAAGCGTAAAAACATGCTTTACTAAATTTTTGAAGCGGGTTTGAAAATTTGAATGCCTAAAACACACTTGTAGATGCGTTAAAAATAGCTCTGCTTGCAGAGATGTATGCCAAATACTTGTTATGCCCATTAAAACAAAACTATTTCCAGTCCATTCAAAACTTTTCTTCGAACAGTTTTATGTTCACAATCAATCTTACAAAGGTTCACATACACATGACTTCTCTTCACATTATCATTTTTATTGTTAACATGATATCCTTCAGAAACACTTAAGATATTTACTATCTGAACAAGGGCCTGTTACAGTTCTTGGAAGAAGATGCATCAGTGTAAGATAGATTGCTCCTCTTCCTCTAATAGGTCTGTAATCATTACCCACAAGTCATTATGGCTTTTACAGTGAAACACCTTAATCTAGCTGGGGTCGTCTCAATTGCAGAGCCCTAACACGCCTACATTTAAAAGCAAATATTTCATTAGGGTCTTTTTATGTGGGTGTAAATACATTTTATCACTGGGTTGGGGCGTTTGAAATTTAACCTTATCTTCACTACCCACATGAACTTCTTTTGCACTTTTGTGACCTTTGACACGAGAGAATTAAGATAATAGATAATAATAGGCATAGCTGAAGGTGCCGTTTTCCACCCATGCTCGCAACGGCTTAAATGTAAACAGAAGGTATGTTGGATGTGTGAGTGTGCATTGCAATTGCTATGATCCACGAAAAAAGTGTTTCATTTACTAGCTAAAAAATCGCCGTTTGAAAAAAATAGTGACATAACTCAAAAAAGCAACTTTTTCAGGAGATCATTTTTTAAATTGTTGCAATTTGTAATTTATTGTTGTTTCATTCATAACAATTCCTAATTTTTTTGAAATGCTCCTTTCAAATGGTTAATACTATACTTTTTGTTTATTTAATGCAGTTTTTGTGAAAGCCTTTTAGGGTTCGTAGAAATTTTAATCAAATTTATGTCAAATTAAGTTTTAATCAAAGTTGCCTTCTACCGCCAACTTTGCTACCTACGACTTGTGTTTTCATTTCATACAAAAAGATGTATTTTTAAAAAATATTATCAATTAAAAATCTCATTTTCGGTATTTTTTGAATTGTGTTACTATTTTTTTCAAGTGGCGAAATGTACGTATGTGCGTTCTGTACGAATTAATCATTTTAATAGTCTAGCTTATAAAACTGTTTTAAAGAGAAGGGGATTGAGAATTGCCTGAACTTCCTCAATTCATTTCACTTATGTGACAGTTTTAAGCACATATTTACACTTTTTTCAGGGAATTTTAAACTTTGGTTTTTAATTGTGATATAGGGCAAATGACCAGATATGGGCACCCAACCAGAAATAGGTAGGCTTGTCTTGTATAGTCAATATCAAGTTTGTAGTTGATATTCCAGGAACGTCAAAACATTGGAATCTCAAAACAGCATCTTTGAAAAACATCTCCACCACATTTTTCCCAAACATAAGTTTTATCTGTACTCAGAAAAAAATGTGAGAAAAATGCAAATTTCTTTACATTTAAGTTTTTGAAGGGTTTCTTTCTTAAGCGCCTGAGATTGCTGTTTCTTATCAGATCGCATCGCTATTAGTACGTACTCATTCTTCAGCGTTTTTTCTATCACATAGGAATATTTTTGCAATTAATGAGAAGACCTAAGATCCTTTCAAGTTGAAGTGCCCATAACTAATCAAGTAAAATAACGTATTTCAGTCATAGGCACATATGCACTTAAAAACATTATTTGCTCTTTTAGAAGGTGTATTGCAAGGGGAACAAAAATTGGATAACAATTTTCAATTCTAGTTAAAGGGCATTTTAAAAAACTTTTTTTTAAAGTAAAACAAATTGAGTTTCATGTATTTAAGCTTAAATACCATGTGTAGCCTTAGTTGGTGGTGTTATATAATTTTTTTCTGTATTAATTGGAAGTAGCACATGCTAGTTAGAGGTCAAAACGCTTAGGAGGGCACGGATAAAATATGCCGACTTTACCCTATTAAATGCATATTGTGCATTTTCAAAGTAACTTGGGAAAAATTAAGTGCAAACTTGCATATTTAATTTGCTTATCATTAAACAGTAAAACAAATGTGTCATAGATTTAATAGTAAAATAGCCCGTTATATTTTTTTCCATAAAAGTAATATTTTGCATTCCTCTGCAGCCCTTGAGAAAAAAAAAATCGTCTGAGAATCATTAGTGTTTCACTCCAAACGTAAAACGTTTATTTTTGGTAAGGGACTGAGTTGAAACTGTGTGATTTGATAGCTAATCTAAGTTACATAATCGTAAAAAAAATTGGAACAGAAAAATACTTGCTGCTACAAAAATGGAAGGAAAACAACGTTACAGTGAATCTCTATTTATTTATTTTTAATTTATCTTGTTTCCCATTTTAACAAACAGCGACATAACTTTCTTAAAATACCTAACTGATACCGATGAATTAATGTTTGTATTTTTTAGTTGAAGCGATTTGTGAAGGAGAGATAAATTTTCTGTTCGCAGTTTTTTCCCCCTTGTTTGAACCGCTGAAAACTGTAAACCCATATAACTAAGCTGATTTTTTTTTTTTTTTTTCCGTGGATTTAACTAAACATTTTTTTTTTTTTTTTTTTGAAAAAGATGAAAAATATGCACGATTTTTCTTTTTCTTAAAAATTATTTCGCATTTTTCGTTAAAAACAAATTTGTTTTTATAAGTCTTTGTACTCGGAAATTACTAAAATAACAAAAATACATTAAAATAATTACTTCTATGTATATTCTCGTGTTAATTGTATGCAAAAATGCAAGTATTTTTAAATTGCTATATATAGTGCTCTGTTCATAATCAACTCATAGTTTAGAAGTTACACGATAACCACCCATAAAAAATAATACGTAGAATCGTAAAAGTTTTATGACTCAATTCACAGCTCATCTGACACTACCTGATGGGAATCTAATCCGATTTGAATGTTATAAAATTGATGCAAGATGGCATCAAGATCAGAAGTCAAATCGTGTAATTAGATTAAAAAGACTTGGTGTTTTTGCCAAGTACCTAGCATCTTAAGCATTTTTAGTTTTTGATCAACTCTTTTTAGCAACGCCCGATATAATGTAATGAGTTACTGCTATGTTAACCTGTTTGAAATATATCTGTGATCAGGTAAAACTTTTTTACTAATGATGTCAATTTTTTTACTAATGATGTCAATTTTATTGTAATTTTCGTTCTGATGCGGTTTTTTCCTTTTTCAGTGGTTTCGTATTCAATCAAATTTAGTAGTGATATTTAATTTCGTTGAATTTAACAACACTTCTCTTATATTTCTAAAATTGTAATTAAGTAGTCATTTTTAACAATTATTCACCTCGTATGCGTAAAACTATTTGTGATGCTGCAAAGCCATCTGTAAAATTTTACTTAAGCGTGATCTGAAAGGATGTCGTCTTTTGAATTGCTTATGATTGCTCCCTCCCCCGTGAAAGGTCCAGTAAAACCTATGTAATGTAACTTGAGTAGGCTACAGGACATAAAAGCCTTTAGCGAATATTTTTACTACCGATTTCCAGATAATTAGAGCCAGTCAATCATTGTATTTGGGCGGGATTACCACCGATATAACAGCAAATGAAGAGCAACTTTTGTCAGCAATGTCAGCCGGAGGCAAATATAAACTTGCTGACAAGCATCAACAGTATAACAACCCTCGTACCCTCCCAAATTACACAGGTGTCTCTAATTGTTTATAACTGACCTAGAATGGTGATAATTGCACCCAATTTTTCATATTAGAAAGCTTTTAGCTATTAAGTAAAATGAATATATTTAGATCGATAAGAACGTTCCATGTTGAAGCATTTCCAGGCAATTAGGCGGCTCTATGGTGTGTAATTAAAATGCCTAATTTTGACCTGTTTCATATTTTTCTGACCTCAGTTAATTCATTTCATTTCAGATCATTGTTGAGAACAGCTTCTATTGGCACAATCGACAGCGCTGAATTATGCCCCAACCTTGAAGGACTGACGCGGAGGCAAATCAAAATCTGTATCCGCAATGTCGAAGTGATGGACAGCGTGAGATACGGTGCTGAACAAGCCATCGTTGAATGTCAGTGGCAATTTAAATATAGGAGGTGGAATTGCAGCACTGTTAATGGAACTCGTCTATTTGGAAAATCAGTGAGCGAAGGTACGCCTCATTTTTATTAGCAAATATTGTATGAACAACTTCATTTCTTTAGAGTATTTATGGCTCCAATGAAGGCCGTTCATCCCTTCCATGGGTCGATAAAATGAGTACCAAGTGTACTTGGGAACCAAACATTGGGGGTTCCACGTTTAGCTGACCACCTAACCGGAACATCTGCCTTGCACCCCAGAGCCCCTGGTCAGGAAAACTGAGTTGGGCACAGTAGGCCTTGACATTCACGTGCTGACGCAACACAGGGTTTGGTTTACTTATAGATTATTAATAAAACTGGGCAACTTTTTCTCATAGACCATGTGACTCCTTGGTCGTTTCACTCTTTGCTGCTTTAGGAGCAGAGAAAAATCCAGGCCCGTATCTGCGTATCCGCAGACACCATAGTGCGGGAAGGGGTGTACGTCTTTAAGGGGCCAAATGGCCAAAAAAATAAAAAAGAAATAGAAAAAACTAGAGTTAAGACTTATTAACGTTGCAAAAATACACTGCTGGCGACTGAGGAAGGGCTATTCAGATTTTTTTGCAAGGGCGTCAAAATTTACAGATCCGGGCCTGGCAGAAGCTGTGTCTAAATAAAGAACTTTTGTGTGAAAGATACTATACCGATGATCGTGCAGTCACACCCGCAACACGCACAATTCATTATTTAAGAACAATTTTTTTAGGAAGTTGGTGCCTTATATTATAATTTATACTGCTTCCTTACATTTAAATGTACAAAAATATAATCCAAATTTTAAATTTTCGGAAATAAAGTGCAAATATAGATATAAAAATGTCTCACGTGTGCAATTGGTTGAGAAAACTAACTATCGAACTTCAAATTGTTTGGTACAAATAATGTTCAAGCTTTCTATGATAATTTTCTTTGTCTCTATTCTTCTAACTTTCTTATCGTGAAAAACTAAATATGTATCAAGCAGAATTATGCAAAGTAACCTCTAAACAAAGCAACACAGTTTACAGAAGATTAAACTCTGCTAACCGCCTCAAAAGTCTCTTGGCACATAAATGTCAGAAAAGTTTATTCATCAATTCAATACTTACCGCGAATGTTTGAAAATACTTTTGCATGAAGAAAGGATTACACTTTGGTTAAACTTTAACAAAAAATTTGAGAGTAGTTGGAGTTTTTACTTTACTGCTACTGCCAACATTTAAGGAATTTTTTAGTTTCAGTTGTTTTAGAAGCCCTATATGCAACATTGTGTTTTCAGCTCAAAATTTTGAAACGTGCTTTTTATTTAATGTACGGAAAGTAGAATATAAGTTTGCTCTATAAATATTTTTCTAAATGGCTTTAAAATATTCTTTTGAAGAAAATACTATGAAAGGTCATTTATCATAAAGCCCTTTGAGGAGATTATATTGTCAAAGTTGTTAATTTATTGAAATTGAGCAAAGTTAATCCAAAACTCAAAAACTTTTTTTTTCCTGTTTAGACTACATAAGAGTTATTTTATCTTTCCTTGTAGGTTGTTCTGAATTAGCATTTATTATTCATTTAGCCAATTCCTTTGTGCAAAAAATATTAGTAGTAAACTACTATAACCAGATTATATTAAACATTCCTATAATTTATCACAATAATAACGTCTGTAATGTAATCATTAGGCTAGTAGCACATAATAGAAGTTATGGAGAAAAATTTTAAGTACCACTTACGTTTTATTGTATTCATGAAATAAAGAGCAGTATACCAATTCATATTTATTTTATGGGCTATTTTTAACTGGAAATGGGGAGCAAAAAAATTCTTCAATACTTTGTTCATCATTTGTTTCTTGAAAGTGAACCAATTTTAAGTGACCTCCGATTGACCTGGAAAAGGTTCAAAGTGCAGTAATGTATATTTGTTTTATACATGACTTGACGTGTCTTAATCTTGCCAATGATTGATTGTTTTTTCGACAATAAAGCGCCGAATCTAGAAACCACGCTGGTCTTGCCACCATTCGCCTAACATCTTTATGTGATTTGGATCGTGCTGCTGGTGGAGCAACTGAATTTTAATGGCTCATTGGAGCTACTTGAAGCTCAGTTTATACGGATGACTTTCAAGTTGACAATCTTTATTAGCAGCTTTCGGCCAGGAACTTTCTTCGTTTGAAGCCTTAGGTATCAGTTGAAATGAGAAAATTAACGACTATCACTGCTGTAATTTATATCAAGATGCCGCCAATTCATCCACCCAGGGACTTGGTTTGTTAACATGCTTTCCGGGAAAACTCGTGATTTACTTCGTTTTGATAAAAGGTAAAAGCTGCTTCCTTATGTTTCAGTAGCAATATCAAATATGACTACTGTTCAGATGCGGCCACAAAATCCTTTCCTTGAATTTTTTTTCTCCCCGGGATGGTGCTTAGTGGAGAAAGGGAATTGTATCCCGCACACTATGGTTAATCACAAGCCTACTGTTATAAAAATAGATTTTGCTGACATCTTTGAGAGGTTTTTACTCAACGTTTTTTAAAGGAGCGTTTTGACTTTTAAAAAAAATGATTCAAACTATCCTGAAATATGGTCTCTTTGATGCATGAATTTTGTTCATTACCGTTCCCTACGTGACAATACATCACCCGAAAAGTGCTGTTCGGAAAGTTTAAAGACCTATCAAATAAAATTCTTATTTTTGAAAGAAATGTTAATGTGTTTCTAAAAGTGGAAAATTCTAATTTTGGAAACTAGTCTATACTTAAGGAACAAAAATTCATAAATTACTGCTGTTTCTTTTACATAAAACACATAATCCGCTATCATTATTTTAAAATTTTGTAACAATAAAGTAACTCGAAAAGATATTGTTCACTTTATAAAATATAGTGCAAGAAAATAATATTTGCAATTATTGTCTTACGCCTTTCCACGAAACAGAATTTATGCAACACTCATTGATGTTTACCCTTATCAAATTACAAATACATCAGCTGAAGTAAGTCCAAATACATGGAGTAATATTTCATGTTATTCTTCATTTAAAGTTTATTCATTAATAGGATGGATTATTTATAGATATTTTATAACATACTTCTAATAGTTTCGGATTCAAATGTAATGTTTTCGATGTTTACTGTAAGCCAAAGTAGTAAATACCTTTACTGATAGATAATCTTATCTTATTCTGATGTTTATATTTATTTTGTACACACCTAAATCCTCATGCTGTGGCTTCTTTTACACGTGTTGGCTTTCGATCATTTTAGGGAAAATACAGTTTAATACACTTTATTTTTGAAAGGTTTTTTTTTTGACTAAAAATTAAAAAAAAAATGTGTTTTTTACGACTGTCTGTGAATGGCCCACCGAGATTTTTTTTACCAGATGTTTTATCACACTTAGAGGTACCTGTGCACAAAATTTGGTTAAAATCAAAGTGGGTGTACTTTGAGTAAATTTTTGTTAAAGTTACTCCGTTTTCGAGTCAAAAAATTAAAAGTAAACCCTTACAGAAACAAATTTAAAAACGTTATGCAAGTTAAACCCAGTTTAAATTCAAGTTTACATCATACTGAACAAAATAAAAAAAAATCAAAGCTCTGTGATAATTTGTTAATGAGTTATAGCCATTTATACACGTCTTTGTGTCAATCAAAATGGCGGCAAATAAAATCATCTTGGCATATATTTAAAGGCTCGTAACTTTTCAATCCCTTCATAAATCTCAAAATAATTTATATTTTCATGATCAGCATCAAAAAATCTACAAGTACACTAAATTTGAACAAAATCGGAGACGGTGGGCGGCATGGCATAGATGATTTGACATGGGTCGACCCACTAGTTATCTCCGTTTTTTTTTTTTTTTAATTTTATTTTGGCATTTGCATTTTTTTCTTCTCATTGCCACATATGTAATTAACAAAATTTGCTTAAAATAAGACATTACTCTCGTTATATTGGTAAATTCAATCAGTTTTGGGTAAGTTAAGGTATCTGTAACTGCGTTAAAATAGACATTTTCGATGAAATATTCGTAAAATTTTATAATTTCGTTTTGTAGTCTGATTCATTAGCTTTCCAAAACTGTCTTACTTTTTACACTACGTTAATTACAGCTGGAGTTTTAGCTGTATTATTACAGAGGGATAAATAACACTCCAGATTGGAAGAATAATCTTTTTCAAGAAAGCTGTCTACTGTAACAATGATATCTTAAAAAGTTATTTAAGAATTGATGTGAACTTTTCTGAGATAGCTTTCTGTAATATGCTTGCTGTTTGCTGTTTTCCTCTAAAAACTAAGCTGAATTTTGGAATTAAGTAATATTTTTACGTGCATAATTTTAAACAAAAGCATTTTATTATTAAAAAAAACATTTTATTTTTAAAAATTCCAATATAGTAACTTTGTTTAGCTATATTTTTAAAAACGAGAAATCTCTTACAGGAAAACACACATAAGTGTCATAAAAATGCATTCTTGCAAATATTTATGTATTAATAGAACCAAATTTTGTCCATAGCTGTTAGCGTAAGACCCGTTTTTTCGCTATTTTTCTTTTAATTTGTCTTTTTTTTTTCTGAATATATTTTGAAAGCTTTTTTGCATTTTTTTTTCGTTTTGAAACTTATGTAGTCAAAAAATAACATTTAAAAAGTGTCCAAGTTATTATTCCAAAAAATATCTTCGAACACAGTCGGATACTTTAAGCTATCATGAATATCTACGAGTGTATGAAATGCTACTTTATTTCATGTTTTTTTCCCCTTGAAACATATTTTATGCACAGCCGAAAGCAAATATTTGGGCAGTAATTAGACAAATTCCAGGTTAACCTGCGTTGACTTCATTAGCATTAAAGTAATTAACTTATAGTTAACTTCTGAACATTAAATCATTTCAGACATTTATATTTAACTCTTTAGAAAGACTGAAGTTTGTTTGTCCTTAAGGTTCACTTTGACCACTAAGAATGCCTCCTCTTTCAATCATCTCCAAAAACCAAAAAGTCAATAAATAACGTTCTGAAAGTCCTAATTCGCCATAAAATAGGTAACCGCCCTCCAAAGTGTTGTTGAATCAATTACTATATTTTTTAATGTACTAGAAAGGAAACGAATGGTAATTAAAGTTGAAGCTGATAGTTATAAATCTGTCAACGCTTATCTCTTCTGTAGCTCATGGCATCTCAACTCTTTCGAAGTTATTGATTACTCGATCCAGGTGGTACCTGTTGAAATTTCTATATACATTTCTAAACCTTTTGAGGTTTCTTGAAATGCATATCGAAAGGGCCATTGCACTGAAAAACGGCCATTGCACTGAAAAACGAACCTTTTGTCCGACACATGACAGCTCAAGTCTTTCATGAAAAATAAAAATTAAAAAAGTAAATCAACAACATTTTCTTGCTTAAGAAATCACAAACGTGTGGTTTCTGAAGCAAAATACTTTGCTCATCACCTTTTAAAATCACTGCTTTAATTAAATATATGAACTTTCAAGTTCGGGACAAAATGGTGACTTTATCGATGAATGACCCTAAACTAAGCTTATCATTATTTACGGACTAAAAAATCACCCGTCAAGGTATGATGGGTGAAAATTGCGTCTACATTTGAACGAAACAATTGCATGTTCGGTGATATTTTGATAGTTGAAATTTTAATCCAGCGGATTAACCCTAAACTCCAGAAGCGTTTATTGTTAACCCCTTTTTCGTTTCTTCATTCCCCTGAAATAACAGTTTTACCAGTAAAACAGTTAAGGAGTCACAGTACCTTTCAAACATTTTTTTTAAATTTAAGTAAATTTTATATTTCTTTGAAACCATAACATGCATACTTATTTCTTAATCAATAATTTATTTTCAAAATTTAAAAATATTGCCTACTTTTTTTAAAAATTCAAAAAAATGAAGAAAATTTCAATTTTTTGAAATCCCTAAGGCTTTTTTTATTTTTGTACGAATTAAAAAAAAATTATTTGCTAAATGATCACTGTAATCATCTCTAAAAATATGTGCATTCATTTGCTTATGAGTTTATTAGAAAATTTTCTGTGATTAATTATGTAAAAAATTAAAGTTAAAAAAAATGGTTTTTAAAGGTTTAACATGCTCTAAACATTTGAGTAATTTATAAAATACTTATCAAATGCACAGTTTTTTTCAAATATGTTATCCCAATTGCAAAAAGTATTACTTTAAAGTTGTATCTTTAATAGAAAAAAATCCTTAGGGATTCTAATGACATGAAAACACAAAAATACCATCATCGAGAAAGAGCAGTTTAATGTTTTTCTTTTGCATAAGAACACATAGCGATCATGGCCTAAAACCACTCATAACTTTTTAAATATTTGAACTAAAGCAATAAAACTTTTTAACTGTGTTCAGAATAGTTTTTAGTTTTGAAATAAGCAATAAAAAAATTTTTGATTGTTTCATCATTTTTGAGGTACTGTAACCCCTTAAGTTACCGGAAACAGTTCAACCTTGTAACAATAAAGCTTTTCCCTGCATGTTAAGCATTACCAAAACCATATTATCAAATTATCATACCGTGGTGCGAGTTTCATTGTTGATGACGTCAGGAGCGTTACTCGATCATTGGCTATTTTATTCATGAGGATTAGTTTTAAGTGCAGTGTTTTGGCTATGCAAT
This sequence comes from Uloborus diversus, assembly GCF_026930045.1. NCBI lineage: Eukaryota > Metazoa > Arthropoda > Arachnida > Araneae > Uloboridae > Uloborus > Uloborus diversus. Next base: position 62,706,289 of record NC_072740.1, read on the forward strand.
ATTTTTCTCGTGCTTTCAATTGAAAACCTCTGTGCAAGAATGTCTCGTTCTTGTATAGAATGTAAGCTAATTATATATATATATATAAGAATTCAACGACGTAAAAACGACCAAATATGACTGTAGTTTCAGCGCAAAGCTGCTAGAAACAAAAGGTGCAAAAATACTCAAGAAAACATAAATTATCAAGAAACGGAAATATGATAAAGATATCAAAAATACATAGCATATCGAAAAACTGAAAAATTTTAAAACAAAATTTTAAAATTCAAAAAACAATTTTTAAAAGGTTAAATACCAAAGAAAGTACAAGTACATGAATCAAGGCCTGTTTTTTTTAATTGATTTATTTATTTTTTTCCAATTTAGTATTCTTGATATTTTTATCATTTTTCAGTTTCATATGAAGTGATTTTTTTTTTTAAATATTTTTTTTCGTATTTCAGTTTTTTGATAATTTGTGTTTTTCCTGAAATATATATACAGTGGCTCCCAAAAGTGTTCGTACACCTTGGAATTCTGTAGTAAAACCAAAATAACGCAAAAATGAATTCGAATAAGAAGTCCTTTTTTTTCCATAACAAAGTCATTTGGCTTTAATTTTTTGTTTATTTATTCCCTAATATTCTGCTTATTATTTTAAAATGGAAGGTATGCATAAAAAACAACAAACACGATTCGAAATTTGATTTTTTTTTTTTTCCTCGCAGTAGCCGTAAATCGGTTTGAAATGTCTCTAAATTATGTAATTAATACCATTCTATAGTAAAAAAAAGAAACAAAAAACAATGAAAGAAATGAAAGTACAAAAACAATGAAACAATGAAAGTACAAAAAAAGAAAGAAAAAACAATGAAATCTATTCCTAGACGTTTAAAAGCTGTTGTTGATACTGCATGATATTCTACTAAATAATAACTTTGTAAAAAGTTTGATTATTTACTAATATATAGGTATTTTTTCAAAGTGTACGAAGACTTTTGTGAGATAAAGTTTCTGGCAATTTTTGATTATTGATTTCTTAAAAATCATGTTTTATTAAGTTATTAAAAATCTTCATATGGTTTTGATGAAAATAGATCATAGATTTTATAATTTAATACCGATTTCAAAATATTAATTTTAACCAATGGATAATGACGTATTTCATTGAAAATCGTAAGTGTACGAACACTTTTGGGAGCCACTGTGTATGTTTTTTTTCTTCATATATTCATAATGTAAAATACAAAAACAGGCAAATAGTGGAGCTGTCTCTTTCTGACCCAAGCCCTTTCATTTTACCTCTCAGTTTCTGCAAATCGATCAATGCATAATTCGGCATAGAATATGCCTACAAATTTTATAGATAAAGATTTAATTGAAAAAATAATTTATTTACATCTCTAAATGATATTCTTATCCAGAAACTATCGTTAAACGATCATGAAACAGTAAAAGTATACACAACAAATATGTACTCTAGATAATGGTGTATGAACAAGATTATTCCAAGACTTTGCTTTACATATATTTCAACCTAATGAATCTTTGAACAATGTTTCAGTGGCAGAAAATGGTTTACGAATCCATTAATTTTACCAGAAAGAGACAGCATAAAAGGTACTTTTGAATTGTGTGGTAATGTACGGCATATCATTAGTCTTTCATTAAAAGCTCGTTTTAAAGAACATGTAATATAGAATCTTTACACGTGCAGTAACTCTTTCAGAAAGTTTTCAACGAATGTAGATGTTAACACTTTTTCTTAAATTAATCATTCATTATTTCAAATTGACGGTTTCCTTTTTCCTTTCCTAAAGTATCAAATACGTATCCGAATAATCTATTTCCATCATACGGCATTGTTCCTGATGAACAGTTCCACCTTTTCCGAAGATTCGCAGATTAATCGTTTCGGCCTTTTATGCATAGCTTTATAAATGAGCCTGTTACTACCATTAGATATTTTTAAAAGAAGAAAGAGAAAACTTTTTGTTCGATACGCTTTAGTGGAAAGCTTTCTTCGAAAACATCGGAAAACCAGGAGCAATTAATCTACCGTGATCATCAAACTGTCAAAGCATGGGAAGGGAAAAAAATCCCTGCCCAGGTCCCTGAAGAAATCGTCAAAAGATTTCGATGCCAATTTGGCATGGGCAGTGGTACTTTTTCTTACCACTTCTCAGAAGTTGAGAGGGTGGGTGGATCAGCCGATCCAACGACACCCACTAGCAGCTGATGGATGATGTTAGAACGGCAATGAGGAATACTTTAATCATCAGTCGCCTCGCTCAATCCATCATGAGGTTCTGACAAAAAACGGAGCCTTAATTACAGACTGATGTCTCAGGTGGCGAAAGTATCCACGGATATTCTTCCATTGGCTTCCTTTTATTGTTCTCCTATCCTTCGAGTACGATCAAATGCATATTATTAGGCTGAATTTCACGAACGGTGGCTCTTTTGTCATGCAACATTGGGATGAGGTAAGAAAGCTATCCTTTTCACGCATCTAAGTTTCCATGCATAATCTGATCAATTTCTTCTTTTACTCATGTAGTTACGTGGCCTGCTGTAAATTTAGGAAGAAAAATCAACTACAGTGCTTTAATATATCTCAGAAGTTTCAAACATGATTTGAAAGTAATAATAGATCAACTATGTCGTATTTCCCAACCATTTATTTTACAAAATTACTAGTGTTACCCGCACGGCTTTGCCCGTAATAGAAAAATTAAAAGGTCTTTTGGTTCACCTGTATATTTTGCAAATAATGTATAGGGAATTTTCTCGCCAATTGGCGTGTACCCATGTTACGGTTCCACGTTATGATAATTTTGTATCTTCCCAATTGTCTTGTGCCAATGTTACGGTTCCACGCTATGATAATTTCGTAATTTACTCGTCCATCTTATGATACTTTTGTTCTTAAAATTGGAATAGAAAAAGAACCACATCAAATTTTCGAAAAATCGCTTCGCGGTGCACATCCCCATACTACAAACTAACTTTATGCCAAATTTCATGAAAATCGGAAAAACGGTCTAGGCGCTATGCGCGTCACAGAGATCCTACAGGCATCCAGACATCCTCCGAACATACAGACTTTCAGCTTTATTATTAGTAAAGAAGATAAGAACTAGCTGTCAAAAAAAAAAAAAAAATAATAATAGGGGAGAGGAGGGAGGATTGGGACACTTTTCACATTAATGATTCTTATTCATAGTCCTTTACTTACTCATTAATGCAAAAGCTCACACAATAAACTTGCATATTATAACTACATTTTAAAAATATACACAATGTTTAAACATTTTATTATTTTCACTCTTGACAAATTACAAATTTCAAGAATTTTGTCCCATTCCTCCCTCCTGGGAGGGAGGAGTGGGACATGAGTATGGGAGGAGTGGGACAATTTGAAAATTACAGAAAAATTAGCGAGTGTCATAATTAGAAAGGTCCACATTAAAAGAAAAACAAGGCTGTGCTCTACTGGTCCCACCAACCAATTGTGGTGGCGGTAATTTCATGATAATATCTGTTTTATCTATAATGCTGGTCATCCTGTTGAGGAAAATTAAAATTTCATGTCCTTTCTCATAAATTTTGCATTGTAGCTTTCAGTATCATAAATGCTCTCCATCCTTGCGACATAGTTCGGGGGGGGGGGGGGGTAGCAATTTGCTTATTTTTGCTGACAACGGAAGGGGAGATGTTTGAGTGATGCTTACGTAAGACATTTTCAAAAATCTTAAATTGTAAAAAAAAACTAGAAAATTTTTTCAAATGGCTAAGTTTTTTTAAAATTGTGATCTAAGAGTTTTTCTTAAATAAGGAAATTAAACAAGCATTTTTTTGGGGGGGGGGTTGCTATTTAGCTTATGTTATTATTAAGGGGGGTTAGCGATTTGCATATTTCTGCTAACAAGGGAGAGGAGAGGTCAAAAATTGATAAAAACATGCTTACGTAATATTTGAACAGCCCCTTTACAGAAGGGACATATTTATGGGGCATGTCCCATTCCTCCCTCTTCGGAGTGTCCCATTCCTCCCTCTACACATTGCTTCTAAAAAATAACTTGTCGCATAAACCATTGCTGGTTTTTAGGCTTAATTAAATTGCAGATAAGCATACATTATATACTTAAGATTACAACGATAATATATTATGTTAGTTTTACAAATAACATAATAAAGAAATGAAACTAAAAATAGATTAGAAACTTACTTTGGAGGTGAGAAATTTAACTTTTTCCAACTATTAACTGAAACTTCCTGCTGGATAAAATGCAAGTATGAAACAAAAAGAAGCTATAAACAGGCCCTCTAGTGGTCAAACTGACAATAAAATAAAGTGATTTATTTTGCCATAATTTTAGCTGGCCCACTCCTCCCACTGTCCCATTCCTCCCTCATCTCCCCTACCCATGACCTAGTTTTTGATCCTTCATAAATGTTTAGAAAATAGAAAACGATATATAAATAAATAACTTTTGAAACTGGTTCACTATTTTTACTGGTAAAGTTTGGGGAAAATAGACTATATCTAACTAGTCAAAGAGCCAGTAGCCGACAGACTTGCGGCGTTTTAGCAAACTTTATGTTTCTTCAGACAACATCCAGTACCTGTCGTTCAACTACCTTCTAATCGTCTGTCAACGAAATGGAGACTCATTAATCTAACCGGCGGTTCTTATAGGGGCACCGGAGTGCAAATTGTGTCAAAAAAAAACTGACAATTTACGGTATCTTAGCAACGCTGATTTTTTAATAGGTTAAAATAGTCAATTACTACTATTGAAAGAAAAATGGCTAACGTCCACTGCGATTTCAAAGTAATGGCAAACAACCGGTTAATACTAAAAAAAGGTTTGACAATTTGCGGTATTTTAGCAAAGCTGAAATTTATGTACGCTGTTAATCAAGGTATTCGATGCCTGTATTCAGAACGGCGGACAGCTCATGTGATTACAACATCTAGAGGCAGACGACAAAATGTTGCCACCGTCGAAAGTTGAAGAATGTATTATACTGGTGGGATAGTTTTAATTATCTTACAATTAAAACCGTTGAAAGATTACTTTTTGATAACAGACGATAAATAATGTTTGAAAATAATTATTTTTGATAAGAGACGACAAATGTTTTGTGAAAATATTAAATTTATTCTAACTCTCGAAGTAGAAAATCGTTTTCCTTTATTGTAAAATACTTTTATTTTTATGTCCCCCCCCCCTTTTTTTCCTATGATAAAAGATTTGTATCGACCATGCAATTATTTTAATACAGAATAATTTTAAGAATGATAGAAGAATTGTAAGAACTAGATAGAGAAATATCATATTAAGTTATAAGGGTTAATAATTAAAATAATGTGAAGTTTAATTTCACTTTTCTTTGATTCATGTACTGTTTTTTCTTCGCCAATTGAATCACTTCGACTGATTAAAAATGTGCGTTTTGTACTTTAGTAAAAGATGAAGGTATGTACAAACTATTTTCAGAAGAAGCTTTAAAAAAAAAAGAAAGAAAAATAAACGGAAATTTTTCATTAACGAACTTAAGTGTAGTGATAGTGATTTACTGCAGGAAGTTTTTAATGCAAGATATCATCGTTACTCCACAAGGGAATTTACAGCATTAAAAAGGTTTTACCTGACTACCACGAAAACAGAAGCTTCTTCATTATCAACTCAATTCAGTGCCCAATTTTCACGACCGTAAACAATTGAGCAGCCATCATCTTCTATTTACAGCTCAATATTTTGTGTTGTAAGTGCAGAATGTGTTCCTTCTCGCAATGACTGTATCCTTGTCATAAATTTACAATGATGTTAGCTATATAGCGGCAACAATCGGCAACTAATGACTATGACCGACTAGTTCTGGTACCACTCGGCAACTAACGACTATGACGAACTAATTCTACTATTGATTTTTTTACCACAATTATAGAAACAGGCAACTCTCTCCAGGCACCTTGTGCATGGTACACCACCTTGGTAGCATATTAACGTCATTACAAAGCCCTGACAGTCCAAAATTAATACACGGTGAGGGTTACAAGAACAAAACCTATCCTATGATGTTTTTGTCGTGTGTGGTTCAGCAATTTGTTTACAAACAAGATGAACCGCCTACCTGTGCTCACTACTTAAAAAGATGCCTCCAGGAAAGTAAAACCCTTCCACCGCTTTCTTTGAAGTCCGGAGATCCGCCCCAATCAATTACGTCTGAAACGTGAAAGGACGGAACGTCACTTCTAGCCATCTTGAAAACTCAAGCTAAAAGCGGTGGCTGCGTAACGCTTATCTATTTATCACACATCAACGTTACAAGTATTTTTTATTTTTTTGTCAAGAGATCTTTGGCATTCCTTCTAACGCGCAACAGTTAAGTGACTTCGTGATGCTTTATAACTTACAACCGCTGTCAGGTAAATTAGGAAATAAATCCTTAATTCCGCGGCTTTTTGCACTACAAGAAGCGATTAACAAATATGATGCATAAGTTCTTTCTCCGCTCTGATTTATGTACACAATTTTATAGGGGAGCTATTGTCGAAGCAATGGATACAAAGGTTTATTTAATAATAGAATAAAAAACAGAAAAAATACAAATTTATTATATATATTTATATATATATACACACTCTGTCTGAAATATTATAGACACCGAAAAAGAAACGAACTACTATCACGTAATTTACCAATTAATTTGCGTGGCGATAAGCAAACGATTACAAATTCAATATAAAATCATTTTACTAAGAAGTTATGGCTCAAAAAAAGCTAAATAAATAAATAATACATCCACCTCTGAGAGATCTACAATAAAGGGGGAGTCTCGGAATAATGCAGAGCACTTAGCCTTAATGCGGAAAATTTGTTACCTTCTTACACTTACTACTATGCAGAATTTCATGATTCTGAGTTTGTCTTCCGCTTTGGTAAGATATTTGAACTTTAAAAATTTTCATTAAAAAATCAAACAAAGAGAATATTTAAAAAATATTTTAAGTTCCGCACTACGTTCAGCCTCATCAAGGAATTTTGTAACTTAGAACACTACGTAAAATTTCAAGCCTGTGAGCTAATTATTTCTGCTCTGGCAAAATGCCTGAATTTTGAGAATTTTGTTTAAAAAATCCTAAAATGCGAGTAACACGTAACAAAGTAGCTGCATACCTAATACGCTGCTATACTTCGAATTTTTAATCGCCTTAATGACAACATCAGACCACCCATTTTAATGAAATGGGTAATGAGTAACGTAAGTTACGATATTGAGTCAAGATTAACAATATTTATTACAAAAAACACATGCCATAAAATCAGTATATTGCTAACTGCGAAACGGGTTTGCTAAATATGTCTCGCTAGCTGACAACAGCTAGTAATAACTTGAGATTGTATATGTAAAAGATAAAACCACCAGTTGATTTGCAAATCTTGGTCAAGTTTATTTTAAATATAGGTACAGTCAGACCTCGATATAGGGTCACCCCTTATAAGGTCACCCCGCATATAAGGTCACTTTTCTAAAGTCTCGGCTCACTGAATAGGAATTCTATGTCATGTATTATCGGATATATGGTCCGGTCATAATACATTAATCGCTTATAAGGTCACTTTTGTCAGATTTCTCTGAATGATTTCAGTGCCTAACAGATTCACTTCCAAGAATTCACCGCAATATACGATCCTTAAAAAGTGAAAAGTCGTTTTTCCTACTAACGTAACAGGTAGTGCACAGAATGCAGTAGCAAGTGAGCATTACGACAGTGATACTAAAATATGAAGCAGTAATGCGGGCAATCAGCGTGACATATTGCACTCTTTTACCAGTCATGAGAAGCTGAAGAAATTTTCAGAACATAATTAGAAACCATTTTGTTAAAATTAAAGAAAAAACACATTAGTCCTGTGTTAATGACAATTTTAAGTAAGGTAAGCTGCACAGCAGTTGTTTGCTTGGGGATATTTGAATGTGGCTTTACTCTAAATGAAAGTTTTAAAAAATAATTTCAAAATTTCTTATTGATTCCAAAAATTTAAATTGGTTCAAATCAATTTAACTATAATAACCCAATTAACTGATAGTTTTGAACGTATTAAATTTTGAAGTGATTTAATGAATTAAATGTTTATTTATCAATGAATATATATGAATCGGTTATAACGCCAACCCGCTTATAAGGTCAGTTTCGTGAAGTCCCGAGGGATGACCTTATGTCGAGGTCCGACTGTATATATATGTTACGGTAAATTCGTGATCGTATGTAATCACCGGTAATTATACACAATCACTAATACATTTGGTAAATGTGATCAATTGTTCAATATTTATCAAATTTACCGGTTTATTCATAAAATCCCCGACTCATGATGGGGAATGTAATAAATTTGAATAATTCTGTGGAGTAACGAGAATTTTATTACAAAAATTTATATAACACTAAAAACTATTTTTATTAAAACAAGGTTTGATACCTATGAAAACTTACAAAACTATGTCTCTAAAAAATAGTAGAACTGATGCTTTACTCCCATTAAACAAACATTTTCGAAGATATCATAAAGCATGTAATCGGTAGTGAATTCTGAAAAAGTCTCCAAATGTGTCTTAAGTTGCGCAATTTATCGAATTTTAAAGAAAATGGATGACAGTATTACGTTAGTCTGGCTTTGAGATACAGAATTGTTATGAGCTCAAGTACTTCGTCAAGGTTTTCCTGAATATTGAAACAGCTTTGCAGTTAATAATTTTCATTCATGTCACACTGAGGGAACAACTTTAAACAAAATGAGAGTTGGATTTTTGGCTTTTATTGTTTTGAGCAAATTAGGTTGCTGATTTTAAAACAGTAGTTATTTTTCTTCCACCACGTCAGGTTTTTTTTCTTTTTAACCGACTTCAAAAAGGAGGCGGTTATCAGTTCATACCGTATGTATGTTTTTTTTTTTTGTTTGTCCACTCATAGCGTCTCACCTAGTGAACCGATTTTGATGATTCTTTTTTTAATGGATAGAGGATGGCTCAACTTAGGTCCCATTACTTTGTTTGACCATATTTGTTCTTTAGAAAAAAAGTTATGGGCAAAAAACAGTAAATTTCCCTATTAAATATTGATATTGTAGCAAAGTTCGCACTTTCCATCCGTGGATAACGGTGGCTCAGTGGTAGAATTCTCGTCTCCCACCCGAGCGACACGGGTTCAAATCCCGACTAGGACAAAGTGAATTTTACTAAAATTTCGTTTCTACTGTTTCCCGTATTTTCTCGAATGTTCTATTAATTTCTGTATCTTTTCAAGTCTGGAAAGTTCCAGCACTTTTTCAAGTTGTATATAAGGAGATGTAACGTTGTTCATTCGTGGTTCTGAATAAAGATCTCGAGTTGAGACTAACGAGTATTCGCTTCATTTGGCTTTCATTGTCTTCGCTATCTTCATCTACGCGACAATATGATACTCATTGTTATAAAAGTTTGGTGCCATATAACTGTAACATTAATAGTAATTGTAATGATAATTTTGAATAAAGGCTTTTCTAAAGCAATACAGTGATATAGAGCCGCACTTCTTACTAGGTAACTTCTTACTTTTACTGAAATATCTACATTTACACTAAAAAGAATGAAATAAAAAAATTTTGAAAAAAAAAATAGAACCGACTTCAAAATTGCTCTAAAAAGTGAAAAATAATTTTATTCTTTAAACACCATCGATAATACTTTTAAACATAATTTTTGAAGTTGGCGCAAAAACAAAAAATAAAATCCATTGTAACCATGATTCGTTCATATTTTTATCAAAAAATCATCCAAAGTTAGGAACGAAACATTTATATCGTTACTCAAATATGCTGTCATCAATGCGTAATTCATGTGGTAGTGAAGAAACTGGACGTGGTTAAATTTATACTTGTAGTTGAGTTATGGCTGTGAATGATTTTATCGATCGTTTTTGCGCCAACTTCAAAAATTATGTTTAAAAGTATTATCGATGGTGTTTAAAGAATAAAATTATTTTTCACTTTTTAGAGCAATTTTGAAGTCGGTTCTATTTTTTTTTTCAAAATTTTTTTTTTTCTCTCTATACCTTATGTGAATGTGAAAATACTACCACTTTCCGCGAGAGAGCGCGCGTGTCACAGAAAACGTATTAGCTGAAGTAAACCTTTTTAAATTGCTATAAAGTATTTCTTTTATAAATTATTACGATTATTTCAAAAATTTTAACTCACTCTATTGTCACGGTTAGAAATTAAAGGATCAGTATGAAATGTATAATAATTCCGTGCTCATCAGCAGAACAAAAAGATATTTTTTTATATTGTTTATGCAAAATTTAATGGATGTTGCTTATCATAAAATCTTTTTTCCTTTGTCCCATATTTTACTTTTAAAAATGTCCAAATGTTTTCGAATCGATCGCTTTGATCCTATGTAGCTTAAAAACTCGACATCATGAACTAATTTAGTCAAAAACAAATCAGTCAGTAAAATCACTGTCACTAGTGTAAAATATTAAAATATTGTATACGAAATATTTTGAAAAATTTCACTATATTACCCCATTCAGAGCGTTTGAAAATCACTGAACGTAAAATATATGTTACATCGTAAATTTTTCTTTCATTTACTCAGCTTCCTATTCGCTTCGGTTTACTTCCCACTATTACAATATAGTACTCGTGTGATAAAACTTGTCTGAATGGAAAAGCTTGATGCAATATTTCATTTTAAATCTTACTTTGCAGTTGTTCGGTTTTCGCTCAATAGGTTTCGTAATTGTCAGGATGAGAATTGAATTTTACAATGCGTCCTTCTGATGTTTTGTAAGAGTAAATGTTCCCGAAAACTTGTTTTAAACTGCAATACAAACATCGGGTATTTTTACGACGAGAATATTACAGAATTCCATATGAGAAAATAAAACTTGAATTGTACGTTCGTAATAGAATACAAGGATAATTTTTTTTTCAATCACTCACGGTTGTCTCAGTTTTTTAGAAATTTTCTTGCAAGTGTAACCAGTAATTCTTGCTAAAATATTTATCCGCAGTAAGGTGTGATAATATACATTTTACTGTAAAGTCTTACTGAAACATTAATATATCCAGTGTGCTTTATACAGCATTGAAGCGCTTAGATTTAAAAAAAAAAGAAAAGAAGTTGGTAGCTACCCCCACCACCATCACGGAAAAGGGGTTCTTTGAAAGCTTGAAACATTTCCGGATTTTTGTTGAAAATTTGTGCATTACTACAATGTTCATTTTTACATCATATATTTCTTTATGATCGTCGAATGTATAGAAACATACCGATGTTTTAATATAGCATTTTATATTGTAAAACAAGTTTACAATATTTGGCCCACATATCACTCCATATCTACTAATCAACTTAAAGCAATCGTCTCCAAAACTCTTCCACCATACACTAAAAAGTTAAGTAAATCAAAAAGTGGACATAGAAAAAAAAGATTCACATTTTCCACTTTCAATAACAAGAACTGGAGTGGTCTTCTGAATCGCAAAATGATATTCATTTTAATTAATGTGTAATTTCGCTGTTTGATTGTAAAGTGGATAAGTAAAATCAGCGAAAATAAAAATTAATTAACTTTAACATTAGTAAAAGGATTATCAATATTGATTCCTGAATGAAATTTTCCTCGGTACAGTTGAGGCAGTGAGAAGCAAAGGGACTTATATATATATATAAGTGACAAAACTAAAATTTTGGAAAGTAACCAGTACAAATGGTAAGAGGGCCTCTCCTCTATTTTAGGGCAAGAGATAGTACTTGTAGTCCTGGTACGTGCTGCTATACAGCATGATTTAGAAAAATATTCCTATAATAGCCTACCTAGGATCTGAACTTCAAAAGCGTTTTACTCAAAACTATAAAGCGTCCACCAGTTTCCTTTGTAGAATAGAATTGTGCATATGTAAGGAAGCATAATATAAATAATTAACATTAAAGTGTAATAGCAAACATTGAATAATTTTTTATGTAGAGTGAGTAAAAATAAAATTCTCCATAAAGGAATAGTTAAAAGGTTTTAAAAATGGCTAATTGCATAAAAGAAAATGAATGCTTTCATATATTTCTAGAAGATAGGGCTAAAATGCTAAGTACATAGAATGTGTTTCAGAAAATATATTGACCGCTATGTCAAAATAAAATGTACATTGAGTAAGGTCAGGAAGAAAAATCTTTTCTTTGCCTAATTTATCATACTTTTAAAATGCATATGTTTTCACACTTGAAATCTAATATTTTAATTTCATGAAAAACCTATCGTGAAATTAACAAACGAGATAAACCAGATAACAAATCTCTCAATCTCTCAAGCCTATAGTCATTCTATTCACAAAGTTCTGTACATAACTTTCTTTGATTTCACTTCCTGAAACCGACATACCTAACGCAGTTCTACCTGCTTATTGATGTGATTTTTACTGAAAAAAAACATGCTTGAATTTAAATGTCATGCAAATTCACACGCCAGTCTAATTTATATCCTTGCAGCTGAACATAAACTTAACTTTGAGTTCAACTTATCTTGTACGTCAATGTTTTACCAGGCTAAACCACCCAACCAGTTGAAGTTCGTTGGCCAGATGCGCCAACACTATCATAAAAAATTCTTTTAGAGCAAATCTTCCAAATTTACTGACTGCAGTGCTGTGAGACGTGCTACGCATCGTTTCAGAAGCAATGCGACATTGTTGTCTTCCTACAGTGATTGAGTGTCGAAGAGGAACAGTTGACAAATGTGTTGTAAGGGCAAGTGTGAGATCGAGCACTTATTGAAGAAAGACACTCATTATGTTCTTCACGTACTATTTGAATTGGCGTTATTTATTTGTTATAGAAGCTCAACAGGGGACAAAGTAGGATATCATTTCCATGTACTTCGTTAGTCGATGACTTATTTATAGAAATAGTCTGTTGTGTATTGCTGTAAACATAAACTTTAGATGAGTTCATGAATTTCAAATAATTATTAAGCACTGTTATGTATCTAGATCAAGCTGTTTGAAATATATCTTTACTTCCTGGATGATTAGCCGATTTAAATATACATATGAAATTTATTGCCGAATTCTGAGCCTTGACAGTTATGGCATAATTTCTTAGAAGACTTCTTGCTTATGGAATCAATTGGTTCTTGAAAACAAGTGATCAGCAATTGCTAACTTTCTATTTTTCGTTGGTGAATTCTTTATTTTATTCAAAACAATTTTCTCGGTTGTAAAAAAATGTTGGAATACGTATGAAATACCGTAGAAATTGAAAGCGAAAAACATATGACCTTTTTTTCCTGCATGGAGATTTTATTTAGTATGAGTAGTTTAATATTTAATTTTGCGATAAGACAGTGCAATGCTATTCCTAGAGGAGTGGTTAGCTTTTCATTGGTGGATGTCTTTGCTCCTAAAAAAAAGAGGCAAATGGAAACGAAGTGTAGCATCACACGTAAGGTAAAATTACAAACTAATCTAATTTGAGTGTTTTTAGGTATCATTACCTATTATTAGGTATATCATTACCTATGTTGCATAACCTATGGTAGAGAAGACGTTCTTGGAGTTCCACTTATTTCCAAAAAACTGCGTAGGTGCAATCATTGTTTGAAGATGACACTGAAAGCAAATTGTTTACCTAAGTTTAGTTATTGTATTTTCTTCACCAGTAGTTACAAGTGCGAAGTAACTGGTTTCAACTAGTTTCATTTGTCATCTGGAAGGTTACTAAAAGCATTTAGCTGTAAATTTCACCGTCCTTACTTTTTTTGATGTGCAATTTTGGTGTTTCTATTTACTCCATTAATACTGTACTCTGTGGTATATTGAAACAAGTAAGCATGTCGTTCCTCCTATCTTTTGGGAATATTTGATTTTGCTATAAATTATTAACTTGCCTTATTTTTTGGTGTTATTTTTCTTTGTAAAGGAATTAGGAGTAAATTTGGAGGATTCAGCACGTCGCATGCTATCTGTGGGCCGCATATTGAGTACACTGTTCGAAAAAATCTTGAAATGTTTTGGTAAAAGTTACTGGCATCCATGTTGACAGTAACTTTTACCGTAAAATCCAATTTTACGGTAGAATAAACGATAGCTAAAAAACGCAAAATACGAACAGCAGGTTCGATCTCGGCACCTTCGGTTTGGCAGGCGGCTATGTTGCCCACCATATGAGTTGGGACACATCGAATGAGTGGAAATACGGTGTTATCTGCTGCGTACTGTAAGTCACGTGGTGTATGAATTGGCATTGCAATCATTTATTTACCTCGGTACAATTTACACTAATTATTTTTCTGTACTGTAAACATTTTATTATACAGTAATATTTACCATAAAAGCTTCCTGAGTTTTTAACCGTGAATTTGTAGTAAGTGAAATACATTCATAAACTGTTAACAAATTGGATATGCATTTATAGCAACTTTTTGCAAAACTGCAGACAAACTCCGTTTTGACACCTCAATTACATAAATGAAATCAGGTCAGAAGCCCATATTCTTAAGTAAACAAAACTATGAAACTAAAGATCGATAAACCTAGATTTTACTGCCTTTGCACGAATTTACTTATGTGTTGAAGCTTCCGTCTGGTCTTCAAGTACCTATAGAAGTTCATTAACACAGTCCATAACACAGAGTAATTTACTAGCAAATTTACGTACACGGAAGCTTTTCTTTACTTTTGAGCACAGGAGCAATACAACTCATCTCAGCTGAGCAAACGATGATACTCACGATTCAGACAGCATTTTGCGTTTAAGCAGTAGTTGTATGTTTTCCTATGTCTATATAACATGTGCTTTGAGAAGGCCGCAACAATCGTTTACGCTAAGTCTAACTTTATTTTTAATTTATCTTTGAAACAAAAGTCTCAATTTGATATTTTGAGAAAACTCGTAAAACATAGAACAAATATAGGTAATAAATTAAATATTCAACTGATACGTTTTCAAGTGAAAAATGGCACATTTACTGTAAGATGCACCACACGTTAGGCTTAAATTGGTTTTGCCCCGTAAAATAACGTTTGTAAGATGAATTTAGCAACAATGTTATATAAATGCGCATTCATTTTCATCAATATTTATGAAATACAATTGTTGTCACTTATATTATTTCTAGCTGACGATTGTTATTCAACGCTCATAAGTAATCCGCTAATCATCTAAAAAAAATTTTTCATTAACTTTTATCACTTTAAAAACACATACCCTGTTTTGGCATAGATACTTACTTCAGACACACGTATAAGATAATTTTAAGAATGACGATCTGTCATATGCAACCGAGGTTTCAACTTGTCACTAATTCACTAAAATTTGTTCTGTATACATTGTTCTGTTCTGAGAATTTTTTCAGTTTTCAGATACATTGAAATCTTAGAACAGGAATTAAAATGGAGGGAACAAGTCCAATCATTGGCTAAGCAAAAGCTTGGGCAAAGAGCTCAAGTCACTAGGACTCGACCGATGCATCGGCCAGGCCGATGCATCGGCGCCGATGGTTCAACAATTTAGCCATCGGCATCGGCGGCCGATGCTAACTTGCAGGAAACATCGGCCCATCGGCCTTAAAAAACATCGAAAAGCCGATGGAATTGGCCGATGTTTTTGGGAAAAAAAAGGACCTTTGTTGTTTTACTTTTTAATACAAAGTAAAGTGAGTTATTGTTTTCACATAAAATTGTTTACTTAAATTTCAGTATAAATTATTATTTCAATCACCCCTGAAAGAGTTTTTAATACTGCATTCAGGTACCAAACAAGTTAATTATTGCGTTGTTTCTTGCGGTTGGATGTATGTAAGTATCTCTCATAAGTCATAACTCAAAAATGGTAAACTGTAGAAGGCTAAATTTTCGCGTGTGGGGTGTGCGTACGTTCCAGTTGTGCAATTCCCTTTTTGTTTTCAATCGGGTGTTCTAAAAAGCCTATTTACTCATTTTTATGTGGCTGTTAATTACTTATTTCAAGGCAAAACTAATACAGCGCCTCAGACTGACGATCATTTGGTGATATATTACCGAATTGGAGACTATGGAAACAAATATGAGATGGCGAAACCGGTTTTGTTTCATTTTGTTAGATTCTCGTTGAACCGACGGTAATTTTTAATTTTTCAATATTTGTAATATGAATCACAGTAATGCAGTCTTTTTTGTATCGCTTCGGCGGAGCTACAAGTTTGGGGCCCGTCGAAATACATTTTGGGGCCCTATTTCTCAATCATAGAAAATGTAAAACATTTATCATAAGCATTTTCTAACTCGGGCCCCTACGGTTATGGGGTCTCTTGTAAAATTGCAATATTTTAAATCCGCCACTGAGCGTCAAAACAAACTCGGATGCAAGTTTTAAAAGAGTTTTTCTGCTCAATGTTTATGATTACTTTGAACTCTTTTTTTACGACTATTTTTTGTATTTCCGAGAACACTTGCGTGCCCCTCCTCCCACTCCCTCAATTTCTGAAATTAAACTGTAGTTGTACTTTTGAATTGTTTAAAAGTAACACCATTCATAAAATTAGAGGTTTTTTTTTTTTTTTTCAAGCTTTATTTTTTGTTTAGGAAAAATTTAGAGAATTAATCTAACAAAATTGATTAAAGACGTTTTGAATAGTGACATAATTCGGAAATCAAAGGGACTTTTGAATTTTTTTTTCGTAAGTGCTGAAGTTGATTCAGAAACTCTTCCGAGGCGTTGGTGGTAGCGGTTCTGTACTAAAAAAATGAGGCCGAAGTTTAATGTTGTGAGTTACCCCAAAATCAAAGGGTGACCCTCCTAACCCACCCTCGTCGTGTCAATTATTTCTTACATATTTAGAGATTATTTATTTTGGTCAAGAAATGTCATTTTGTGTATTTCTTATATTTGTTTCACCTATATTTCGTAATGCGCCATCTTTTTTGCATCATCAATAGCAATCGATTTTTTTTTCTGTTATTGAAAAAAGTAAGTTAAATAATAGTTACCGCATAAGTAACTATTTTTATGTATTTATATAAAATCAATGAATAAGTTATTTTCGTTTTCATCATATTTTTAATAATATGTTATAGAAAAGTTTAAGGGATTTTCTATTATGCAATTTTTTAAATTTCAGAAAATTATTGTTAAATTGAAAAATTAAATTTTATGTTTTTAACTATGTTTTTTAACTATGTTTAATGTATCTAAATCTATACATTATTACAATATTACTGAAATCTTAGTTCTATGTTCAATTTAAAAAAATCAATTGGTTATTAAACAGTCTCTTTGTTTCTCTTCCTCTTTTTTCTTTCTTTCTTTATTTTATTTTATTCTTTTTTTTTTTTTGGTTGTTCTTTGTCTTCCATCATACAGCAGTCAAAAAAGGAAAAACATAACTACACCCTATACAGATTGTACGACGTACGTACTACGATCCAGAAGTTCGGGGGACAAGCTGTATAAAACCTTACCCAGAATAGTTCACATAACCGAAGCACATCCACCTTCAAAAGGTCACCATGAGGGACTATGTCAGTGTTGCCAGATGGTCAAATCCAGATTTCCCCAATTCCCTTCCAACTTTTCCCCCAAAAAGCGATGTTTTCTATCAAAATTCCCCAAATTTAAAAATTATTTTTCCACTAATATTTTCATAAAAAGAATCGACTTCCTCTGATATTTTTGTCTCTTGAAAAAATCCCCCCCCCCCTCAAATAGCCAAATTTTCTTGCAAAATTCCCCAACTTTTTTTTTCTTCCCATTTTTGCTTTTTTTTTGTCTTTATCTTTTTTTTATCTTTACTAATAATAAAGCTGAAAGTCTCTCTCTCCGGATCTCTCCCTCTCTCTCTGTCAGGATCTCTGTGACGCGCATAGCACCTAGACCGTTCGACTGATTTTCATGAAATTTGGCAAAGAATCAGTTTGTGGCATGTGGGTGCGCACCTTTAAGCGAGTTTTCGAAAATTCGATTTAGTTCTTTTTCTATTCCAATTTTAAAAACATTTTCCCGAGCAAAATTATCATAAGATGGAAGACTAAATTACCAAGTTATCATAATATGGAACCGTAACGTGGGCAAGCCAATTGGCGAGAAATTCACCATGCATTATTTGTAAATATACAGGGGAACCAAAATACCTTTTAATTTTTCTACTACGGGCAAAGCCGTGCAGAAATACAAGCGCCTGACCGAAAGATAAGAAATAACCAAATATTTTTTTTCTACTCGCAATTAATACTCTGCTTCTGTAAATTTTAACTATGATTTTTGTATATATTTATCCAAGAATATTCTTCATCACACTTATTTTTGCTTGTTTCACGTATCAACTAGAAACCCACGCAGAACTATTAATGCGAATTCCGTACATAATATTCCACATAATACGAAATGCGAATTCCCTAAAGTTGAACAAAACTAAACCAACGCTGTTTGATACAAACAATGTAACTAGATGTCAAGACGCAAATTTAATTACAAATTTTCCCGAGGTTTTTTTTCCCCCAAGTTTTCCCCAAGAAAAATTTTTCCCCCAAAGAATTCCCCTCAAAACCCATTTCCTCAAAATTTCCCCAGAGAGCACCAGATTTCCCCAAAATGGGAAAAATTCCCCCAATCTGGCAACACTGGACTATGAAGCGTTCCAGCGTTCAGATAACTTTTGGAAACACTCATGGAAGTCATTTTTCGCTACCTTCTGTGATGAAGCTTTATCTTCTCCTGACGGAAGAAAGCGGCGTCCATGCAAATCTTTTTTGCTGGGAACAGGTAAAAGTCATACGGAGCTAAGTCCGACGAAATGTTATGTTATTTGTTTGTCATATCAGAGTATTGACAAACCAAACCGTGCATCCTCAACATGAAAGTCGCCTTCTTCCTCACGATGAAGTTAAAGCCTTACAGGATCTTGCGAAAAGGGCTGCCAGTGCTTCTAAAAGCTATACGAACGTTGGCAGAAGTGCAT
This sequence comes from Uloborus diversus, assembly GCF_026930045.1. Lineage (NCBI taxonomy): Eukaryota > Metazoa > Arthropoda > Arachnida > Araneae > Uloboridae > Uloborus > Uloborus diversus. Next base: position 62,725,256 of record NC_072740.1, read on the forward strand.
AGTCGTTCAAGGTGACAATTTTGTAGATAGATGTGCTTCGGTAATGTGAACTATTCAGGGTAAGGTTTTATACAGCTTGCCTCAAACTTTTAAATCATACTTCGTGCGTATGAGTTTCCAACTTACTATTTCATAACATTTTTGAGTGACGCAAGTTTACGCGGATGAAGACATCACAAGTGAGTTTGCGATATTTAACTAAGGAGGAGTTCAAAATGGAAATTTCGGTCATCTATATGTTCTTAGGTACATATGCATGTACAGATGTGCCGAAAAAACTTGTGAAGATTAAATTGGGTGAACGTAAAATATAAATTTAGGTCGAAATCTGATAAATATATTTTGTGATTACAATTCCTTATTCGTCGAAAGAAAGTCAAGTGAAATGAATCAATGATCCTTTAAACCTGACAATCTTATCAATTTATTTCTGTTCGATTTTTTTTTTTTTTTTGCCATCGGCCAACAACATCGGCCATCGGCCATTTGGAGGAAAACAATCGGCCATCGGCCATCGGCCATCTTTGAACAATCGGCCAACAATCGGCATCGGCCCATCGGCCAAAAAATGCCATCGGTCGAGCCCTACAAGTCACGTGACTCAAAAACGACGAATAGTTGACACGTTTTGCGTGAATCTAGCGAAAGAAACCCGATTTCTTCCAATGCTTTGCTTTAAAATCTATTACGTGATAGGGGTCTTCGGTTCACGTAAGAAAGTCTTCACTCCCTCTATTTTATCTCCTTTCAATGATTGAAACCTGTGTACAGGTTGACCACATGCGGTGCAGGACTTAAATGCTCAACTTGGACAGGTAGCCAACTTAAAGAGGTTTATGTGTATGATATATGGCTAATTCTGTACATGACGAAAGCAGACAACTTAGACAAGTTGTCAACTCTATAGGTTCCCGCTTATCCCCGGGGTAGATTGTCCGCGACCTTTCACACTTAAAAAATAAAATTTAAAAAATTGGGTGATTGACTGAATGTAGACATATACACACATTAAAACCTAACAAGCACAAAATTTATTTTTAGACATTGCAATTTGTTTCTCCCCCCTCCCTTCCAAGGTTACTGAAACCCGAATAGTTCAAACCAGATATTTAGATCTATACTACTTACTGATTTTTAGATTTACCCTCCTTACTCACGTTAACGAGTGACCAGACCATTCTTGGAAAAATTTCTCTCACCTCTTCTATGCGTTTTTGGTGTCACCTAACTTGATCCTGCTGTAGTTCATCTTTTTTACACGACTAGCTCGCATATGTGTGCAATCTGTTTGCAATAATGAACCATCCTTGTTTTTTGGTTTTATATACTTTTTTTACGCTATTTTTGTTTTAGCTATAGTTTAAATGTATGTGAGTATTCTTGATCTTTTTAAGCTATGTCATACACTAGAATCTTTCTTACCTAGGTTGCGGATTATCCACGAATTCGCTTATCCGTGAGTACCGTGCCACCCTATTCCGCCGATAATCGGGAGTTTACTGTACGGAGTTAAGAAACTCCGCCACTAAGAAATAAATACTTTTTGGTTTGAAATTTAAAATCTAATTAAACGACGTATAAAATGCACAAATTTTGCAAAAAAATCAGTTTTAGAGTTACAAGAAGCCTTTTTTTAGTGCAAAAGAAGTCGGATGTATTTTCATCCATAAGCTGTATTCTTTTGAATATTTAAGGAGATTGGTTCCTTGTAACTCCAAAATATGCCAGTTTTTTTTTTTTTTTTTTGTAAGTTTGAGCATTTTATATCCTGTTTGATAATCTTTTACATTCAGCCGCTATTGATTAATGCTAAACACAGTTTATAGGATATATTTATTAGTTAAAACCTTGTTCATGAGTGGGATTTATGTACATGCAACATGAATTTATCTGATGAAATATTAAACATTTTCATAGTAAACAAGATGAAATGAAATACCTTAAATATTTGATGAGGATATAATCATTTTAATAATTACTGCCCACAATAATTAATGCTTTATATATATATATATATATATATATATATATATATATATATATATATACTGTCTTGGCATAAATAATTACTTTGGACTCACGTATAAGAGAATTTCAAGAATGACGATCTGCCATATGCAACCGAGGTCACACTAGTCGGCGTGTCAATTGTAGTAATTTGTTCACGTCTTGTTTCCATTTTATGTATGATATGGCTTCGGTTTTTTTTTTTTTTTTTTTTTTTTTTTTGAGCAATCACGATTGCTTATTGCTTTCATTAGTCTGTTTTTGGCGTCCTATCATTTTATTTTCCCACCGCCACCCTCCGCACCATCACCGTCGACCGGGTCCTCACGATGCTGCACCTATAGCGAAAGCAGTCTCCAGGTTGCATCCATGTCCTACACACACGTGCATACATACACAACTACACACACACACACAAACACATATACCTACACACACAAACACACACGCATACATACAGACACCTACACATACACACACACAAAAACATACACACACAACTACCCACACATTCATGCCTACACACACACAAACACATATGCCTACATACACATACACATACCCCCACCCCCACACACATTCATACACACAGCTACCCACTCACTTATGCCAGCACACAGACACAAACACACATGCCTACACACACATACACATACCCTCTACACACAAACACACATACCCCCCCCCCACACACAAACACACACGCCTACATACACGCACTCGTGATTGCGAAAAACATAATTTGAATTCAAGATGTCAAAATTCAAATTATTTTTTCTTTTTTTTTTTTTCTTTTTTCAAAATATTTTCTTTTCCGTCAAAATAGCTTTGATTATCGATGCCCTACCATAAGATCCGGTTCTTGCGTAATATCCGAGCTCAAATAAATGCATCACTAACCACACATAAGGTGTATGCTCCCCACGTTCTACACAAATCAAGAATATGAAATGATCTACTATTTTAGGTGTTACCTGCTAAATTTCTAATTCTTCGAAACAGGACCTGTGGAGGGATTCTTGAACCTGCTCAGTTTACAATTCGAACCCTTTACCCTTCCTCCTTCTCCATTAGTTCGGTCCTATTCCTATTTCCGTAGTAATTTAGTGACGAAAGTTAGGCCAAAACAAAACGAACCTCCTTTCCAATATATCGCTTTTCCGACATCAGATGCATCTTTCTCAATCTTTTACGGTTTCAAATCATTTCACATAAACGCTTTTGAAAGTTCAACTATTTTTTGGAAACAATTCATATTTTATGTAAAACAAAAACATTAAGTTAATTATCTTAAACTGATGAGCGTTATGGTTCAGTTGATACCAAACAGTAATCCCACTTTAAAAGAATATTTTTAATAAAATCATATTTTTTTTTTCAATATTACTGTATACAAGTATAAGTTTAGCAGGAGCAATTAGGAAGGTTAAAGTGGAAAATAAAGAAGGTTTTTTTCCGTCAATTTTTGTATTTTTGTTTATTGAGCAGATTTTTTTGAAATGTTCAAGATAGTCACAATAAATATTCAGCGATACATAACAAATTCCAAAATTGAGAAAAAAAATCCCTCGTAATGAACAATAATAAAAACACTAATGAGGTTCATTTATCACCACTTATGCGGCTGATTGGGCAACTCATGATAATGAATGATACGTTATTTTTAAGGTAAGGGTCATTCCACGCGAAATGAGCAAATCAGTTGTGGCTGACATGCCACAGATTTCAACGAAAATTTTTATTTAGGTAAACCATGCATATCTATGAGGAAATGCAAAGTATGAAAGTTCAAAAACTGTTTGTTGCTTTGTTATTGAAATTAGAAGTTGATGCTTATGCTAAACCTAAATTTTCAGAGTCCATTGCTGCCAGTTTGTGACACAATAACTCCATAAGTTATAAACGTACACTTAAAAAATAAATATTTCCGCATTCTATAAACAAATCTCTATTGAGAAAGAGCAAAGTAAAATTTACTCGGATCTTTTTTTGAATCTGAGATATTAACAAAGATTGAAATTTTGCCAATTTAATTCAGATTTTAAATCACTTTTCTAGCTCTTTTAATGAAACAATAACACTAAAAATAATTCAGGTTGAAAAACTATCTATAAGTAACTATCTGCTCTAATTAAGTAACTGTTTATGTATTTCTTGATGACTAAATTTTACTTAAAAAATCGAAAATTTCCAAAAATTTCATTTTTCCTCTATTTGAGATGAATTTTTGAAGATGAGGGAATGCTCTAAGTTTACTCATTTTTTTTACATAATATATTGAAGTGTCTTTTAGATGCTACTAAATTTTTATCATTGATATCAGCGTATTTTTGTTACTAGAGTAACTTGAACTAAGGTACAATTTCATTAGTTACTTCTTTTTATTTTGTAAGTTTAGCAAAACTAACCATTTCTTTCGTTTTTCATTTTCTCAGAAGCATGTTTATGAAGTACACGCTGAAATGTACATTTTCTTTAATTGAAATAAATGTCAATTTTACATGCTTTTATATCATTTAGTCGTTTATCTAGTTCTTTGAATTCTCGTAATTTCACATAAGGGTCAATCCATACAGGTTCCATACAGTATAAACAACTTATTCATGTCCAAATATTTCTAAGTTATCAAATTAAAATAATTATTTTGAAAATTACAATATGTTTTTTCAGTATAATGTATTATATAGGGCACAATATACGTAATTTAAGAAGGTGTCATGAAGTTTTCACACTTTTTATTTCTGTTTTAGTATGTGAATTGACTAGTAAAATTGCTTAATTTCAAAGACCTGTACCTTTTTTACAAACCAAATACAAAAAACAATATGTATAACTTGAATGGAATATTCAATTGGCCAGGAAATTTCATTTTTAATTCAATTCCCTTTTAGTTTATAGGGGTCTAAAAATGTCATTTTTGTCATTTTTCCGATTTTTGAGGAGCTATAATCTATAAAGGGTACACAAACACAGAGCAACAGTTACATATTCTTTTTAACATGGTTCCAGTGATTAGTTTTTGCCGTATTTCCTTTTGTGTTTCCGTCCCCTACGTGAGTTATCCCCCTTTGAAATGAGTAAAATTTTTACATTTGACCTTGAATTTTAGCCTGTTGCCATTATTTTAATTATTAACGTACAGCTACGTAACTCAGCATGTAAGACTATCAACTTATGCACTTTATTATCAAAGCGTTAAATTAACTGTCATAAATGTAATTCAAATAGATTTTGGCCAAAATGCAAAGGTCTAAAAGTCCCCTTTTTGACTACGAAAATCACTTTTGATGACCTCTAAAAAACCAAAGGTCCAGTTGAGAGAAAAAATAAAAGTGGTTTTAAACATCTTTCATATGCAGCTTTTAGGGATATGAATTTCAAAAAAATTAAAAATGGTCGAGCGCAACCATCCGTCGAACCTGTATGGATTAACCCATAAAACAGAAAGAAAATGCTATTTTTCTGAATTTTATTTTACGTTTGGAAATCAGAAACCAGTTTCGAGTTTCTTCAAGCAAATAGTAGAAATACAGCTCTATATTCTTGAAAATTTTTAAAGTTGTCTGAATTTTCCCTCATTTGAATTTTTGTGTACGTAAAGGGGAAAATCATCATTTTACAAAATGTCACTAAGTTTAAAACTGATTTTGAAGACAAATGAATTAAAATACAACTTCAAAAGTAAGGTATTTCTTTTATGATACTTAGCACATTATTGGGTATTAATTTCATCAAAGCTAATGCATTCCTTAAAGATTGAGATTAAAAAATAAAATGCTTAATTATGAAAAAATTGAAATATTTTTAGTTTTTGAAACTCGGTTAAAAGTTAACTATAATAACATTGAAAATTTTAGTGACATCAGATTGATTACCCTACTCCATAGATTGCGAAAACATATAACGTTTATATTTTGATTAAATAGTTAATAAGATACAAACCTTCAAAAGTGCAACATTTAGCATTTATGAGAATGCTGTTCAATTGGACCAATTTTCAATCGCATGTAACTATTTAAATAAAAAATTTTAAGCAAAAATATTTTTATATAGGCCTAAAAGGAACCTGTATACCAAATTTTATAAAAATATGTTACCATGCGGCCACCACTTGTTTGCGAATTTTGCTCATTTCGCATGGAATGACCCGTAAGAAAAGGTCTAAGAAACAACTATAGTTTTTTTATGATGAATACTAACATGGATAAGTGGCGTAGAGTATTGTGTTAATTGCTTAATGAGGGGGGGAGCCATTCCATGCAAAACTTGTGATTAAATCTAAAATTTTTTTGCTTTCTATGATAACTTATTCAACTACTAAGCTTTGGAAAAAGTTAATTGATATAAAAAATAAATAATTTACTGTATAAATGTGCTCAAAAAAAAGATAAAATTACTTAAAATACTACCATACCATACTAATGCTTTTCCAGAAAATATGCTTTAGAATAAAGTTTAGTATGATACATGTTTAAAATCAGTACGTATTATTTTTTTTATTTTAAAGCACTTGACTTAAGATAATTAGATAGCAAAATTTTATATGAGTAATCATACAAGAGAACTCGTAACTATAAATAGAATTATAGATTTTTCTTTAATAAAAGTAAAATTAAACATTCATTGAATTTTTCTGAAATCCTGTCTTAACGTTAAACTCGCTCAGATCTACAAAAAAAAACCTACGTAATAAGAAAGTTTTGCATCGAACACTTTGAAATAAAAGCACTCAAAATTTTGTAATGTTTCACATATGCATGACTAATATCATCAATCAAACTTTACTTTGAAAAAAAAACATTTTAAACATGTTTCGTTTCATTCTTCTAAAAACTAAATTTCATGCTCCAGTAAAAGTCTGAGCATAAAATCATTTAAAACAGGAAAACTGTGATTAGAATATGCGCTTCAGTCTTTTTAGATGTCATACAAGCCCGTTAACCTGGATTTCAATATTACGCTTTCTGCACATCAATTGTATAATGTTTTTCATTACAGCATGTATTACAACTTAGACATTGCTGTTCAAGATTAGAAAACTGCATTAATTTAAAGCTTATAAATATATTTAAATTATTCTTCGATTCGAAGGATTTTAAAGTTTACCCATGATTTAACACAAATAGGTACTTTCTTTTTGCAAATGCTTTATTTACTTGCTCTGAGTTTAGGTTAAAGCTTGTTTTTTGTAAAAACACAGTATGATCTAAAAAAAAAAACGAACTTTTCATTGATAGAATAAAATAAGCGTGGTAAAATATGTTTTAAAGCTAACATTTATTCAAAATAGGATCCACTTAACTCAATACAACGTTTTGAATGGTCAATCAATGCATCCATAGAATTTTAAATTTGTTTTGGGGAATGGTTTTTACACCCATGTCAAGGCTGCTTGAATGCCAAAGACTAATTTGATGTTTTTGTTTTAATTTGATGTTTTTTCAATGCTATTTTGTTTGTGAATAGCTAATATATTGTGATTTAGTCCTAATGCTTTTATCAATAACTTTATCAATATCAATAGCTTTTATCAATAACTACTTATCAATATCTTTTTTGCTTTCAAGCAATAACTTTAATATTGTGAATATGAAAGTCCTGTTTTTTTTTTTTTTTTTACTTCATGAATAACTAAAATATTTTGGTCTAATAAATTGTTTTCACTTGAGAAATAACTAAAATACTGATAATCTTTGAGCCCAGTGTTATTAGAGTCATTATTTAGCCAGAGCCATTTATTCAGTTAATAAAATAACTGAAATATTGTTTAGGTCTAAGGAGCTGATAAAGTTTTAAATAAAGACTTCTGCTTTTTTGTTGATGTGGAGTGAGTAAGATTAATTTTTAAAAAATGTGTAACATTTCACCTAAATGTTGGGTCAAGTCTCCCTCGACAATTGACCCCAAATGTCGACTTGAGGAACATAATTTTTTTTACCATTTATACTTATACTATTATTTTTAGCCATAGGAACGTGCAAAATGATTATTTATGAATATTTTTTTTATTTCGTTCAAACTATATTACAAAAATAAATAAATAAATAAATAATTGGGTCAAGTCTCCCTAGTTTCCCCTAAAAATGATTCTAAGTTCTCACATGGTATTCCACATCATCAACGGATAAGAAAATGTGTACACTTAAAATTATTTTTCCTAAAACTGATGGGTTTTCCGGGGGGCAGGGTATTCCGTTTTTTTTAGAAATATTCATGGGTATCACCTTGCAGTTAGGATTCATTGCAAAGCTCGGTTGTTTTTAGATCCCACTATGTACAGTGACGTATGTGGCAGCAAGTTAAGCATACCCTCAAAAAGAGTTTAAAACAACCTGAAAATAATCACTTGGCACTCGCCACCCAACTACTAAAAGTCTTGTTTTGGCGACTAAATAAAATACTCAACTGTTCACTTTTTAAAAAATCACATGCTGTGAGGTCATATATGGTCAATACAAGTAGTGTAACAGGAAAATTAGAATTTGAAACTGAAGTTGATTTATAAATGAAAAGAGAGATGCATACGATATAAATTTTAATATTACTAAAGTGGTACACATAACTTTATTTTGAACGCATTAATTTATATATGAAATCATAGAATTAAAGAACTAAATGCAAATTAACATTAGGTGGTCTAGGATGTAGGTGAGATTAGAATTAAATACCAATTACTTTCATAATATCAATAGGAGGGCTCCACAGTTGTGAACTGTGAAAAAAAAGAGTACCTTAGGTTACTTTCAACGCTCAGCTATTCTCGATATTTTGACATTATGTATGCCCAATAGTGGCCAGTCTACAGCCCCCGAGCACTATGCGGCCCGCGAAGATAACATGTGGGCCGTTGTTTTCCACACTGTTACAAATCAAAAGTCAAGATTAGTCTTAATGTCACAGATTTGGAAACCAATACTTGGAAATTGGCTTCTGGAAAACAGATGCAATTAATGAAATAAGTATCAAGTAATGATAACAGCAATTCGTGGTTTGTGATTTTCTTTCCTTTTCCGTATTTCCCCATGTAATTAAAAAATGTTAAAATATTCCGAAATTGTAGATGCGTTTAGGATCGCAAGATTCATTTTATCATGAGGTGCCGCTCTCGGAGAAAGAAAGGTTAAACAACAATGATATATCGTAGCCTCAAAACAAGAGTAGGATATCCTGCTGTTATTTCTAGACTTAGGTGGCTTACTCTTGCTTTGAGGCGGCGAAATGACGATTCAGAAAATCTCGAAATCCTTCACACAAAAAAAAACTTACTCGTGACATATTTAGCAAAATATCGATAGTTTTACTTTATTATTTTGCTTTTCAAGCATTCACGCCTCCTTTGAAATTATTCAACGCACCCCTGTGAACGTGCCATCAAGTTGAGAACCCCGGCTCTTGGATACGACAAAATTGACATTACAAAAGTTTCAAACCCAAAGCAAATTTTCGGATTTTTTTATTCATGTAGAATGCTAATAACAACGGTAACAATTTTTACTTCTCGGAAATAGCTTTGGGTTATTTAATTATTTGCACGCACCCCTTTTAGCAAAGCGCGGGAAAACTGACTGCGGGTCATAATTATAAGGCCCGACACGTTATTTCCTTCCATTTCAATGCTTATATGATACAAAAGCTTGTCGTTTCTTTGAATTTAAATACGAGGTAAGCCGAATCCTGCAAAAAATGATTTTTATGCTACAAAGACATGATTTAGAAACAGCTGCCGACAAAGGAGGTTTTTCATTTAAAAAAAAAAAAAAAAAAAAACGCGAAGGTTAGCCAAATTTGTGTCGTGCTTCTTTTTGTCACATTCGCACCTGAAAATAAGTTCTACTTTTAATTACTTGAAAAGTTGTTTTTCTTTTTTTAGAGAGCAGTAGAAGTAATGCATTGGTATTCTCAGTACAAAGGAAACTGAAAAAGATTATATCGAGCCCGATATTGAAAGAAGAATTTAAATCGATTTAGAAAAAAAAATCTAGTTTTTTTCTACATGCGCTCAATTTTACATAGGTACTAAATAGTTTCCATTAACGCATCAAGAACAAATGTTATAGATGTACTAAATTTTTACCTAATTTGTTTAAACTAAAAGTTATAGCCTTTACAAAGTATATCTTCAATTTATTTCTACATTTAAACGATCAATTAACAGGTAAATCCTTCACAAGGTTTTCAAAAAGTAAGAAACGAAGATTTTAAAAAGGGTTTAAAACTAACAAAATATGAACTTTTAATATACGCTTGTAAACAACATGTGTGGTGAATGGATAGCGATTATAGGTTATAAACAAAAGAGATTCTAAACGTAACGAAATGGCGCGTTATTAGGTTTTCTATAAAGCTGAATGTGCGCGTGTGCCGTGTGTGTGTTTCAACAATTAAAATAACTGGATTTTGGCTAAATTTCAGCAATTTTGCTGTTTATGCTCGACTTTAAAGCTGTAAAAGTAATAAATATATTTAAAAGATATCCGAAAAGACTTAAAAGGAAACATTTGAATTATATTGGAACAAAAATTTATAATATTCGTGTTCAAAAAAAATCTGAAATTTTACCAAAACTTTGGAAGTCATGTGCGACCTAAAGACAAACATTTTTTTATTATTATTATTATTTTTCCAAAACTAAGGATGCAAAGAACAACTTTTTTTTTTTTTTTTTTTGACATCAGAAGTCAAGTTTTCAAGAAGTCTGTTTTTGCAATCTTATTTTAAATATCCAATGTTTATCATATCTACTAGACAGATCACCTGGTACAGTTCCTTTGACGTTAAACTACGGGTAAATTAGTAATTGAAATTATTTACCACAAAACGTAGGTCCTGGATTGGTTTAAAAAAATTGTTTCGGTTGGGAAAAAATATGAAAATATTCGATTCCCCCCCCCCCCCCACAATTAGAGAGGGTATTTTGATATTTAATCGATGTGTTTTCTCCAAAAGGCAAATTGGTGGGGGGGGGAGTAAACAGTCAGGGTATGCAAAAATTCCTGTTTGCTTTACCCAGCTCGCTCATAGGCACATCATCTTAGTTCCCCTGCTAGTTAAAATTGCTTATCACGAAATTTATATCCTGCATCGAAGAATTAAGTTTCATTTCAACCAAGAAAACAAACAAAAAAAATGAAATTATTCTGAGCATCTTTTTCCAATGCACTTTAATTTTTTCAATCTTAATAAGCTGCACATTCGTCAAAAGCAATTCACCAAAAAAAAAGCTAATGACAAAACTAAAAAAAATTAAAAAAGAAAGAAAGGAAAAAACTTGAAACTACCAGCATAAAAACGGTACGTTTAAAATCAGGGTACACCGATTCAATTACGAAATTAGGAACTCAAATGTATTGAATTTGTTGCAAACAGTTCAAATATTTCTTCTAATAGCATCTCTAACAAACTTAACTGAATTACTACAACTAAGAGCAGATAATTGCAAAAAAAAAAATTATGCTTTTTCATACATAAAGTTTTAGTATGAAAAAGAAATAAAACCGAAACAGAGTAGAAAAATCTCAACAATCAGTTTCGAAAACTTATCATCTGAAACAGCGCCATCTACTGCTAACAAAACATAATTAATTTGTTCCTGCGGTGCCATGCTGTCTGGTATTACTCGACATTTATATCATTGTATTCGTGTCATGTGCGGTTTACCTGCCCGTATCTGCTATATATCAAATATCAACGCAAAAAAAGCATGACACACATCGGATTCCAGATAATGAAAATATGTGTTTAGCAACATGAACTTATCGGTGACTTTTCGGAGCTGTGCTTAACTGTAACTCACCTGTTTTTCGTTTAATCACCTGAAGTCGAAGTTCTTGTTAGAACAGTATTTTTCTGACGTAAAGACGAAAAATGCCTTTTACTGGGTCATAACATAAACGCTTCTAGGTCTGAAATATAATGCATCAGTAAAGTGTAACCAGCTTCACAAATTACTGTCAAGAGGCCCTTTTTTTTTTTTTTTTTTTTTGGAGTTACGATGTCCGAACTTTTTTGAGAATTTTATGAGTATGATGCAGTTTTTGTAGCAGTTTTCCGAAAGCAACTTCAAATAAAGAAATCTCAAAAAAATGGGCTTTCACAAGTCGCCTTTTTTTTAATGCAAAAAACAGGGATAAACTCTTAAATTTTGCGGTAGAATAAGACAAATAAAAAAGCAATTAATTCCTGAGTCGACAACGATGAGCTCAGTTCAGGTTTAGTTTAATAGTTTTCGATGATCATAGACCCCCTCGACTTCAGTAAGTTGCAAAGACGAGTTTTATAGGCCCGCTACGAGAAAGAGAGAGAGGGGGTGTTGTACGATACCTTCGTCCCATGGGCTGATAAAGATATCAGGAGTCCCAAGGCCAAAAGATTTCTTGGAGTTTCAAACATAGCAATTTTAGACATTGGATAAAACAATATCAACCATTGACTGAAAAAAGTTTTGCCATTTGGGAGCCCATAAATTGTGGTGGTCCTAGGCTATGGGCTAGTCGGCCTAGTCAGTAATCAGGCTCTGTGTTCCCCTTAAAGGCTCTTGACCTGCAGTCGTCATTGCCAATCCTAGCATGTTTGTACACTAAGGTGGTCACAAGGTATATGGGGGGGGATCGTCTCATCTTTCGGGGCACCACCCTGAGATGTCCCAGTAGGCTAGAAAATGTTATTTGGAAAAATCCAGTTCAATCAAATAGCATTGACCCGTGCCTTAATGATGGTAAAGTTGAGAAAACAGCACTTTCTATTAAAAAAAAAAAAACCACTGTTTAAAACCAAAACTATTCATCCTAGAAACTTTGTTCAGATCTATTTCATGGCAAATTTTGTTAATTCGAAGTTTGAACTCATCCAAATTTTTGAAAAAAGTGATTGATTGTCATTGGGAGGTTGCAGTGGATATCCTTAAAACCGCATTAAACGATTAAGTGATGAAACCAAATTAATTCTTTTAGTAAATCGTTAAAATATATTCATAATGTAATTTTTGGGGAGAAAAAAACAAGAATATACGTATATATAATGGTTCTGAGGTTCTGAATATAAAACTCATGGCTAAAACAAACAATCGCGTTGTTATCTTTTCAAACTGAATTTATATGCCTTAAATACGAAACGTTGCGTGCCTTCTAGGAGATCAGCTCTGAAAAATATCGTGATCATCTTTATTAGGAAGTTATTAAGGGAGTTTTGCAATCAAGTGTGAAAATGGAAAGTTGTGTGCGTTCTTTTACTGTGAAACGGTAACGAAAGACGCAAATGCCCCATTCTTTGTAAGAGGCTGAAAGAACCAATGAGATCTCAGGACACTTTTTAAGCATTGTATAATCATTTTCATTGCAAATTTTCAAGTAATTCTGTGTGAATCATTTCCCCTGAGATTGAATGGAGAATGGGTCTACCATCAATTTCCAGAACATCAGCGACAGTGAACTTAAGATAAAAGACGACATATTTTTCATTAACCACAAGCAGAGGCGCTTTGAACCTCAATTTTTCGGAGTGCAGAAATTCTCGATTTGCCGAATGAAGCTACAGGTTTTGCAGAATGATGATTATTTTTCCGAACCGTCAGACTAAATTTACCGAATAAGAAATTTTTGGGAGGTCACAGTGACTTAGAGCCACATGTCTCACCAAAACATTAGCTGCATGTTACCGTCTAATGTCCGGGTATTGCGCAGCTTGTTTTAAAACGTGTGTCAAGTTAAACTGAACTCTCATAGAAGGTGAAAGACGTTTTTTTAGTGTTATTTAAATTTACTTAGGCAGCACTTCGACATTGACTAAAACTATTAACTAAAATGCATATTTTGTTTTTAAAAGTAAAGAAATAGAAATGGAATCTGTACCAAACATTAGTAGTATAACAGAGGAAGGGGAACTGATGCAGAAGATACAGAGTAGAATTTTTTACACCAAGATTTATTTAGAGCGGCTTCCTCCACAACACTTTACTTTTAGAATACCCGCGCTATTCACGCCAGATGAATGGCAAAGGCCATATATTCTCTTAGAATATGTCTTTTGGGGGATCCCTTTTCGTCAATCTCATTTAAAGAGAAAATATATCAAAGATATTTGTTATAGATATTGATGCAAATGTGGCTCATGATTTCATTTCAGGCCCCAAAACCAAGAGCTACAATTAAAACCTTTATTTGAATGCAGGAATATTGATAAAGATCTTGCACTGTTTGAAATAATAAACTCTCAGTGAAACCTCAGTTCAAAGCAAGTTACATTTTCATTTTTCTGTGATACTTGAGGAAAAAGGAGGGTCAAAACAAGCATGGTTGGAAATTAACGGAGAAGTGAAATTGATCAAGAACTTCAATAATTCCTCTTTGATGAAAGACGAGGAACAAAGGCAGTTTTATTACAAGTTGAATCTAAATGTAGGCACATTTCTTCGAATTCTTTAAAAACTACCATATTTAAGCTATTGCATCTTCATTTGTAATTTTAAAGAGTAATAATATCTAATTTGGCAGCAAAATTAACAAAATACATTTGAACTTTTATGCTTATTTTAACTTTGCTTCTCCCTCTTAACTCCTTATTCCTTTCTTCTAGATCAAATACTGTAGCATTTACTTTTTGAAAATACCCTTAACTGAAGTATTTTCAACATGCAAAATTAAAAAGACAAAGAGCAAGCAAAAGTAATTCAATATTATAATGCTTTTATGCTATTTTGCAGGACAACTCTTTCTGATAATATCCACTACAACCTGAACTGAAAAATAGTAAATATCACTCTGTAAATTTTAGCAGAAAAATTGATTGGATGCGACTTCAAGAGAAGAAAATTTTCTATGAAATGAGACAAGAACCTATTCTTAGGAAGAATGGTTTTCATTTTATTGTAGAAAATCGCCGATTTTCGGCTAAAAATCGCTGTTTTTCTCAACTTTACCCTCTTTGACATTGGGACAATATAGTTGTAATAATGATATTTCTGTTTGATTAGCACAAATAATTCAATTTACGATTGGAAAAGCCTACAATGTGACATATTAATGTAGGTTGAAAATGTATACTTGCGTAAAATTTGAAATCTATCCAACTGTACGGCTGTAATCATAAAAAGAACAAAGTAAAAACATGAAAAAAGAAAAAGAAAAAATGCTTTGCAAAATTGAAACCAATTTTGAAATAAATATATACATTTTTTTTTTAAATATAGTACTGTAACAAGTAACATTAGGTAATAGGTTTCGTTTTGCTTTTTTATACCCTCTCACGTACATTTCTCTTCAAAAGTCCATTCAGTTATATGGTTTTGCAAAGCACCGAACTCGTCGAGCTGTGCTTCCCCCAACCTCCGGCTTTCTTTCCCTTTTTTATATGCTCCAATCAAAATAGTTTCTTCCAATGAAATTCCAGACGTTTTCACTTGTGTTGCGCATCCAGAGTTTTCCATTAGAACCAAACGCGAAGGTATCTTTACAACGCTTGTAAACTTTGTGTTACGACTATATCAGACTTCGTCTTAGATCGTCTAATGATATTAACAGATGTCAGGACATACACCTGAACATTCATATGATTTTTTTTTTTTTTTTTTTTTGAAGTGTTATGACACATTTTCTTTGTTCCGACGCAACAGTTTTTACGTCTATTCCCTAGTAATGATGCCTTATATTCCATTTACAAATGTCAAATGTGTGTGGTTATTTTTTTTTTTTTTTTTACATTTGCTTATACTTTCTAGCATGGATTAGTTCATTTGCTTGCATTTACTATCATATTGATTTTTTTTTCGGAAATTAATAAAAATAAACCCAGACTAAATAATAACTAGGTTTAATAATTAACTTTAAGAAGTAAAATGTACTGAACTCTAACTAACATAAAACTATCTCAGCTTTTCTAATTAACTAAAAATATTTCTCAAACTCTACCTAAATTATTTCAATTTCTATGAATTTGGTTTCATGATTTAAAGAAGTTGGTTTTGGTTTTCTTTTCCCCATGCATACATAACAAAACGTTAAACCGAAAAACTATTTAAAAATGAATGAAAAATATTCAATAACTAAAAACCTACTACAAACGTTTAAATTTTACGCGGTCCTTCTAAACTTATTAGCTTCAAAAAAGTATTCATTAAACACGTGAAAGTTTGCTCAAATTTTAAATTTTGTGTTTCCATTCTAATCTATATTGTTTTTAATTAAGCCAGATACTAATTGTCTTCCAGTAGAAATCGCCTACTTACTACACCTTCCTCCTTTTAATTTCCTACCTCCAGCCCTGTTATTATTACACAAAAAAAAAATAATTTCTCTTCCAGATACAAATGATAAATTATTCTATCTATTAACTTTCAAGTCTCGCTACATCGCTGAACAAAAAATTAAGTCTCTGAATTCGAATGCCATGTAGTTACACCCAATCTCAGCAATCCACGCTTTGAGCTACTTCAGCTTTAACTCTTGATGAATATTTACTTTTCGAAACCTGCACTTATAAACAGCTTTATCATTTAATGACACTGTAGCTCCATCTTACGACTGGTACTCCATACTAAAGTCGCAGAGCTCTACACTAACAGACAATTAGGTAGTTCCATTGCTTCTTCCCAGGTTGCTTCCACCAGAGGAACTTCTTCAGCTTGTTCTACGTCTAAAATCCAAATGCATCAAGAATTGCCGCGTCAAGACCTTTAAACCTTGATAACCACTTTGAAGTTAATAATATAGCTACAACGTGGGTAGATAGCTTTGAAGATGACGTATAAGATTAATGAAAACTCTATTTACATTCTGAAAGTTCAATGCAAGTTAAGACATCAAACTGCTGAAGAAAAGGGAAGCCAATATAATATTATAGGATGGTAAAATAGAACTCGTTATGCAGATAATTGCGATGACAATGTTTAATATTGTGTTAATTAAGAGTGAAGACAGCATCATTAATTTATAAAGAAACCCTTATTAGCTTTGAGGATAGTTTCTCAACCTTAAGAAGGAAATTAAAAAAAAAAATGCAAGTTCATTTCCATTACAGAGTGTGTAAGGTAAAACCACCTGTAGTTGACATTGTACTTGTGGTTGACATTTATTTAAAAAAAAATATTTGTGTGCCCTAAAGACACTCGATAGAAGTATAACTTTTGTATTACATGGAAGCAGTAAATTGGGAGAAGGGTTGCATTGCTTGTCAATCGGATAAACTCTATGAACCAGTGACATGTCCCAGGGTGAATTAAAGATTAGGCAAATTAAAGTTTCGCACTAAAATTATTGGAATAACGATTTTAATTTTCATAGCAGGAGGGGGGGGGTGGCCTGAAAGGTTAAAGAAGTAAAGGAAATCATGTGGATGAGATGTACAATGCCGTCATCTCTATCTATTATGGTACCGATGCATCTATAATTTCTTTATATCCTGGTATTATTTTTCGTTGTTTATTGATATGATCAACAGAAAAATTTCTTGGCAAAACTGTAGCCCTCTTGCACATCCACGTGTAACCTTTTTGAAAAAGGTTCTTGATTTCTGGATAAACATTGAGGATCATGTCATTTATATTTGTGAGATTTTCCCAACTCATACATTTTAATAAGGCATCCTTTTGTTCAGGTATTTTTTAGGTGTTTAAGAGTTTAATATACCATTTCTGTATACAAGCGGTGGCTTGTCATACATTTATCCCACATTATGGGGCAAATCTTCTGAATACGTTATCCTAATGGCCCGTTTTTTCTTATAGAACGTCTTCCTGGAAGGAGACATTCAAAGTAATTCAAATGAGGAATGTTCATTTGCCACAGTTGTCAGAATATCAGTTGTCAGAAATTGTCATATGGTGTTTTCGTCACCACATGAGAGGAGGGAGGAGATAGAGGTTCTTGATGTTCAGGAATTCACAAAAGGTTTTTTTCACCTCCTTAGCGAAGGTTTCGGGAGAAAATCCGTAAAACGGACTGTTTACGCCTTTTTATAACAGTAACTGAGTTTTCGGAATTTTTAAAAAATCCAAAGAGGTTTAAATTAAAATTTTTAGTCATGAAATTGCTCTTTTCTGCACTTTGACAGTTGATTGTACACTATTTGTTTTTTTTATTTAAGCCTGATTGTTTAACATGCATCACTTGACACAACTTTTATTTTCCAGGTAAACCGTGCAACGCCGAGCAATGCCCCTAGTATTTTAATTTGAAAACATTTATTGAATTGTATTCCATTGCATTTAATTATTACTTTATTGAAATGAACCATGCCTATTTAAACCTATATTTTTTCAAAAATAATCAATTAAATCATTGCGATACGTATCACAAACTATTTTAAAGATATATTTCAATCATTTTATTTTATGTATGATTTTTACTGGAAGAAACACATCAAAAATTAATTTCCAACTGATATCATAAAAAAATTTCAAGAAATTTTCCAAATTATTTTGCCTTGAACAATAACATTATTTGTTACTGAAAGCAACACTAATAATTAATCTGATATCTTATTTTCTGTTAGTACTACATCACAGAGGCACACTGCGCGCGGAAATAACGGAATTCTTAAGATTTTTCGCAATGGATCGTTACTAATACTCTTGCAGTCTTTTAGGGTAGCTTTGAGACACATGGCGGATAACTTTTCACCACTTCAAATTATTTAATATATTTGGATTTCAAAAAAAAAAAAAAACACAGAATGCAAAGTGCTGTACCATCTTCGCAAGGTTATAAAATAAGTTTTCTATTTATCAGAATTTATTTTAGAAAAAAAAGGTCCAATATTGTACATAACTTATTGCATCTTCAATGATACTGAGGTTACTGTTTCGAAGCTTGTTTTGAAGTTGTTGAAATTGCTCTTCCTGCATTGTATACAATATGAAAGAAATCTTGTGTGCAAAGGGAGAGTTTTTAAACGTTTTGAAATTTTCTGCTTTAAAGTTTTTACTACTTTTATGAAAACAATTTGTTTTGTATATTCCATTTCGGAAACGGCTCACAGTTACCGTAAATGACAGGATAACTTTTAACCAGGATAGCTCGTTGAAGTGAATTTCATAATTACTGTTTCCTAATTCTGATTAACTATAGAATAGTTTAGGAGTTCTCTCTTTTTATCCAACAAATACTTAAATCAGGGGTACTTATCCTCCTCCCAAAGAGCAAGGGCACCTTCCCTCGCCAACACCAAGAAAAACCCGTCAAGAGCGAGAGCCCCCCCCCCCCCCTCGACGCCAAAAAGGGGAGGAAATACCTCACAAAACAACCTAAAAATTTCAGTGGCACCCAGTCTGCGCCATAATCTCTCTTCCCCCGTCAGATGGGCACCCCTGCTAAAACTATTAATATATGAGTGAGGCAATTTAAAATACAGAAATTGTGACTCAAAGTCACCCTGAATGATTGCCCTCAAGTGAAGAAACACTCAGAGAAACAGTAAAAGTACCTAACAAAAGAAATCCTCATAAGAAGCTATTGTTTTCTGACAGAAGTGCGTTTTAAAAAATACATAAGAGTTTTATATCCACTTCGCTCCAATGATACATTTTGTGTAAGGGGGAAAAAAGCGTTTATATCCCAGAAATTAGGAATGATCTAAGCATGCCAAGTTGAAGTAGAACAATTTGCTGTCTTTAGTAGAATTTCGGGATGGCTTAGTGTCCCTTTAGAGTTTGAAAACGAGGGTTAAAAACTTCTTAGAAATTTAATGAATCGGAATTCAAATTTGTCAAAGTAATTCGCAGTTAAAAAAATACATATAGTAATATTTTTATTCAAAAAGATAAACTAGATTGAGCTAATAACAAAAGCATATACTGTCCAGTGTACAATATGACGCCAACTCTAGGTGTGCCACGGTCCTCGGGCACTTCTAACGTATTTGTGTGGTTGCTGGTTCCCCCCCCCCCCTTTCCAAATAAAAGAGAGATAGCTGTTATAGTTTGTTTGATTTTAAAAATACAGTTTCCAGAGATTTTGGATTCAAATTTAGCATGCAATAGTAAAAGCATTTATTCCAAACTACGTCCAACTACTCTGCTTGAAATTATCAACTTTTCAGTCAAACACTAGGCTGAAAAAAATATTTATTTATTATTAACAAAATCATTTATTTAAATATTTATTTATTATTAACAAAATCATCAAGTTAAAAACTCAAACTAACTGAGAATCAGTAAACACAAACTCAAGTTTTAAGTTAAACCGATTTTTTTTTTTTTTTTTTTTTTTTTTTTTTGCTCTTTGAAGTTACGTGTAAGGTACAGCAAGTTCATTAATTGACTTTTAATTTGTCTCTACGCACCAAAATCAATTTTTTGCTCGCAAATCGCATTAAGAAAAAACCTTAAGACACTGCAGCATTTAAAATAATAACCGGAAGAAATCATCATTTAACGCAGAGAGAAAATAAGTTTTAGCAACAAATGGACTCCCGGTAATAAAATTAAATACTCTGAGAAGCGTTGGGCGGCAAATTTGAAAAATGAGGAACAGAATTCTACACATAGATAAGATGTACCTGCAGCATAACAAATGTCTTGTAGTGAAAGGAAGACTAAGTGATTATCATCAATCAGAGGTTATTCACGTCCTCAGAAAAAATAACAACGCATCAAAAAGACGTAGACATTATTTAAAGAAGGATTCAGCAACAGGAGACTTTCCACTCAATTCATGCACCTTGCAAATGCTTATGAAGTCAACTTTCTTAATGTGTTTCTTGGGGCAATGAATCAGCCATTGAAAAACTTTCTTTTATGGTACAAAATCCTACACTGATGGGGAGCCAATTACACTATGTCAAATGGATATGAATCACATGATACATGGGTTTTTCACTGCCTTATCGGTTAAATGTTTCATAGTTTCTTTAGTACAGTCGAACTCGCTTATAACGAGCCCTGATTAACGAGAATCCAGGCTTAACAAGGAAATCAGAAATACATGGTTCGTGCAATGTTAAATTCATGAGAGCAAAACTAGATTTTTAACTTTTGCAAACTTCTCTTAAAGTGAGTAATATTTATGTGATTCATAAATTTCTATCGACATCCAGCTCTGCTTATATTTTCTTGGAAAAATTCCTTAAACATTGCTCACGTGATACTTACTTTCGGCGGATATTGTAACTCAAACTCAAGCAGATAAAAAAAATAATGAAAGTGCTGACGATTACGGCAAATGCGAAGAATTTCAATATGAACCACCCTTAAGGTACTCTGTACAACCAAGAGCACTGGGACACTTTCCAAACTTCCCATTTAAGAATTTCTCGAGAAATAGGAGACTAATTGTTCTGTAACTTTTGTTACATAAAAGGTGTGCTGCAGCTGACATTTTTCAATAAAAATAAAATTACCCATGTATTTAGGGGACCAGCAACAAATTGAAGGAACCAGCAGTGTTTTTTGATCACCCTTGATCGTAAATAGCTGTTAACAAGCTGTAAGTTTGAGCAAATAGTTTTATTACTACGTACGATAATTTTTGTAGATTTTCGTGAAAATATTATTTACATTCACGAAGGAAAACGAAAAAAAAAAGACGAAAAGGAATTAAAAAACATCAACTACCTTACCATTCATTATCTTGTTAAGTTGTTTGTATTATGATACATTACCGATGCAACAGTAATTTTCTAAATTTGAGTTCTGATAAAGTTTTGATTTTCTCTTTTTTCTGCTTTTTGATCCAGAGGTTCCTTCTAGACTATAGAAAACGTTAAGCTGAAAGGGTCCATAAAACTGTAAAAAGTTGAATGCCCCTGGTATAACCGCTTTTTTTTTCATTAGTTCAAAAATTCTTTGAATGAAACACAAGTTATCTGAGCCACATCTCTTAGTTATTTTTTTTAATAAAGTGTAGTTAAAACAAAGAATTGTTAAAATATTTAAGTTTCAAGACGAGAGAGTTACCTTACTGCTTTTTGTAGGTCAGTGATAAACTAAAAAAGACCATTTATTTTTATGGGGGGGGGGGGGGAATTTAATGCATTTTAGTTCAATAAGGGGACGCAATTTTCTACTTTAACACGGAGCGATTCAAAACCTAAAACTGACTCTGCTACTTAAAATAACTTAAGTCGAATAGGTATCGCATTTATGTCTAGATCATTATGTCTAGATCCCCCTCCCTCCCCATGGAGCCTTGAATGGTTGATCGGTTATTTTGAAGAAGTACGTAGAACAGCGATTCTCAACCTGTGATCCGGCGTACCGGCACCGGTCCGCAGAAAAATTTCACCGGTTCTCAAAGATTTTTGCTTATCCACGTTAAAAATATTTCATTACTAAAATACAATTTAAAAAAAAAAACATCCAGCACACAACTTCTAGCACCCAGTAACTGGCATTAATTTGAATTTCGACACCTTGAATTCCAGTTTTTTTTTTTTTTTTTTTTTTTTTTTTTTTTGCAATCTCGAATTTCGGTGGGACTCGACTCGTTGGGGTTCTTGTCACGACAAATGGCTCCTATCGCTATCATAACTGCAAAAAACATAATTTGAGCTCAAGGTATCAAAATTCAAATTAATGCCAGGGATTCTAGATGTTGTCTACTGTATACTGGATGTTGTGTACTGTATACTGGATGTTGTGTACTGGATGCTGAATGCTGTTAGGATTGTATTTAGTCGGGAGAGTCCAGTGAGAGTCTCGTATAAAGAAAGTCGATTCCAGGGGACATAAACGAGGAGAAGGAGCAGGAGGAGTCACCGCCCAGGAGAAGCATCAGCGCGCGGTGGCCGGGGGAACTCAAAAAGAATAGGACGTTATTCAACGGCTAAGTGAAAACAATAGGCGATCATGATTTCTCAAAAAAAAAAAAGGAAAAAAAAACACTATACTAAATGTTCTATACGACACTTTAACGTGAATTTTGTGATTAATATTCTAAAAGTTTCCTTTTTTTTAGCAATGTTCATTACTCATGTTTAATTATATCAGATAAATTACTTTATCTTATTTTTAACATTTAAATATTTGTTGCTGCAGTTCTAAAACGTTAAGTAAAGTGTTACTAAAGTATTAATTTATTTATTACTGTTAATATTTTGCAAACAAAATGGGGGGAAGCCCCCCATTTGTTTGCAAAAAAAGTGCCCACGTGTTTAACGGTCAAAAAAAATGGAGAAGGGAAAAAAAACCAGG
The DNA here is from genome assembly GCF_026930045.1 of Uloborus diversus. Taxonomy (NCBI): domain Eukaryota; kingdom Metazoa; phylum Arthropoda; class Arachnida; order Araneae; family Uloboridae; genus Uloborus; species Uloborus diversus. Next base: position 62,748,381 of record NC_072740.1, read on the forward strand.
GCTGTGGAGTCGGAGTCGGACTGATTTTGGGATAATGGAGTCGGAGTCATTAGAAAACATGCCGACTCCGAGCTTCTTTTTTTCTTTCCTTTTCACTGAGTCTCCTTGCATTTTTTAAATCTGACTCCCAATTGGTTTGATTACATGTATAAAAAGATACTAATGAGAAAATAACTGCCATTGTGGCAATCAGCTAGCTTGAGTGCTTACCGAACTTTTTGTAGCCGTCCCCTAGTTTGCTTGCTTTTTAACTTAACTAATAACAACTGTGTGCAAACAGTTTTGTTGCCTAACACTTTCAAGTAATCACTTTCAAATAAAAATAGAAATATAGTATTTTGATCTCAGTTATAAAATACTAAAAGAAACGTAAATTAGTAAGTCGGGGCCTGTAGCTAAGGTTGAAACGTTTAAGGGTGATCGGCAAACTCAAAGAAGTTCTAGCGTAAAAGCACGAATCCAAAAGATTCGATGAAATAACCTAATGTTTTTTTCTTTATTAAGACTATTTCTATAAGCTTGGTTCTCACTAAAAAGTATGGAACAAAATAAGTGTAAATGATTTCTCGATTACAAGACTCAATAATTGCAGTTAATCTTAAAATCTTCTTATTAAAGTTAATTCTAAAGCAGCCAATAAAATTTAAATTAAAAATTTAGCAAAGAAGAAATATAGGTATAGTAAAAGCTATTCGTACAAATTTGTATACCGCCGCATTTTGCGTAAAATTAGCTCCTGACGTATATGTGCCCTATTTTCGTTGAAATTTTATTGATGAAATATAATTTAAAATATATTCGCGAAAATTTTCAGAATTAAAGTACTGATATTTTTTATAAACTCTGAAATTAACTTTGGGTGTCATCTACCAGATGGGTGTCACCCGGGGCAAACCACCCCCTCTCAAGAACTTGGATTTAGAAAAAAGTTTTTTTTCTCTCAAGTTACAGCTTTCAAAAATTGAAAGCACACGATTTGATCAATATCTACTTGTTAAACATTAAAGGGGAGCAAATTACAGATAATCCTTTTCCAATTTTTTTTAAAGAGGGATTTTTAAGTCATCTTACTTTTTAATTCGTAACTATTTGAAAATTTGATTTTTAAATTGAATTTCTAACGTTGTATGCATCTTGGGTTTACAATAAAAAACAAAATGCGAAATTTTTATAAAAAGGAATTAATATTTCAATCTCTGTTTAGAGGTTTCCCCCTTCCCCTGAAGTGAGAGAGGGAGTTGAAAAATACAATTAAAATAAAATTTGAAAAAAATCCGGTGTCGGGCGTTTCAAAATCCAGGGGAGTCGGTCGTTTCCTTCCGACTCCGCAGCCCTGAAAAAAATATCACCAGCCCGGGATCTTTATTCAAAAACTCTTGCCGGTACACGGATCAAAGATTGAGAAACGCTGATGTAGAATAATATATATTTTTGACTAACATATTCAAGCGTTCCATTTTCAATTATAATTCTTTTTTTTTTCCTCTCTCTTCTCTGAACATACTACGTTTAAGGATTATTAGGTCTTATCAGCTTTACTGATTTTTAAGGTTTCAAGCTTAAATTGTTCTTGAAAGTACACTGCTAGCTATCACGAATACAGAATGAAAAAACAACTAATAACCGAAGGCCTCTGCATACTAACCGATAGACAAAAATTATTTGAGTGAAGCAAGCAATATTTTATGCAAAATTGACTTATTAGTATTATCTATTGTGTATGAAAACAAAGCTTCAAACAAGCTAGTTTTGTACAATGAAGTGTCTACTAACACAGTGTAAGTTCATTCCACCAAAAAGAAGAATTTGAAAACACATGCTAGAATCCAATAAGCATTGTCTGAATAAAAGTGAAAAACCAACGTAAATAAAGTACAAAATCTGAAGAAAGAGAGATTTTTTGAGATTGTGTGCTTTATTTACGTTTACAACGTTGGTTTTCACTTTATTCATGTTGTAGCACAAAGCATTTTGGTTCACTTTTCGTTTAAGCATTATCTGTCACAATGGAAAATCATGCCAATATGACACCCCAGATTGTATGTAAAAAAAAAATAATGATCTGACACCATTTTCCGTGAGCATATCGTGCTGTCTGGATGCTGTAAAATATCCTTGAGTGTGAAATATATTAAGATGAAAGATAGATTAAACATAAATAATATTCTTCATACGATCTCCGAAATATATTTTTAATCTTTTCATTCATAAAAGGATATTCCGATTTTAATAAAAGTTTGCATTCGATTGTTTCACTTCAGTTCGTTTACTTTTCACAACATTAAAAGTTCATCACTGTGATGTGACATCCTGACTTTAATTAAACTCGATGCATAGTGAATATTTTGTGAAGATAAAATCGATTTTAACAAGTACCTAATTGATGCCAAATACGTCATCGCTTCACATACATACTCGACGATTAATTAAGCAAAATATATTTCCTTTTCCTACTTTCTGAAGCACTAGTGAACCACTTGAAACAAATCCTGTGCTCTCTTATGTTTCCTCATTAAATTTCATTTTTAATTTCGTACAACATATAGGAAACGTTGTAATGAGTATCAAATGAATGTGCAAGGTAATACGTCTAATGAAATTGAATTCATGTAATTCCAAAATACAGTCAATAATGAATTTCATTCGCAAGGTAGTTCAATCAAATATTTTTAAAATATATCTGGTTGGTGATACTTAAATAAAGCTCAAATATTGCTTTGGATCAGAAATGCTTCATTATTACAGTCGGACCCTAATTTAACGAATTCATCGGGACCGAAACTTTAATACGTTAAATCGGGGTTATTCGTAATATCGGGGTGCGAAAAAAATACACTTACCTTATCTGGAAGCCCTAATAAGCAACGTCTCAAAATATCTATAGTTAAACAGTGTGCACTCTTTATTCTTCATTCCGTGACTTATTGCACAGTAATTAATTTGAAATTTTATTGCACTGAGTAATAGATTTTGACAATTTTCTTGATACTACTTGACTCGAAATACTTCTCTTTTGACTTTGTGGAGAGAAAAAAATACTGTGTTATTTACAGCCTTCTGCATGAAATATATTTTTAGTTTCCATTGCATGTAAAGCATTAGAAAAAGTAAGTTTTAATGAGAGTTTCACTATCGCTTTCTGCATTAGAATCGCTATTCTATGGTTGCCCCCTCGCCCGTCAAACATTGCTGATTCCAAGAAAAGTCTTTCTGCTTCGGACAAGACGGATATATCGTTTGGAAAATAAAACAATATTTCCTAACTCAAATTAGCAAAAAAAAATTTTTTTCCCGGCTGTTAAAAATATTCGTTGATTCGGGGTTTATTATTCGGTGAATCGGGGTTTTTGCCTTCATTAGAGTGGGGGAAAAAGAAAAATTCGCTAAATCGCGAAATTCGTTGAATAGAGGTTCGTTAAATCAAGGTCCGACTGTACTTACGGGTTTTTTTTTTTTTTTTTTGCTTACAATCAATATGCTTAATTTCTGATCAAAAACAAAATTAAGCTCACAGAGAGTAGAAAAAATTGAAGCTAACGTTTAAGGAAATTTTGCAGCCTGTGATACTTAGAAACAGTTACTCCATTAAGAAAAACGAATTAATTGATTGCAATGCTTGCCGATTGACTATGCGTATTTCCACACGATAATTTAAAAGACAAAAGTTTTCACAAGAAATATGCTTGAATATTTTCGAAATCTTAAATTTGTATTCCGTCAAATACTCGGCTTGAGTTTGAACCATAGTTCATGGTTCGTTTGGTCTTCTTAATCTTATGTGAAGCTTTTGGAACAAATCTTGCGAAAACGGCTCTAAAATAAAAAGCTTCGAAACTATGATCACGGAAAACGTTTCACGAAATACTGGGTCAGTCCAAGAGAATGTGCTCCTGCTGATATTTCTAGTTCGGTAGATCTCAATAGATTACAATTTGAACATCTAAAGACTCCCAACGAGCACTCAAATTTCTTGATGGTTGCTTTACATATCTCAAGGGCATAGAAAGGGAGTTTTTATAACCAATTATCTTTTGATAATTGGTTATAAAAACCTCAATCTTAAAGCTCAATCCTTCTGCACAGATGTGACATTTTTACGTGTATATTAGTACTTTACTCTCGGAATTTTGCATTAGGGCTTTTAACTTGCGCAGGTGAAGGGAAGTAATTGCAAATTTTCCATTTCTCTTTTTTTTTTTTTTTTTTTTTTTTTTGCATTTTTGTCATCTATTGTACGTTATCTTTACTGTACAAGCTGGCTTATTTGGTTTCCGCTGAAAAAAAAGCGCGAAAAAAACGTCCATTTTCAACAGTTTCCTATTGTTAGTATTGAATCAACCACACATTCTTCAAGCATCTCGAAAACTCATTTCTGCAGATACTGCCGTTTACCTGCACACGGGAGCATATGTGTCATAATATATATACCTAAAGTATCAACTTAAAAAAAAAATCTTTAGATTTAAAAAATAATAATTTATAGGTGTTACAGGCGCGTGCCTGTTCGGTCACAATCGAAACACGTACAAATCATTATTTATAGTACAAATGTTTTTCAAAAACGCTCATACCTTATATTATGATACGTAATAGTTCCTTTTCTCAAACATATAAAAAGCCAAAGCTTAAATTTCCGGGAATAAAGTGGGAATGACGTAAAAGTGTCAAATTCGTGCAAATGGATTGAGCAATATTTTTCTGATCTTGCATTTTCGGTGCATGATTGAGAAAGGCCTCCTCAAATTACTGAATTAACAACGGCTTTATATTTTACCAAACGCGTTCTCCATTTTCAAAAATTCTTATCAAATCAGTATGATCAGGGACGCCTCGATGGGAAGTCACTGTAAACTCTCAAAAATTTCCTTATTCGACAAATTTTATGTGACGATTCGGCAGAATTTGGAGTTCGATTCGGAGAAATTTGGAGTCTCATTCGGCAAATTGAGACTTTCCGCCCTCTCAGAAATTAAATTCTGAGACGCCTCTGAGTATTATGCTCTACCTTCTAAACTAAAAAACACTTCACGGTTTCCTATCAATGAATGCTGTTCTGCTCTACAACGTTTCCCGTAACATGCAGTTTGAAAATCATCACCTTTTACTCCGATGTAATGTATTACCAAACTCAATATTAAACACTAAAAATTGTATGCACGTGTAAGACAGGAAATATGAAACTGTGGAGCAATGAAACAACTCGAAACGTATGTAATTATTTTTCACGTAGCTTTCACTTTTTCGTACTGACGAAGGAATCGCTCAAAACTTTGAAACACTTGACACACTTTTTACAGCAGATTTGTGCTAAACAACTTCATAATTAGAATGCAAATAATTCTTATCCTAGAAGTACTTTAATTAAGCATCAGTCTTCAAATTAAAAGCAGATGACTTTTTCTACCTATATATTTAAGGATTTTAGTTTCGATAAACAAGCTTATTATAGTTTTTAACTCCAACGATAAAAATATTGAAAGAAACCTTTAGTTTTTAGGATCTGAAACTGCTATTTTTAAACCTAAAGACGTTTTGTTAAATAAATGATAGATTCAATGACACTTCTGAATGTCATCAGTAACAAAAGAAAGTTCAGTAAAAGCATAATTTATGACATGACGAAATCGCATGATCAATAGAATGATCATATTAGTAATAACTTTCAACGTAATATAAATAAATAATTCAAATTAAATTTGATGCATAAAATAAAACTTGAAGGGCTCGGGGCAAGAACGTGGTATGTCACATGATGTGACTTTTTCAGTGGGCCAATTTCCAACTTATAAAACTATTTGTAGAATTTTTCAAAGGTATTATACATTCTATATTCTGCAAAACTAGATGTGTTTTTCTCCAAATGACGTAATCTATTGTCATGTTCATTTCAATTTTAGTTATGAGAAACAAAAAATTTGATCGAAAAGTCACTCCTTGTGGCTTGTCACATTTCAGCCCCGAGCCCTTCAATTGTTGAATTTCAGCAAAAACACAAGTTTTGTGCCTTTGACACTAAATGTAGTTGAAACTTGGCGAAAATTCTAACATATTCTTCTTAAATCGTCTATGGATTTAAAATAATACATTCAATCGGGGCCTCCGCGATTGAATGTATTATTTTATGTAATGTATTATCGCGGAAGCCCCGATTCCATCCACGTTGACTACTGCGATTTGCACACCGAAAATCAGATATTAATGACATCCACTGAAGTTAACAATTACGTCCAGTGAAGTGCGATTTATCTCTTGTTAGACCACCCGAAAACACTCCAAGCCGAAGCTACGGAGACGCCCACAAAAATATCCTACGATTTTCGCATACCAAAAATACATTACAAAATACTAGCTTGATGTATGAGGAAGTGATCAGGCCGATGACGCGAGATAACATAAGACGCTTTTTAACATTTGAATTCGTTAGCAAGAGCGACGACAGCTCATAAATCAGAGTGTTGACGCTCGCACTGCATCATCGTGTCAAGTTTTAATGTTTCATTTTAATTAACAGGGAGAAAATATCAGCTTTTAGCCTGAAGCTGCAGCCGTTAAACGATTCAACTTAGGAGAGAGACTTTCAACTTTCATGAGAAAACTTCAGGACGGTTCAATAACCAGTAGAAACAAATTACTAGTGACAGTATAATTCTCTATCCGCCGAATGGAGATCCAAACTTTGCCGAATAATGATAATTTTGCCGAATGGAACTTCAAATTTTGCCGTTAGAAAAAGTTATTAAGCAAATTTTAGGTTTGTTTTTCAACACCACCTCTTTAAAATCTTGCAAATAATTCTTACTATCAATTTACACCAAAACATTTTTGTTCTTGCTCTAGTGAAGCAAATGCAAAAATTATGGCTTTTTCATGAAACGATAGAAAACTAAGGGGCTCCATCCCTTTTTCACTTCGCTCGTCCCCCGTTCAGCACCTGAGATGGCTCAGTGCCGTCAGCGGCGGATGATGATGATTTTTAAAGCTTTTACCTTTGCTTTACTAAAGCCTTACCTTTGTCTGGATGTCCTGATGACACCCAGGGTGACTGGATGCCGTGCCCCTTATTTTCAGACCATTTAATCTTTTCGAGGGTTGAGACAAGACGGAATGGCTCCCTCTGGATGTCTTTTATCCATCGGTACGGTACCAGTATCGGCTTGGAAGACAATGCCATCAGTCCGGAGGAGATAGGGTAGACCACACACAGATAGACGCGCACATATTTTAATAGTACAAATTTTTTATACACTATGAATTATAGGATATTTTTATGTATTTTGTTTCAAAGAAAAGCAATTGGGGAAAATTGTCTCTTAATGCTATCAAAGTTAAAAATTCGATCTGCGAACCATTAATAAAACCAATCTTATTTAAAAGGCAATTATTTAAGACAGGGTTCCCAAAGTAGGTGCCGTGGCACCCTGGGGTAGTACAGAGAGGGGCAAGGGGTGCCATGAGGATTCCACGAAATCAATATGTATAATATAGACTATAGTAGATATAGACTAGGGTGATGCAAGAAAATTCTGATTCTTCAAAGGTTGCCGTGAATTTGAAAAGTATGGGAACTCCTGCTTTGAGGAATGAAAAATCTGACGAAGAAATCAAACATACGCATATTGATAACAATTTCAATAGTTTATATATCTATTTCTTTACGTGAATCATTTATGGGTTATTCTCCAGAAAACGTAACTTTTGAACTCAAATATTTTTCAATTTCGAAACCTTTTGTTTCCTTTTTTTTTATTCTTACATGAAAGTGTTACATACTAGAAGTGACCAGAAACAATGGTCCAGCTAAGTTCTAATTAATTTACTCATAAATAAAAAAAATAAAAAAATGCCTTGTTCACGGAAATTAAAAAAAAAGAAAACACTTTTAATATTTAAAAATCGAGACCAATTTAGTATCAAAGTAGTAATTTTGTTAATTGTGCAAATAATAAGCTATTTTAATGATTAGAGGCAATATAATATTAAGCTCTCTTAATTAAAGCACGGCTTAATTAGTAGTTTCAAATGTATGTTAAAAATAGTATTTAGTAAACTTGAGGATATATTGGCAATTTATAATTTTGGTAGAATGCCTATTATTGACGTATTTCTTCTCCATCATTTATTTTCACCTCAGAAATAATGACATTGGTAAAGTCTGTCACGGAGGTGAGATTCACAGAAGTGAGGAATTTTCCATTAATATAGGCCTAAAAGATACATTTTTCAGGGAATTTTTTTTTCTTCGTTGCTACAATCTGCACATGTTAAGCATATGAAAACATGTTCACTTCTTTTTTTACTTTAATTTAGATCCCAGAAATTCAAGTTCACGGAAATGAGAAGTCAGAAGAACCACACTAAGTTTTTAAAGCAAAATCTATCTTCTTGTTTTTTGACAAAAATCTCACAACTTCAACCATGGCTAAAAATAAACAAGGGGGCTCCCTTGTATCATGGAAAATAAAATTTAATGTCATTACTGCCACGTGTTAATGAGGAAGGGCATTTTGTGGTTAGGTAACGGAGGGGTGAGAATTTATTGTGTGATATGACTCTTTGTCTACTAAAACGAACTAAAACGCAATATTAAAAAATAAACATACTTAAACAATTAGTATTTGAGACACTTGTGAAAGGAATAATAAATAAATAAGTATACACTTTTAATTAAAAATGCTATTAAGCAACATAAACAGTCACACTAGGCAATGTCACACAATGGCATGTCACCAGGTGTGTGACATTGCCTAGTGTGATTGTTTGTGTTGCTTAATAGCATTTTTAATTAAAAGTGTATACTTATTTATTTATTTGTCACCAGGTGTGTGACATGCCATTGAGGTGAGAATTCACATGTTATGAAACAAAAATATTCTAAAATAAAAATTATTTTTAAAAAATTGTTGGCAGGTTTAAATAGATGTTTTTTAATGAAATTAAAGATCACTGTTAAATGAATTGTTCCTTAAAATTTTTACTGTAAAAGCCATGTGACAGAAAAGTTACACTTCTTGAAGAATGACCCATATACTTGGGGGAAACAATGTAAATGAAGCACTAACTTCAATCAAAATTACACTGCATCAAAGACAGTTTCTTTTAACTTCATAACACATGTGCTACTTTCACTGCAATTTGTACCTTACTAAAAATGTTTTTTTTTTTTTGAACAATCACGATTGCTTATTGCTTTCATTTGACTGTTTTTGGCGTTACGCTGATTTTTCCCACCAGCACCTCTGCCAGCACCACCGTCGACCGGCCGCCTCACGGTGCTGCTCCTCTAGCGAAGACCGTCTCCAGGTTGCGTCCATATCCTACACTTACACGCATACATACACGCACCTACACACACACACCCATCCACACTACACACATACACACACTCAAACACACACACACACATACAGACACCTACACATACACTCATGCCTGCACACAGACACAAACACATATGCCTACACACACATACACATTCCCCCCACACACACACTCATACACACAACTACCCACACACTCATACCTGCACAAAGACATAAACACACATGCCTACACACACATACACATACCCCCTACACACAAGCACACATACCCCCCCCCCAAACACACAAACACACACGCCTACACACACACACACACTCGTGATTGCGAAAAACATAATTTGAATTCAAGAGGTCAAAATTCAAATTAATGTCCTTTTTTTTTTTTTTATGCTGCGGTAAAAGTTACTAAAGCGAAATTACGTAAATTGCTGAGCAAGTTTATACCGTTAAGTTAAATTGCTGTACTCGCTATACAGAAGCTAGGAGTTACGAATCATTTTATTTATTTAAGGATATCTTATTTAACACTTCAAACGGTCTCATATTTTAGAACTGAAAGTTGACATTAAAATATTCTCTCATTGAATAATTTATTTTTTGTTTTCAATGTTTGAAATCGTTTCTTTGTTTATTTATTTATTCCCACTATAGATATTTAAATGCACTTGCCTGTGTGATCAAGATATACTCCTCAAAGGTGTGGCAAAATTACACCCTATGTCATAACACTATTCCTCACCACTACGTTTGGTTGTTTTAAAAGCATACTGCTGTAATAACGCGTGTAATTTCGCATGAAAATAAGTAGTCAATGATTGCTTATGAGAAATTTTGATAGCTGCTACATCACAATTTCCCTCAACTCGCATGTAATGGTAAATGAACGGTTGTTATAAACCAATATTCCTTTACAGCATATTATATCCCATAATATTACAATACCGCCTGATATGTTTTGCTATTTAAGACAAAAAGAACAATTGAAGTACATATTTCCTTTACTGCTTGCTAAATATTATATAATGATGATCGCGACTGGAATAACACCTTACGGCTTCAGCTCGGATGATTATACACTTTTCGAGGATCTTATAAATGGGTTCAGTTGAGTAAAGGCAATCATCAAAGAATGCAAAAGACAAGAACAGGTTTAAGACGGGTATTATTTATTTAGGTATCCTATCCTTTAATTATTATTTGAGCGTTAAAGACCTACAATATTATTTTATTATTTATGATTCCTTCTTTTAATACGTAGCTTATCATCATACAGATATGTCATATTTTGCATATGAACGTGAGAATGTTATCAATGGTCTATGAATGAACTCAAAACATTACTTAAAATAATTGAAAAACTTGATCCCTTTAGTGCTGGTGTGTGGATAAATGATTAATATCCATTTTCTGCTGACATGCATATGAATACGTTGAAGAAAGTATTTTTCAGAGAGCTTCGTTAAATCCATACGAAAATATTCCTCTTTCAGTTCGCAGTCCATTAATAATATCGATGTGATGTTAAGTATGGTATCGACAATTAAGAGCTTTCAAAATTAAAGGGTGGGAATTGCTGTTACAACATTATATTTCCGATTCGTGTGAGGTACATAAGTTATGGTTCTGGAAATAAAGATATCTTCATTAATACAGATATTCTAACATAATTTTGGTGAAATTTTGGAAGGTTTGTTTGACATATGAGGATAATTGCTCTGCGAAAGCAACACTAATCACAATAAATAAAATTTAAAATGATTAATGAGATATTTTTACGGCATACTCAAGGAACGTTTTGTTGCAGTTCATCTGCTGATGATAGATAAGCAGTTAAATTAATTACAGCTAAGCCATTGAAAGGTACGAATAGTTGTCATGATTCAACATTTTAGTTTTACATAGTTATAAAGCCGTCGCGGAGATTATTAAAATTGATTTTCGACTATTCCATTCAGCAATTAATGTTGGAAAAGCAATTTTTAACTAAACGTTAAATTTAAGAGATGATTAATATAAATTACTTCACCGTTGTCTGTGAAATACACAGTGCAGGTTATATGTTATATGATTTTATTTCGTTCTTTCTTTTTCTAAGGGATTTTATAGTCAAAATTCCCCCCAGAACCCTTAGCTTAGAGCCGTGTTGTACTTGCTGATAAGCGTAAGATACGTGATTAATTTTGATGATGAAGTACCCTGAATGATGGGTCTGTTGTTTCAACATAAAATTTTCCCATCTTAGATTTTGTTTCATGTTTTGCTTCAAAATCCACAAAAGAGATTTTCTATCTTTATACACTATATGACTAAAAGTATTGGGACACTTTCAAAAATTCACATTTTTACGGATTTCTCGAGAAATAAAACACCAATTGCTATGTTTTTTTTTTTTTTTTCAAATAAAAGGTATTCTCTAGCCGCTATTTTCCAACAAAAATTAAATCTGCCATTCATTTAGGCGACCAGCAACAAATTGAAGAGAAAAAAAAGGTTTCTGATCATTTTTCATTGTAAATAGCTGAGAATTAGCTATAAATTTCAGAAATAAGTTTAAAATCTATCAAGAATTTATTTTTATATTTTCGTGAAAGTATCTCTCACACCCACGGAGGTATAAGCATTTCTTTTATTAATGCATTTTTTTTTTTTTTTTTTTTTTTTTTGAAGGTTTTCGGCTCATATCACGCAGGGTTTTGGTCAAACGTTACTAAACTTTCAGAATATTTGACAGCATATTAGAGAAACAATCATAAAATTTGAAGTAAAAATATTGAAAATTTAAGGAAATATGAACGTTTAAAGCAATTGATTTTTCGCAGCGCATGCGCGAAAGATAGCAACTTATAACGTTTACAATCCAAAGCTCAGATATATACTTCAACTCAAAAAAGATTTCCACCTCAATATCTTTAAAAAGTTATCAGCGACTCAATGAACCGAATTTCTGTAATTCTTGGATAGGTGACGAATGGTAAGGGGTCATTCGCAAACTGGCAACACTTTCCTGCCGTCATTGCAGAGTGATTCATTATACGAACGTATTATTTGCTAACGTTCCCTCACGGGGGATTCGTCGTCTAGCCAAGAATCATTAAAATTCGGTTCATTCGATAGCTGATAACTTTTTAGATTTTAAAGATATCAAAGTGGAATTTTTTTATGAGATGTAGGATATATCTGCGTTTCCGATTAAGAAGGTTATAAATTGCTATCTTTTGCGCATGCGCAGTGAAAAATTAATTGCTTAAAACGTTCCTATTTTACTAAATTTTCAATATTTTAACTTCAAATTTTATGATTATGTTTTTCTAATATGCTGTCAAATAATCTGAACGTTTAGTAACGTTTGACGGAAAACTCTGCCTGATATGAGCCGAAAACCTTCAAAAAAATTCTGCATTTTTGAAAGAAATGCCTATATCTCCGAGGGTATAAGAGATACTTTCACACAAATATAAAAATAAATTCTAGATAGGTTTTTAACTCATTTCTGAAATTTGTAGCTTATTCCCAGCTATTTACAATGAAAAATGATCACACACCTTTTTTTGTTTCGTCAATTTGTTGTTCGTCCCCTAAATGAATAGTAGACTTAGCTTTTGTTGGAAAATGGTGGCTGGCGTATACCTTTTATGTGGAACAAATTACAGAGCAATTGATCTTTTATTTCTCGAGAAATCCGTAAAAATGTGAATTTTTGAAAAGTGTACCAATACTTTTGGTCATATAGTGTACTTATAGGCTCTCAGTAAACTAAATTCCTTAAATATAACATGATAATACTTTGTTAAATTTATGAAATATAATCGTATATTCAAATTACGTGATCTTTTAAGCTACTAAAATCGGCATTTTCTCACAACTTACTTTGATCTACGCTGTCAAGTTTTATTTAGAAGAAAATGATTTGTATGTACAGTGAATCCTGTGTAAGTTGAGTTGACCATTCGCGGTGCACTACTTTAGTGATCAACTTAAACAGGTGGTCAACTTACAAAGGTTGATTTATATGATAAGGGCTAATTCCGTGCCTGAAAAAAGCGGTCAACTTACAAGGGTGGTCAACTTCACAGATTTTACTGTACAGTGAAATCCGTGTAAGTTGACCACCTGCGGTGCACTACTTTAGTGGTCAACTTAAACAGGTGGTCAACTTACAGAGGTTGATTCATATGATAAGGGCTAATTCTGTGCCTGGAAAAAGCGGTCAACTTAGACAGGTGGTCAACTTACAAGGGTGGTCAACTTCACAGGTTTTACTGTATTTATTTTTCCTTTAAGCAGTTCATGATGTCGATTTAGATGAGTTTGTCCAAAAATAATTACAGTTCATAATTTGTTTAGCTTAGGAAAGTTCCACAACCTAAAAACTATTTAATAGTTCGTTTAACTAGAAAACGTACCGCATTCTAAATCAGTGTTTTTGAAAGGGGGAAATTGAACACAGAATCGATTTGAACTTTTTAATAATCGATATCGATAGATGAAGGAAACTTCGATGAAAGAAAAAAATAATTGTCTGGATTCTATGAAGGCAATTATCTCAAATTTTGCCCATAATGCATCCAACAGGTCCAGCTAACTTCCCGAACTTGTACCAAGTGTGAAACATCGAAGCTACAGCACAACATCTTAGTTACTTTAACTTAATCTACTAAAAAGACATAATTTGGTATTGGAGGCTATGTTGTCCCAACGAGCTCACGGTTATGTACTAACTCAATACTTATTTATAAAATAAGCATATCAATTAACTAACTGTTTACATTTTAGTAATTTCATAATCTTGTATAAATAGGTAATTATTAGCTTTGTAGTCACAGTATTTGTAGCTTGTAAAAGTTTACAAAGTTGATGCCAGCAACAAAGCCATACCAGGCTCCCCTCCCCTGCTGATATACTGAAATTAAAAGTAAAATTTAACAAGATATAAAAAAGAAATCGGACAAAATAATTATGACAATTTTGTTGTGAAGTTAAACTTTACACTTGTCACACGACATTTTTATAGATTTTGCTTCCGCTTCAGTGTGTATACAATGACACTACAATGACACTTTACCCTCGATTTACACTGTTTCAAAAAGCTTAAATATAAATATTATGCTACCTGACTGTTTCTAAAATGACTCTTAAAAAGAAGGTCTATGAAAGAAAAAAAATTCAAGAGGTCTACGGAGCGGGTCTAAATACCCGTTTTGATCTCACAATCATCTGATTTTGCAGAGTAATTCATGTTATGGCTCATTTCGATTTAAAGAAGCTAAGGTATCATATTTTTTAAAGAAATGTTCTTTCTTTGCAATCTGAATATTCCCGGTAGTAGTTTAAATCTGTGCTTTATTTAAGCCCTTTCAACTATCTGAGCAAAAGATTCAAAAGTATAAGATCTGTTAATTCTGATAGTGGCTCCTTATTAACAGTGCTCACGAGGCAAAATGTTCCGTTAGAGAAGGCGCAGTGTCTCGCATACTTCAGATAAATATCTGCGATAATAATGCATAATCAAGTCACTTAATTCAAATTTATAAGTACAAGTGTATGAACTTAAAAAGAAAGAATAATAATAGGGTTGGTTGGGGGAAGTGCGTCGCTGGGATAAGTGGGTCCCCCCCCCCTAAAACTGAAATATGGATCAAGTTTTCAAACTTTTTTACACTGATCATGTTAAATTTCATCACAATGATTGGTTTTGCATATATTTGGGCTTCGTGGAATTTTTTTCAAGGTCATAGCACTTAATCAAAAAAAAAATTCTTAAAAAATTTTTTTTTCGACTTCAAGCATAATTTTTCAAAAAAGTGTTTTCAGGTTAGTTTTTATTATTTTTCTACAATAATTATTTTTTCACTTACAGTTTAACTTAAAATTCATACAGCAACAAGAATTTTTGTATTTATTACTAATAATTGTCTAAGAGGAGGAGTCAAACTTACCCCGTAATTTTTTTTATAAGGGGTAAGTGGGTCCCCCTATAAAAATTGGACTTTCAAAATCAAAAGCAACTCGGATTAAATATTTGTATTAGTGTGATAATGCAAGATAATACATGACAACTATGATGACCTTGTAGGAATTGATAGTTCAGCTATAAAAACTACTAAAGCTGGTGATTATGTATTTATTAAACTTACATCAAAGTAAACCATTAAGTAAGTCTAATGTTGAAGTTGATGATACAAATTAAAAAATACTATTGAATTTGCAAGAAAAAAGAAAATTAGTGACACTTTTTATTGACATGGTGCAGATGTAATTGGAATAATTACTGAGGATGAAGTAATAATGATTCTTCCTTAGCCAACTTTACATACACACAGTCATTTAATGTTTCCAATTTCTTTTTCAGCTTATTGTTTTGGCTATTCTACCAAAATTGATCTTAATAAACTGTATTACGATCATTAAACACACCTTTATATGTAAAAACAATATATTTACCTAGGCACTTTCAATAAATTTGACTAATGAAATTGTTTCGTTTTTTGTTTTAAAATTTTCCGTGATACAGATTTAAAAGACAGTATATATCTCACATAAATGGATGCTTTTACAAAATAATAATTTACACTAAAAATTATGTATGACCTCCCTCCCTAACCCCTTTTTTTAGAAATGCTTCATTTAAATTCAAATAAGAGGAGGTGCCTCACTTACCCCTTACTATGGGGTAAGTGGGACACCCATCCGATTTTTTCAAAAATATAATCGTTAAGAATAGTTAAAGCATTATTTTAGAAAATAATGATAAACTTTTGTTTATTAGTGATGTCCAAGATAAAATAAGACAATACGTTTTTTTCTTTTTTGTTAAACTTTTGTAATAAGGTTTCAAAAGCAAACTATTCTTAAAAGTGGTCCCCCTTACCCCAACCAACACTCATAATTTTTCAGTTTCCTATTATTGTAAACACAAATCACAAAAATGCTGTTCATAATTAAGTATCCTCATAACTTTTTATATGTTCGCAATTACAAGTGAAAACCCATATGAAAAAAATATCTGTCATTATAAAATGAAGATATATACAATCAATAGTTTATATTGAAATTATTTTCAAAAAAGACTTATGTCTTTATAAAGAATATTTTACGAGTAATGCTGTTATGTTGATGATTTCGACGAGCTTGTCTTCTTTTGGATATTTGGTCGATAGCATCACAAGGTAGCTAATTAATCTCTAATCAGTCATAAAAAGTTTAACTACCGTATGCGTGACTCTACGTCAGAGGCGTTCCCCTTCCCTCCCCCAAGAACGATGGCGCACACCCCTCAAATGCCTAATCCTTCCCCCCCCCCCCGCAAAAAGAGATCTCTAAAATGATGTTAAAAAAAATCTCAAAATCCCCCCCCCCCCTGAATAAATTGAATGATGCAGTCTATGCTTTGGAACACCCACAGAGGATCCTGGGGTGTGATGTAATGTGGGCACCCCAGCTCTACGATGTGACTAAATACTAAGGGACTAAGAAAGCTCAAACTTGAATGAAACCAAAAATATTTTTTAGCTAGATAAAACACATTGTTCTGAGCGTCGGCATGAAAACTTCAGCAACTATTTTAACCTCAAGCAATTAATAAAAACATTTATTTTTTTCCCCTTTGAAGCAGTTCATTTATTCAACTTTCATGATTTCAGGCACAAGAGAAGCAGCATTCGTCCATGCTATTTCAGCCGCTGGTGTGTCCCATGCAGTCACCAGAGCTTGTAGCAGTGGAAGATTGGTTCGATGTGGCTGTGACCGCACGGTTGAAAAACAGCACGCAGATGCATTTAAATGGTCTGGATGCTCAGACAACATTGCATATGGAACTGCTTTTTCCAAAAGCTTTGTGGATACTAATGATATCCGACAAGCGAGGGGAAAGTCTGACCCAAAGGCTATAATGAATCTTCATAACAACGAAGCTGGCAGAAAGGTAAAAGAAAACTTGTTTACATTGAACTGATTCTGAAATTTCATTCCCCCCCCCCCCTTTTTTTTTCACAAAGTGCCGCACTTCACCCTCGAAAATTTCGAAGTTTACTTCAGCCGAAAATTTCGAAGTCTACCATCCTTGATTACACTGTTCGGCAAGAAAACACCTTCAACATGCTCCTGACATTTCGTCGGCTGATTTTTATGTAAAATTACCCCCTGAATCCGAATATGACCTCCGTTTTAACCCTATGCGTACCATTTTTTTAAAGCCCCCCCCCCCCAAGTTTTTTTTCAATGTTCCTTAGTTTCAGAGCAACTTTTTTTTTTAGGTTAAAGGAGCTTTATATTAACTGCTAACATAGTTTAGACGGACAAGAAAGGTTCAAAGTTCAAGATTATGTACACCGATAGAAAAAGGGGGGACTTGGGGGGGGAGTATACCCCTCCAAAATATTAGAAAAATCACGAAAAATGATCTTTTATTCTGCTTTTTTAAAAAAGATGTTTGTAAAAAAATTAAAAAAAAAAACTCACATGTGAATGTTGCATATGAGTTGAATCGCAGGTCTTCATTCAAAACGACATTCTTCTGGCTAATTCTTATGTAAAATGACCCCTTGTTTCCAAATACAACCACCTTTCTCCCCATCACGCCCCCTTTTTAGAACCTCAAACCCCCCCGCCTCCTCTGATTCAGAGCCTTTTTTTTTAATTTGGAGGGGAAAAAGAGCATTGCAATAACCGTAAACATTATTCTGAATGACTAGAGATGTGCCAAGCTCAAAATCTTGTGCATATGTAGCAAAAGGAAAACTTGGGGAGCACCCCCCCCCCCCCCCCCCAACATACTGTGCAGCAAAAAAACTCTCAAATGCTTCTGAGTCTATTCCGGCTGATTCTTCTGCAAATTGATCCCCTGAATCCGAATATGATCTCCGTTTTCCCCCTACACGTACAAATTTTTGTAACCCCCCTCCCTTTTTTTAAATTTTCTTTAATTTTAGATCTGTTATTTTCCTTTGAGGGAGAAAAGAGCATTGTATTAACCGCTAACATTGTTTTGGAGGGCAAGAAAGGCTCAATGTTCAAAATTATGAACACTGATAACAAAAAGGAAGACTTGGTGAGGTTATTTGGGGGGGGGGGATATCCACCCCAATATTGTAAAGGGGGGCGAGATGGAGGGAAGTGGTCGTATTCCAAACAAGGGGTCATTTACATAAGAATCAGCCAGAAGAGTATCTTTTTGAATGAATAACTGCGATTCAACTCGTATGCAACGTGCGACATTCACAAGATAGTTTTTTTTTTTTTTTAATTTTTTTTACATCGCGAAAATTTGTTCGGACATGTGAGTCATGGAATCGAGCCTTATACTCTCATTCTGCACCGAAATTTTTTTTACAAACTTCTTTTTTTTTAAAGTAGTATAAAAAGATCGTTTTTCGTGATTTTTCTAATATTGTGGTTTTAATATTTGGTTACCCTCAATTCCCCCCTTTTGCTATCGGTCCATGATCTTGAACTTTGAACCTCTCTTGCCCGCCAAAACTATGTTAGTTAATATAAAGCTCCTTTAACCTACAAAATTGCACTTATTCTTAATGAAACAAAGTTGAGACGCAAATCTTTATACAACTGTTTTCGGTTCTAAAATAGTATCGCAACACAAACAATAACACTGTACGGCAAAAAAAAAAAAAAAAAAAAAAAAAAAAAAAAACCCTAAATGTTTCTGACATTTCGTCGGCTGATTCTTATGTAAAATGATCCCCTGAATCCGGATATGATCTCCGTTTTCCCCCCTATACGTACCAATTTTTTTTAAAGGCCTCCCAAGTTTTTTTTTCAATTTTCCTTTAAATAATTCCTTTGAAACTAAGGAAAATTGAAAAAAAAAACTTGGGAGGCCTTTAAAAAAAATTGGTACGTATAGGGGGGAAAACGGAGATCATATCCGGATTCAGGGGATCATTTTACATAAGAATCAGCCGACGAAATGTCAGAAACATTTAGGGTTTTTTTTTTTTTTTTTGCCGTACAGTGTTATTGTTTGTGTTGCGATACTATTTTAGAACCGAAAACAGTTGTATAAAGATTTGCGTCTCAACTTTGTTTCATTAAGAATAAGTGCAATTAAAATGTTCCGGCTTTTGAAATGATGCGAGTAAACTATTTGTGAAGACAAGTTGCACCGAGTAGCATTTTACTGAAATACTTTTTTTTTTTTTAATTTCAAAGCTCCAGCAATTAATCACCGAAATCTATTTCTAAACGACCAACTTATGAAAGAAAACATAAATTACAAGAAAGAAAACAGTCTAATTTAATGTTCCTTGCAAGAATCCACTATAAAAAATATTTGTAAGACTTTTTTTGAACAATTTTAAAAATACCGAGCTATTTTCAACAATATTTGTTAATTTTGTTACTCTGATTTTGATAATCTATAATTAAACAATTATTGGTTGTACTTTTGTTTATTTATGCTTTGAAGACACTGAGCTGAAATATTTCCAATAATACTTATTAATCGCTTATAATACGCAATATCAATTCATAAAAATTTATATCTCGATTTGTAGAAATTGATTAGTTTTGACTTGTGCCACTTTCGTTGCCGGGATGCGATATGGTAATTGGAATTCGCTCTAATGGTGATGCTACATGAAGGAATGGTCTCTGGTGAACGCACTAGGTCTGCAAGTGGTGAGGAGCTAATACGTATCCTCTTTAGAAACAACCGACATTAAAATTTCTAACATATAAAATGCAGAACCAATGTAATATCACCTGACATATCGATTGCTTAACTGTTCTAAATCTGTTAAAAAGTTCAATCAGCAAGTGCAGAAAAATGGTCAGAGTTTAAAGACATCTTAATTTTTACTTCAAAATAAACGTATAGAAAAGTTATTGTTGATGTATAAAAATAACTTCCAAGTCTTCTTCTAGTCTAATTTTACTAAATGCTGTTTATATATATAGAATTCTTTATCGATAAAATTTAGAATTTTCGTTGATTAAGAAAGTGATATTTGATACAACTGATGCTCAAGCAATGTTTTTTTAGTTTAAATAATAAATTTGCTTTTGATGATGTACGCTTAAGAAAATAAAACTATCTTACATTATTTAACCATTAGCGAAGTATTAACTGCGCTTTTCATATTGATTGAAATTGACCCTAAAGAAGTACTGATTTTCACAATCCAGCAATAATTAATTTTGAGAAATAATTCTTAAAGTTTACGGTTATATAGTTTTTAATTATTGTTTCAAAATGAAAGTAAACTTTGACCTCTAAGGTCGAAACCAGTATGTTTTTGTATGTTCCCATAATACGAGACCTGCTTACAAAATTTATGTAAAATACTTTGTTATCTGGGTACTAAATTTGCTAATGTCAAAAAGGTCAGATTGGTAATAACACTTCAGAACAATAATGCTTCTTTTTTAATTATTACCGC
Source organism: Uloborus diversus (assembly GCF_026930045.1). Lineage (NCBI taxonomy): Eukaryota > Metazoa > Arthropoda > Arachnida > Araneae > Uloboridae > Uloborus > Uloborus diversus. The sequence goes on from NC_072740.1 coordinate 62,769,094, forward strand.
CACTTGATTATATGAACATAAACTCGATTAAGTGTAAGAGTCAAAGACTGAACTAATTTCGCAAATCCAATATTATTTTCTGCAAAATGAGATGAAAAATCAAAAATAAATTTAATCTTTAAATGCTTGAAGGAGCTAAAAAATTTTAACTGTATCGGCTTAGTTACAATTCAAAAGATACCAGTATACAACCGTGGAAAGGTAAAGAGCAGTATCAGCAGAAATGAGTTTTGAGATATTTGAAGTAACCCGTTTTGGATTTCATACTAACAATAGAAAAATATTGGAATTTTGACTTTTTTTTGGGAAGGGGGCTTTATTTTCAGCGGAAACCAAATTTAACAAACTCGTAAAATAAAGTTGATGTACAATAGATAACAAAAAAAAAGGAATAAAAAGTTTCAGATACTGTTCTTTACCTTCCCACGGCAGTATACTCGATTGTTCTCCACTTGCAAATGCTCTGCAATTAATTTATCTCTGTTAGACATCTATGTTTCTGTGATAACATGTTATGGAATAAAAGTAAACATTTTCTTCCAAAAAAGATATAATGCGTAGTGCATTATTATTAATATTTAGTGTCAAAAAAAAGACACATTTCAATTTGTGTTGATTCTTCAGTATGCTTTGTAAAAACGCAGGAAATTCAATTTTGTCAAAGTAAAACCTCTGCAATACCCATTTTGCTTTCTGGATTTTTTTTCTATAAATTGCCGTATTGAAAATACAGCTTGCGTAAAAAGAAAACACAAATCAGGAGGCGGAAATAACGAATTCGTCCTTTTACAGGTTTACTAATCTTTGGCATGGATGACAATATCCCAACTTATTTTAGAAATCTACAGGTATACCTAGAGGAAGTATGCCATTTAAAAATTACGATGTCTATGATTTCTGTTCCGTTTAGTCTCGTTGAGGTTCTGAAAATGGAACCTGGAAGTTTATGAATCAGCTAAGGAGACATAACGTTAAACAGAATAAACATTTTAGTTTCATGCGTTTTGCCAACGAGCACAACAGTTGCCGAAGATAGCGAAACGCCCATTTCAAGTCTAAATGTTATCACAAACTGAAATTCTCCAGTCCGCTTCCTGTGCAATAAAAAGCGGATATCAATGCTTTCTTAACATCATGAACAACCACATATGCTTTAAAAAAAATGAATACTTGCAAAAATTACTTCTTATGTGCTGTCAGAAGATAAACATGCAAGCCCTTTACTTCGGAAACCCACGTTGAAAACTTAGTTATTAGTCATTTTACTATGTTTAAAGCTGAGGCAAAATGCATTTTATTTTTTTCTCGACTAGTTGAAGTCCAGCTTCATCACAAAACTTCAATTTTATAAAAAATGAAAAAAGTGATTTTTTAATACAATTTTCTGTATGTAATTAGAAATTCATTTATTTGAAACATAGCAAAAATGATGTGCTTTATAGACGAAAGTACAGCGATAAAAATTTTCAATACAAACAGCTGATAGGAGAAAACTAGACAAGGAATTCAAAAACAACAAAAAGAAATAGGAAAAATAAATAGGGCTTTGAAAAAAGACTATTTTATCTTGCTACAAATGGAGATAGCACTTTATTTTCTAATTTCGTGCTTTAGCAATAGTTGGTTAATTTGTACACAGGCAACGTTTCTTAAATCATTCTGAATCTTTTCCGAAAGTTCTAAACTCAATGATTCTAATCTTTTTCAGTTGCAAGGATTTACATTTTGTGTTATTTCAATTGCCGATTAAGTCACATTTATTTTCATAACATGCGAATAAATATTGTTGACTCGTTTTTATGTCCATGTTTCTTATTTCTCTCAGTGTCAGCTTCAACTATGTAATAATGACCTAAGGTGGAAATAAGAGACAATATTATGCAATAATATTGTAATGTAAGCTTACGATACAAATAGAAATGTGATTAAAAACTTACTAAGTTTTTTTATCGATGTCAATATTTTTGGTCATTTTGTTGATTATTGCGTTTATACGATTAGCTTTTCAATTTTGAAACTGAATTGTGTGGATATGAAAAATAAACCTTTAAGAAAATTAAATCCTACACAAAAGAAAAACATCTTTTTTTCCGATTATTCTTAGATTATTAGAGCTATGAATGAGTTAGGTGCAAAATGTGCAAGGAAAACTTTAAATTTTTCATAATGTTTTAAATTATGCAAATACTAGAACGCTCTTGTACTTGAAATAAAACATGGATTGTAGCAAAAGTTTGATATTCTTTACAGAAAAGGAGTTTCTTCTCGAACTTCTAAAAGTTTACAAAACAAACTACAATTCTTTTGGTATATATTATGCTTAATATCAATTGTTCAAAATCTCTCGTGTACTTGTAGAACGAAATGTTTAAAAACTTACCAGCAGAAGCTTTTGAAAATCATCAAACACACTTTGTTCGTTTGTATGAGGATTTGAAGATTTATGCCTAACCTGCAGGATGGTTTAATATCCCGTCAGTAATCATCAAGTATTGCAAGGTTTATTAACACACAAAACAACACAAGAAAGATTTACGGCACGAAGAAAAACACACATAGTCATCTAGCGAGTAATACAACAACAACGTCAAATCTCACTGTGTTGCATCATGGGAGCCTTTTATGCGTATTTCTATTTCTATTTCTATTTAAGAGTCACAACTGACTACAACTGTATTATGTCGAGGGATCTGCATACTATGTGCCTTGCCTCCATTATTTTATATACCGATAGATGGCAGCACCATCACCGGATCGGACAGTTAATGAGAATTTAGAACTAGTCCAAGAGCTAATAGCTACCTGGTACTAGCACCCCCAGAGGTATCGTTTCACTTGGAGGACATTGAGACCACGAGCATATTTAACGTCGCCCAGTCCCCTTTAATGACGACGGTGGGTCTTCGACCAGCGGGGATCGAACCCGAGCCCCTCCGGCCCCGAGTCCAATGCCCTACCGATCAGGCTACCACGGCCTCCTTTTATGCGTATTTCATGATTTTTTCACGTGATAGTAAGTCCAAACAGAGCCAAAAACTCGGTATTCTATATATTTCTTGACTATTCTATAAAACATACTTCTCCTACATCATTGTTTGAAATATTTTATGTATTGTCTTTCTAATAATGCTTTTAGAGCTTGAATGGTCTTTTTTTTTATTTTTTAGGCAGTTGAATACGACATGAAGATCGAATGCAAATGTCATGGAGCTTCTGGATCTTGCCAGACTAAAACATGCTGGCGCGCAATGCCCGAGTTTCGTCTCGTTGGCGCCCATCTAAAGAATCGTTTTGATGGTGCTACCGAAGTCCGACCTAGAAGATTTGGTAAACGAACAAGATTGGTTCCAAGTGTGAGCACCATGAAACCCTTTACAGATACTGATCTGATTTATATTAGTGCGTCCCCAGATTTTTGTGAGCCCAATGAAAAAACTGGGGCTCTTGGCACGCATGGAAGAGAATGCAATAAGACATCCAGAGATGTCGATGGCTGTGAGCTTCTTTGCTGTGGCCGAGGCTATGCAATGCATATTCAACGCAGTATCGAACGTTGCCACTGTAAATTCCACTGGTGCTGCCACGTCACCTGCAAACAATGTGAAAATGATGTAGAGAGTTATGAATGTTTGTAAGAACACAGAATAAGAAATGGCGTGATTTTAAATCATCTCAATCTATTCGGTGCTTCTTGCTGTTACTATGATAAGTAAACTTGATGGAATCTGAAAATTTAGGATAAACTCTTGAACCTTTCTTGTCTTTAAAGCACGTCATGTCAGAAACACTACTCTTCTGGAAAGGGTAATCTTTTGCTGGTAAAAACATGACAATAACAATCATTGACAAAAAGGGAAGAAAGGAAGTCTTAAAAACTTATGTCAAATATTTTCAATAGTGTGCCAAATTGCATATTGTTGTTAACCTTTCCTGCCAAGTGATCTATCACTACTTTTGAACATTTTTAACATTACTGTAGTTCTGAAAAGAAGTTTGATGTTAATCGTGTGGCGTTTTATAATTAAAACATGTCTTAGCACAGTTTCTTTTATGTGTGATTTAACACGAGACTCACAAATGCTAAAAATGTTAAAATGTGAAACACATTCAGCTTCAAAGGAATGTTTAGCCAATGTTATGAAATGCTTCAAGTTTGCTGTTGATAAAAATTGATAACATTGTACAATTCAAAAGAAAAATTACATCTATTATATAATTTGTAACTCATAATTCCTTTAAATACCTTCATTAACTCCTTCAAATGCAACAATTTTTTTATTGTTTAACTTTTAAACATATGGGGTTCCTTTACCTTTTTTTGCTTTCACTTGTAGTATTGTTTTCATCGGAGCTCAACTTTGTTCTGAATACTTCTCGTTACAATATCATGTTCATTGTAGTGCATTGTCATACTTTATAAAATAAAATTTTAGCGAACCCATAATATGTGTGGTTTTTGTGTTTTTGAATTCATCTAAATTATATTCATTAAGTTGAATATATCGTAATAGAAATCATTAACATGAAAATCTATAAACAAAATTCACGTGCTTTGTGCGTAAAGTTTAAACTAGTTGAAATTTAAGATGTACCTAAAATTGTTGCCAAATAAACTTTAATTTATAATAAAAACAAAACATACTTAGTTTTATTTAGATAAGTAACTAGAAATTATTTTTTTTACAAAGCTAAATTAATAATTATTCAGAATTTTCCATGAAAAATATTGAAATAAAACTAAGTGCATCGTACGTCCTTTGAAAAACGTTGTTGAAGAAAAAAAATGAAATGCTGAACACTTAAAAACAATGGAATGAAATACAATCTGTCATTTAAGTAAAACCAGAAGACTAAAAAATTGTAGAATGCGTTAGCTGGTATGACAAATCTAATATTTTTGCAAGAAAGAGACCTGATTTTTTTTTTTTTTTTTTTTTTTTTTAATTCAAGCAATATTTTTTCATGTCAATACGTTAATTAGTTTGAAAACAAGATATATCTAATTATTGAACAAAAAAAAGTCAATTTAATAAAAAAAATAGTTCACAAAACAAATATTCAGGTAGTCAGAAACTGAAATCTACTTTTGTATCCCGGAATAAAATGAAATGAAAAAAGTTTCAAGTTTAAAAGATAACGAATGGTTCCAATTGAACCGAAAAGCATTTAATATGCATTTAACTCTCCTTCGGCTTTAATCACAGTAGCTATTCTTTTAGAAATGTTTACCACACGTGTTTGCAACACTTTTGGTATTTCGTGTGGCGCCGATGTTGTCTATTTTTACTTTTAACTTCTCCACTACATTCACCTTTTTAAAACATCAGATGACTTGAAATGACTTTTTTCGGCTTATACTGAATCTCCCAAACTAACAATACAGTCGAATCCGCGTAATGGAATAGTCCAATTACCACGAAAGATTATTCTAATAAGCTATAGATATTCCATTATCGGGGATCAAATGAAAATTTACAACAATTTGGTACATTGAAAATATATTGCATTTAACGGGATATTCTTTTAACCGATATTCCACTAAGCGGGGTCGACTGTAGTACTCTTGTCCTCACTCTTATATATCTAGTATATGAAGGATATTTATAAATCAAATACAAGTTTTATAGCAGAGAAGTTTCGCGCATTAAGGATAATTACACATAAGTTCAAGAATAACATACTTAAGATTCAAGCTGAAAAAGTCTACCATGTCAATAAGACTAGATTATTTGTGCTCACATTTAGACAGGATTAATCTTTGGGCGTGACTTTTTAAAATATTCTTGAGTTTTAATCCAAACTTCGTTTCTTTTTTTTATCCGTAAGTAATACAATCATAGTAAAATTCAAAAATTCTTTTCAACGATAAGCGTTTCGTCAATCCCAAAAGGTAAATTATCAACTAATATTTTTTCAAACACTTTGATACTGATCTTTATTCGTTCAACAACCTACCTTTGCAAGGAAAAAAAAATTATAAAATTTTACGTTTCTCTCATAAGTTTTAATGCAAATAGAGCAGTCAAATAATGAACTTCGTGAATATAATTAGCTAACATCAAGAAGTTCTTTTAGTTACAAAAGGCATTGATTTTCCAACGTTTCTTCTTAAGCATTCAACATGGGCCAACCGCAAATTGAATACTTCACGGGAATATATTAGTCTACTTCCTTTTTGTGTTGGAAAGCAGTAAAATCCGAAATCCTATGACAAGATATGAAATGAGCCTATGACTGAAATAATACAATAAATAAAAGAAAAATTAATACTCATATATTAGGAAACTAAGGGAAAACTTTACGACCACTTAGCATCTTAGTCAGAGTCATAAAAATTGCCAACACGGGAAGTTCGAACAGAATACATGCCACAGAGACTGACAACACCCACCCCCAGACTTAACTGCACTTAATTTTTTTATGATTGTGGGGTTCTTACTCCCCTTTTATCCTGATTCGAAGCTTTTATAAAAGGGTGAGGGCGAAGAATTACTTGACAAATATACTTATGTTGTATATGAGTTTGAGTAACATTTTATGGCTTTCATTCGTAACTGCAGAACTATGGTTTATAGCTCAGTGCTTATTGATCAAATTCATTGCTTAATTTGGCAAACGACGAAGAAATCCTCTGAGATACACATACATTTTCAAGAGCACGACAGTATTTCACCGAACATTCTTAAATTAAGTAGAAGTAGGGTAATCTTCGTGTGAAATACTAGTATGAGCATTTACATTTGATCTGGGACCAAGAATTTGATTTTAGCAGATATTATATATTTTAATAAAAAAAATCTTCTAGAGACTCTTTCATACGTCAATCAAAATTTTCAGCTCAACATATTCATTGTCCTTATTATTCTCAAAAATGTGCTTTTGGAGAATAATATCTTTGCCGTTTCTCTCATTTTTTGCCGTTTGAGGGACCGTATAATTCCTATTCCTATTCAGAGTCACAACTGACTACAACTGTGTTTATGTCGAGGACTGCATACTAAGTGCCTTGCCTCCATTATTTTTATATACCGATAGATGGCAGCACTATCACCGGATCGAACAGTTTATGAGAATTTAGAACTAGTTCAGGAGCTAATAGCTGCCTGGTGCTAGCACCCCCAGAGGTATCGTTTCACTTGGAGGACATTGAGACCACGAGCATATTTAACGTCGCCCAGTCCCCTTTAATGACGACGGTGGGTCTTCGACCATCGAGGCTCGAACCAGGACCCTCCGGTCCCGAATCCGACACTCTACCGATCGAGCTACCACGGCCTGACCGTATAATCATTAGGGTGGATCAAAAAAAACGAATTTTTGAATCTTAATTTGGAATACCTGCCAAAAGCTGTGCATGTGTAAGTACAACACACATGTAAAATATTATCAAGTTTGAACAACTCTTTGAGGGTCCTACCAAGGCTTGAATTTCTCCAAAAATAGAAAAAAAGGTCAATTTTTCAAAATTTTTATGAAAATACTAGTGTGTATAATTTTTGTTTTAATACGGTTAAAATGCTTCCTTTGAACACTCTTTTCATGTATCTTCCCAACTATTTAGTCTTTGCACCATTAAGTTTGAACTTAAGCCGTTAAATTTCGCGAAATTAACCAAAAACGGACTTTTTTAAAGCTTTTTTGCACATTGCAATATTTCCTCTTTTAAAGTCCAGTTTTCTTTTTTTACAACGACTGTACAGAATACAGTTTTAAACGGAAGTGAAACTGTATTCTGTACAGTCGTTGTAAAAAAGTGAAGTGAAGTTACACTTTATTACATTAACAGCTCAGAATCCAATAAAAAGAAATGGCTGCAATTCGAGTTCCATTCTACCTTTTCCATCTGCCGAGCCACATGTATTAAGTATGAATATATTATTCATTTTACATTAGAAGTAAAGTATCAAAATGATTTAGTTGTATTAACTAAATAAAACATAGAGAGAAATGCATTGGTTACAAAGAATGTATATTTACTCACACAAAGTCGCTCTGACATATAAACATCAATATTTCACAAAATGAGGGACTTGAAAAGTATCAGTTAGTTAAAGCCACATAAAATAGTTCGTCACATCCATTCATGAAACCTCTTTGAAATCATTTTTTTGATTCAAACGATGACATGATACATCGAGGTTTGGTCTATGCTCATATAAAGTAATCTCTTGCCGATTGACCTAATCACAACCAAAAAGCTTCTTTCACCATATTAGTAGTTCCACCACCTGCGTGTGACAGGGGGACCTAAACGAACGCAAAATTGGCGTTGGTGTTTTCAATCTATTGTTGAAGACTTTCATTAGATATTCCAGCTAAAATAGGAGAAGGGTAGCAGTTATTGCACATTCTTGCCGGTTGATAACATCATAGTAGTCTGATGCATTCAAGTTAATCTTTGAATTATAGAATTCGCTTATTTCTTCATGAACAAAAACCACTTGTCTGGCCTTCAAAATCTTTGCAAACCCAGTTCTCTGATGTACTTTCGTTCGTCAGTGATCACTGTTAAGAGAATTTTTTCCAGGTGGCAAAAATAGGCATTTCGTTGAATGACAGAATCAATATTTTTTTAGATTTTCACTTACGGTAACGAGATGCTGCAATAACACTGATAAGGAACAGCAAAGTTTTGTTTCAATTCCAGAAGAAGAAAAATTTGCAACGGTTATGCTCCCGCCAACAGAGCCATTAACATCTTTTGGTGTTGATGTCATTTCAAAAGTGGAACAAATGAGGCTCTCTCTGCCAACGCTATCAAGAGTGTGCTACCAGTACGGCATTTCAGACAGAGGTGCGATGTGCTGCAGCAATTGCTTCAGAAACGTTACAGGATTTTGGTACTGTGTCAAATAATTATCTTTCTAAAATCGTTGATAGGAATAAAATTCGAAGACAGCGACATAAGTGTCACAGGTGTCACAGACGAAGTAAGTGCTTCTCTTCAAAACCTGCAAACTAGAAGTGAAAGGGTTTGAAAAGTACATTTTTCGATAGCCAAAAAGACAAAACTGTGACAAAAAGAAATGGTTGAAGACAGATACCGTAGAAGAACCATAAGCGAAGAATCCATGGTTGAAAAATCCAATTCTCTTTATTTGGGTCATTTGACGCCAACTTCTGGAACGAGAAAACATGTTGCGACAGCAATGTGATTTTTGAACTGAAAATTTGTTTAAGCCTTAAGGATCTTTTAGCTTTTGACTGTGATGGCACGGCCACGAATACCAGAAAGAAGAACGGTGCAATTGCGGCCATAGAGAATAAAATTGGACATCCTGTCCCATGGTTAATCTGCGAACTGCATGCGAGCAGCCTTTGCGTCACCTGTTCACACTTGATGGTGAAACTGCTGATGGTCCATGTGAATTTTCGCAGGACCAATAGGCAAATTGCTAAACAGGTGCGACAATTTACCACTGGTCCAGTTTGAAGCAATTACGCTCCTTATCGTGAGTTCTGGGCTGATAATGTAATGAAGTACAATTTCATTACCATTTAAAACTGCATTCTACGCAGTCATTGCAAGAAAAAATTGAACTTTAAACGAAAAAATATTGGAATGTGCAAAAAAGAGTTGAAAAAAGTCAGTTTTTGAAAATTTCACGAAATTTTATAAACTTGTTTGCGAACCTAATACTGCAAACCAATAGGGTAATTGCTAAACAGGTGCTACAATTTACCACTGGTCCAGTTTGAAGCAATTACGCTCCTTGTCGTAAGTGCTGGGCTGTTAATATAATAAAATATAATTTAATTTCCATTTAAAACTGCATTTTGCGCAGTCATTGCAAAAAAAAAAAAAAAATGGACACTAAAAGAAAATTTATTGCAATGTGCAAAAAGGCTTGAAAAAAGTCAGTTTTTGGGAAATTTCACGAAATTTTACGAACTTGTGTGCGAACCTAATACTGCAAAGAATGTAAATAATTTTGAAGATACACGAAAAGCGTGTTAAAAGGAAACATTTTAATGGTATTAGAACAAAAATTTTGAACCTTATTATTTTTCATAAATATTTTGGAAAATTGATCTTTTTTCCTATTTTTGGAGAAATTCAAACCTTGGTAGGACCCTCAAGGAGTTTTTCAAACTTGATAATATTTTACATGTGTATTGTTCTTACACATGCACAGCTTTTGGTAGGTATTCCAAATTAAGATTCGAAATTTCATTTTTTTCGATCCACCCTAATAATCATTGCTGTATTAAACGACAATGACAGGAAAGCTTTATTTGACTTATACACAAAATATGTAAAAAGTATAGAAAATACACATAAAAAGCAATACGCAATTAATAGCAAATAAAATAAATAGCAAGTACGTAAGTAGACGGCTAGGGATGACAAGTTTTATTTATTTTTTTATTTATTTTTAAGTGTCATGGAAAAAAATATAGACGTTTTTATTTTCTATGACGACCTCGTTTTCTTATTAGGGCTTTAGTTGGGTTTTCAAAGACAGGGTAGGTTTGATTCTTTTTTAAACGGAAGGGAGGCGGCTGATTTTAGATCAGCCAATTGGCGGCATAGACTTAAATACGGCACTCAACTTATGTTAATATTTCTTGTTTGTTTATTTTATTTTTTAAATTCTTTACTTGAAATAATATAAAAAATGCATAAAGAGAGAGGAAAGACACAGTTGTGCATTTAACACTGTCAGAAAATTTCTACTCCTCTCTCTTTTTAGGGTTGGAGAGTGGAAATTAAAGTCAATAACAAACAATTCTGGTTGCCTGAATGATAGATAAATCAACTTTTACTACTTTACTTATATTAATGACAAGAGGGAAGAAAACGCGGAGACTTATATGAAAGGCAAAACTTGAAAAAGAAAAAGGACACTAAAGGATGGCACAACCCGCCCTAGATTTAGCTCTTGGGACTAAGAGGGCGAGATTCCCATACGTAGAGAGCAAGTTAGCAGAACTGCTCACTGTAGAATAAATTGCACAAGTATACTTTTTCCCAAAAACTCCTTACCTTTTAGCATCAAGCTTTAGAATTTCCATATAGCACGAGAGAAGTGATACATTATTATCGTGTCTAGAATCGAGATCGGGGTGTCTGGGTGAAAGACGGCTGCTCTAACCATTAAACCATTTATTTTACTCCTTGCATTGTTATTTTATAGTCAGAGCCTCAACAAAATGGGTTCCCGAAAACCGTACGTTTCGAGAGAGAGAAATGATCGGTTTTTACCAATAATGAGCTATTTAAAAAAAACTTCAAAAACCAAAATTCTTAATGCATGTATCTTGTCGCATAAATCCTTTCGAAGTTATGATTTTGCAATTATTTTTATTTATTTATTAATCAAAAATATCTTTTTTGAGAGTTTTTTTGATCAAAAATACTTTCTTAAAGGGGTTTTTTGACCAAAACAGCCCTTTCATATGCATAAACTACTGAATTTGAATTTGCATTTATGTCAAAACCAATGCCTATGGGGGTGTTCCCCCCCCCCCCCTTCGCTGCGCCATTGATTTCAGCGGAAAAGAATGTGTCCTCTTTTTCTCTGTGTCAGTACAAAAGCTCAAATGAGGATGGTCCCAGGGGCACCCCGATGGAGGTTACGGGAGATCACTGTGCGCCCCTAGGCAGGGACCGATTTACAGACTTGGGTGCCCGGGGGCACTGACAAATATGGTGCCCCCCCCCCCCCAAAAAAAAAAATATGAAGGTAATTTTTGGATGTTATTTTGACAGAATGAAAACTCTAAAATAAATTCCTGATTTTCATGTAAGAAAATTTTTTACAGTCGCAGATGGAGAAACAATGGTGGTTAAGGTAAATCATAATGTGCTTTCTGCGTTCCTTTGTTTTCTTGTAGTAAATTCTTCTATAATGTCCTTATAACCAAGTTTTGCGGTCAAACTTCCTTCTATTGATAATAGAGCTAATGACGATAATTTACTATCAGAAATAAGAGTACGCAAAGGACACTTAGTTCTCTTCAATAGCGAAAATGATCGTTCTCCACTACACAATTAGAGACCAGCAAAGTCAAAAACAATTTCAGGGCTGTATCTACATTGGCAAAAGTATCCATTTACCAAGTTTATGGATTTTTTTTAACTTTTCGGTCATTAAACTTTCTTTTCCGATGGTTGAACTATATGAATAAATTCATCAGGAAAAGATTCCTCCAAATCACATGAGTAAGATTTTTAAAGATCTTTTGCATTTTCTCGAATATTTTGCTTGTCGCATTCAAACAAGCAAGAAAATTTCTTTAATATGCCATCATAGGCTGACGTCATGAATTTTAGTTTTGTAATCAAATTATCACAGATTACATAAAAACAGGAAACCTTCAAACTTTGCTTAGAGTTTAATATGACTTCTTCACATTGTCCATCATAAAACTGTGATGGAGTGTTTTCTGTCTTTTTGCTCAAAAAAAAGAAGAAAATGATGACAAAAATTTGGTGCCCCCCTTTCCTTTGGTTTCCCAGGCCCGGGCCCCGAATGCCCCGCCGTAAATCAGTCCCTGCCCCTAGGTGGTACTTTCCTGTTACAGGTATGTCAGGGCTCAGTTTTAGCATTTTTCGCCAAACTGGTCAAACCAAAGAGCTTAGTGATACGTAAAATCGTTGAATTGCTGAAATTAAAAATTTAATAGTTAAGTTTTTAAATAAAGCAATCGATTAAAAAAAAACTAATTGTTGCATTACAATTTAAATTAATCCACCAAAAATATAAACTAACCCAATAAATAAATGGTATAAAATTTGGATGTGTCAGAAGGTCTATGTAACTGTTGGATCTGTTTCAGCATTGATGTATTTTGAATTCTATCTATATATCTATCTATATCTATATCTATCTATCTATCTATCTATATCTCTGTTGTATCGCGACAACGGGAGCTGTTGCTACGTTGTTGAAATTCATTTCTTAAGACTACGTTTAAATAACTGTTAGATCTGTTTTGGACTTGCAATTGCGGGGAGGCATACACAAATCCAAGAAATTTTCTCGGATGACTTTTCATCCAGAAGCTCACACTTCTTTGCATTGAAAAAGGTGTTCCTCCGAAACACGTGTCTGCAGTAATTTGCTATTTTGTGCTTCAAAACGTTGGTTAATTGATTATTTTCATTTGCGATGTTTTTCGCTGTCAAGGTGTTACTTTTGATGTATGCTCTCAGGATTTTTTTCCTAGTCGTAAGCATTTCCAATCCAAGTCGCAAAAAGTTGGTCACAACATTAAGTAATCTTTTAGTTTTTTAAATTCTATTTCTCTGTTAAAATACTTTACCCTTATTAAATTCATGACTTTTTCTCTGCTCTGTAAATGAAAGACTGCAACGGCAACCCATTTAGCTTGTTCAAAACTTGCTGTTGAAACCGCTTCCTTAAACAGAAAAGCAACCAGCATCGTCTTGAAGTAAGACTCAACTGTATTTTACTGTATTTTTACTCAACTGAGTGGTCTTACTCACAATTAAGAGCTATTAATTTTAAATCTGAAGAAGAACCTATCATTTGGAAACGCACTGGGCACACTCATAAACATTCTTCAGTAGTATTCAGAATGTGCTTCTCTTTAAACATGTAAATTCCGTCAAAACTCGAAAAATATTTTCGCGATTCCAATACCTTCCTTCTTCCATATAATTTAGGTAAGAAGAAAATATAAGAAAGTTTAAGATAAACTAAGAACTCATATTTAATTTGAAAAATGCAGCTTTTCCACACCATGATCATCCATTAGAGTGGTGACATGATCAGAAAATAAGTCAATTTTAAAAACTTTTGAATAAATTGGGATATTTGCTAGCAATATTAAACTCAGATTATTCAATGTGTTTTGTTTGAACATTTGCTGCTTTAATTTTTTTTCGAATTCACTTTTATCGAAAACTATTTTAGTGATTTTTCTTCTACTTTTGGCTCTGCTTCTACCAGTTTGGGTGTTATAAATTTATTATAGTTAAACATTTCTAAATTCACAAAATAAAGTGACATTTTATTTAAGGAATGTAATAAACAACGTTCCTAAATAATAATAATAAAATGTTTTTAGTTATAAACTCATTTTGTATTTATACCTAAAAATATATTTTTATAATATAACAAAAACAAGTTAAAACTTTATTGGCCCTTCCCCAAAATTTCGCACATTGGTGCAAATGTTCAGACATACACCAAGAAGCCCTGGGCTCTGCGCAGTTTTAAGGCTTATGACAACATGTAAGCCCCAAAATAGCAATATATGTATGCCAAAAAAATTGTTGGGGAGTTTCTTATAAAATAAATGTTGGCAGAGAAATATATAGACAGTTAGTTTCATTATTACATGATATTTTTGTCTCAAAAAAGTTTAATTATAAGTATTTCATTTTGTAAAAGGAACAAATTTATGGTGAAATTTTAAGTCTTTTGAGAGGTGTAAAAGAATTTTTTATTTTCACACTTCCTTCGGTAAGTAAAACTTTTAATTAAAGTTTAGTTCAGAAAAGTTGCGTTCATTTACTTTAACACATGAAAAATATATTTCATAGACTTCAACAATATTTTGAAACTTCCAACTAGTTGAAACTGCTTTGAAATATGATTAATAGTCAAGAAATACAATGTCAAGTGACTTGGATGCGATTACTGATGATGAACATATTTTTACTCGGCTGTTTAAATAACAAAAAGGAATAAAAATAATCCAATGAATTTTAAAATCTTCAATCTTACTTCTTGAAGGAGCTTCTGAACTTTTCTTCGTGTGATGAATGCGATTTTCTTCGATTATTTCTGTGAGAAAAGTTACATCAAAAAAGGTCGGTTTTATTAATTTCGTTACATTGCAAATATTCCTACATGAGCTGTGACATGTAGGAATTAATTCAAAACAGACTTCAAAGGAATTATTTTTTCCATTTTGGTGCTCAAATTTTCGTGGGTGTGGGTTCCTATTCCTATTCAGAGTCACAACTGACTACAACTGTATTTATGTCGAGGACTGCATACTAAGTGCCTTGCCTCCATTATTTTATATACCGATAGATGGCAACACCATCACCGGATCGAACAGTTAATAAGAATTTAGGACTAGTCCAGGAGCTAATAGCTACCTGGTGCTAGCACCCCCAGAGGTATCGTTTCACTTGGAGGACATTGAGACCACGAGCCTATTTAACGTCGCCCAGTCCCCTTTAATGACGACGGTGGGTCTTCGACCATCGAGGTTCGAACTCAGGACCCTCCGGCCCCGAATCCGACACTCTACCGATCGGGCTACCACGGCCGGGTGTGGGTTCTCCCCCAGAATTTTTTTGGAATTGTAGTCTTAAGAACGCAGTTTCAGACGGTCGCTGGTGATGCTACGGGGAGGAAAATTTCGGGGGGCCTTCTGCGGAAATTTTTAGAAACTGAACTCTTGAAAACGCCATTATAATCTATATTCGTTGAAGTTAGTGTAACGAAAAGAGTGGGACTTTCTGAAGTTGCCCCGATTGATTTAAAAAAAAAAAAAAATGAGCGAAATCCATCCCCCTCCGCCCAATTTTTCAAAATCCTAAAAACGCTGTTTCATACTACCTTCGATGATGTTACGGGCAGGGCGGTTATGGGATTCTACCCAAAAGTTACTTTGATATTAAAGTCCTGAAAACGAAGTTTTAAAGAGATATTCAGTGATACTAGGTGGAGGGATTTAAACGCTTTCCATCTTACATTTTCCGAAATTGTAGTTTTTTCATTTTCAGATTTCATACGGAAGCATTTGGACCCTCGTCCGAAATTGTTTCGTAAATTAAGTCTTAAAAGCGCGACTGTGGACCATACTTGGTAACGCACTTTCAAAATTGAAGCTCCATAAAAGCAATTTTAAACGATTTTCGATGCTTTCATAAGGCAACGCGTTTGGTAATTGTCCCCTGAAAATTTTTCGACATTGAAGCCCTGAAAATGAGGTTTGAGAAGCAATTTAATGGTTTTGGTGGGTGGAGGGGGGCTTGCGAAGTGTAGAATTTTGAAGATTTTCTTATTTTTGGACCAACTTAAAAAAAGGAGGAAAAAAAGAGGGGGCGAAAGAAATAGGAGATGTTGGACGTAATTTCCTGATCAATAGTCAGCAAGTTTTGAAAATTTTTATTTTAAGGTTCTTTTCAAAAACAATTCAGATTTTTTCCCAACATTAGGTAATCTTTGGAAAGGAAGGATTCAGGAATCCTCCCCTGAAAGGTAAAATGCAATTTCAAGTTATCTTTGAACACGTTTGGAGGTAAAGAGCGGTTTTAGGGATCTTCCTCCAAAATTTTTCAAAATTGAAATCTTAAAGGTACAATTTCAGACAATTTTCGGTAGTAACCTTAGTGAAAGGGTGGGGACCAAACAACTTAAGGGTGACTCCAAAAAAGTTTAGAAATTGATGTCCGTAAAACGCCTAAATAAATGCATTTTTAGGACATCAATTTCCATTATTACTCCAACGGAACAACTAAAACTTATTTTAAATTTCTTGCAGGGGACAAGAGTTAAGGGGAGAAATATTTTGAAGACCCTTTTCTTCAGACCGACTAGGAAGAAACAGAAAGAGAGGGAGACTTAATTTGCTAAGCAAAGCTGCATCTGTGAAAAAAAAATTAATTTAAAGATTTCTTCTTGAAAGAATTAAGATTTTTTCCCCCAACATTATTTGCTTTTCTTTTTGTAAAAATAACTTCGCTTTCCCAAGACACGTTCTTTCCTTGAGTAAAGGGCACAGATCCCCTGCCCCTTCTGAACACCACTCTGGTGCCTTCTAACGCAGAGTTCCCAAACTTTAACGATTCGCGAATTCTAATTCTTTGACGAATTAGAATTTTCTCACAGCATCCTAGTCTAGTGTTGTACAAATATTGTTACCATGGACATTTCGCGGAATGCAGTTCAGAAATCTCTGATCTAACGTACTATAATTACTATTAGCACTATCATATTTATTTAATCTTTTTTTTTTTTTTTTTTTTTGAAGCTGAGAGTTTGAAAATTACTTATGAGCAACTAAAACCAAAAATAACTACCTTCATTTTATGTTTTTCCCCAGATTTGGGGGTGCGTGGAACCCTTCAGCCCCTTCCTTATATACGTCCTTGCTCCTAACATCAATAAAGATCGTCTGAAATTGCCTTTTTGAAATTTTTTAGAACTTCAATTTGGAAAGATTGCCGACGCAGGTCTCTAAAGGGAGGGGCGATCGCCCCCCATCGCCCTTCTCTTACATCCGTCCTTGAAGGCAAGTGTGTCATGCATAAAGTGACTATTTGTTTTTTCTTGAAAACAGAACATTTACTAATTTTTGGAATCTGCACGCATATATATATTTAAGTGGCTTTTTCAATACCTTATAACAGAGAAAAACAGAAATGACACTTAAAAGAGAAGAATTAACGTAATTTTTTAATGTACAAATTTGCTTTAGTATGTTTGGTGCTGATTTTAAATAAGAATGAAATTATTTACGTAATTTCATACAACTTACTTTTTTTTAATCAACATTGCTTTTAGAACTATGATTTGCATTTGTGCTCTTTCGCTAGCTTACACATTAGTCGTAAGCGAAAGGGATTCCCCCCTCCCCCCCGTGTTGTGTGCGTTTTTGAATACAATTGTGTTTTATTTATTTTGATTTATATATATTGTTACAAATTCTGTAAATCGACGAGAGCTTCGGCTACCTTGTGATCTCGTCTTCGGTCGTCCTCCGGATGCGCCTGCATCGCCTGAGGAGTACATCCAGGATCTCCAGGCCCGGTTGGAAGACGTTCATAACTTCGCACGAGAGCGAATCAACATCGCGGCGGAGAAGATGAAGACCCGATACGACACAAGGTCTACTGGACATGAATTCAACGAAGGCGACAAGGTTTGGTTATGGAATCCCATCCGACGGAAAGGTCTGTCACCCAAATTGCAGTCGCATTGGGATGGACCCTACAAAGTCCTTAACCGACTAAATGACGTCGTAGTGAGGATCCAAAAATCACCTAATGCAAAACCTAGGGTTGTACATTATGATCGGTTAGCCCCATACTATGGCCATAGTTCATGAGTATTACGTAAGCAACCATGGTTGATGACATAAAAGTTGTAGATAATTTTTGCTTTTAATGTTTAGTAATATTTCTTGTTATTATTGTGTTTTCTGTATCTGTTAGTTATTAATTAATGTGTATATTTGTAAACTTGTGATAGAAGTTTGGCACCCTTTCTGGGGATTGTACTGCCCGGGACGTGCAGTCCTTAGGAAGGGGGCAATGTTACAAATTCTGTAAATAGTAATTATTGTAGGAACGTAACCTGTAAATAGTTTCCCGTAATGAATATACAACCCCTTTTTCATTCGGCTAAATTATACGACCCCTATTTTCTTTCTTTTCATTGATAACGGTCTACTACTTTACAGAAGCGTGTGGAATATTTGAGAAATTTCTTTTCGGTGTATTTAAGCCGTTAGCGATGGATAAACAGTTAGTTTCGATTGAGGATTTCGAACTGAGCGTGTGTATTTGCTCTGTTTATAGCGAGGCATTTCGCTGTGTTGTTTTCGTATTTGGAAGTAAATACGTGTGTAAACGTTGAGTTTACGGTGTTGTGTGATAATTGCTTAATTGCTGATGAATAATTTAGCAGCTGTTGAAGATCTTTCCTGTACATAGTGTAAATAAATTTCCTGTGTTTTTATCAAGAACTGTGTTTTCATTTCAAGAAAGTGGAAGTCGCACCGAATCCGTTACAATTTGGCGCCCAACGTGGGGCTACTTCAGGACTTTCTTGCAGTAAGTGTGACTTTGGACTTTTTTTTCATAAAGACTTTTTAAATTTGGACTTTATTTTTATGGTGATTACTCGCGCAATGGATGAACAATTTAAACAACTGCTTAATGCAATCAACTCTGTGAAGAGTGATATGGCGACTAACCAAGAACAGTTAAATAGTGATTTAACTGCTAAAATTACTACAAGTCAAGATGAAATAAAAAGTGACCTAACGTCGATGAAAACCATGATGGAGAATCAACTAACCGCCATGGGAGATAAAGTTGATGCTCTGGAAGAAAAATTTGATACTGTGGAAGAGCGTATCGCCAATGTGGAAAATAAGTTGGAAGAAGAAGACAAGAAATTTACTTCATTTAAAGAAGAAATAATTAAAGACATGGAAAGGAGATTGGCGACCGCGAAAAACAGCTCTGTACAGTTTTGCGCTCCCACATCTGTAGCTCGACCGTCCATTAAACTGGCCACATTTGATGGGAAAAGTTCGTGGCAAGTGTACAAGACCCAATTCATGATAGTGGCGGAAGCGAACGGATGGGACTCTGCTACCAAGGCCTGCCATCTTGCAGCATCCCTGAGAGGTGACGCAGCGGACATTCTCCAGACCCTTCCGGACAGCCAGCGCCTGGATTTCGCCGCCCTCACAGCTGCGTTGGAGCTTCGCTTCGGTGAGAAGTGCCAGAAAGATTTCAGCCGACTCCAGTTGAAGTCCCGTTTCCAGAAAACTGGGGAAACCCTGCAAGAGCTTGCGGCGGACATCGAGAGACTGTCTCATCTTGCTTTTTACGACTGCCCTGCGGATGTTCGAGACAACCTGGCACTCAACTACTACATCGACGGGGTTCGAGATCCGGAAATCCAGAAAGCTCTACGGATGGCGGATGTCAAAGACTTGAATTCTGCCGTTGTGTATGCGATGAGATACGAGGCCGCCCAAGAAGCAACCCGTGTGGATCGCCATCTAATCCGGACTCAGGAAGCTGATGAGTCTGATTCCAGGTCGTCCCACCTCGCTGAACTTGAGAGACAACTCGGTGACTTGACAAGACATTTGAGCAGCATAACAGCCCAAAAGAAACAAGAGCAGAAGTGCTGGAAATGCGGTAGTGAAGGACACCTGCGAAGGAGTTGTCCGGCTCGCCAAGCTACGCGAGGGAAGGAAATCACCACCACTAAAGCTCTGCAGATTTCCTCTTCTAGTAGTGGCAGTGATGGACTTTTCATTTACGCACATGTAAATGGGAACCCCTGCAGACTGATTGTTGACACTGGAGCCAATGTGACAATCATTAGGACAGATGTGGCTCGTGAATTTGGATTGAAACTGCTGTGGACATCGCCACGCGTAAGTCTCCAGACTGTGACAGGTGACAAAATTGAGATTGACGGTAAAGTGGACTTGGAAATAGTGTTTGGGAATGCCACCTACCATCATACGGCATTCGTCGCTAATATCACGGACCCCTTCATTCTCGGATTGGACTTTTTGAAGAAATATGACTTCACTCTCGACTTCAAGACTAATGAGCTGCACTCGATGAGAGAAGACATAGCCGTTTTCCCTGCAGAAAGTGATGTAAAATCCGCTCATCAAATAATAGCTCAAACAGATTTATCGATTCCCTCAAGGTCAGAATCATTAATACCTGGCTCCCTTGAAGAAAGCAATAGTTTTCGATTTGGACTCATTGAATACCCTAACCTAAGCAATAGCCTAAAAGGAGTACTGGTAGCATCTACGCTTGTGGACCTTTCTAAGGATGTAATTCCTGTGAGAGTCGCCAACGTGAGTGAAAGGCCAAGGAATATCCGAAAAGGTGAAGTGTTGGCAACTTGTACTCCAGTAAACTGCATCATTAGAAGAATCAATTCCCCCGAGACTGTGTCTTCTGAGTCCTTGACATCGAAGTTAATTGGGAGTGCACCCTTATCGAAGGATCAAAGAACTGCTGCGGAACAATTGGTGGACGACTTCAAGCATCTGTTTTCATCTACATCGGAGGATGTTGGCCGTACGAATTTAACGCAGCATAGGATTTACACTGGAGAACACCCCCCTATTAAACAGCATCCAAGACGACTACCGTTCGCTAAGAAGGAAGAGGTTGAAACCCTCCTGAAAGAGATGAAGGAGAATGATGTAATCGAACCTTCATCCAGTCCTTGGGCCTCTCCCATCGTCTTGGTCCGAAAGAAAGATGACTCCACCAGATTTTGTGTCGATTACCGACGACTGAATGAAATCACCAAGAAAGACAGTTACCCTCTTCCACGGATAGACGATACCTTGGACACTCTTTCCGGACACAAGTGGTTTTCGACCCTGGACTTGAAGAGCGGCTACTGGCAGGTTGAGATACACCCTGAGGACCGAGAGAAGACAGCGTTTACAACTGGACAAGGCTTATGGCAGTTTAAAGTGATGCCCTTCGGCCTCTGCAATGCACCAGCTACGTTCGAGCGTCTTATGGAGACAGTGTTAAGAGGACTCTCTTACGAATCCTGTCTGGTCTACTTAGACGATATCATCATCGTGGGACGCAGCTTCGAAGAACATCTGGCAAATCTTAGGAAGGTGCTGCAAAAGCTTAAGGAAGCCAATCTGAAGTTAAGCCCGTCCAAATGTAATTTGTTCCGCCGGGAAGTGAACTACCTTGGTCACATCATCTCTTCTGAGGGTGTGCAAACCGATCCAGAGAAGGTATCTGCGGTCAGGAGTTGGAGTCGTCCCGAAAACATCCATCAGTTGCGAAGTTTCCTGGGGCTCTGCACGTACTACAGGAAGTTTGTGAAGGGTTTTTCCAACATTGCACGACCTTTGCATAAGCTGACGGAGAGCAAGCAAAAGTTTGAATGGTCCAAAGAATGCGAAGATGCATTTCTACGACTGAAGGAGGCTTTAACATCAACGCCTATCCTCGCCTATCCTCAGCCTGAAAAATCCTTCATCCTGGACACTGATGCGAGCAACGAGGGAATTGGAGCTGTTTTATCCCAAGAAATTGACGGAAATGAACATGTCATCGCTTACTGGAGCAAATGCTTATCAAAGTCGGAGCGAAATTACTGCGTCACCAGAAAGGAGTTACTGGCCATAGTGAAAGCTATAGAACACTTCCATCATTACCTCTACGGCCGAAAATTTCTGCTTCGGACAGATCATGCCTCGTTAACTTGGCTTTTGAACTTCAAGAATCCAGAAGGCCAGATAGCCAGATGGATACAGCGGCTCCAGGAATATGACATGGAGATCAAGCATCGAAAAGGGTTATCTCACGGTAATGCTGACGCTTTATCAAGGAGACCCTGTCCTGAGAACTGCCACTATTGTTCCCGAATCGAGAAACAGTATGGAACGACTAGCCCTACTGCCTATCAGGTGACAGTGACTCCAACATCATCAGAACCTGATCCATGGAGTGATGACCAAGTTCGAAAAGACCAACTTGAAGACCCCGACATAAAACCAATTTTAGAGTTCATGGAAAGTGACAGTCGACGCCCTAGCTGGCAGGACGTTTCCATCTTCAGTCCTGCAACAAAAAGATACTGGGCTTTATGGAACTCACTCCATTTACGGAACGGCGTGCTACACCGGAAATGGGAATCTGACGACGGCAAGACATCTAGGTGGCAGTTACTACTTCCTCGATCCAGGATTTCAGATGTTCTGAAAGAAATACATAGTAGTGCGACTGGAGGACATTTTGGTGTCTTGAAAACTCTCAATAAAGTTCGGGAGCGCTTCTTCTGGAGCAAGGCGAAGGATGACGTGGAGAAGTGGTGCCATTCTTGTGACGCCTGTGCTGCTCGTAAAGGACCGAAGAAGAGAAGCAGAGGGAAGCTACATCTGTACAACGTTGGAGCTCCTTTCGAACGAATTGGGATCGACATCCTGGGTCCTCTACCAAGAACTGCTGATGGGAACAAATACATTCTTGTTTCCATCGACTACTTCACCAAATGGCCGGAAGCATATCCCATTCCAGATCAAGAAGCTACCACCGTAGCAGAGACTCTAGTCCAACATTGGATCTCGAGATATGGAACACCTTTGCAGATTCATTCCGATCAAGGGAGGAATTTCATCTCTGCTGTGTTTAAGGGCCTATGTCAAATTCTCGGAATTGAGAAAACTAGGACAACACCACTACACCCACAATCGGACGGCATGGTGGAGAGATTTAACCGCACAATTTTAAATAATCTCTCGCTTATGGTCTCCAGAAATCAACAGGATTGGGACAAGAAGCTACCTTTGTTCCTGCTGGCCTACCGCAGTGCTGTCCACGAGACTACCGGATATGCCCCATCTCAGATGCTCTTCGGACGAGAGCTTCGGCTACCTTGTGATCTCGTCTTCGGTCGTCCTCCGGATGCGCCTGCATCGCCTGAGGAGTACATCCAGGATCTCCAGGCCCGGTTGGAAGACGTTCATAACTTCGCACGAGAGGGAATCAACATCGCGGCGGAGAAGATGAAGACCCGATACGACACAAGGTCTACTGGACATGAATTCAATGAAGGCGACAAGGTTTGGTTATGGAATCCCATCCGACGGAAAGGTCTGTCACCCAAATTGCAGTCGCATTGGGATGGACCCTACAAAGTCCTTAACCGACTAAATGACGTCGTAGTGAGGATCCAAAAATCACCTAATGCAAAACCTAGGGTTGTACATTATGATCGGTTAGCCCCATACTATGGCCATAGTTCATGAGTATTACGTAAGCAACCATGGTTGATGACATAAAAGTTGTAGATAATTTTTGCTTTAAATGTTTAGTAATATTTCTTGTTATTATTGTGTTTTCTGTATCTGTTAGTTATTAATTAATGTGTATATTTGTAAACTTGTGATAGAAGTTTGGCACCCTTTCTGGGGATTGTACTGCCCGGGACGTGCAGTCCTTAGGAAGGGGGCAATGTTACAAATTCTGTAAATAGTAATTATTGTAGGAACGTAACCTGTAAATAGTTTCCCATAATGAATATACAACCCCTTTTTCATTCGGCTAAATTATACGACCCCTATTTTCTTTCTTTTCATTGATAACGGTCTACTACTTTACAGAAGCGTGTGGAATATTTGAGAAATTTCTTTTCGGTGTATTTAAGCCGTTAGCGATGGATAAACAGTTAGTTTCGATTGATATTTCGAACTGATAGCATTTTGCTCTGTTTATAGCGAGGCATTTCGCTGTGTTGTTTTCGTATTTGGAAGTAAATACGTGTGTAAACGTTGAGTTTACGGTGTTGTGTGATAATTGCTTAATTGCTGATGAATAATTTAGCAGCTGTTGAAGATCTTTCCTGTACATAGTGTAAATAAATTTCCTGTGTTTTTATCAAGAACTGTGTTTTCATTTCAAGAAAGTGGAAGTCGCACCGAATCCGTTACAATATAAAGGCATTTGATCACATTTCAACTTTCGAACATAGTTTAGAAGTGTTCATGACTTTAATTTGTCTGTTCGTGCACTAACTTTCTTATATTCACACTTGGATTGCTCAGTAATTAATATGTTGTTGACAACTTTTACTGCATGATCCGTACCGAAATAAACAGGGAAGGTATTTATCAATCATTTGCCGGAACAACCAGAAATATTAGGTAACATTAGATTAGAATCATGGGAAAATAAAAGCGTTTCATAAACGTTTAAAATTTTAATTGAGCGTAACATATCAATACTTATTATGAGATTCTATATTTGAGTATCCTTATGCGTACAAGATAAATACTAATTTAAAAGAATGTCAAGTTTTCCGTCAGATTAAAAGTAAAATGAGTAGATAACTACACTCGCTTCATGCAATAACGCCTAAGAAAGATACATTAACCAAAACACGAATTTTTGTGCCGATTATCAAACCTCCCTCAAACTCGCTTAACTGTGAGAAACTCTTTCTAACTCGTCTACCTGCAATCCTTCATTTATTTAGGTTCTCCGACAATCTGAAGGTAATCGTAACATTTATAAATCTTAAATTATGCACTGGTTTTTACAGCACTTTTCCCGATTTCACCGATATTGAAAACGGACATGCGCATTGACACCAAACTTGGATCATTTGCATATCAGATGTCACTCTCCTTATATGCAAAATTTTGCAATTGTACCTTTCTTCTTTCTTGAGGCGCTATTTTCAATGTTCCTGAGTGTATATGTAATTGAAATATTGCATATAAAGGTTTATTTCAATGACATAAGTCTTGGTAGTCAGCTACGGAATGCTTATGAAACTTTCCGGTAGATGTTCATCATTCACTTAAATAGAGTATTAGTTTTCAATCCACGATATAATATTAAAATCTGTTTGCGTCCGTTTGTCTGTCTGTCTGTCTGAAGATCGATCTTCTCGAGAACCGCTGCAAATCGAGAGTCTCATAATTGTGCGACTTTAATTAGCGGAGATATTAATTAAAACGTTAATTAACATAACGTTATTCAGGCATTTTTATTTCTTTCCTGTTGCCATTTTGCATATGGGTGAGCAAGTAAAATTTTAATAATAGTTTTAAAAGAAATTTTTTTGGCTGCTGTCCAAATTCTCAAACAACGTTTCCATCTAGAATTTCATTTTAAATTAGTTTAAAATTGGTTGCTCTATTCGGAAATAGCCTTTATTTTATCGTCTGTCCTTTTTTTTTTTCTTTTTTACATTCAACGTTCTTAACTCTTTTCAGCATACCCTTACGTTCGACGAGCACGACCGGTTAGTTAATCACGTGACAGCTAATGATCACATGTTCCAATCAACCAATCAGCTGCTTAGAATGGTAACCGATGCGGTAACCGGTCGATCATAGAATGCTGCGGTTAGTAACCAGTTACTTATCGGTTGACCGGTGAGGTTTGTCGAACGCAAGGTATGAAAGTTGTTTCTTTAGCTATGTTTATTGATTGTAGTGTAAGTTTATCATTCACCGGGCTCATATTTTGGTACATTTAGAATGTGCGACTAATTATGTTCACTTTGTTGGATTTTCCCGGTCATATGGAAGAGTTTTTGAATTGTAATAAGTCTCTTTTTCCTTCCTGTTTCTATTTTTGAAATACAGTTTTTATCGTTAAAAGAACATTCTGCCTTAGCCCTGGCTATAGGGTGGTAACTTACTGAATGTTAAGATTGTTTGCATTTCTTTAAGTGAAACAGAGTTGAACAAATGAGATTGTTTTTAAGGATTTTAACTAAAGCTAAATTGGAATCTGATGAATTGATATTAAATTAGTGCTTATTGGTATTTATTAATACTTGGTGCTTTAGTTTCACGTAATCAAATACACAGTATGTGTCATTTTATGTAAAAAGCTGATTGTAATTGTACATAAATATTTCAGATATCGTCTATCAGATGTAATTCATTTTAACGTAAGCACAGATTATAGTTGAGAATGCATATATTTTCATCTTTTGTGCTAATTGAAAATACTCGTAACTTGTATCATTGATAACTGTGATCAACGTTAAAGAGATTTTTGCCAAAAAGTATGCTCTACTGGTGTTTTGCAAACCTTGCATTACGCGTATTTATTTGCTCCATAGTGCTTTAGAAACTGATGTCAGAGTAATACAAAAGCATCAATTGGACATCTCTTTCATTTTTTAAGTAGCCCGTGCAATGCCGTGCATGCAGCTAGTATCTATATTAAATTTGGTGTCTATGCATAAAGTAGTCATCTAAGCTCTAATATTTTAAGGGGCATGAAAATTTTACGGATCATATCTGCCACTGAAATATACCATTATATGCTATATTTCTCAAAATAGGAAAGTTGCAAAGAATTAGACCCTCAACATTGGATTTAGCACCCTCACTTTACACAAGAATCATGTTTCAATTTTCTGGGATAAGTTCATCCCGTGCTCTCATAAAAGTTAGTTTTGAACAGAAAGCTTGAAAATTACCTGCTATTTGACTATAGCTATTGATATTTTGAAATTGTAAGTCTTCATTACACCATTATCAACTATGAAAGGAGGAAAGAAATATGGAATCTATGACTTAAAACAGCTACACAGTAATCAGCAAAACATTTTATTCAATATATCACAGATTTTTAAAATTTTAGTTGTTTCAGATCAATGCATCATCATTTGCATCAGACATGACCATACACTTTCAGCTTACGGAGTATTTCCAGCAACAATTAAAAAATCAAAACTTTAAATCATAGAGCATTGTGAACTCATACAGTAAGTATACATTACTGTATATTAAAATACTAGTTAAAAACTTGAAAATTGTTCATACCTGACATGGCGATTTCTTCCATACCAAAAATAAAATCCAAGGAAAATAACAAGAGTAAAAACTAATGCTATACCAACATATAAGATAATATAATAATTTGTTGGTGAAGATGCTGCATTATTACAAACATACACAGATGCATTAACATTAGTCATGCAATAATAGTACTCATCATGACTACTACAAGCAATGGAACACATTTGAGCAGTTTTACAATGGGAATCACAAGGATAAGTCTCTTTTCCTGCAGTGGAAAATTTATAAAAAGCTTCATACAAATCTGGATTTTCTTTCAGTTTTTCATAAACATTTACTAATGAATTAGTTGATAAATCAGGAACTTTGTAGAAATCAGTGAACTTGTACAGCAGTTCATAGACAGAAGTGCTTTCCTAAAATAAATAAAAATAATAAAATAATGTTATTCATGCTTAGCACTTGCTGGTTGCAAGTCACTAATTTCAGCAATTGGAAATTATACAAAATCAGGCTATGAGGCTTATTACAGGAGGTGTTAAATCCACTCCAATTGATTCCATGCTGTTGTTAACAAAAAATAGGTCTATTAAAACAATTTTTGAAGAAAAGTATTTTACTTTATGAAAAACTAATTTGGATTGGAGATCCTTACTGGGTTAACTATCAAATCCATGCTAGAAATCTTAAAACAAAATGCGAATTTATTCAAAAAGTTTTGGATATTTTGCAAGGGGGTGAGTCACATGAAAATTCACAGATGATTACGAAACCCATAAACCCCTCAGAGATCTACGAAGATGAGTTTAATCTGAATCTTGTAAACAAAATATACAAGAAGGATATGGCTCGGATGTCCTCAGGTGTTTTGCCTTGGAGCTAATTCATACTGAATATCCTGAAGATAATTGGCTATATATGAATATGGATGGGTCCTGTTCTGTAAGCTATGTGGCTGCAGGTTCTGGCGTCTTTTCCAAACTCTTCTCTTTTCTCCTTCTGCGGGAAAAAAGAGAACGGTCTTTGATGAAGAGGTAGAGGCCATCCGTATTGCATTGGAGCAACTCCTGGACTTCCTACACGAATTTGAAAAGGTTGCTATACTCTGACTTGCAGGCAGCCATACAGGCCATTGGTTCTGCCAGGGCTCCTATATCTGTTGAGGTCCTGCAGGGCTGAGAGTTGATGCGCCATATCAATCGGATCAAGTTACAATGGATTCCTGGCATTTAGGAAAACAATCAGGCAGACCTTCTCGCACGTAAAGGTGCACTTCTACAGCAAACAAATGTTGCTGGGCTGTCTTTTCACCTAAAAAAGGTCTTCTGGAAACAAGTTTTGAAGTTTAAATTTGAGGTCCAACTGCAAGATTGGTTTCAATCTAAGACCTGGACAGGCGAAAATCTTGCTAACATACCCGATTGCCCTTGACAAGAGGCACTATCACTGGTCCCATTGGTGACAGGCCATGACTGTCTGAGTGAACATCTCCATAGAATTGATATTTTTGACTCCCCTCTTTGTTCATTATTAATTTTTGGAGAACCATTTAATAGAGCTCATCTGCGTCGTTACAGGGCTCTTTGCAGCTCCACCGACTCCGAGACAACCTTGTATTGGAGAGCCAGAGAATGCCTAAGGCAATGATTTTGGTCAATTTTTGTTAACTAATTCACTGTTCTACATGTTTTAATGTTTTTGTTCTATTAGTGTAACCTGCCTTGCCATTAGAAATAAAAATGATTAGAACTTTTATAGTTACATAGATGTCAAAATTCGTCATTAAGATAATACAGCATAATTACAACAGCAGCTAAAGCTGAGTGCCCCAAAGTAACAAATGTATAATAAGAAACTTTAAAATATTAAAATGAAAACTCATTGAGATAGAAAGACAAATTATAAAGGGTTAAATAAGTAAACTCTAAGGGTTAACTGTAAACTGTAAGGGGTTAACTGTAAGGGTAAACAGTAAGGTTAACTGTAAGGGTTGTTTAAAACCATACAGAAAGGAAATGTAAAGTACAAAACAAATAAAATTTATTTTTGAATTACCACAAATTAGCATTCAAATGAACTGAACCAAAGTAAAAACACAACACCATTTCAAAAACACTATTTGCTTTAAACTTTACTCAGGACCTAAGAACATTTCAATCTACTTTTAAAAAAGACATAGAGTCAAGTAGAGACATATATAAGGTTATTTTACCAAAAAAAAAATACATTAGTAAATGTTGTCAGTTTCCATACCTAGAAAGGGAATATTATCAAAATTGAAAAATAGCCCCCAAAATTGCTCAAATGAACCATAACAGGGGTAAATTTAAACACTCAAAAACAGTAAAACCCACTTTTACAATAATTTTCAGCAAAATAAACCACATAACTATTCATCAATACAAAAATGATTTCATTTACCTCTGTCTTGTTAATGCTATTGAGTTTTGTCAGATTCAAAAAGAATTGGTCATAATCCTTCAGCTGTCCATCTTGGTGAGAATAATACATAAGGCGAACAGAAGGATTTACAGGAACACTAGAATTATCACCACTGTCATGATACCATGGAGTAACAGATGATGCCAAAAGCGATGAACTCAAAAAGACACCTTTAAGGGAAATTTAAAGCATAAGGAAAACAGTTTATGCAAAAAAAAATCCAAATTTGAATAACAAATTTATCAAAGGTCATACTGGCCTATGAAAATGAATGAAATAGAGAATAGTACTCTCACTAAAAGTAGAATATAGTCTAGTCCCGACTTACCTGAGGGACGCGTTCCAAGACTCCTCGCGTAATTCGAAATTTTGTGCTGTGGAAAAATGTACGTATACAATTTTTTTTTTTTTAGAAACATAACAAATGCTTCTAGACACTGCTAAACAGCCCTTAAACTGCTTTAAAGTGTTCCTCAACTATACATTACATTTTCTTACATAAAGACTTCTACTGTTTTTTAAACAATAAAATAAGCCATTATATTCAACATAAAATATTTTAAGTCATAGTACTGTACAATAGACACAGTAATAATATTTATGAGTATGGAAAATAAAGATAGTGATGATTTATGCTCCATGAGCAGATCGTTCTTCTTTTCAAAAACAATTTTTAAATACGATTGCTTCACCTTCTCTCTTCTATAACCTCTCTTCCTGATCTCTTCAATCCACAGTGTAAGAGCAGCTTCCATTTTCATAATTCATATTAACTTTTCTTAGACACTACTCTGCAAACTTCAATACTGAAACTAAGTTCTGAACTATTAAGGATATCTTTTTTTTTTTTTTTTTTGACTTTTTAATTGTACTATGGAAGATTCACTCATATTTATTGTCGTGCTACCGTTGACATTTTGTAGTTGTCCAATCATATCGAAAATCCTTACCTTTTGTTTTTTGGCAGAAACTTTCTTTTTCCTTTCATTTTCAAACTTTGAATGAAACAGCGCACTAAGGTGTCAATATATTTCATAAGCTTTAATAATTAGAATGAAAAAAATATAATTGAAAGATTCTGAGTGGTTATGCACTAACAACGTAATACGTAAACTAGTTTAGTGCACTGTCAGTGATGCTAAAGGAATGTAATAACATTCACGAAATCAATATTTAGTTGCCAATTACGAAGCGATACTTCCTTTCAAAAACATTCGTGTTGTCAAAGAGGAGTTCGTATTAGCTCTAAAATTCGTTACTCGTGAAAAATTGGCATTATAGTCCTTTCGCGTAAGTCGAATCACGTTGTAGCGGGAGTCGACTGTACCAGGAATAAAGGATTTGAAAGAACAATTCCATAGAAGAATATGTGACCTCAATGAAAGAAAAAAAATCTCGGGTGACATGTTCTAACTATACATGGGAAAATGTCCATTACATGCATATTTCATTATTAGTAACCTCATGTTCACATGGCAATGAATTGGAAATACAATACTAAAAAAAATCTCATCTCCTCCTCTAAATAAACAAGGCTCTATATTTCCTCATTTAAATATGAAACATTGTTGAAAACATGGCTCTTCAAAGGTATGTTGAAAACAATTGAATCTTTCATTTCAAACCTGTCAAGTGCAATTTTTTTAGTTTCCAGAAAACTAAAAAACTTTCTAATTTTAAAATAAGTAAAGGTTTTGGCGTAAAAAAAAATTAAAGGTGTTTCTTACTGTGTAGCAAAAACAAATAATGCTTGAGGTTTCTCCTTTTTTTTTTTTTTTTTGCAAAAATGCTTTTAGTTTTTGAATTTGATGGGTTTCTGCAATAGAATAAAACTTTTTTCTTAAAAAAAGTTTTTGGCTCCAATATTAATTTTGAAAAGCTGTTGTAGGTTGTAAGTTAAAAAAAAGCATATTATCTTTATGTATAAATTTATTAAACTTCAAAGAAAAAGTTGAAATATCAGTTAAATGAGAAATGTATTATGAAGAAATAATCGAAGACCAACGAGACAACATAAAACATATCATTTATGCATATTGGTCAAGCCTAATGTTTGAGTTTTTATTCTACTCATTTTCATACACTAGATCGATGTTTCAGGCAGCTTGGGTCGTAGGCCACCGGAGGATTTCATCAAAAAGATATTCATACCCTGTAGTATATTTCGCTAACTTCTTTAGGTCATTGTTTTTTTTTCCCCGGCATTGATCTCTATCTCTCCAGATGGATATGTGATCACTGTTGGGAGCTCTGGAACTGTAGAATATTTTTTGAATATGAATGTTGAGGAGGTTAAACCATCAATCAACTGCTTAGCAACCACTTTTCCTTGGTATCCTTGAAATAAAACTCTTTGCAAGTGGATACTTTAAAAGGAATCCTATTTTTCTTTTGAATTCCTCTCTCAGAAGTTTCATAGTTTAAAAACAAAACAAAATGAACACGAAATTTGTGGCAAAAAGCTGCCGTGTGATTTCACTTGACGGGTTTGTGCAAGAAACAAAGATTTCAATAAAAGAGAAGACAAAATAAAACCTGTAAAAGCCCTCCCAAAGGCTTGATATTTGACTTTTTTTGCATCAGGCAGTGTGCCTGAATTTGGCCATTCATACTCTACAATAATGTCATTTTTGAAAAAAATGTCAGTTGACTGATTTTATGAAATAAACGATTCTCCCAGATATGTGTATTCATCTTTAACTGAACTCTAGAGCTCTTTATGATTGTTTTCTATGAACTTTAACCAATGATCTTATGAGAGACATTTCAGTTATCTTTTATTCAGGGTATTTTGAAGAAACTGGAAAAAATAAACAGACTTCTTATTTTTTCAACTGTTCAGTATTTAAGGAGACATTTAAATATTTTTCTCAAATTATTGATAACAGTTTCAATGTTTTAGAAATAACTGCTCCATTTTTTCTTGCTTGAAAGGGGAAATTTTTCTTTTACACAAAATTGTGACTTTTTTAATAAATTTGTAAAAATGTTTCGCCTGCCTTGTAACTTTCCAGTTAATAAGAAAAAAAAGGATTTTGTTTCTCAATTGTAATTAATAGAGTCAGGTGGGGTGGATTGTGTAGTTTATTAATCTTTGAGTTACAGAAAAAAAAAATCCCCAATTTTTAAAAAAATAAAACACCCATGGTATTTACAATACTTTGACTTTATTTTGGATCGAGAAAAAACTGAACCGAAACAGTCAGTTTAGTGCCAGCCTTCTTGAAAGTTACATTGTAAAAATCAAAACTAACTCATATCTTTGAACTTTGTTTTCAGAATTTTGTTTGAATTTAGATAGTATTCTATTGCTGTTATTTTCAGTTAAAGAAGTCTCCTTTGTCAACTGAAGAAGTCAGAAAAGAAAAAGTCCATACATTTTAAGAAATATATTAAATTTTTTTAAGTGGGGTGGAATGGGTATAATATTAGGCTTAATGACATAGGCTGTCAAATTAACATTTTTTCTCATTAAAAGTTTTTCTCTGAAGTAAGTTGTTCATTTTATCAAAAGTTTTATGTTCTGAAATCCTTATGTTATGGAGTTGCTTATGGTTGCACTAAATCTGGTTGGATGGAAGACACAATCTTTGAAGAATGGTTCAAACTTTTCACAAGGTTCTGATATATGAAACCGTAAAGCATGCTATTGATAATGAGATTATTATATGCCTACCGCTTAATATGAGTCATGCCCTGCAAGCAGAGGCGCACACAGGAATTTTGCAGAGGGTCTAAGGTCGAAAGTGGGATCCTATATCATACCCCATTACGCTGTCAAACATACTGATTTTATCGGTTTCCGAGAACGAAAAACAGTAAAAAATAAACTCTTGAATAAGTAATTAGCATTATTTAATGAAATACACTTAAGTAACCAGAGAGCAAAATAATTTACGCGTTTACATTTCTCATAATTAAAAAATGGATTCAAGTTCATATAATCCTCTTTCAATCTGAAACTACAAAACTAAAAACATGGTTATTACAGTTTATAATCAACACATGGTTATTTATAATCACCATTTCGCTTCTAAAAGGCAATTCGTTGTTGGGAAAGTGCACAATATTTTAAAAGATGTTTTTACATGAGGATTTTTTTTTTTTAATTTATTAGAACTGAAATTATTGTTGCTTTTGTTTGAAATTATTCCACGTACCAAATACAGAGAATTGAAATGAATCGGGGGGAAAAAGCAAGAGCTATGGGAGGGGTACGGACCCCCTGGACCCCTCCCTTGTGTGCACCACTGCCTGCAACCACTAGACAAACCCAGAGCTGACTAAATAAATTGAAAACCAGTCGGATCAAACTTTCATTCCACTAAGCTTATGTACAAGTACAATATCTACAGGAGACTGGGTGCTAGTTGAATACATTGCTGAGAAATTTAAAAAGTATTTTATTTCTCAAATTCTAGAATCTTTGAATACTTGTGATATACTTTGAATACTTGTGTTGTAAAAATTCTTAAGAAATCTTTGACGGGAAATTTTTGCACCTTCTCTAATAATGCGAAAATGAAGATTGAGAAGAACAGATCATCAAAAAACTAAGTCAGCCAATCCTTAATAATCCTGGACATTATCCCTTTAATTGCAATGAAATTACAGACTATATTGTTCAACAGATATTTACCCTTATATTAATATCTTTTTGTGAAAAAATAATAAATTCATGTTTTCGCTATAAAATTTAATTTAAAATAATATTACGCATTTAACCCCACCCCATGGGGTGGAAATGGGTATAAAAACTGACAATGAATTAATAGCTTTTTCACTAAACAATAAAATTATTTCAGTAATTATAACTATGTATGTGTGAAGTATATTGTTGAAATGTAAAAACTCATTTATGGTTTTTTAATTGTTAGATATCAGTTTTAAATAATTTGACAATCATTTCAAAAATAAGCGTTTTATACCCATTCCACCCCACCTGACCCTATGCATTCATTGATGATATTTGTTTCATAAATACTTTGTAACTTCGACCCGGCAGTCGACACATTTCCATTATTTATTTTAATTTATTTAAATCTGATATGTTTCTAAATGTACTGTAAGTTTGAAAATGATTCTTTCATGAAAATGAACGCTTTCAAGGAAAGAAAATTGAAACATGCCCTATTTGCTTAATAAAGTCAAGTAGCATGTGAATGTGCCCCCTTAATACCAAGCCAAGGTTTATGAAGCCATCATCTTCATAAGAAAATTTGATGAACAGAAAATTTACTTATAATATACAGTAGAAATTTAGATTATTTAAAAAGCTAAACCAAGGGACTCCAAACTTTTTGGTCAAAGGGTCATATCTGAAAATTTCTCATGACTTGCGGTCCAATACTCATTAACCCCCCCCCCCCTCCCCCACCATAGATAGAGCTAGCTAATCATACAAATTACAATTCAGAATCAGGGGCATATTTGGGTGATAGAACTAACGAAATGTGCAAAAGGTACATTTTTAATTAAGTGCTGTTACAGCATTCATAGAACTTAAAAATAAGTTTTCAATTTTAATTCAAATCTTAAGTTTTCCACCAGATGTTAGAAAACTGAACACGGGAAGTAAATCAATTTTCTCTACTAGCATCCCACTTAACAACCGATAATGACTGGGCTAAAAGATTAAATAATCAAAATTACATAAAAATGTATTCCAAATAGGTTCATTTCAGTAGCCACCAGATTCATGACATTATTTTTCTTTAACTAATCATCATTAGTTATTGTGAAAAAATATCAGTCATTAACAGGATTCAAAAATATCATGATATTTTTGAAAATATCCGATATTTTGATATATATCAGATGTTTTGATATACATCTGATGCTTTTAATTAGAACAAACTAAAGCCTTCAAAATAGTAAATGCATCCTCAAATCACTCTTTATTTTCTTATATTACAATTGCAATATGTTGACTAAAAATTAATGTTTCTTTCATTATTTATATCTAATATTTCATTTTACATTTCTATCAATTTTAATGGAGTTAATTTAGCATTAGCTGTTTTACTCTTTTTTTTTCTGTTTACAGTGATATGAATCAGAAATAAATAATATGTATTACTCGAACCACAGCCATAAGACATTCTTGTTTTCTGAGCAAAGTTTAATACAGTCGAGCCTCCATATATCGAACTTCCACATATCGAAATTTTCTATATATCGAAATCCCAGCAAATTTCTATGTTCATTACACAGAAAAATTGTTTCTATATATCGAAAAAATTTCTATATATCGAATTTTTTTTCGAGACATTCGTAGCTTTTTTTTCCTCTTTAGACTGTTTGTCTCATGAAAAATAAAGGTTAGGGAAGAAAATTATGTTCACTAAAGGTTGCTACGAAACTCAAAAGCAATCTGGGGTTGAGGGGAGTGTAGGTAGGTCGTTGTTTCGTTCCAGAATTCTTAAATTCCCTCAAGTTTATTTCAAATATCTTAGTTGTAACCAGTAACATTGTAAAATCAGTTTCAAGTCATCCCTTTTGTCTGTTGATTATTGTTCCTAGTTGTTTTAGCTGCAGTAAAAATAATTCAAGTTAAGTAGATTAATTTTGTACTTTTCTCTCGATTTGTCAAAACGAGAATCCCTTAATCTTGCGGATCAAGTTGAATTGACAAAGAATGAAGATGTATGAAGGCGCAAAAATGTAATTTCTGTTATTTTTTAATTAATTTTCAATTAATCCGATGCTCGTATAAATTAGAAATTAGGTTTCATACACGAAAATTAGCTTTAATTTTAATGTTTTAGGAGATTTTTAGGATAAAATAAGATCGTTTCTATATATCGAAATTTCTATATATCGAATTTTTTCCGGCAATTTGCTACTTCGATATATGGAGGTCCGACTGTATTTACTTAGGCAGTTTTAATATGAATTAAAATTGTTACATTACTAATAATTTTATGAACATAAAATACAAGTAAAAATGGAATATTATATTACTTTGTTATATTAATGATGTATTTATACATCATAAAAATATAGATAACTTTTTGGTTATTTTTAATAATAAATGAACAATATTACTATGATTAATATACTTTTTATATTGAAAATACCATGGTGGAAAAAATATCCAAAATATCATATTTTCAAAATAAATATTGAATATATATCGTGATATATATCATGATATTTATCGACTAATATATATTGGTGAACCCTGGTCATTAACTGTTAGAAACATTTTGCAAAACCTTACTAATCCCTTATTGACTTAGGACTCTTCTCCAATATATTTTTCCCGTAGGGAAGAATCGTAGGGGTCAGAGGAAATGGGACAACACTGCAGTGTGACGAAATAAAACATTAAAAATTATTTCCTGCTTGTTCAGTAGGTGTAGCAGCTTTAGACTCTCGCTTCTACATTTACTGGATGAGCTTGACAGGCTTTTTCACATTTATCTTGGAATAACTGCAGCACTGTCCCACTCCTCCCATGATTATAACTAGTTAAAAGCTTGTCCACTATAGTGAGCCATAGTTTGGAGACAGATGAGCTAGAACAATGATTACAGCAAATCAAGGAGATAGACCATGTTGTCAGCTTAGAAATCAAACGTGAACTGTAACTATCTAACCACAGGTCTCTGCATATGCAGCAGTAGCTAGATATGGTGTTTTATTTGTCCTCTTTACTCTCACAGCTGTGTATATTAAGTTCTAAAAATACTTGCATCATCTTTGTTTCATGATTTTTTTTTTTTTTTTTTTTGCATTTCTGTTTGAAAAGTTTCTATCTAATTTTATCACAAAACACTACAAAAACATTAGCACATGCATATATTTCCACTTCAATTATACTCACACATGAATCAGCACAACTAAATATTAAGTTTTCAAATATTTTTAAATGCTAGCCAATGATGTAAAATGTGTTGTTCACAGTAAAGAAAAATCAAATTCCCTTTTTTAAGCATATGTACACATGCTTTTCTTTGACTGCTGACGATAGTTTATTAACTAACAGTTCCGTCAACAACATTATACAGGGTGTCTATAAAAGAATTCCGGGGTTAAAAAAATTAATATTTTTTAAACTATAAAAGATAGCGAAATTTGATCAATTCCTTTGAAACAAGCAGCTCAAAGAGTTTTACTCATACCAATTGGGAATGTTTCTCTCAACAGTTGGCAGCGCTGCGGAGCGTTGACCTTGAAATGACGTAGCGGCTGCGGCAGGCAGTCAGTGTCGTCTGGACTGCCCCGCTATGGCGACGCCTCAACAAAAGGCTCAATGTGTTATTTGGCTCATAGAAACTAATTCTGTTGTTACTGTACAAAGAAACTTTCGACGTAGCTATGGTGTTGACCCGCCTACAGACAAAACAATTCGTCAGTGGTTAAGTGCGTTCAAGGAAACAGGAAGTGTTTTGAAGCAAAAGTCGCCGGGTAGGCCGCGTGTGTCTCAAGAGAATGTGGACAGAATCCGAGCTTCATGCACTCGAAGCCCTAATAAATCGGTAACAAGACGCAGTCTGGAGTTGGGGTTACCAAGATCAACAGTCCATAAGGTCATTCATAAAAGACTTCGTTTAACTGCCTACAAGATTCAACTTTTACACCATATGAAACCGGCAGACAAGGTTAAGAGATTCGACTTTTCTGTTTCCATGCTGGATAAAATTGATGAAGATAATGATTTTTTAAAAAGTGTGGTTTTTAGTGATGAAGCTACTTTTCATGTGAACGGAACTGTAAACAGGCATAATTGCAGAATTTGGGGTTCAGAGCCGCCCCATGAGTTTATTGAGTACGAATGTGACACGCCCAAAGTGAATGTTTGGTGTGCTCTTATGCATGACAGAGTCATAGGTCCCTTCATTTTTGCCGAAAGGAATATCAATCGTGATGTCTATTGTGACATGTTAGAGGAGTATGTTTATCCTCAGTTGGATGACATTGAGGCGGAGAAAGGTTTAGTTTACTTCCAACAAGATGGGGCGCCGCCACACTTCAGTTTGCGTGTGTCACTGGACACTCGTTTGGGAAACAGGTGGATTGGAAGGGAAGGACCTATTCCATGGCCACCAAGGAGCCCTGATATGACTCCATTGGACTTTTTCTTCTGGGGGCATATCAAGAATCTTGTGTATGCGGAGAAGATTCGAAATGTTCGCCATCTCAGGGAACGAATAGTGAATTGCGTGGCGTCCGTTCCCCCAGACATGCTCGCCAGGACATGGGAAGAGGTAGAATACCGTTTCGACGTGTGCCGTGCCACTAACGGAGCTCACATTGAACTTTACTAAGTTGTTAAAAAATCTTGAAAATGTAAGCTTTCTAATCATGTATAAAACATGTATGTACGTTTTTTACTTTATTAAAATATTTTGTCTTAAAACCCCGGAGTTCTTTTATAGACACCCTGTATAAATGATTTATCAAAATTGTTATATGCAACGTTTTTGTCATCTGTTTTTCGTTATTCAGGTCAAGAATATTTGTTTCTATATACCCCCAGACACAAATTGCATGAAAATAGTTGCAGTGATGTTAAATAACTTTAAAAATAACATTGTAAGATTTTCACTTAAACTCTTAACGTGATAACATTTACAAGGTAAAATTAAATTAAAAGAGGATCTCAACTTATTTCCCAACAAAGTTGACTGGTACATAACATTGATTCTAATTTTGAGAATTCATGCAGCAATAACAGCAGCTTTCATTTGCATTCACCGTCAATATTTGGGAGATTCATGTCATTTTTTTTTTCAACATTTCATAAAGGTTGAATCATGTAGACAGAGAGGATTAAAGCTAAAAATTTTATTTTCTACATCTCACTTGGGGTTCAAGAAGGCTTTCAACTTGTTTTAGTCAGTGACTGTTGAAAATTAACTTATCATAGTTATTTCGTAAAACATAACGTAAAGACAAAATTGGGGGGGGGGGGGGGCAGTAATCTTTATAGCATTAATGCAACATAACAAGATATCTCACTTATTTTGATCTCATTTTTGATCAAAAAAGCATTATAGAATTCCCAAAGCTTCTGACAAAAGAATAACAATGAAGTATGCAGAAAAATACAAAACACTTGAATGATAAGAATACAGTAATACAGTCGACGCTCATTATAACGACCACACATTATAAAGACCGTCCCATTATAACGACCAGTGGTTAAAGTCCCAACTTTGTTCCTATAAACTCTATGTTAATTTGCTTTCGTTATAACGACCGTTCTGTATCGTCTAATCCAATACAGCGACCGAATCAGCGGACGCTATTTCTTGTGTTCTTTCCAATAAAACAAATTTGTAGCTTGGAATGACATTATTGTTTACGGACATCTGCCTGAAGTTTTCAATGAGAGGGGTGGGGGGGGGAGATTACCATTCACCACAGCTAGCACAGAAAAAATAATGGGAGGAAAAATCGAGAAATTTCCAGATTCCTAAGAAAAGGGAGTTGACAGATGTATTGGTAGTTTGGTGTTTGAATTTAGTGGTTATTTGGGGTTCTCGAGGGACTTTTAAATGTTTCTTTGGAAAGCAAGAGAAACACAATTTATCACCTATATCTGAAACAGAAAATAATGTTTTGCAAACATCTCGTCTGCTAAAAAGGCAGACCTCTGTTTCTGGTTTTATCTTCAGAAATTGTTGTAGTAGTAGTAGCAGATTTGAAAGTGTGTAACATTTTCCTCCCTATATTTTCTACTTTAAAATTTGTTTAATATTCTGTCATAATATTTTGCACACGACTTTTCTAAAAATTCCTATGATAAAAAAAATTTGGGCATTTACTTGGGCATGCATGATGACGGTGTACATTTTTTAAATTTATACCTCTTATAACGACCACTCGTTATAAAGACCTTTTTCTCTGGGACGGAGATGGTCGTTATATCGAGCGTCGACTGTAACAGCAATTCTTTCTCACACTATTTCAAAAGATTTAAATTTTATATATGTTCTGCTGACCTTTGAGGTTCTTCTTAGTATGAGGTGCGGCACATGATTAAAAGAAAGTTGAGCACCACTGCACTAAACAAGCATCATTTCTAGCCATAAAACAGTTCAGAGTTTATAAGAAATCAACACAATACCTTCTCTTAAATTATAACACTTACATGAGATGATTGATTCAAAAATAGAACATTTTAACTTTATACATAAGGAAATAAAATTATTGAGCAAAATACATTTACTTACCAGAGTCACATTGAAAAAGCTGGAACATATCTATATGTAAATGTCCAAATAACTGTCCAATAATTATGTCTGCATATCTTTTAAGTAATTGTAAATAGGTTGCCAAATACTGAGGATGATAGGTAGGTTTGCTTTGTTCTGGATACCTTACCCGGTTATAATAACCGGGAGGTACATGTCCAATGATATAAACCTGCAAAATGCATATATTTAATACTTAAACATGAATACATATAAGAAACTAATTTTTACTTTCCACAAAATATGCAAAATATAACTAATAACAAATTTATAGATTATTTGTGGAAACATTAATGTGTGACATTTCATTGATATTTACTACAGCAATACATAGTTTGCAGCAATGAATAGCAAAGAAAACCCAGCAAGGGGGAGGGGACCTCAGGGATTTTCTTTTGACATTGTTATCAATGAATCCTAATAAAAAAATTTCAAAAAATTTAAAAACAGAGAAATTGATACTTAAACGTAAAACTGAAGGAAAGGGGTGAAAAATGGGAGAGTTGGCAAGTTTGAGATCTTCATTAAAAACCAAGAAATTTATTAAGAATAATAATAAAAAAAAATCATACAAAAATTGGAAAAAATGAACTCTTAAGTGAGAGAGAGCAAGAGATTCAGCTGAAAAAATGATTATCACCAGTCAAAATCAGGAGAGTAAGCAACTCTGAGCACAGGAAGAGTGTTAGGCTATTCTCATGCTGGGAATCTCGTCCAGACTGTCTGAGCGGAAGGACAGAAATTTTAACTACAAGACAATATGGCACATCCTCGTGGGTGCTTTGAGCCTTAAGTGCAAGTAATGTAGCTTTTAACTAGCTAAGTGATTAATTGTCATGAAGCCTTCAAAGTGTTTAAAGAATGATTTTGTTGTAATTTACTGTTTTTTGCTACAAAATCCATATCAAATTCCTAATTAAGGAAGAACTTTACAGCAGACTTTGAACAGACTGAAACTTCAGAAGCTTCAGTACTTGAGACCATAAAAATATAGTGTAATAGGAAATAAAAAGTGTATTTCAGCAAGTAAGATTTTATAAACTCAGATATTTATGTGAATAAATCTTTTCTTTACAGCTGGTAGAGTATGTACCATGAAAGCTTTTGTTTAAAAACAAAGGGCCAGGATATATGTGCCCCAGAAAGTGTTTTGTCTTTTTAAAAAGTGTTTTTAAAAAACAACATGAGAACCATTGCTTCTGTGGCCACCCTTAAAGGGAACAGCCAATGACGTTCATTGATTTCTCAAAAATATGCATTTCTACTTTTCAGATGCCATTTGGTTTATTGTTCACAGAGGATATGAGAAGTCCATTACAGAACATTAGCACCATAGTTTTAAATAGGAAAGTAATCCAAGATCCCATTTTCGAGTTGGAAAGGCTATTTTTGTATCTTTTGTTCAAATTGGAAAAGGTCAATTCAACCAAAGCATATTTTTCGTTCAATCACAGAATAGGATCCTGGAGGATATGAAATGTAATGTGTGCACAAAACTTAATGTTAACTAAATGTCAGCCCATGTTTACAAAATATTTTTTAATAATTTGTTTTTATTAACAAATAGGGGGGATAACATAACACTAACGTCCACATATGACTGGTATTTCCATAACAGAAAATTGTCAAATACGTTATGGAAAATGGCATGTTTTGAGAATCAACCTATATATTTTTACAAAAATGCACAAAATAAGCATTTGTTAATAAACTTTCAAAGTGGGTTAGTTTAACTATTCAGATTGACAAATTACAAGTAATAAAATTCTCTTTTTGATGGTTATTTGGCTAATCAGCTAAATAATTTTGAACCAGACACAGTGGTTTCTGAATAAAGGTCATTTGAGGTAGTGAAAAGCAAAGGGATGCAAGTGGCAAAATTAAAAATTCTAGATAACCAGTACACATGGTAGGTGAACCTCTCCTCTGTCTTGGGGCAAGAGATGGTACAAGAAGCCCTGGTAGTTGCTGCTGTATAGCATGATTTAGAAACAAATTTCAATGAAAGCCAACCTAGGATCTGATCTTTAAACGTGTTTTACTCGAAACTTAAAATAGTCCACTTCCATCCCTTTGCTTCTCACTGCCTCATTTGTCCCTGAAAACTGAATATAGATATAAAAAGTCAAATTTTGTTAACAAATAACAATTACAATCTAAAATGCTTTTCTCTCTCTTTTTCTTATACTTGAAATCATAATAAGCAATTTCCGAGTCGAAGTGAGCAATATTTTACAATTAGAGACATGCTTGCAAAAGTAAGTACCTTTTCATGAGATGTTGAACTATTCTTAAGAACATCTTCAAACCATTGAAACTGATCAACTGGATCAATCAAACCTTCAGTAAAAGTATTTGGCTCATACCATAAGATAGTATTTAAGCTAATGATTCTAAGTGCAGGTCTTATTATCTGGCTGTAATATCCACCTATGAAAGAGAAAATCATTTATCACAACTGAGTTTAGAAATTTTATATGATTAAGCTTTCAATCCAACAAGGTTGTAGTTTTGGCCCAGATGAAACCCGTTTATCCATGCCAATGGAAAAAAACAGTTAAAACCGACCAAAACTGGATTTAACCACCACAGAGCTGGCCAAAACTGTAGTGTATTAAAGCACACTAATATGTGTATACATACAGTTTGTATGCATAATATTGCACATTTTAATGCATGATCAAAGGAAATAGGATGTGTATTTATCATAACTGAAATAATTTCTAAAACTGATTTATTGATTAAATGCAACTTTTTTTAACATTAAAAATTATTCACAATGAAGATAAAGGAACACCTTTTTATTAGAAATACTAAACAGCCTACAAAATAAACTAACAGCTATTCTTCACAAAACTTGTTATATTAAAAAATAAGTAATTTACTTTGATTAAATTTAAAATTCATTTTGTGCGCATAAAACTTTGAAACAAGTATGTATTGTGCTATTTACACTGTTTGAAACATTATAATCTGACTAACTGTTAGCAATAGTCATTTATTATTGGCATGGGGTGTAAAGTGAACTGTTGACTTAAATAATGAATAGTAACTGATTATAGGATTGATGTTTAATATTTCTTTTAATTATGTACTCATTTATTTTGATTTTAAATTTTATTATTCCCCCTATATCCACGTCTAATGGACAAAACTGATTTTATCCAAGAAGGTTTTAACCGGTTTTATCCATGGTTAAAACCACCACTGGCTGAAACTGTAACAGCCCTGCAATCCCATGGATGTTAAATATCATGCATGATCTCGTAGGTTTTGGGAATGAAAAATAATTTACCCTTATAATGCCATGCTTAGCATAAAAATTGTATCTGCAGCCAAACTCAAAACTGCTTTTTCAAGTTCTACGTCTTCATATATTTGATTCAAATTCTACTTTTAGATTTTTTTTTCTTTTTTTTCAATACTTCCCATTTACAAATGACCATAAAACATTGTATGTAGGTAAAATATGT
The DNA here is from genome assembly GCF_026930045.1 of Uloborus diversus. Lineage (NCBI taxonomy): Eukaryota > Metazoa > Arthropoda > Arachnida > Araneae > Uloboridae > Uloborus > Uloborus diversus. The sequence goes on from NC_072740.1 coordinate 62,813,216, forward strand.
TATTAAGGAACACCTTGTGACAATAACTCAATTTCGATTTAAAAAAATATGGATGCAACTTTTATCTAATTTAGCACAGCAGTATGCAGAAACAGCATTACTAAGCCCTAAAAATTTAGGACCAATTCAAAGAATTATATGAAAAATAAGGGCAATTTTAAGCATTCCAGAATTTCTCTAGGTTTAAATATGTTCCCACTACTTAACACGACATGAAAAAAAGCATCATTTTGACCCTTTGAAACAGTGCATACAAATAGACAAATAATATAGTGCAACAAATATGCAAAAAATATGACGCAAAAGGAAAAGTTACTTAAATTGACTTGATTTATTGTAACTTATATTGCATTTATTAAATGGTGCAATTAAAAAATATCTGTAAATGTAATGTTACTAAATAACTATATCAGCTTCATTGTTAAACATAACTGTTTGCCTTTTTTTCAATATGATTCACTCTATCTTAAAAATCCTTTATGATACTTTAAATTGATGAAATTTTAGACCTATAAGTTAATAATTAAGTAATGGTGTCCAGCTAGAAATTCCTTGATAATTGAACATTAAAAGCCTGAAAGCAGAATTTTTTTCAGTAGTCTGCGACATAGGTAAATACCCCAAAAATAGTCTGCAAGATGAAGACATTAGATCAGCGGTTCCCAACCTTTTTCTCTTTGCGAACCCCTTGGAACAGGCAAAAAAGTTCGCGAACCCCCTGATGTTGAAATTAGTAACATGTAAGAAACAATAAAAAAACAGCATGTTTGCTTTCCATTTTTTGCAGCATTTGATTGCAATAAACAAAAATATAATTGTAAAATATCATTAAGTGCAAACATTAATAAAAAGTTAAAACTACATCTACAAGAAAAATTATAAACAAGAAGTTTTATAAACCAACTATTTTTTTTAAGCATACTTTAAATTGGGGAAAAAATCCTTAATGCGATATTTGTGGCTGTTTGACGGAACAAAGAAACTGAAATTTTGGTTCAATGTCTGACAGTTTGAGTCTTAAATCAGGCTCTGCATTCAATCTGCTTCGGTATTTATCTTTGAGATAAGTATAGGAGGAAAATCCTTTCTCGCACAGATATGTTGTATACAAAATGGTAATAAAATTCGAATTGCTTTTTTGGACAAAACAGTATAGTCATTTCTTACACTGAGCCAGAAGTCAATTAACGAGAGCTCTTTAAAGGTAGTTTTCAATGAATTATCACAGGATAACTCGATGAGCATTTCCTTTTCAGGTAATGTCAGGGTGTTCTCTAAGCATGGATTTCCTTCAAAAGGATTGCGTATCCAGTTGTTTGAGAGAGGGACGTTACGCCTATTAGGAAAATACTCGTCAAAAGTTAGTTCGAGATGTTGCAGATGTTCGCATACATTTCTTTTAACGCTTTCATCAAGTTTCATTGAGTTTTCTGATAAAAAACTACTAAGAGAAGTGAAACAAGAAAACTCACCCATTTCCAGGCATTGGATTCAGAAATTCAATTTTTTTACCATAGCTTCAATTTTATCATATACAACGAAAATATTAACAACTGCACCTTGCAAGGATAGATTTAATTCATTTAATTTTGAAAAGATGTCAGCTAAATATGCAAGCCTTTGCATCCAAAGAGGATCGAATATGCAAGTGGACAAGTGAAATGGATGATCAACAAAAAATGCTTGGACTTCTGACTTCAATTCAAATAAGCGTGTCAAAATTTTGCCACGGGAAAGCCATCTAACTTCTGTGTGAAGAAGTAAAGTAACATGAAGGCTTCTCAATTCCTCACAAAGCGCGTGAAATAGACGGCAGTTTGTGGCACGTGATTTTATGAAATTTACAATTTTTACCGCATCATTCAAAGTAGCGGATAATTCTGCGGGAATACGCTTACATGCTAATGCTTGTCTATGAGTGTAGCAATGAGTCCATTCAATTTTCTCGTTGATCTTCTTTACTCGCACCACAAAGCCAACAAATTTTCCTGTCATTGATTTTGCACCATCCGTGCACACACCCACACACAAAGACCAATCTATTCCATTTTCTTCAAAGTAACTGTTGACCAGTTCGAAAATTGCTTCTCCAGTTGTGTTGGTTTTCAAAGGTTTTGCAAATAGTACATCTTCTTTAATTGTATCGTTAAAAATATACCTAACATAGACAAGTAATATTGCAGCGTTTGCTACATCAGTCGACTCATCAAGCTGGATCGCAAAATTATTCTCTTTTATTCTATTCACAAGTTCTTTCTCCACATTACTTGACAAATCAGTAATTCTGCGTGATACTGTGTTGTTTGATAGCGGAACCAGGTCAATTTTTTTTTGCTGACTTTTCTCCCAGCATACACTTAACAATATCTTTAGCACACGGTCCAATTAAATTTTCTGCAATTGTATGTGGCTGTCCAGATCTTGCAATTCTATAACTGACTCGATATGAAGCTTCAAGGGCCATTTTACTATCTTCGTTGGATTCTAACAGGAACGTAGAGACGCTACACTTTTTATTATATTCCAATTTTCTTTTAAAATATTCGATAGGTTTGTCCTTGTGTGTCAGATGCTTTGTTTCGAGGTGTCTTCTCAGAAGTGACGGTTTCAAACTGCTGTTCGCTAGAACTTCGTTGCAAAGAAGACAAAGCGGTCTAGGTTCAGACTCTTCTCCAGTAAAATAAAAGCCCATTTGTAAATAGTCACTGTCATATTTTCGCTTTTTTCCTTTTTTCTCCCCTAGTTCACTTTTCTGTTTAGTCGGGGAAGGCGGCAGTTCATTACAGCTATCTGTTTCAATATCCTGTGTTGATTCGAAAGTTACTGCTGATGTTGAGGGTTGATCGATTGACTGCTTGTCCATTTGTCGCTCAACCAAACTACCAGTTTTCAACCATCGATCCATAACAGCAGAAAGTTATTAAATCATAAAAATTACCAACACGATTATAACTTCACAAACAGAGTAGCAAGTTCACGTAGCAAAACCAATTGCAAACAAAATCACTTGTTTTCAAGCATCTCTAAAGTATCTCTAAATACGTCTGTTAACAACTATTTCCCCAGAACTATGAGCATGCTGATGTTATATATTTTTGAAAACGAACAGATGGGTAAAATCCAGTAATAAATTTTAAGTTTGGAGCCTTTTGCTGTCATGTCTGCTATTCGATGACTGAATTCGACGGAAATTCCCGAGTTATATTTCAACCAGATTAGAAATAATACCCCTATGATGCATTGTTTGAGAATTCTTTATTTTTTTCGACATATGTATATTATGTATATTGTTTGATTGACTCCACGCGATGGCGCCTTTTTAAGGTCATCGTGATCCCCGCCACAGCTTAATACAACGTTTCTGCATGGCGCCTCGCAATAAAGAAGGAAGGATATCTCTTTTTGTTGTCTATCGAAAAAAAATGAGAAAATTTCTTTTTAACCAAGATTATAAAACCGCTGAAAGATTTTTTTTTTTTTTTTTTTTTGAGCTTAATAAAAGAGTCTGGCGTGCTTTCAAATTAAAAAAAAATTTTTAGTAACTATGTGTGCAAATTGAATATTTTATAACTTTTTACCAAACTAGGAAAAATCCGCCATTGCACCGAAATTTTCGCGAACCCCCTTCCTGCACCTCGCGAACCCCTGGGGGTTCGCGAACCACCGGTTGGGAACCTCTGCATTAGATTAATCTCAAAATGCATAAAAATTAGTTACTAAACTTAAAAACCACAAGTACAAGCTGCCTATGGATTATATCCTTGAACTCAGAAAACAATACAAATCTTTATTTGCTGAAATTTAAGATGATTTTTCCTCAACAATTTCAGTTTTTTATTTTGCCCCAACTAAGAAAGTCTGCAGACTTTCTCAAGAATTTGACATGCACATCACAGCACCACTGTTTCTGCTACCGCAATCAAGAGTAAAATATACCTTTTGTGAACATGCAATTTGACGATGAAACTTGATCAGTGAAAGCAGTAAACACAAAAAGCCAATAAGCACAAAAAAAATTTAAGGTAATAAGGTAACAAATTAAGAAATAATAAGCAGGGAAAGGTAACTCCTTTAATTATTTTGTCTGAATTTCTCTTGAAGTATTCTACTTTTCACTTTTTAGAATCAGCCGAAATAGATCTTTTCACCTCTTTTTTTTAAATTAAAAAAATCTACTCTGAACATGAAGTTTACCACAGAGGTGTCTATCTCCCCCCCCCCCCCCCAATACCGAAAAAATATCCAAGAATGAGATTTCTCCAAAAAAGAAAAAAATGCCCCTGAAAATATCTCTAAAGATTTCAATGCCATATTCTGCACCATCCTGCCCTCCTAACCTCTCAATTGGGCTTAAGAACTACAAAAGCTCACATTGAAAATACTAATATACAACATCTATATTAGTTATGAAGAATGGTTTTCATGTAGTGTAAGTTTGTCTTCAAGCTAATAGGCTTTATATAATGTTTCAATATTTGGTGTTAATTTTACAAATCCCTGAACATTGAATATTTACTCATTGCAATATATCATGTTTTTAAAGCTGCACAAAAATTCTTCAATAATAAAAAAAAAAGAATTTGTCATCTTACCTTTTATAAAAGTTGATTTTGCATTTTCATCCAAAAAGTCTTCCCATCCGCCTTTTTCCAAGAAATTTTTATAAACAGTATCTGTTGTACTATTAGGTATCAACATATTTGGAGGAAAAGTATCATGGTTGCCAATTGATGGAAACACAGGGATACCAGGAAAACTGACTTTCAGTAACTCTGTTACGTTTTTTATTGCTTCAAAGATCAGATTCCATTCTGGGTTTTCCCCACTTGTGTGAGGAAGATTATCACTAAAAGTAGATCACAAAACAAAATTTAAATTATTAATACAAAATGATAAGGCCTGTTGATATTAATTTCAATTAAAAGCAAAAAATTAACGAAAATCATAAAAGATCATGTTGAAACGTGACCTTTTCAAAAATCCTGCTCCCAAAATCAAACCTGATACATTACACCAGTATGAAAACCTATTTTTTAATCTGATCACAACTCAATCTTACTTCAGAAAAACATGAAATTAAAATGATATCACACTTTGATGTCACCTTCGGACTGTGAAATTGTGACAAGGAGGAGGGAGAGAGTAACAAGAAGTGTAACATCACATTTTTGCAGAATCGAAACCATTTCTTTATAATAAAATATGGTTATGCCAAGCCTAAAAGAGAGATCCGTCAAAAATATTGAAGGAAATTAGATTTTTTTTAAATATATAGGAATTATTACGAAACTATTAGAATTTTTGAATAACATATCACAGGAAGTACTACTGCATTTTTCAAAAATGTAAATTAATTCAAGATTTGTTCATTCACATCACTGCTCTAGTTCAAGACATCTAAGAAATCTTTAAAAGTATGGTTTCAAAATTTTTAGACAGATGTACACAGTTATTCATACTTTACTTAGTAATGTAGCAAATTTATCTCTGGTGCTATTGTATTGTTTGTGATGTACTTAAGAAAAATTTCTACTCTTTACACTTGAGATGCACCGATTAATCAGCAATACCAATCGGCCATAATTGGCCACTTTGCTGATTGTTTGTAATTGGGCAAATTTTGTCGATTAATCAACAGAAATTTTTTTATTTTACATATGCCTTCAACAAGAAACTACTATGAATAAATTTAATAACTATAGATAAATGTAATTTTATGCAAACATAAGTAAAGTGTAACATGTAGTATGAAAGTACTGAGCAAAAAAAACAAAAACAGTGAAGCACCGTTTATACGTTTCTCTTTTATACATTTTTATCAATGATATGTTTTTTTTAAATTGGTCCTTGTGGAGTCTAATACACATTAAACTATACCTGTTATACATTTTTTCATTTGTACGCTTTTTTTACAGTCCGTTCAAAAATGTATAAACTGTGCTTCACTGTAATTGAAAACTGGATCAAAAAATACCAAATAATACCAAAACTGCATAAAACTGAATATAATAGCTAAAAAAAATTCCCCACAGCTGACATTCACCTATCAGTATCATGAATAATAAAATCTCAATCCTTTTAAGTCGTAATGCAAAAATATAAGCAGTTCAGCATTGTCAGGACATAAAACCTATTTCTTGCTGGTTCACACACTCATGTCTAGAATTAAGGTCACAAACGTAAAATCTGTGAAAACCGAAAACTATTCACTTTGTTGCCACGAAGTTTGGCACAGAGTTATATTCCAATGGAAGAAAGAACATAGAAACATAAAAACAATGAAAAGATTTTATTTGGCAATTCAGAAACAGGGTACATTAATTAAAAAGTGTTAAAATATAAATCAGAGAAAACATTTATCTTGGGAAAAGTCAGTCCAATTCCAATATGAAGTGTGACCACCATACACTGCTATACAAGCTTCACAATGAGCTTTCATACTGTTTATGAGGTTGTCAATAAATGCTTGGGGTAATTAAGTTGGTACATTCTCCCAAAAGTGCACATTAAACTCATCAAGGGCATAAGGAGGCGAGTTACTCTGGCTCTTCCTAGACTATCCCAAATATGTTCAATAGGATCGAGATCCAGAGACCTCAAAGGCCAGTCCCCCTACATTGAATATTCTTTTCCTCAACCTTATGATTTTCACTAAGAATAAATTTTATATTAAATGGTCACAAATATTTTTTTATTTAATTAAAAGTGCTCCTTAATTAGCCTACTGACTACAGGTTCTCCCAATTTTTAAAACAGTTTCATGTCTAGTTAACATAATGTAACTTTATTAACAATAACATGAAAGTTGGCTCAAAAAATTTTGAAATTATTTTGGGAAAATTAGTTAAATGTACAAAAACAAATCTTCTCTAAGATATAAACTATTTACTATTTTTAAAACCAAAATTGTAAAAGGAAAAAAAAACTTGGAGAAATCGATAGTATTAAAAATAAACATCGTGATCATTAATTGGCAATTGCCGATTAATCGGTAATCGGCTAATTTGTTTATCCGTGCATTCCTACTACATACATCTAAATTTCAAGGACTTTTTTTTTTTGACTGAAATAGTAGAACCTATATTTTTTTTGCTGATTTAGTACCACTTCTCTTTGATCATAATTTACTTTATAATATTTTTATATTGCTTGCGATTGGTTTTCGGGATATTTTTTCCCTTGAAATATTGCAATTTGAATCACTTTGCTCCTTTTTGCAGCATATTTTAAAAAAGATTTTATTTCTATTGGTATATTTTTATGTACCAAACTGTTATAGAATTTTGCTAACTTAAGTATTTTTTTTAAAAAATTTAGTGTTTTTTTATTTCTGTACAAAAAGTTTCCTAGTTTTTGATATTTTTGAATCTTATATTCATTTTTTTTTTCTTTTTTTTTTTTTGTGGTGGTATGTTGCATTAATACACATTACATTACACCACCTGATGGCAAAAAATGCATTGCCCAAAAGGACCTACGACTTGTATACTTGACTAAAGGAACATGTTGTACATGCAATTCTTGGCGACAGCACCAAAAAGTCGCCAAGAGTATATGACATTATCTCCAAGGCCAATCAATTTTTACTAGTGGGCTGTAAGGATCAGATTGACAATTGCAAATTGTCCACTTACATCCCTTTGCTTCTCAATGCCTCATATGATGAAATATTTCTATAATAAGTTTGCTTTATACAAGGAATGATTTTTGAGTCCTTCATGTACAAAAAAGTTGGCATCTAATGCATTGTTTTTAGTGATTCAAGAGTGCCCTATTTGAAGCTGCAGATTTGACAAATAATGCCGCTGATAGCTGTGATCATTTATTTAGCAACTTAAATCATTTTTTTTTTAAATAAATGGCTAATTTTTTTTTAAATGATTAAGAAAAAAGTCAGAGGAAGCAGTAAACCAAGATGATAACTTTTTGTATATCCAAAACAGTTTATTTTTAATTGCGTAATTATCTACACAATTCTTTCACTTTCATGAAAAGGCTTTTTATTTCCTTTAGATGAATACACATTGATGTTGCTATACTCTTGAAGACTCATTAAAATATCTGGTTTTCTGCATCATGTTGGCAATACTTCTAAAAAAAGGCTTATACATGCTCTGCTTTATGAAATATAATGTGTTCTGATTTGATGAAAAAAAAAGCATTCACATTGTTCAATTTTTTGCCAAGTTACATAGAATTAAAGTTTGTAAATGTCATATCTACAATGAGAACAATACTGTGGAATCCCCGTTTGCTCCTTCAGGCTATTGAACTTGCAGCTGAATTCAAAAGAAGTTTATGAGACATGAACTTCAATTAATGCCGAGATCAATATGTTGGATAAGGGATTGTTGAAGATATGTAGAAATATGAAAGTTTTGGCTTGAATATTTTACAAGCAGCACAGATCATGAATTAAGTACACTTTTTGGCAGCAGAAAAAGAAAGTCTTCCCTGTGCTTATTGGCCCCAAAATTTTTATAGCCAATTTCGAAGTGACTACTGTTAATGTGACTTCCTTAAAAATAATGGCATATATGGAAAATCCTTTACATTCTCAAAAAGAAGTGTTTGCTCTACAGCAATTTTCTTTGATTTTTTCTGACGCACTCACATTGAACATACCTGTTCTGTAGTAGAGGCTTCTGTTCTGCAACGTGCATTTAGTTTATGCAAGCGGGGGCCTGCACAGGGAAGGGGGAGAAGGGTCAACTTGTTGGCCCGGCCTGAAGGGGGCCCGAGATTTTTTAAATGAAGGGTGAAATATATGCAGAGAACTAGGGGTAAACAATAACAATATGGAGGAGGCTCGTAGAAGTCATTTGTGTTGGGCCCCAAAAATTTCTGTGCACACTCCTGTATGCAAGCTTAGTAGTAGAGTCGGATCCTGGCGAGGGATGCGTTCCAAGACTCCTCGCATAAGTCAAAATTTCGCGTTGTGGAAAAGTTGTCTATAAGATCTCTTTATTACCATACCCGATCATTTTAGAATTTTCAAATATCTTTTAAACTGTTTTAGACCATTTTTTAACTACATATTGAAGTTTCTTATATAAAGAGCTGAATTGCACCATATTTTTTAAAAAGCTGCATTATTCAAAATAAAATAACTGTTACGATGCACAAAATCAGTGGGAGAGAGAGACATAAAAATAAAAGAATGTGGTATGTAAAGTATGTAGCAATAATAAAACACTGCACTGTAAGAGTACTATACAGTAGATACAATAAGTTACATTTATAACTTAAAAATTAAAGATGATTTATGCTGCGCAATCTGATCGCCATTCTAATACATTTTTAAATATAGTAGCTTCGCATTTACTTTTATAACATTTACATCTATGGTAACACCCCTCTTTCAGGGTCTCTATAATCTACAATACAAGAGCATATTGCAATTTCATATTGTTTGCATTTTGCTTAAACACTACTCTGTAAGTTTCATATTAAAACTAAGGTCTGGACTTATAGAGATTGCCTTTCTCTTGACTTTTAATTATACGTATGAAAGATTCACTCATACCTAATTGTCATGCTACCTTTGATCCACTTTTTAGTTGATCACGTGTATCAAAAATCTTTACCTTTTCTTAAATTGTTGCAAACTTTCACTTTTTGTTTCTATCTTCAAACTTTAGATGAAACAGCGTGCCTAGGTGCCACAATATTTCATCACCTTTCATATTTAAAATAAATAAATGAAAAATGAGGAGAGGTGATATATATACACACTAATAAAGTGACGTTTATAGTACAGTGTGTGGAACTTGCTCAGTCAGTGATGCTGAAAGGATGAAAGTACATTTATGAAGGCAATGTTTAGTAGTCAATAACAAAGCCTAAACTTAGCATCATGATTCCTTTCCAAACATTTTCGTGTTGAAAGCGAGAAATTCACTTCAGCTCTAAATTTGGTTGTTCCTGAAAAACTCACGTTATTGCCATTTCGCGTAAGTTGGATCGTGTGGTAGCGGGAGTCGACTACATACTAATATTGGGCTTACAATTGAATTGTTATTAATAAGAACTAACCTTGCATACAGATACAAAATCTCAAAAATATTTGCTTATTAGGGCACAAACATAGTGTTTATAAAATTTACACTTACAATGAAAAGTACTTTTAGAAAATATAATACCTATCTTTTTACTTTGATATGAACTATTTGAATATACAATACTAAACAATGAATACATTTAATTCTTCTAAAAATACTTACCCAGTCCATAATACAAAATCAGGATGTGGTTCAATAATTTTCATTGAATTTATTGTTGCATTAACTAAATACAGTGGCGAGTCGCATAAGAAATTTCCATATAAGCCATTGTCAGGATGATCAGTATTATCATCATGGCACAGATCTAAAGGATTTCCAGTTCTGGAATAATTTTGATCCACGTGAATATCAGTAACATGCCAGAAAACACCTAAAGATGAAACATATTTTCCAATCAGTTCTTTAGTAAATATATGTAGAGAAAGCTTATAGCAGGTGTTATGGTAGTGACATGTAGCACATTTTCTGAAAAAAAATTTCCTATTTTCCGAAGAAATTTGACAAAAAGTTTACTTTTTTGTAGTAAATGATAAGTTATTTTTAAAATAATCAGTCTACTCTCCTGTAAACCAACATCAATATCTAACATCAGTTAATATTCTTTTCATTTGACTTAGGTTCTAAAATTATTTCAAATCATCTATATTTAGAAAATAATAGAAAAAGTAGCATAAGTAGCTTAGATCAAATTGTAAATTAGGGGACTCGAGATGAGGCGATTTTGGATCTAGTTTTCTGTGACGTAGGAAGTTCTTTTCAGGGGTTGTGTGTAGAGGATCATATTGGAGAGTGATCATAACAGCATTAGGTTTTAGACTGAATTTGAAGTGTGCAAAGTTGAAAATTTTGTGCTTGTGCCCAATTTCAGAAATACTGATTTTGTGGCACTTAGGCAGAGCTTGAAAGAGGTGTTTTCGTCAGGATTGGAAAATAGCGACGTAGATCAGCAGTAGACGGAATTTAAGGAAAAACTGGCAAAAACGGTTGGAGATTATGTTCCATTTAGGAAAAAAGGTGTTAGTACTAAAATTTGGCCCATGTAGTTCTCCAGGGAGATTAACGAAGCTCTAAATTATAAGCAAGCACCTTTTCATCAGTTTAAGGAAACTGGTCAGAGTGCAGATAGGCTACAATATTGTAAGGCAAGACGAAAGTTTAAGTATTTGGTGTGGATTTGGAAAAGGGAATTGGAGCATAGGCTAGCAGTTAACATTGATGGGAATCCTAAAAGATTTTTTGCTTACGCTAATTCTGGAAAAGCTCGAAATTGTCAAATTGAGACACTAGTTGATGAGTATGGAAATTTAATCCAAAATGATAGGGATATTGCAAATATTCTTAATAACTTTTTTTCCAGTGTGTTTAAGGATAACTGTATCTTAACAGTTGACACTAGCAAGACACAAGTTATTATGCAGCTTGAGTATTTTGTGTTTTCCAGGGAGGGGGTTCTATTTCATTTGGAAAAAATTAAAGCAACTAAAGCTCCGGGACCAGATAATATTTATCAAAAAGTTTTAGTTGAATGTACAGAATTAGTGGATGTTATTTCAAATATTTTTAATTCTTCTTATAACTCAGGAACAATGCCAGAGGACTGGAAACTGGATAACATAAAGCCGCTCTTCAAGAAAGGGTCTAAAGTTAATGCTGGGAATTATAGACCTGTAAGTCTGACTTCAGTGGTTTGTAAGATTTTTGAAACTTTGATCAAAATTAATATTATGAATTTCTTAGAGACTAATAGTCTGTTGACTATTTTGCAGTATGGGTTCAGGCAAAGTATAGGCGGATTTAGGACTGAGTTCCTGAGGGGGCAGGATTTTTTTTTTTTTTTTGAGCAACATTTTTATAGCTCCCCCCCCCCCCCCCCTACTCCCATGTTTTTGTCTATGCTTTACTTTTTTGTGTTGTTTTTATTAATGTGTGTTTTCATGTTGTCCTTTTTGAATTGACCTTAAGAGAGGGGGCTGATATCAAGAGAGTGACACAGGGCTCCCTTTTAAGTGGGAAATAGAATATCTCTAATTTTAGGAGCCCCGGGGGTTTCTCCCCCGGAAGAAATTTTGTAAAATGGATATAAAATTCTGCATTTTGAAGCCTTATAAAGGTTAATGGGACAGACAAAGAAAGTGATAACTAGATTATACAGTTGTACAGTATTGTTCAAACTTTGTAAGAAACAGCCATTTTAAGTTTGAAAGAAAAAATAAACTATAGATTTCTCATTACAACAACCTTTTTTTAATTATAAGAAATGCAGAAAATGAAAAGGAATAGAGGTAGTGTATGATTTTTTTTTCGGGCTAAACAGATTAACAATATGCAGTAAAAGTAAGATAAAAGCAATCAATGCTAAAGAATTTCCAAAATACTGCATTAGGGATTGAATATATAGCAAGATATGAAACTTGTGAGTCACAAAAATTTATTTCAAATAATATGTTACAAACGCAAGAACCATGATTTTTACATTTTTATTGCAGGATGTGGCAAGGACTGAATTTGACAAATTTTGGCATTCCTCTTCCATTTGTTAGAAATTTTAAAATTTAAGATTTGTAGCCACATGTTTCCAAACATTCAAAGTGTTCAAGCACTTGAAAATAAAATTAGTTTTTTCAACCAATTTTCATTTTTTAAGGAACGAATCATGCAATTTGTTTTTGGGAGTTAGGGACCCACTTCAAAGCATGGGCCCTAAGCAATAGCTTGTTTATCTTATAGGCAAATTCAGCCCTGTTTGTAATTCACTCTTACCTGCAGATTTTTGCTTGATTTTCTTGTAATTTTTACAAAAATTCCTCAGTTTTCACAATTAAAGGATTTTTACGATTTTACCAATCTTTGTTAGGGTTTTTTTAGATTTTTATACAATTTTACACAAATTTTCCAAAACTTTTGATGACTCAATTATTTAGATTTCAATAATGACAAGGACTGACTCACTTAGACTTAGATGATTATGACTTACCTTACTTTTTAAACAGTATTTATAAAGTAAGTAAAATAGTACTTTCCCACTAAGTAAAAAGATTCAATTAATCAGAATACTCAGATAACTGAAATTTATTCAGTTTGTGTTAGAATTAAATTTCTCTCTCTCAAAAAAAAGGCGGGGGGAACTATTTTTTAGAATCTCTCAAAAAGCCAATTAATCTACTAAGAACATAAATATTATGCACAAATCCGCTTTAAATGTGGACACAAATCATAACGAGTATATCGTTCTGTTAGCGCGAATGGGGGGGGGGGTCCTCCCCCATTTGCTTTAGGTTCTAATTTGTTAAAATAATCGTCAACCATTATTGAGTGTTGCAGCTTAATGTATAGCTTGTTTAGCCTATATTTTCATACACTTGCCCAAATGGTTTTCAGTCCAAAATAGTGAATTTAGACACATTTTCAGCATCCCAGTGACAGCTGCACTATTTGTATTTAATGTTAGTTTTTTTTTTTTTTTTTTTTTTTGTCTTTTTCTTTTCTCCCATCAGAAAAGGACATTCGCTATTCTCTTCATTTTCACTAAACTATTCAAAAAAGAAAAAAGTCATGATTTTTTTGTTTTAAGATTTTGGAAGATGTGTTGTTACTATATAAAGTCCTCTCAAAACTGGGGGGTATTGCCCTTATGCCCCCCCCCTATAAATCCACCCATGCTCTTCTAAACTATTCAAAAAAGAAAAAATGATTTTTTTTTTTTTTTGGAAAATGTGTTATTACTACATAAAGTTCTCCCAAAACTGGGGGAGCATTGCCCCCCTCTGCCCCCCCATAAATCCGCCCATGAGGCAGAGGCGACGAGTGGGGCTTATAAGTGTGGGAGCAAAATTTCTTTAGGAAGTTGAAGACTCTTTTAGGCTATTTTGAGTGAGGTGGGGGGGGTAGGGGTTTTGATGTTCTCTCACGTAAATGTTTTGGAATTGAAGTTTTAAAAACGTGGTTTTAATAGAGTTTTGTAAACGTTTCAGTAATGGAGAGGAGTTTCCAGAGCTGTACCCGTAATGTTTTTTTTTTTAAATAAAAGAGTCTAATAAAGAGCAATAATAATAAAAACGAAGAAGTTTGGACTGTCTTTGGTAATGTAAGAGTGAGGAAGACACTTTCCGAAAAAAAATCTTAAAATGATGTTTTAAAGTCACAAGTTAAAGCCATCTTTAGCAAGAGCAAGGGGTTCAGGGTACTTTCACAGAAATTTTTGCAAACTTTAAAAGTTTTTAAGTGTCTTTTAAAATGTTATTTCAGACTTCTCTTTCACTGACTTAAGGGGGAACGAAAGAATTTGGAGGTTCTCCCAGTATTTTTTTTTTTTTCTTTTTTTGAACTGATGAAATCCTAAGAACTCAAACTTGAACTTCCTTTGGGGATTTCAACTTAAAAAAGGCAGTTTTATGCTATTTAGGAGGATTCTCTTAGTGAATTTGTTTCCTCAAACAGGAGTCTTCATAATGAAAATTTAAGTCATCTTTGAATTTAAAAGAAGGAGAGAGTGCGCTCGGGCATTTTCTCCCAGAAAATTTTTAAAATTGAAATTTTAAACAATATTTGGTGATGTTAATGTTCGGGTAATCTCACCCATAATGTTTTGAAATTGAAATCTTAACAATGAGTCAATCTTAGACAAAAAAAAGTGCAGGGGGCGATTGCCCCCCCCCCCCTTCCCCTCCAATCATTGCCATTGGGATCAGGAAAGGTAAATGATGCGCTACTAATTTATTGCATTTCTACAACAAGGTTACCTTGGCTTTAGATAACAAAAAGTGTGTGGATGTTGTTTATATTGATTTTCAAAAAGCTTTTGATAAGGTACAGCATGTTGCTCTACTCAGCAAATTAGCTGATATAGGAATAGGAGGAAAAACTTTACACTGGGTTAGAAATTGGCTGAGTGGAAGGAAACAAAGGGTAGTTGTAAGGGGAAATTATTCTAAATGGAGTGATGTTTTAAGCAGGGTTCCTCAGGGTTCAATTTTAGGGCCTCTCTTGTTTATTATTTTTATGAATGACATCAACCAGAATATTTCTGGAAGCATGAATTGTTTTGCTGATGATGTAAAAGTTATGGGTATTGTAGAAAATGAAGAACAGGTAAAACAGCTTCAAGATGATTTAGATTATATTACTAAGTGGGCAGATAAGTGGGGTATGGCAGTTAATGTAAGGAAATGTCAAGTGCTACACTTAGGTCATGGAAATAAGTGTACAAATTATTGTTCAATTATTAGTCAGGCAGAAAATGTTATTGATCTTGGTATCTTAATAAATCAGGACTTCAAGTTTAATAAACAGTGCAGCATTGCAAGTAATAAAGCCAACAGAATGCTTGGGTTTATCAATAGATCTATTTCAAACAAATCTAAAAAGGTTCTTCTGCCTTTATATAGGAGTTTAGTAAGACCCCATTTGGAATATACTGTTCATTTTTGGTTGCCTTATCCAAGGAAAGATATTTGTGTATTGGAAAAGGTTCAAAGAAGGGTAACTAGACTAGTAAGGGGACTTTCAGATTTAGATTATGATATCAGACTTAATAGCTTAATATGTACAGCCTGGAGCAAAGGAGGATCAGAGGGGACATGATTCAGTTGTTTAAATTTATCAAAATGAATGATGTTAATGGATTAAATTTTTGCAGGGAAAGCAGGATGAGGGGTTATTGTTTTAAGCTACTCAAATCTCAGGCTAACCTGGAAATAAGGAAAAACTACTACTTTTGTAGGGTTGTGGGCTCTTGGAAGTTTACCGGAAGAGGTGGTAATGAGCAAGGGGGTGGATAGCTTTAAGAGGGCCATTGATCTTCATTGGCTAGGACCAGCCAAGCTGGGCCAAGAGCCTGTTGCTGGTCGTCACATTTGTATTTTTATTTGTATAATTACCGTCAACTCTACCGATATAAATATATGCCAATTCTGAAAATTTCATAAATTATTCAGGTTCTTGTTCTAATAAAAAAACGCTTATGCCCGAATTGCTCTTTGTATGCCCGAATTCGGTATAGTATATAATGATACTAATTCATTGACATTTCTAAATGTCCGTATAAGTTTTAGGGCAAATATTTTGAGTTTTTCTTTAGTTTGCGTGAGTGCCTTTTGCTACATTTAAACATTTAGCCTAAAAGAGATTCAGAATTAATTTTGAATAACTGATTAATTAAACTAAGCATTGAAATTGGTTGATTTTAATGTCAAGTTAATAATCTAGCAGTGCAACCCAATTAAGAAGTTGAAGAACTAAGTCGACTTTTCTTAATAATTTTGACGTACTTTGGTGGGATACTTGAGGAATTGCTGAGGAATTCCCAACAGCCCAAAAGAGCAGCAGAGAAAAAAAGGCTAAAATTTTGAAAGCCATTGGCAGTTTAGCAGGTGAGATTAATAAGAAGAATTAAAGCAACAATACATTATAAATATCTAAAACACCACACAGACATATTTACATTTCTTCTTCTTCTTCTTCTTCTTGACGGGTTTCTTTCTTTCTTTCTTTAGACGCCCAGGCGCAATAACCACATGGGAGATTAGAGACAGAGTCCCTACTCTCCAATACACATATTTAGTCCAGATGATGTGGAACATATCACACGCGAAATGGGAAGATTGGGCGCCGACTATTGGGCGCCGCATTTTGGGCGCCGGGAACTTTGGGCGCCGAGCATTTTGGGCGCCGGGAACTTTGGGCGCCGAGCATTTTGGGCGCCGGGAACTTTGGGCGCCGAGCATATTGTGCCCAGTATTCCCGGTGCCTAAAATGCTCGGCGCCCAATGTTCCCGGCGGCGAATTTTGAAACGATCTCAATGCTTACGTTACGATAGCTATCGGTTAGTTAACCACGTGACAGCTAATGATCACGTTCTCCAATCAACTGCTTAGAACGGTAACCGGTTGATCATAGAACGCTGGGGTTAGTAACCAGTCGACCGGTGAGGTTCGCTGAACGCAAGGAATGCTTGCGTTCGCCGAGCTCAACTGGTAGCTACCGGTTAATCGATCACGTGACATCTAATGATGACGTGCTTCATATTAATACGGTAACCGGTTGATCATAGAACGCAGCGGTTAGCAACCGGTTACTCAGTGGTCGACCGGTTAGGATCGCCGAACAAAACCAATTACAGTACATTGGCGAAATGAGAAATAAAAACGAGCGCGTTCTATTAAACAGCATGGTGACCTGGATACATTAAAGCAACCCCGAGTAAAATGTAAACACAGCCGCCCCTTTAAATTGTGAGGTAGAAATTGCAATGCGAAATATTGCTGTTTAAAGTTTTAGTTCGTTTTAAGGGTGCTCTTCACTGAGAGTCTGAAAGATTCAGATCTAATGTTAACCTACGGGGAAAGTTGGAGCTTGTTTTACAAATTCCTGTGAAGTTTTCGAATCCGGTTTTTTTTCTGAGTATTTTTCAAGACCATGTCTGTTTCTTTTAGTTTTTACTTTTTTGATGTGTCCATTCTCCGATTTTTTAAAATTCGAGAAAAAATGAATTTCTTCGAAAACGAGGTACTGTTGGACATTTCGCTCTGTAAAACATCTGCAACTCGTGCTATCGAAATTTTAAGAACGCCCTGACACGCAAAATATTTCCAGCTCTCTTTTGAGATCTTGTTTGAAATAATGCGACCATTTTTTAAACAAATATCATGTTCTAACTATTGAAAAAAATTTCAAAATACGTTCACATTTTGCATTCGCCCCGCTCTATATTAGTAACCTCCCCTTTTTGAGGGGTAAGTGCTAATGGGGTGTAAGATTTATTACCCTCTCATTAGTTCCCCTCAATGACCTTCGCTGGACGTCCTTTCTTCTTTCCTCTTTTCCTAAGGCTTTCGTGAAGAATCAAGTGCTTTTGAAAGTGAATCCATGTAGATGCGTGCTATTAGCTGTTAAATTAGCAACATCTGCTTTTTTTTCAAATTTGTGGTTTGAAAAGAAATAGATTTGAAAGGAATATTTCTGAGTCAAATTGTTTATTTACAATATAATGAACATTGTTACAATGCTATCGAATGCGAAAAGTTGACATTTTTCCCTTCCAGTAGAAAAATATTTTTATATATAGATTAAATCGTATTCCAGATACTCGGTATTTTGCATCGTTTTACATGTGTTTTATGTTACTACAAATGGTACACACATAAAGTGCTTTCCACAGCTCAACAAACATTTTTGAAAATTATTTGTGTCTTTAAGAGCCAGACTCGTCAAATTTCTTTAGAAGGTTTGGGAGGCGGAAAATTCAATTGCGGAAAACATTCCGTACACCAACATACTCATTAAATACATAGAAAATCAGGAAATATATATTAGCAATTTAATATGATTCAGTTAATGTAAAAAACACACCGTGGTAGAATTACTAAGCATTGTATGTATTAGTTTTAATGACGTTTTCAGCCTTATGTTGACGACAAAGCTAAGATGTGAACAATATAGAATGGGGGTTACAAGTTTTCACTGTTTTCTATTTTCATTCTCAGAAGCTAGATCAGCATTTTAATACAATGTAGAAAAAATTAATTACAGGCATAAAGGTTTTCAGGTCACATAAGCACCCCCCCCCCCCCTCCCTTAAAAAAACATCATTAAAGATCGTCTTAAATTTCGTTTTTATGGCTTTAATTTCAAAAAATTTCGGGAAGGGAGTTTGTGAAAAGTCCTTCTTTGACCATAAAAAAAAAGTCGTCTAAAATTGTCCCCAACGTTATTAAAGATGGCCTACAATCATGTTTATAACACTTTGAAAATTTTGCCTCCCCCCAACATCACACTAAGACTGCGTTTTTAGACTATTTCGAAAAATTCCGGAGAAAGCTTCCGAACTCCTCGTTTCCTAACAGAATTGAAGAACCTGAAATTGTGTTTTTGGCTTTCAAGTTCAAAAATTTGCTGGTGGAAGATCACAGGGCCTCTTACTTACTTCCAAATGCTACCAGAGATCGTCTAAAAGTGCATTTTGAAAATTTTTATTTTCGAGAAAATTAAAAGGCATAGCCCCCAAACAGAGTGCTTGTGAAAATAGGGAGTATTTCTGAGTAAATAGTATGCTTACGATAAAGATCATGTTAATTAAATATAGAAATGGTTCCCTCTCCTAAACAAGAAGCTAAATCCTTTCTCTCGCTGTATTTACATATTACTAGGAGTCAATAGAATAGAAAATGTGGGATCTCAAAAAAGATTTTTGTTCTATACGAATGAAAATTACTTGATAATCATTTGATTAGAACATTCATTTTATTCTGTGACTGAAGACACGATACGATAATTTTTCGGCACAGAAGTGCGTAACACAGAACTTAAAAGAAAAAGTTTGTCTTGTTTTTTTTTTTTTTTTTTTTTTTTTTTTTTTTTTTTTTTTTTAAATTGTGAACCCTTACTTGTACTTATAATTGCTTTCCTAAATGTAAGCTGTTCATTTTCATTTTTGGTTTAACTTTATGTATTTCCTGCAAATCTGTTTCTTGCCCTTTTTTTTATTTTTTATTATTGATTCATTAAATGCAAGATGCATAAAAACGAGGCAGAGCGATAAAAACTTTAAAATCTGGCAGAGCGAGGCGTTGAGATTTTTTTCACCTAAGTATTTCGAGATTTTTTTTTTTTTTTCAGGCAGATATACATGTAGGTAATATTTTCGTGCCTCCTGAGAAAAAGGACAACCCTTAATATTTATTATGACAACTAACGAGGATCAGACACTCACAAGACTTATTAGAAAATTTTAATAAAAACTCAATGTGTTGAAGTAGAAGCACTATATTATATACACTATATGACCAAAAGCATTGGGACACTTTCAAAAATTCACATGTTTAGGGATTTCTCGAGAAATAATAGACCAATTGCTCTATAATTTGTTTCGCATAAAATGTATACCCTAGTTGTCATTTTCCAATAAAAATTAAGTCTGCTATTCATTTAGGGGACCGACAACAAATTGAGGAAAAAAGTTTTTTGATCATTTTTCATTGCAAATTGCTGGGAATAAGCTATAATTTTCAGAAATGAGTTAAAAATCTATCAAAAACTTATTTTTATATTTTTGTGAAAGTATCTCTTATACCCATGGAAATATAAGCATTTCTTTCAAAAATGCAAACTTTTTTTGAAGGTTTTAGCCTCATATTACGCAGAGTATTTCGTCAAACGTTACTAAGCTTTTAAAATATTTGACAGCATTTTAGAGAAACATAATAATAAAATTTGAAGTTAAAATATTGAAAATTTGATGAAATATGAAAAGTTAAAGCTATTAATTTTTCACTGCGCAGGCACGAAAGATAGCAATTTATAACGTTCATAATTCAAAGCTCAGATACATCCTACAATCCATGAAAAAAATTCCACCGCAATTTCTTTAAATTTTAAAAAGTTATCAGCGATCTAATGAGCCGAATTGCTATAATTCTAGGATAGGCGACGAATGGTAAGGGATTGTTAGCAAACTGGCAACACTTTCCTGCCATCGTTATAGAGTGATTCATGATAAGAACAGATTATTTGTTGCTGGTCCCCTAAATGAATAGCAGACTTAATTGTTATTGGATTTGACGTCTGGAGTATACTTTTCATGAGAAAAAAATTACAGAGCAGAGAGCAATTAGTCTTTTATTTTTTGAGAAATCTGTAAAATTGTGAATTTTTGAAAGTGTCCCAATACTTTTGGTCATATAGTGTATGTAATACCTCATGTATTTTGCCGAATTTAGTAACTGGGAATCTGAGACTCTAAAAGTGCTAGGTTTAGTTTTATTCCAAAATTTCAACGCAAGATAGTTCACAAACATTGAGAGTGGGGGAAGGAGTGATTTTTGCCTTTGAGCTTGGAGCAGGGTGAGCACCCCTGCATACAAAGATCAGAGAAAAATCTTTAATTTTTCAAATTCAGGAAATCCTTATCCGCAGCCGTCCGCGACTTTGCCGTTGTTATGCTCAATTTGAAAGAACTTTCACCATAACAACCCCTTGAGAAATGCTATCGTAGCCTTCTCATCTGCATATAGTAATTAGATAAATAAATAAATATTTTTTCAAAAAGAAAAGGATTCAAAGATAAAGATTAGGGGAATTTTCTGGTCACCAGTGGTGAGAAAAGGCATTTATAGTAGCCACATTTTTTTCTAGTCGCCACTGCATTTGTAAAACAGGTAACTAACCAACAAAGTAGTATTTAATTTAGCACTAAAATATAAATATTATCAGTTCAAATAAAGGTTAATGTAACTAATTAGTGGCATTAATGTTTATTGTGCAATCAAGTATTAACTATGCAAAGAGGATCTAGTTTCATTTTTA
The DNA here is from genome assembly GCF_026930045.1 of Uloborus diversus. Taxonomy (NCBI): domain Eukaryota; kingdom Metazoa; phylum Arthropoda; class Arachnida; order Araneae; family Uloboridae; genus Uloborus; species Uloborus diversus. Next base: position 62,834,579 of record NC_072740.1, read on the forward strand.
AGAATGTTTTCTGCCAACTCGGATGGGATTGGGGAGAGTGGCAAACAGGCAGAGGAAGTGAAAAAATTTCGCCAACCGATAACTAGTTAGTCCCCACTTTTATTCGGCACTCGATTTTTCAAATATATTAAGTAGGATCATCCATTTTTAAAGAAATTTTTTTGGTTAGAATTTGGAGTTCATTTCGTTAAAATTCAGTGTGGTCATGCAGCCTATCTTTTTTTTCCTTCCTTTTTTGAAATCATCAATTTTCAATAACGAACATTTTTCTAAAAATAAAACGAATTTATAAATTTATTTATTGAAAATATTCATTCATTCGTTAATTTTTCCTAGATGAGATCAGGAACCGCATTAATGGGGAAAAAAATCTTCGTTTCAAAAATTAATTTTAGTGCGAATGCAAATAAATTAATATCACAAGCGGGATTGCAAAATGCGCGGCAATGTAAAATGCCGCGCCTTTTACACTGAGTTATTTTTCTTTTACCTATGTAGTCAAGACTCAAGAGGGAAAGAACTGGAATTTCCCTGGAAGGGTCTGTAAAAAGCTGCGGTTTCATTTCGCCGTCAGCTATTACCTCCTTCGACTACTCTGCACAGCAGGGGAGCGTCCGGTCTGTCCCCCTGCAAAATGTGACAGGTCACATGATCCACACTTTCATCGGTCACCGTTCGTTCTATTGGTTGTTGAAGTGTCAATCACTTCACTGATGAGCACTGCTTTCGTTGAAAGAAAAGGCCCATTTTCAAGCGAGATCGTTTTTCTTCCCCACTGAAGAGCAGCCTTAATTTCACGATTTACTGTTTTTTGTGTTGTGAAATATTTCCGTTTTCGTAGGGTTTTTTCTGAATCTTAATTTACGTCTGTATTGTTGTTATGTTTGGAACCCTTTCCCCCAACTACCAATCACTTCTGAAGTGCTCCAAATTCAGAGTTAATTACAATACAATATGAATAGCAACCCCTTCTGCAAGTTTTCCGGATTTTTCGCATGCCATGAATGTCAGGGAAAAAAACGGAAACGAACAAGTTCAAAGGGTGCAAGAATGCACTAGCCAAGGGCACTCACTTTGGCTCCCCTCCCCCCTCTAACTTAACTATCACAGGTGCTATGAATTCAAAGTCAATTATACAACATTTGCTGTAAACTTCTTCGATAGGGAACATTTTAATATAATTAAGATTTTGGTGCAATCTGCAAATTGTTATCAATTATCAGTTCATTCAGGCAAAATTAACAAGGCCAAAGAAAAAAAAAATTTTTAGCGCTCTGAATATATTATTATCATTAGCATACAAATGAACTCACACCTATAGGGCAGTAGCAGACGACGTCATCCTGGTGGACAAACAAACTCCAAGTGCTGCTGACAACTAAACGTGCTCTTCGCTCGGCTGTCAAAGCATCTCTTTCGCTTCCATGTTTTTACATCGTAATGCTGCGTGTGATCTAATTTTTGTTGAATTAGGCACTGTTCAAATAATTTCTTGGCATTGATGAGCATTTATTTTAATACTAGATAAGTTGAAGTGACTAATACAACCAATATTTTGTTAATTTTATGTACAGATTCTTTTTTAGAGTGAGATTAAATTTTTGTTTACTTCACTCACCCATCCACGATGTTTACGTTATGTTGCTATTATTGTTGTTACGTTTGCGTTGCATCAAAAATTATTTGCATTCTCGACGAGTCAAAGTCACAACTTCGCTTGTCTGTAGTGTGGGTGTTATTTCTGCTTTTTTTTTCCCATCCCTTCATCATATAACTTTTTTGCCTTGTCATAAATTTTGTCATTACATTTCGTGTTACGTTTAACCACAATACGCAATGTTTAGATTCTAAAATTTTTTTTATAATCACTGAACCGACTTGCTCCGCGTTGTGTTGCTATTCAATTTCATGCTAAACGAACTTCGTTGCCCTTTTTCCTCTCAGTAAAACTCATCACATTGAGATTAGATAAGTCAAAGTCACAAAATAAACAGTTTTCCACAAATTTTATGAACTCTCTCCCCCTCCTCCCTTTGTTTTTGGGAATTGTTTGTTTGACATTTGTTGCCTTCTATACTATTTCTTTTGCTGTGCAGTGTAGGTGTTATGTTTTGCTGCTATTAAGATTTTCATAGTGTTTCTTAAGCAATAAATTTTGATCAGGACTACGGAGCCGGAGTGGGACTGATTTTGGGGTAAAGGAGTCGGAGTCAAAGGCTCTAAATTGTCGGACTCTTTTATTTCCCCTCCAACTCTACAGACCATGTTGTCAAAAATTTCCCCTTGGATTTATGCTTAAATGTTCTTTATTAAAAATTTATTATTCTTGAACGTTTGTATAGTTATGACAATTCCCAAAAGAGGCAAAGGATATGTGCTTAATACATGTTCTATCAAAAAAGAATGTAATCCCGGGAGAGTCTCGCAAATGTTTCGCCCCTGTAGCGCTTAAAAAATGCAGCTTTTAATATAAAAATTTAAGCAATCGTTTATAGGGGGCTTTGGTCCTGTTTAATGTTCAGGCACTTAATACTTTCAGTGTAACTCCCCTACTGATATTTTAATGTTACTCAGATATGAGTACTGAGAATAGATGAATAAATTTCCTTAATTGAAATGTTTTATCTATTTATAAATTTAATAGTTTTTTATTATGTTGATCAGAAGAGCTTTCCTGTTTAATTACATTGATGTTAGTCTTTTTATGTGTTCCCCGTTTTTATTTTTTTCATTACGATGGTAATTTTTTTCGTACCCGATTGCAAACGCAAGCTTATTAAGATTTTTATGATTCTCTACGGATGGGAAGTGCCAAAAAGTTGTATCAGAAACACAAGGAAAATTTTCACTAGCTGGATCATTTGTTCAGAGACAGAGTTAGTCTTTAAAATTCTGCCCTGCGAATGATCTTGTTGGTATGAAAATTTGGAAGAACTATTTGCACTTCATAAGGATGCATTGAATTTGACAACAGAAATATGGACTCTTTTCTGCTACCAAAGACGGAACAACATAGTAGTATATTCTAAATATAAAGTTTCTCACTAAATTAGACCATACGATTACCACATAATGTATTTTTACCACATGGACAGAAATAAAGTCAAACTTAACAATTCATGGTTCGTGTTAAAATTTTAAGTTCATTTTGCTTTATCTGTGTCAACTTTTTAAACTGGTTTAAAATTTAATTTGATTTAAAATGTGAATTCCATTAATGAATGTGCCACTTATTTTTATTTTGATCCCATGTGCTGACATATAAGTCAGAGATAACCAGGGTTGCCAGACATCCTGGATTTCAAGGGACAGTCCCGTATTTTGAAAAATTGTCCCGCGTCCCGGGGAACTTCCATACGGGACGGCTGAAGTCCCGTATTCTAGCTGATAACAATATTTTACAGAACGAGACATTATTTTAATGGAACAAAATAAAGTAAAACAAAAAATGAAATAATGAGCAATAAGAAAATCATGTGGCAACAAACGCAAAAATTGTTTTCGCTTTGATTTGGTTTGTATGTTTTTGTTTTGGCGACAGACCATGTGGAGCCACAGGGGTGTTCACCTAGGGAGGGGGGGTCATGGTGCAGACTGCGCCATTGAAAGCTTTCGGGGGGTTGAGGGGTATTTTTCTCATTTTGGGGGGTCTTGCTTTTTTTTGGGACCGGGGGTATCTTTACGATATTGAGGGAGTGCACCATTGCAGTTTGGGGGGGGGGGGCACCCCTGAGGAGCCGAATGGTTGCTTCTTCTTTCCTCATTGACCAATATTGGAAATATACCTGCGCATCTTCGTCATTCACAATGAAAACGATTTTTTACACTTTGTTAGGCGACATTTTGTGAGGTTTAATGCTTTGTTGAGATTGAATTTGCAGCGACGTCGCAAAAATATCCCCCCCCCCCCTTTTCACACCTAGCAGCATGTCCCGTATTTACTGTTCTTAAATCTGGCAACCCTGGAGATAACTGTATTAAGTTTTCAGAATGAATAGAAAATTATGGTTTAGTGAAAAGTTGATTTTATGCTTTCTGTAGAACCAGTGATGAAAAATGTTCCAAGCGGGAAAACTAAAATTCAGGGCCTTGTTCAAAATCTGAGCACATTGTTTAAAAATGGACTCTTATCCAATGAAGTAGGGGGGAAATGTGTAACTTTTTTACTTGTTTTTTGATACAATTTCATTTATAGCACGATTCGTTAACATTTTTTTTACAAATTCACTTCTTGGTTGGCATTTACAAATGTAAATAGCTTTAGAGTTTTTGTACTTAAAATTGCTTAATCATCTGTGGGGACATTCTCGATTATATCTTCTTTGTTTTCGTTATTATCATCAAAGGCGTTCAGTTAATCTGATCTTGAAGGAATTCGTTATTTAATGAGACGACACGTGTCACCAACGGCTGGAAAAATTTCAAGAAGGGTACCAGCAGCTCGAGTCCTCAACTGCCCTGAAGGAATATTGGACGGTCAGAGGAAATCCTTTTCACAGACAAAGAAAAATTAGACAGTGCAAAAAGGATGCCAGAGCGGCTTCAAACAGCTGTAAAACATTTATCTTTAAAAAAATTCTGTGTCTTGTAGCTGAAAAATTATTTTGATCTGTTTGTAGAAAAACAATCATGTGGACTTTCTGAAAAAGGGTAAAGTAAATCCGGAATATTTTAATGTATCAGTACAGTCTTTTTCAGAGACCAGCAGAATGGAGTTCCACTGTATCTGCAATTATCTGCCCATTGTGGGAGAAAAACTTTTTGATGCTTTATCATTCAAAAATCATCGAAATCAATTTAATAATTTTGAATGGAATGCACAAAAATAACACATTCAAATAAAAACTTTTATTTCCAATAAAATTTCTATTGCTCCTTTTTACATACATACATATTTATACTTACACACAATGCTGTAGTTGTAGCATATTTTTTTTTTTACTGTAATAAATGCAAATGTGATGTCAATTGGTTTGAAACCACCTTTTGTTTTAATGAGTCCCCTCAAACATTTTTTCCTAATTGCAGCACTGCTGACTTGTATATGTTATAAGTGAAAATCACCCCTCATATGAAAAATTTATGATTATGTTGAATTTTATGGGTTGTAAGCCCATAGCTATGATAACCTAAAAATTATCAAACAGTTGTTGGGGTAGGTAAAAAAGAATGAGTTAGCACAGAAATCACTTCTTCTCCTTAGAACAGAGTACCTTCCTTTATAACTGTAATGGATTTGATGACAGTCCGGCAATTGAGAGAGAGGACTTAACAGAATAAATTAACATCTGCTACCGGGCCTCTGCCCTTTGCATTTTTATCTATAAACTTTCTTCGTTATAACCCCCCCCCCCCCCCCCCGAAATAAAATCCTGGCTACGGCCTTGCAATAATCTACCCCACCTTTATGTGTCTGGCCTAGACCCGGATCTATAATTCCTTCCCTCCCATAATCGCTATCGAATATTTGTCTTTAGTCCTAACATCATTGTTTTGTGAAATCCTTAGGTTTTTTTTTAATGAAAAAAGGAGGAACAAGTTTGTTTTTAAATTCGATCGATCCTTGCATTACATAAGTAAAAGAAATGCAGTGAAATCCCATTACAACAAACTCCAAGGGACTGATAAAATATTTCATTGTAACGGAATCGTCTAAAAACTTTTTATAAAAGTGTCAATTTTACAAACCTACACCCTAATATACGTAAATATGCAACTTTTACAGTTACAAAAAAATCTAAAATATAATTAACACATTAATTATTCTGAAAAAAAAATTAAAATATTGAACACTGAACTTTTATTCACTGGTCGTCATCACAAAAAGGGTTGCTATTTTCTTTTATGCGAGACATTTGGTCCCAGTAGACATTATAAAAGATTCTAATTGATAATCGTTATTATACTGACCACAAGAACCCTTTCCGAATTCGCAAGGTGCCTTGCGTTTGGTGTGCAGAAATCAACAGCGCTTGGATAGACACTAGCTTTTGTTGTCACACATAAACCCATGTTCCTGTATGAGTGCATTTCCACCTTGAATGGCTGTTTTGAAAGTACAAATGGAGTTTTCACATAGCGACTTGAGAAAGTTGTTTTTTAGTTTCTGAAAACAGCATTAAGTACAAAATATTCGAACTGACGTTGAAAAAAATATTTTCTGGAACAAATTTTTGAAAAAAATGTCTTTGTTAAAATGAGATGTTTTATACATCATCTTAATAAGTTTTAAAATGGGACCACACATTTTGTTCGTTGTAACGAAAATTTCGTTGTAATGGGATTTCACTGTATATGGAATTCTACGCACTCCAATTAGTTTTTTTTTTTTTTTTTGTGCTATGTAAGAAAATTACGTGTAAAAAATGGACATTTTCCATTTTTGAAGTTTCTTTCTCATTTCGGAGAGGGTTCTAACTCACTGGATCTACCTTTGGCTGTGCCATTGCTTGTGGTGAATATGTTGTATTATAATCTGTGCAATACGTATTTTTCAGATTTTTAGCTATCATTTGTGGTAAGTTCGCTGCTTCATGTTATCATACATAAAAATATGGTAAGCACATTACATATTATTTACTTGCGTGTAATATTTATATATTGTAATACTGTAGACAATAATTTGGTTAACCTTTTAGCTCCATAAAGTGACCACTTGACCAAAAATTTAAAACCTCAATTCTCCCTCTCCCCCACCATTTTCTTCAACTATTTGGATATTGCATTTAAAAAAATAGAGCTTTGCACAATGCATTTGTTTTAGATATTAAATTCAATGCCTTTTTAACGATTCCGTACCTAAGAATTATTTTGCAGGAAAAAAATTAAATTTCAGTTTTTGAGGTGAAATATCCTCTATATTATTATGCTTCAATTTTGAAATATAGTCAGTACCCTGTTATGTTTTGATATTCATAAAAATTTGATTAATTATTCATCAGTTAAAGATTAGAGAGAAATTTAGAGTGGCGTTAACTTCAGTATTAGAATACAGTAAAGCACCTGTTATGTTTTGACAGTCATGAAAGTTTGATTAATTATTCATCAGTTAAAGATTAGAGAGAAATTTAGAGTGGTGTTAACTTCAGTATTAGAATACAGTAAAGCATGGTTTATACGCTTTTGAAGGGACTGTATGAAAAAAGCAAACAAATGAAAAAAATGTATTATAAGTATAGGTTAATGTGTATTAGACTCTGCAGGGACCAATTTAAAAAACGTATAATTGATAAGTACATATAATAAAGGCAAGTATAAATGGTGCACTGTATTTTATTTTCCGGAAACGCATTAGCATTTCAGGTGAGCTACTGAACTCGAGAGAACTTCGAGCTATGAACCAAAACATACACCTAAATTTAACCGTATTTTTTCCTCGCTATATTTGTCGACAAAACCTCACTACAGGTGTTAACTAGGAGGCCTAGTCTCTGCCCAATACGTAAAAATTTAACGCATGCAACGCCCACCCGTGACGTCACTTTTACGTACGCAACAAAATTCGCTAGTCTCTGCCCTTTCTTACCGGACGCAAAAGGCAGCTGCCAAAACGCGAACGTACGGTAAATTAACGCCATGATTTTTCTGGCGTAAACCTTTCGTACGTACGTTTAAGAGTCAAAACAAAGATGGCTGCTGTATTCGCCGCGCAATGAGTTTTATGAAACTTGCTGAACTATTGGACTTATCGAAAGAAAAGTATTGAAGAATCATCACACGCGTTGGATATTTTTGATGCAAGGTTTGTCAAACTTTATAAATAGATCAAAAGTTAAGTGATTAACGCCACAGAAGTGAAACATTGCTTTCCCTCCTGTATATAGGGTTACCAGCTAATTTGCGAGTACATTCTTCGTCACTGTTCTACAAACACAACATCATTTTTAATTCTTAGCGTTCATTTATATTTATTGATAAGAGTGAAGTAAAAGATCTTGCACCATGGCCCTACGAAATTTGCTGTTGATTTTGTTTGTATACAGATTATTTTCCGACAGGTAAGTGGGTCATTCCATTTTAAACCAAGCAATAAAATAAACAAAATTCTCAAGCTGATCGTTTCAGATTTTCAAGAAACTTTGCGAAATCCTACTACTCTCTGACACCTCAAATGTATATAAACTTTAAAAAAAAATCTATCTTACACAATTGATCTGTAACTAATGTCTGAGTTTGTTAAACACTATTTTCCCGGCAGTGTTTTGAAATGTTATACCTGACTTAAGTTCTATGGGAGCTTCAGAGTTGCATAATAGCTCATTTTAAAGAAAACTGCATATGCCTTACTTTGATGTGTAACAACACAAATATTTCAGATAAAAATATTTTTTCACAATTTTAAATTTTGACATTGTGTCTCAAAAAAAATTCAGGGTTTTTTTTTGTAATGTATTATAATGAATGCATCCCAAATGTTCAGAGTGGGCTCAGAACAGTTGCAACAAATATTGTAGGATAATTTTTACAAAAAATTGGCTTAAAAAAATCCTGACTAGTGTTATGCCGGATGTCCGAGGGAAGATAAAGATGTGTATCCTTATCTGTTTTTTCCAGATCTTAAACAAATCTTTTATATTCCTAAATTTCGACACATATTTGAATTCTAAATATAGATAGGCATGAAACACTCTTAAATTCTATGTAAGTTAAGTGTTTTCATTTTGTTAAATAAGGTATCATTTCAGAAATTAAAAAAGTTAATTTTTAAACCCCGACTCTATTAGGAAAGAGATAATAAGTTTGACATGTATATTTGTGTGTGTTTGTGGAATCGTAGCTCCCAAACAGATGAAACGATTTTGTTCATTCTTTTTTACGCTCAAAAGGTGACTTGACCTTTGTGTTCTTAGCTTGGTCTCATCTTTGTAACACTAATTACCCAGGGGTGTCCACCTCTTCCCCAAATACAACAGAGAAAAATACCCTTGAAAACAACCCTCCTAAAATTTTCAATGCCGTAGTCTGACCTTCCCTTGGTGGACACCTATGAATTAATGAAGATATTAATTAAAAACCAACGTAGTGTTTTTCGCAGTTTGAACAGTGAGATCTTATATATGTGCGTTTAAATATTGGGACTAGTTGAAAGAATGAAATTTTCTGCGTTGAATATTTGTTAGGAATTTCCAAGTAGGAGTTATAATCTTGTTTACACAATAAAAGAAAATTTTGAGTTCAATGTTAAACCTTTATGCTTGCGAGTAATAGCAATTTCTTTGTTGCTCCACGATTTAAAATTTATCTACTTTCAGTTTCTGACGTGTACTGACCCACAAGTAGTTCTCACTGATCTAGACACTAGTGATCCCTATCCGCAGATCTGAACTTTTAACGATCCAGCACATCACTAGTTATAAGTTTTTTTTTTTTTGAACTACAGAGCTGTACAATAGCGCATTTTAAAGATAATTTCATTATCTTTCATCTCTGATTTGTAAGTTAAACATTTTTTTATTCCAATAATTTTAAAATTATGTACTTTTTAAAATTTTGTTGTAGTCCCACTCTGAAAATGTTTGGCCCTATTCACTAAAATACAGTAAAAATCATGCTCTTTTTTATAAAATGACACTATTCTCAATTTTTTTTAATTTGAAAATTTTGGGAAAGGGGATTTTTCCCCCCGAAAAGTATTTAAGTTACACATTCAACTGAAGTGCATGTCTTTCTCTTCAAAGTGAGTTATAATACAGCTCTGTAGCTCTCATAAAGCTTGAATTATAAAATTTTATGGTACAGAAGGGGTCATGGTACAGACTGCGCCAATTGAATTTCTAAGGGAAGGGGGGGGGGAGAAAATTGAGAGGTATTTTTTGGGGGGAGCTTTTGCTCTTGGGGGAGGACCCCTGCTTACCCGAAGGGTCCAAGGTCCGATGTCAGCCGGTCAAAGATCTTCCATGTTTGTTAATGGTGACTGGGGCAAGTTAAATATGTCGCAGTCAAAGTCCTTCAAAGAATTAATACCTCTGGGAGTGCTAGACCAGAGATTACTCGTCTTCTGACCTGGATCAAAAAACAGCTGTCTTCAGGTCCCCATCCAACAGTTTAGAACAAAAATGGTAGGTACGGGGAATCCTAGAGTGTGATGTATTCAACAGTACCAGTATTGACTTGGCAGACATTTCCAGTTCAGAGGAGAAGCGGTTAGGGACAGGCAGTCACAGAAATTAATATTATCGACTATTAGATAATCTGTTATGCAAATTGTTCTGAATGATGTTTTAATTTTCAAACTACAAATAGAAAGAAATTCATGAAAAAACATTTTAGCAATTATTTTTCTTTTTGGTAATTGCATATGTAAAGCCTAATAAATACAAATTAAATTTCATTCATTGGATACTTAAAGAGAGATGGGTTTCTAAACTCCTTGGGCCTGGGCTCAGTTAGCCCCTGCTCCAGATCTACTTACCTGCAGCGCGGGGCGGCTCACTATACTAAATGGGCCCCCGGCTTTCAGTGGCTTAGAACTCCAGTAGCCAGTTAGGGGCTCTGCTAATTTTTTGCCAGGGGGGCCTAAAATTTAAAGATTAGAGCCAGACAAGGGTGTCACCATCTCAACATGGAAGGGGAGGGCAGGCCCAGGAAAGTCCCAATGCAAAGTCGTTGTGACCTCCCAAAATTTTCCTTATTCGATAAATTTTTTTGCCGCTTCAGCAAAATTAGGAGTTTTATTAGGTAAAATTATCCTCATTCAGCGACAATATTTGTGGCATTCCATTCGGCAAATAATTGAAGACTTTTTTTCCTCCCAAAGATTAAAGTTCAGTGTCCTCCTGGGCAGGGCCATAATTTGGACAGTTTGGGGACTGGTCTTTTAGCCCCCCCCCCTCCCCCCAAGATTTTGGAAGCAATGCAATTCTAAAATGATAGCAGTATTAACTCAACACCAGTAATTTTTCTTTTTTAATGTACTTGGAAGAAGATGTATACACTTTCAAACTCCCCATTGACAAATGCCCCCCCCCCCCCCCCCCCGGTGAATATGTCCATGGTGCCAGAAATGCCTGTTTTTTATTTGAGAGTTGGCACAAAAGTACTTTGAGCCAAATTCTTAAAAAATATTTTAGTGTTAAAGCTATTTTGATAATTTACAAAACAATTCCAAATAATGTTTCAAAGAATGATATTTCGCTACATTAGGAATATTTTGTAATTTCATTATCATATTGACAGATCAATGAAGAAATATTAAAAATGAATTTAATTAGAACCTTCCATTGCTTTGTTTTCTTTGCTAGTTGATATTTTAAATTTTAGGAATTTGTTACTGAATGCTCAAAAAAAAAAAAAAAGGTAAAAACTCCAACAAAAATGCTTTTTTTTATTATCATTATGATTCTTAGGTCAAAAGGTTCTTCTTTTGTGCCCCTTTTTTTCTGATTTGGGTACCCGAGTGGTGTAAGTAATAACAAGAATTTTTTTTTCCATCTTTCTATGATTGAAAGCAGACGTCGGAAGGAGAATCAAAACAAAACAACTGAGGCTAGCCTCGTCTCCTGAGCGTTCTCATGTCAACGATTCTAATTTTCCATTGGCTTACAGGGACAGGAAGAAAGGCGTGGTTTAATGCTTACCGTACGTTCGACATCCCAGTGAGTATTAACGAACTTCCGGTATTTTTGGGCAGAGACTACCGCAGTTACCGTACGTACGGTGAGTGCGTAAGTTGCTAGCGTCCGATACGATGTGCTCGTGCGATGACGTCACGATTAACGTATGCTATTTACGTATGGGCAGAGACTAGACCTCCAAATTTTCCTGAACGTCACAGCATAAAGGTGCCTAAAAGACACTTGCACAAGGGCACTGATCAGGCTTGGCACGAACCTACCCGCCTTGTTAAAACCAAGTATTTAAGAGATCAAAAACGAATTTTCTACAATAACTACAAAAAAGAATCCCGCTCAAAATGGAATCACATATTGCTTTACGAATTGGAATTAATTTACCACAATAAATAACAGTTTATTTAGGACTGTTGTAAAAATTCAAAAAACAAGCCTGTCGTTTTGAATTTTTCGGGGAGGGGGCAAAGGGCTATATTTAATGCAAGTTTTTGTTGGAAAACAACAAAACCTGCGCTCTTTTATGAAAAAAACATTAATTTTTCAAAGCTGGCCATTGAAAAATTAATGTTTTTACATGTAAATGGTTTTGCATTGCTTGCTCCTCCCTGGAAAACTCGAAATGACAAGCCTGAGGGGGGGGGGGAGCAGTTGATCCTTAAATGACAGGTCTGTCTAAAAACTTCCATGACTGCAAACTTACTATGCAAATTAGCAGATATACTCCACAATTCATGTTATAAATCTGAGTTGTACTAGAAGGATAACTTTTATCAATATTCAGAGGATTGAAAAGTTGGCAAAGGAAGTTTTTCTCAATATTTCAAAATCAGAATAATCATTTATCTTTGCAAATAATATACATACTCAATATCCAGCATGTATTTTAAACAGTAAAAACACTAATTATTTTATTATTTATGCTTTGTACTACTTTTATGTCAAGGCATGTTTAGTTTTTGAGAGCCAAAAATTTCTTCTATTCTTCCATTTATTTAAAATGTTCACCAATAATTCAGTTTTATTAGCAAGTGTGAAAACTGAATCTGTCTCTGGTGTGTTGTCTTTTTTTGCTCATGAAGTTCTAACAATTCAACAATTAATCTGCTCTTGAAAAACTGCACTAAAAATTTTGTATTTCTTAGGAGACCAAGTTTAGCATAAATTCTGAGATCAATTTCATAGAAAATATGATATTCGAAACAAAAATCAATCCTTTAGAAAATGAATCGAATTTTATATTTATGTAATTAAATGCGCACAAAACAAGGTCATTGCAAAAATATTTGGACAGACGCCGGTATGCTAAACATGATTTTTACTTATCGTTTCAGTCACCGCACATATATCGCCGAAATTTTACACATAAAAAATCCGAAATACATCCACAAGAGAAAAGGTAATAAGCTTTTAAACTTCAGTACGCTTTAAATTCTTCTAATGCATTGGCACTGAAGCCAAAAATCGAATAATTCAGGATTCAAGTCCGTCACGTCAGATGGCTTTGTTGAAAGCTCATTTTTACTCAATAAACATTGGTCCTTATTGCTGATTATCTTGATTTTTTCAGTTTTTCCTCGTTATTATGGCTTTGACAATATTCAGAATGCTTTTTATACAAAGAAAAAGCATAAAAGAATAACATTGCACTCGCAATAACATGCAGCTAATACGGCGAACTGGAGGTTGCTTGTCCACCTCCACCAGGAACGGTTGCCAGGTTCCGTTGCTATGCAAAAAGCAGCTGACTGCTACTGCCCTATAGGTGACGCTGCAAATAGGAAAGAAAGCGGAACCAACTTGATCACGTGCTCCAATCAACTACTCAACAGCTTAGAATGGTAACTGGGTGCGGTAACCGGTTGTTCATAGAGCATTGTGATAAGTTACCAGGAGGCAAGGCACTAGTATGCAGTCCTCGACATAAATACAGTTGTAGTCAGTTCTGACTCTTGAATAGAATAAGTTACCGGTACTTACCGGTAGACCGGTGAGGTTCGTCGAACGCAAGGCTTGTCTGCTACTATCTTCTGCTATGGTATTTATTTATTTATTTATTCAGAAACTACACAGTTTCACACATAGAGGACTACATACTATGTGCCTCCGGATACACACAGGAAAGATTTACAGCACAAGAGAAGGAAATAATACCCAGGGCATCGGCGGAAATTGAAACCACGACATTCGGCTTAGAAAATAAAGCTTCTACCACACAGCCACGGAGGCCCCTGCTACGTTATTAAACTGCGTTTTTCATATTTTATGAGAAATTTGTTAGGATTTGGTTATTCTTAATGCATTAAGAATTCATAAATTTCAGATTTATCGATTTTCTTTGCCCTGGTATGTGTTTTTTGTACTGGTATGTGGTTACACACACTTGGTCGTGGAAGATTGGGCACCGCAAATTGGGCCCAACGTTCCAGGCAATTTTAATATGCTCGGCGCCCAATGTTCCAGACGCCCAATCTGCGGCTCCTAATCTTCCCATTTCGTTTTGATTGCGTGCCTGGGTAGAAGCTGGTGATTTTATCGCCGTAGGACAGAAAACAAAGAAAAGAGGTTGATTTCGCAAGCAATTTCAATTTTTGCTGTGTGATTGGGACCTCTATTTTTCAAGGATACCGTGCTTTTATCTCCTTTACCCTTGTGATAAGTAGGCGTAAAACTTGGATACACACATTTTAATACAGAAAAACCTGAATTGCATCGCCTAAAAGGGCTGGAGAAATTGTCAAATATTTTGTACTAAAAATGAAAAACTTCGATTTACTACGTTATCTTATTTTGCTCCGTTCATTTGGAATCTGTCTGTACGCACCATTTTCTACATAAAGAAGTCATACAAAAAAAAAATTGTAATCCGAACGCATTTGACGCTTTTCAAACAAGTGGCACAATAACGTCCCTTTTCCCCCTCCCCTCGAAGAGAGCATTGCACAAGTTGAGAACCGCCGAGTTAAAGTTAATTCACGTGATTGTTTTTGGAATTATAGAAACATTTTAAAAATGTGAATGCAAAAGGAGAGAATAGGAAGCTAAGAAGGATGGTATATCGGTAGTTTAGCTGGTTTATCTGAAATTATTCAAATGTAGTTTTTCGCTTTCCTAAAGTGAAAAAATGAAAAAAGTCACTTTTCGTCGATCGTTAATTTTGAGCTTTGAAAAGTAGGGGGGGTCGCCCCCTTGCCACCCCCCCCCCCCCGCACGAGCCGCCTATGCAGACTACAATATTAAAATTTTTGGAAAAAATCAAATAATTCTATTTTTTAAGTTTTTTCTCATTTTCGGAAACTTTGAAAAACGAAACGTTTTCTTTGCCTTATCCGTAACCACTTTTGCACCCTGGTATTGAACAAAAGATTTAGTTTTTTTCTCTAAATATTCGACTTTGATGTGTCCATTAAATTATTTTAGAACTCTTTCATAATTTTTTCACAAAATGCGGAAAAACAACATCAACGCATCGAATAAAAGCGAAATCCCGCATCAACTAAAGTAACTCCGTCAAAAGTAGTGTGTTCCTATGTGCTCCCTAACCGCACTGCCCTCAAGCGGAATTCCGCAAATTTGTCTTATAATGAATAGCGGGGAAAGCAGCGGCGGTCGGAACCAGGGAGGTCCGTGGTTGAGACATATTCAGTTAGGGAAATATGGTGGTATTCGCTTCGCACAGTAAGTCACGTGGCGTATCAATTGGTGCTGCAATTGTTTATTTTTTCAGTGCTATTTACTGATTTTTTTTTCTGTTCTGTATTAACACTCTATTTTACAGTAATATTTACCATAAAAGTTTCCTGAATTTTCAACAGAATGGTTGTTTTAAAGCTTTTTTGTACACTCTGTTACGCAAAGTCGTCGGAACACTACGCTTTCTAACCCTGCTACTATACAAACCAAATCGAGGCTTTCTGAGCAACGATTTCCTTTAAAATCCTCATTATGTCATTTGCCTCCCTTGTGGGGAACTGATGGTATTTTCCTTTTCACTTGTTTGCTGCCTTGCTTTAGTTCTTCTTCTTGTGTTGAACATTTCAATTAATAATTTAATTGTTTTTTCTGCGTTTATGTGTTTCTGTCCAACTTGTTTGTCATTCCTGATAACCGTTTAACTATGAAATGTAACATGAGAAAAAAGGGTGCCCACACTCCTAAAAATCACAAAGACCTCCCCAAAAGCAAAAGCCCCCTAAAAAGAGAAAAATACCCCTCAAAAATCCCCCTAAAAATTTCAATGGCGCACTCTGCGCCACGACCCCCCTCCTGTCCTAGGTGGGCTTCCGTGTGATACGGTCTAGGAAGATTGGGCGCCGACTATTAGGCGCCGGGAACTTTGGGCGCCGAGCATTTTGGGCGCCGGGAACTTTGGGCGCCGAGCACTTTGGGCGCCGAGCATATTGTGCCCAGTATTCCCGGGGCCTAAAATGCTCGGCGCCCAATGTTTCCGGCGTCCAAAATGCTCGGCGCCCAATGTTCCCGGCGGCGAATTTTGAAACGCTCTCAATGCTTACGTTACGGTAGCTACCAGTTAATTAACCACGTGACAGCTAATGATCACGTTCTCCAATCAACTGCTTAGAACGGTAACCGGTTGATCATAGAACGCTGGGGTTAGTAACCAGTCGACCGGTGAGGTTCGCTGAACGCAAGGAATGCTTGCGTTCGCCGAGCTCAGCTGGTAGCTACCGGTTAATCGATCACGTGACATCTAATGATGACGTGCTTCATATTAATACGGTAACCGGTTGATCATAGAACGCAGCGGTTAGCAACCGGTTACTCAGTGGTCGACCGGTTAGGATCGCCGAACAAAACCAATTACAGTACATTGGCGAAATGAGAAATAAAAACGAGCGCGTTCTATTAAACAGCATGGTAACCTGGATACATTAAAGCAACCCCGAGTAAAATGTAAACAGAGCCGCCCCTTTAAATTGTGAGGTAGAAATTGCAATGCGAAATATTGCTGTTTAAAGTTTTAGTTCGTTTTAATTTCACGATTTACTGTTTTTTGTGTTGTGAAATATTTCCGTTTTCGTAGGGTTTCTTCTGAATCTTAATATACGTCTGTATTGTTGTTATGTTTGGAAAATTCTGCTTGCTGTAAACATTCGCAATAAACTCACATTGAAAGAGACGCAGAACAGATTTTAACATGGTAGATAATACATGCTGTTTCAAAATGAGTTTCTTTGACTGTTGATTTTTTTTATATACTTGAGAATAGTAACTGAAATACAATCTGAGTGCGCTTCTCTTATGTTGTTGATGTTTTAATTTACTGATTTTCTCTGAACAATATGTTGAAGATTTTGGTTATTTCATAAAGTTTTTTAACAATAAAAATGTCGTGAGAAAATCTGTAAAAAATACTACCATTTAATGATCTAAGAAATACATTTTATCTCAGGAAAGAATATAATCCTTTTCATTTAATTTAATTTCTCCTTCATCTGTCTCAGTTTTTAGTTTTATAAAAAAAATAAAAAGGGGAAAGGATGGGTGGGAACATGTTGAGTCACTGCTCCTATGCTCTGTGGGGCTCGTGAGAATTTGAGCGACCAGTGTCAACCTTTGCACACTCCCCCCCCCCATTTCCTAGAAAAAATTTAAATGACACGTTTGGACGTTGTTAAACTGCCTTCACAAACAATAGAAAGATATCTCGCCAGGTCTCTATTTGGCGTGGTTTATCGCGCACTTGGCAACTAAATTGTTTCTCTGAAAAATGAAAAATTTTCTTCTGAACTGCCGTTGCCAAAATATTTTCAAATAAGGTAAATTCTTATGAACTGTAAAGGCAAAGCTAGATTCACAAATACAAACTCTCATTTCGTTTATATGCGTGTGCAAATGGAAATTAATACATGTACCAACGTTATTTCTTCCTTAAAGTGTACTTGCTAAGTTTTAATCAGGGCCAAAAGCCAAGTGATCGTGCTTTCCTATGTGTGGGGCAGGAGGACGTGGATTAGATTCCCATCAGTCAAGGCCACGTCAGCTAGAAGCCCCAGAAACTAGGGTTCCGTCCATTGAGGGGGCCCGTCTGAGAATCAAAGCAGTGTAAATTTTATAAGTTTTAACGGAGATCCAGCAATCATTTTTGGAATTATTTTATGACGATTCTCATATTCGTATTTTATCATTCGATAAAACTGAAATTTCATTCAGCAAAATGAGAATGTTCCGGCTTCCGAAAATTTTAGTTCAAGGCGTCCCTGAATGTGTGATCTAATATCTATTCCCCCCCCTCCTTGAGAAATAGATAATTTTTAATTCAAATTTGTGTATGATCAAGCTCGTCATTTCAAAGTCTTCATGGGAGAGGGGGGGGGGGCAAAGGGTTTGTGTTCAATACGTTTCATAGAGGAAAAACAAAATACTTATAAAAATGCCTAATTTTATGATGTTTCTAAAATCCAGACACGTCTCGAACAAGGGCGCCCATATAGGGAGCTCGAGCCCCCTCCCCTTAGAAATTAGAACTTCCTTGCTTTTAATACTTTTTCTTTGCAAAAATGTAAAAACATTTCTTCTCCAGCCATTAATGAATAAGTAATTAAAAATGTCAAATTTTAATGACTCTAATCTGTCCTGAAATCCGCTTCTATGGGGAAATTATCCTGCTAAACCATGGTTAAAATATCTGAGCCCCCTTACAATTTTGCATTTGAGCGCCCATGCCCTCCAATCACCTAAATGACGGGTCTGTGTATAGCATTTTAAACATTTAAAAACCTTTTTGGTATCGTTGAAAAAGGAAACAAACATTTTAAAATTGCTATGTTTCGTAAATTTTCAAAATATATTTAATTCTTTTTTCTTCCACCACTTGCACACGACTTATACACATACTAGACGGACACGAAGACTATTTGCCTTCTTCCTCAATCGGCAAATTCATGGGTAGTCACATCCCCTCCTCGGTTATGACCAAAGACAACCTAAAATTTAGTTTTAAAATTTCCAATTTTGGAAAGTTTCCAAGACGGGAGGCAGAGCCGTGTCCAAGGGGAGGGTTTTAGGGGTTAAACCCCTCCCATTGAAAAAAAAATCAATGAATCATTAAACGATTTTCCAAAACGTATTTTAAGTTTTAATTAATTTTAGAGTTAAACTCTGATATAGTATTCATCCTCTTTAATATTTCCCCATGCTTAACAATTAGCATTTTCCTCAATTGTAGGATTCAAGCTCCTTCGCTTCTAAGTGCTTGAAAAAAAATTAACGCGGAGGAATGGTTGAAGAGTCCGGCAATGCTGTAAGCATGCAGGGGAAAAATATTTAAAAGAATATTAGACAATGATGTAGCCCAAAAAAAGAAAAAAACTTAGGGGCAGGGAAAAGGGTTACTTTGCTTACTATTAGTTTTTTTTTTTTATGGCACACCTTTAGTGTTGGATGAATTAGTCGTTTCACGCATTAGAAAAATGTTTCTATGCGAAACAGCCATTTTTTTAAATAAAATTTTTATTTTCATTAAATTCCTGTTCAATGTTATTTGATGGAAAAACAAAAGAAAAAAAAAAGAAGGAAAATGAGGTGGCATAAAAGAAATATAAGTGCTTTTACAAAATGTTCAACTGTACAATCAAGATTTCATTTAAAAAAAACCACACACAAAACGCATTAAAAAAAAATCCCAGTTATCGAACTAAAATGAACTATTCAACACGCGTAGTTAGTTTTCCTTTGACAACGTAAGTTACAAAGGGAAAAGGTTTCAACCCCTCCCTTTTTGAAATCCTGGACACGGGCCTGCGGGAGGGGTTTTGTAGTTGCAATGAAAATGTATAAATATATATATAATTTTTCGCTAAATATTTTCCCAAATCCAGTCGTGTTGCAGTGGAGAGAGGACAGCAGCGAAGCCCCCCCCCCCCTCTCTCATATATGCCTGCATTTACCGATTCCCCCAGGTATTTTTAGACGAGCGTAATGCGCTCTGCTCTAAAATTTTGGCAATTTGAAGTCCATTTCTAGGTTTTACACAATTTCTGTCTCCCATTTATTAAAACCCTCTTCCAACATCAGCCTATTTGTAGGGCAGGATTTGCAAATTTATCAACGTTCTCAAAAAAAGATGAAAAAAATCGGGGGAAAGTGAAAA
Source organism: Uloborus diversus (assembly GCF_026930045.1). NCBI lineage: Eukaryota > Metazoa > Arthropoda > Arachnida > Araneae > Uloboridae > Uloborus > Uloborus diversus. The sequence continues at coordinate 62,854,259 of NC_072740.1, forward strand.
ATGACAAAAAAAAAAAAAAAAAAAAAAATCGTGGATCGGCGGAAGAATTTCGTTTGCTTTTCTAAATCCCGCATTTTTATCACAATTGCGATTGTAATTATCTAAAATTAAAATAAAACTGATTATAAATGCCCAATTATGTCTTCCTTCACCAAGGTTTTTTTACATTATAATTTTTAAAAAAATTGTGGTAAATCTGAGATAAGGCACACTTATAAATCTTGTAGAAGGAGGGTGCGCACCTGAGGCGATGAGCGCCATCACTGTGTCAATGTCTTTACAGTGGTTCCCATCCCCTAAATTATCACAAAGATCGCCCCCTTCCCAAATGAGAAAAATACCCCCTCAAAACAGCTCCTCCCCCCATTTAAATGGCGCATTCTGCGCAATGACAGACTAGGTGGGCACTCACTCCTGGTCTATTATGACTATTCATAAGAAGTCATTTAATCATTCTTTAAAAATCACTATATGGATATTCTGAATTCAAGAAAAGAATTATAAACCTTAGAGAGAAGAAACTTTTATTTTATTTAAATAACCATTTAAAACCAGCCAAGATGCAATTCAGACTCAGAAAACACACACAAAACCTGGTTTCCAAAAAAAAAAAAAAAAATTAGTGAAGCACTTGAAGTGCTGAGTGACCATGATCCTCTTTGACTTTTTATTAAGCCCATTTTAGCCCTCTTACACCATCAGTAGGGGTTCCCATCAAGAAACATAACTTTTCCGTTTCAGAATTGGAAACTTGCGATTGCTTCCCAGTAAGCAATCAACTATTTTGTTAAAATCTATCTCATTTGAAAAAATTTAAACAGTTTTTTTCCCTTTTATTGGTTGATTAAAAATCCTCTGGAGTTCTGGCTTTCGGCTCTGCCAATGCTCAATTTAATGTAAATGTTGACCCAAGTATAAAAGAGTCAAAAAAAAAAAAAAAAAAAAACTCCATAAATGGGGTTAGTTGAAAACTAAATAACGTCCATGGTACAAAAATCAATCCTCTCTGCAAAATAACGTTTAATTAACGTTTCAAGGCTTCTATGGTTTGAGAAACACCCCCCCCCCCCCTCCTTTCTTTTCATCTTATATAATGTAAACATGATTTTATTGAATGCAATAATAGCCCTTTAATTATCTTCCGAAAAATAGTAACATTGTTATGATGTGCACAAATTGCAATGACATTCCTTCAAGAAATATGAATAGTTAAATTTAAAAAAAGTTTTTCATCAGTTGGGCCAACACTATTGTTTTGTAATTACAATCCCTTTTCGAAGGGCAGTTTCACCAGAAAGTAATTATTTTAAGTATTTGATAAAACTGTCAGTTTGTTTGATGAATTAGGTAATGTTATTTAGTTCTTTTTATCAAATTTTGAACAATAGGTAACAAAATAAGAAGGGTTGTTTGTTTGGCAATGAGAACATGGTTAAATCCTTAATAACACTAAGAATTTTTATTAAAGAATACTAATTTGTTAAATGTTAATTCAAATGAATTTGTAATTAATACTTTCAAGACCACTGCTATTTAATATTTGCTGAAATGTTCTACTTAACATTGCTAAAGCAGTTAAGAATATTTTGTCTTCTAAAAAGTGTTTTAATGTTGAGAACATGTAGAGTGAAACTGAATAGTTTAAACAATGTTTTTCAGAAGTAACAAGTTTTTTTTTTTTTCTGTGCAATTTTTAAATGGAAGTGTCATTCTTCCTCAATTTTGAATAAGCTATAACTTTATTGTTTTAACTAAGTTATGCTTTCACAATACATTAAAATCTGAATTTTGTTTTAAATTCTTATTTAGTTTCTATTTTTAAGTGCATTAGTTTTTAGTGTATACTTGCATACTTTTTTTATTGCAAGTTAGAAAAAGTAAAAATTAGGTTATAAACTCTAACAAAGCATTTATTAGATGCAGGATTATAGTTCCAGTTTTAGTTACTTAATTCAATTTCTTGACTCCAGATATGCTACATAAATACAAAAGGCTGTCCATAAATGATGTCATTTTTTTTTTAAATATTTGATCTCCTCTCCAGTGTCACACTACATAACAAAAATACCTTTATTTCAAACCATGATATGCAATGACTCTTCTTGTATGTTACCCCCTCCTTTCCCCTTGTCAAATATTCAGAATTAAAACCCCTCTTTCCTCTCAAAGCATGACATCATTTGTAGACGACCCATAAGGGATAAAATGAAAGTAAAGAATAAAAATTCTACCAGTGCAAAAAATTTAGAGGCATATAGGAGGCTACAAGCACAAAACAGACAGCATTACCACACACATCAAGGACAATTTATTCCCAATTGCGTGTCATAGACAATTTAATAAAAGAAGCAAAATATATTCTGAAATTTCAGGGAATAATATGTATTATGTAAAATAATATGATACTTTGAAAGAAAGTAAAATTGCATGAATACATTTTTAGTTTATCATTATTTATCTGCCTATTTGCAATTGCTGTCCCAGCACACAAAAATTACCATTAAAAACAACAAAAAAGATTTCATTTAAGATACTATATGTTTAATAACAAAATATGGCCCTATTAGGTACTATAAAAAACACAAGTAATACAATAATGTTTGCACAAAGCTAAACATTTTAAAGGAAAAATAAACATTTCTTCAAAATTCTTGATGTTATTAATATTGTTCTACATTTTATCGAATTGTAAACAAGTATTATACTAACTGATTCTTTTTTTTTTTTACTCTTTCATTGTTGATAACTTTTAAATGAAAATTGAAAACCATACGATAATTATAAGACTAATTTCTCCTACTTGCCATTGGCAGAAGTTCACATATTGAGAAAGTCAACATGTGTACATAAAAATAAAAAAGGAAGTTCATCTAATTAGTAGTAAAAGGTAATATAAAACAACAAATCAAACAAAAGAAGCAATACTAAACAAAGTAATAAGAATGTCCACTGAAAAGCTACAACAGAGGAATTGATGGAGCACACACAAGTACAAATCTCTCTATTGTATAACAATTCGGTATTAAAACATGTAAAAAAAAACAGCAATTCTTCAAGGCTTCTTCTGCCAAATCGCACCAACAGCAATTGATTGCTAATCAATCCTAAAATGGACATCAGGAAAAGAAAAAATATAGAAATTAGTTGCACATAAAACATGTATTTTTATCAAAATTATGCAAAAATACATTTTATTAGTAAGCAAACAAAGAGGCTGTCTTGCAAAAAATAATAAATAGCTTAATAATATTTACATATCTTAGAATTAAGAGCTACAAATAAAACAAACTCCAAATAGTTCAAATTTTCTTTCAATTTCCCTAGTTTTGAATTATCAAGAGTAGACTGTGGTAATCTTATACACTTGTGAATATGCATACAAAAGCAAGTTTATCTAATGTAGTGGTAAGCAAACCAAACCAAACAAAAGAAGCAGCTCTAAACAACTAATATGTGTCCACTGAAAAGCCACAACAGAGGAATTGATGGAGTACAACACACCAAATCTCACTGTCATGAAACCATTCGGTATTAAGACATGCAGAAGAAACAGCAATTCTTCAAGTCTTCTTCTGAGAAATTGCACCAACAGCACGGTCCTAAAACAAACATCAAGAAAAGAAAAAAATGCAGTCATTATTTGTTTAAAATACATATTTGTATCGAAATAATGTGCAGATACATTTTATAAGTAAGCAATTATACCTACATACAGAGAGACTCTCTTGCAAGAAACAATGGACAGCTTAATACATACATCTGTTGTAAATTAGAAGAACTACAAAAAAATCAAACTCTTGTTCAAGGTCCCTGAGCTTTCAGTTATCGAGTCAACTATACTACCCTAATATACTTACGAAATGCTTATAGAAGGAATGTCATCTAATGCAGAGGTAAGTGAAAATATAACATCAAACCAAATAAAAGAAGCAGCTCTACACAACTACTATGTGTCCACTGAAAAGCCACAACAGAAGAATTGATGAAATACAACACACCAAATCTCACTGTCATGAAACCATTCGGTATTAACACATGCAGAAGAAACAGCAATTCTTCAAATCTTCTTCTGAGAAATTGCACCAACAGCCAGTGATTGCGAAGCACGGTCCTAAAACAAACATAAAGAAAAGAAAAAATGTTGTCATTAGTTGTATAAAATACATATTTGTATTAAAATTATATACATATCCATTTCATTAGTAAGCAAGCAAACATTCGTGCACACAGATAATCATAGAGTCATTCCATATAAAATCAACAAATTTTCAGAAACCTCCGTGCCGCACCATTTCAGATTTTGATGAAATTTGGTTGGTAATATGTACTAACATCATGTACTCCAAAACAGTTTGTTTTATTTCTTGAAAAAAATTTTTTCCTGAGATAAAGCCCTTTCTTTGCTCCGCGGATGCGTAAAATTTGCTTTTTTTGACCTTTCTTCTGGGAGCTGTAGTGGATTTATTTATATTAGTCGAAAGATCAAATACGGCTTATTGTAAAGCTAAAAGAATGAACTTTTGTTTATGCATAGTGAAAAACTATTTAAGTTAAACCTAACTAGAAAAATTTCAAGGTCAAAACGTGGTTAAAAAACTGCTGTTTCGGTTATTTTGGGCATGAAAGTAACAACGAAGGACTTTCAGTAACAGGCTAATTTTTTTTTCTGTTGCACTTAGGTATACATACTAGAAGCAGAAGAAAAATTAAGCTACTACTGATAGTCCTTCATTATGAAAAAATTGCTTAAACTTGAGAAAAAATGAAAAATGTACTTTTTTACCCTCCAAAAAAGCCCGGTAGGTAAGGGGATAAAAATCTCAAAATGCTATAGCAAGAAGCCGTCACATTGCCCTTTAAAACAAAACAAAAACTGTCTTGTTATTCCAAGGCGTAGAGGAGATATAAGCGTTTCAAAACTGAAACATTTAGTTTTTTTTTGCACAAGTTGGAATATAATGAGTATTAAATGAATCTGCTTTGTGAAATTTGTTAATTTTTCGATATATTTAGTCACAAAACCGATTTAAATTAAATCTAATAACCACTTAAAATTATGTTATATTTGTATTTATAGCACAAATGGTTTTATTGTAAAGTGTAAACATTTTTTTTTTTTTAATTTTGGATTTTAGTCAACGATAATTACCAATGTGGCAATGCAAATAACGAATTAGTTTTCCAAACGACATAGAATTAAATTTCCAGATAATGTAAGTTTCTCATAAACAACCCAGCTTCTGCTTTTTCTCTCAAGTCTTTAATTTGATTTGACAATGCAGCGCTCTTAGAACGAAACCTTTGTTACAAAGGTTAAGTTGTATGATAGAGGACTCTTGTTCTATTGGAATCTTTACAAAAGAGATATGTCATAAATTACATTACCCTAAACATTCAGAATTACATTCAGTACTTGAATTCGCAGATGAAGATATAAAATTATTTTCAATCAGTGCGGTGATATAGAGAATGTTTGTACTTTTCATAGGGAAAAGTTTTTGAACAGATACTTTTATGGAAAATCTTGCTCCGACCCCTACAATATTCACTCAAAACCTATTAAAAATCCCTAAGACAAATATCAATTGAACTTTCAATGTGCAATTCTAATCTGAAATTAATTCCAGGAAAAGCGGTATGTTCAAGATGTTTGGACAAAATTAGAACCTCTAAACGAGACACAGATAGTGACATTGAAAATGAGTGCTTAGGCACTTTTGAACAGAAACCTGCTCTCGTCAAAGAAGTAAACAAAGCTTGCATAGCCCTTAACATTTCTCCAGTAAATGCACAGAAACGTTCAGTTGAAGAAAGGGATTCAATTTTAAAGAAGAAAGTTAGTAAAAGAGCTAAATCTGCAGCTGAAAAACTAAGTAAAGCCTTTGATTTGAACATTTCTGCGGACAATGAGAATTTCTCACAAAACTTGCATTGTAATTTTGCTAATAAGTATGAACAACTAATTCACAAGCTAAAAGAAAAAACGAAAGTTGCATTTTCTACACAAGAAAAAGTAAATATTTTAAGTTTAGTTCCTAGTAGTTGGAGCATTGATAAAATCCAGAGGGAATTTAACGTCAGTCAGTACCTTGCTCGACACTCCAAATATTTAGTACAAAAAGACGGTATTCTGCCAGAAATTCGAAAGAATAAAGCCAGGAATAAGCTTGATGAAGACTCAATCAAAACTGTACATCAATTTTACGAAAATGAGGAAGTCCGGCCAGTAGAATTCTGGTCGGACAAAGAGACTGCATATCAGTCAGAAAACCTGACGGAGAAAAAGTTAATGTCCAAAAAAGGTTAATTTTATGCAACCTTAAAGAACTTTATAGAGCTTTCAAAGAAAAAATATCCCCTTATAAAGATAGGGTTTTCAAAATTGCAGATCTGAGACCTAAATTCTGTATTCTAGCCGGAGCATCTGGAACTCATTCTGTATGGTATGCATCATCAACCAGAACATAAAACTAATGCTCTCGGCCTTGAAATCAGACATGGACTACAAGTATCTTCTCACTTGTATGGTCTGCAACACTGATACAGATTCTTGTATTCTTGCAAAGTGTAGTGAATGTGCAGGAACTGATAAGCTGCGGGAAATACTTGAAGAAGGATAGAAAGATTTTGAAAAGGATGAAACAGAGATAAAATTTTCACAATGGGTATCTACCGACTGCTGCGAGCTGTCAACCAGTCTTCTTCCTTTTGCAGAATATTTGGAGAAGTTACATGAAATGTTAGAGAAACTTAAAGTTCATCATTTCATAGCAAAAAAACAAACAGAATTCATGAACTTAAAGAAGAAAGATCTGCAAGAGAAAGAATGCATATATTAATGGGGGACTTTTCTGAAAATTTTTCTTTCATTATACAAGATGAAGTACAAGCATATCATTGGTCAAGCAACCAAACAACAGTTCATCCCTTTATGTTATACTTAACAGAAAATGAAGAGTTGAAAAACCGTTGCTTTTGCGTAATTAGTGACTCATTAGAACATAGTACTGTAGCTTTTCACGCTTTCCAGAAATTAGTAATTGAAAAATTTAAAGGCATACTTTCCGGATCTGAAGAGAATAATTTATTTTTCTGATGGGTCAGCTGCCCAGCACAAGAACAAGAAAAATTTCATAAACTTGTGTTACCACCAGCAGGATTTTGGAATGAAAGCTGAGTGGCATTTTTTCGCCACATGCCATGGAAAGGGACCATGTGACGGTATTGGTGGGACTGTTAAAAGGATTGTGAAGAAAAGCTAGTCTTCAAAGAACATTAGGAAACCAAATTAAAAATCCGCTTGATATGTTTAAGTACTGCTCAAAAAATATCAAAAATATTGAATTTGTATTTTGTCCAAAGCAAAATATTGAAGACACTAAACATCAATTGCAGGCAAGGTTCGAACATGCAATTCCTGTCCCACAAACAAGAACTTTGCAGTTTTGTTCCTGTCAGCCTCGGGATTCTTCATGTCCGTTTGCCATCTCTGTTAGAAGAATTCAAGGCTGTTACTGTCAACAAAAAAAATCCAGTAAAACGCTAGACAGAAAAATGTAAACACGAAGTAAAAACTAAAAGCAATTTTTATGTAAAATGATATTATGTAAGAATATTTACTTAAACCTGAACGTCATTTATTGTACAGAATTTTATTTCACTATATTTCAGTTAAATGTACCTCAAGTGTGCTTCATTTGGTAACTAGCACGTTTTTTTTTTTTTTTTTTTTTTTTTTTAATCATTGCATCAAATAGCATGCAGACGGTCGTTTTGTATTATTTTAAAAGCTTATATCTGATTTTCACCAAGAAATAAAAGGATAGTTTCTGTTTTGTTTTAAAGGACACTGTAAAAACTTAGCGATGTAAAATTTTATCAAGTGGTTATTTGATTTATTTCAATTACGTTTTGTGTCTAATTCTATAGTTTTTTACTGTAGCAGTTTATTGGAAAATGTCGTCTGCTAGCTGAGGGCATTTTTTTTTTTCTTTTTTAAATAAACAAATTTCACAAAGAGATTCATTTAATGCTCATAATATTCCAACTTTAGAAAAAAAAAACCCAAAATGTTTCAGTTTTGAAACGCTTATATATCCTCTACGCCTTGGAATAACAAGACAGTTTTTGTTTTGTTTTAAAGGGCTATGTGACGGCTTCTTGCTATAGCATTTTGAGATTTTTATCCCCTTACCTACCGGGTTTTTTTTAAGGGTGAAAAAGTACATTTTTCATTTTTTCTCAAGTTTAAGCAATTTTTTCATAATGAAGGACTATCAGTAGTCGCTTAATTTTTCTTCTGCTTCTAGTATGTATACCTAAGTGCAACAGAAAAAAAAATTAGCCTGTTACTGAAAGTCCTTTGTTGTTATTTTCATTCCTAAAATAACCAAAACAGCAGTTTTTTAACCACGTTTTGACCTTGAAATTTTTCTAGTTAGGTTTAACTTAAATAGTTTTTAATTATACACAAACAAAAGTGCATTCTTTTAGCTTTACAATAAGCCGTATTTGATCTTTTGTCTAATATAAATAAATCCACTGCAGCTCCCAGAAGAAAGGTCAAAAAAGGCAAATTTTACGCATCCGTGGAACAAACAAAGGGCTATATCTCAGAGAAAAAATTTTTTCAAGAAATAAAACAAGCTGTTTTGGAGTACATGATGTTGGTACACATTACCAACCAAATTTCATCAAAATCAAAAATGGTGCGGCACGGCCCATTTGTTGATTTTATATGGAATGACCCCATACCAAAAACTATAAATATAGTAGAATCTCGAAAATCTGAGGTAATTGGGGCTAACGCCACCTCGGATTACTGAAAACTTGGATTATCCAGAAATATTTCCAGATTAAAATTTCAGACTTTTTGATGTCGTAAGGAGCACTTTTACTTCCTCATGTAAAGAGGAACCATTGTCTTCACAAAAAATATTATCACTAAAATTTCAGAATAAATTTCTTTCAATTACCTTTAAACGAATTTCGAAAAAAAAAAAAAGAAAATTCTGTGTATGTATTTATGTATGCAAATGTGTATGTTAACAAGCCTGCATTTTGACAGTTCCCAAATCCATTTCTATAAGTTTTGTCATTACGTCTATATGTGCTTGTATATCTGTCGCATGAGACATTATGGGTCACTTGTGTGGAAAAACTTTTATGTTTTTTAAAATGGCAACAGTATTAGCCAAGCAGTTTGGTGTATATATACCCAGTGAATTCATGTTCAAGTGCTTATGTTGCTTCTGTTAGTTATGTTATGATTTTAATTTATGTTCGTTCATTTAGTTCATAATTTTTCTTCAATAAAATTTTATAAGTTAATTGGTTTCATGTATCTGTTATAACCGCGTGGCAGAAGAGAGAAGTTGTTTCGCGACAACATTTTTGGTGCATCAGGCCGCGAAGTCGTGAAAAGTGGAAATTGTGAGAATTGTGTTTGAAGTTGCTTGTGGAAGTTGTTGGAAATTTTGTGGCACGTGCAAAGGTTGTGAGTGGTTTTTCATTTCTATTTTGACTGAAGTTTGTGTTATTTCTACTGTGTTGTTGTGAGCTGAACTGTTGTTGAATAGTAGGAAATTTGGCTCGTGAATTGAGAATTATAGAAATTGTGCTTTTATATACGTTAGTTGGTAATTGAAGTAAATAAGGATTGAAATGGCAGATATTGAAAAGTTAAAAATTAAAAGAGCAGCTATTAGAATGACGACAACTAAACTAATTAAAAAAATAGATGACTTTTTGGTGAAGATTGAAACTTTCAGCGAGGATAATGATACTAAGTCGAGTATTTTGAAAGAGTTTCATGAGCAATTACTTGAGAAAGAAAAAAGTCTGAAATTTGTGAATTTGGATATTGAAGCGTATTTACCGCTAGATGAAATTGAAAAGGATTGTATTACTTCCGAAGAATATTCGGAAAATATAGTACTTTGGAAGCAACGAATAAAAAATAAAATAGAACTTTTAGAGACTAAAACTAACAATTCCAGTTCAGTTAATTCCTCAGAATTAAATGTTCAGAATGTTGGGACTGTAAAATTGCCTCGATTAAACATTAAAACTTACTATGGGGATCCAGTGGGATATTTGGAGTTTATGAATCAGTTTAATAATGCAATTGATAAAAATACAAATTTAAGCAAAATTGACAAGTTTAATTATTTAAAGACATTTTTGGGAGGTGCTGCAGCAAATTGCATTAAAGGTTTTACTTTATCAGAAGAAAATTACGATTCGGCTATTGAATTACTAAAAAAGCGTTTTGGTAATACACATACTTTGATTCAGTTACACATGAATAATTTATTGAAAATTCCTGCTGTGTATAATTCAAGGGATTTAAATAGGTTGCGAATTTTTTTTGATAAAGTGGAAGTTTAAATTAGGAATTTGAAAAGTTTAGGCATTGAAATAGATTCATACTGTAATTTGTTAACACCAATCATACTTGATCGTGTTCCTAGAGATCTTGTTTTGGAATTCAATAGAAAATATTCGGAAGGGTATAAATTTCAGGACGTTCTTACTTTCTTAGAAAGTGAAATTCAATCGCGTGAACTTGCATTACTTGTGCAATTAAGGTCGGAATCGTTTAAATCTGGTTCAGAAAATTCGGATAAGAATGATTGTAAAAATGGGTCAAGTAACAGTAAGAGTTATAAAAACTATGCTGCAACAGCAAACTATGTGGCTAGTACAAAAAAGCATTGTGTATTTTGTAATAGTCCAGATCATGAGTTTTGTGAGTATAAAACTATCGAAGATCGTAGAAATAAGTTACAAAATGAAAACTGTTGCTTTAAATGTTTCTCGAAAAATCATTATAGTCGCATGTGCAGGTTAAAAGTTGAATGCAAATTTTGTAAAAGTAAATTTCACAGTTACGTTTTATGTGAAAATGCTAAGAATAAACCTTTAAGTAATGACAAAGTTAATGAACAAAATAACTCTGTTGTGACGCAATGTAATTCGTCGGCTTTAAAATCAAATATTTTATTGCTTACATGTTCAGTGATTGCAAGTGCAGGTAAAGATTCAAATTCTGTAGAAATTGCTCGAGTACTTTTAGATAACGGTTCTGAAAGATCTTGGATCACAAAATCTTTAGCAAGTCGTTTAAAATTAAATATAGTTAGAAGGGAAAGGCTTTCAGTTTATTCTTTCGGTTCGGTAAAAACATCGGAAAGAATTTATGAGGTTGCAAAACTTAAACTATCAAATAGAAATAATTCTGAATCATCAATTGAAGTTTTAGTAACGCAAACAATAACTTCAGCATCCTTAGCAGTACCTAATGTCAACGTTCAAAATGCATTGCAACAGAAAGGCTTGTTCCTTGCAGATATGTGTAATAGTGAAAATGAAATTGAAGTTTTAATTGGAGGGGATGTGTTTTGGGGTATAATTTGCGATTCAAAAGTGTTCAAAATAAATGAAACATTAAGTTGCGTACCAACGATGTTTGGGTTAGCTATTCAGGGGGTCCAACAAAATTGCAATTCAAGCTTCGTAGGAGTTTTGGCTACGGATTGCGTAATTGCAAAGGATGTTCAGGTTCTTTGGGATCTTGATGTTTTAGGTATCACAGATAAGGAAGAATTAACTTTAACAGATAAGCGTATAATAGATTTCAATCAAATTTAAAATTCATTCAGGGTAGATATGAAACACGATTGCTATGGAAATTTTCCCCGATTGAGTTAGGGAATAACTTTTGTAATGCAAAGAAAAGATTTGATGAATTGCAAATAATTCTTCGGAAGGATGAATGGTTGGCTAAAGAATATAATAAAATTATTGAGGAACAAGAACGGCTAGGTATAGTTCAGGAATGTATTAGAACGGAAAACGAATACTTTATGCCACATTGACCTGTTGTTAGGATTGATAAGGATACGACTAAAGTGAGACTCGTTTTTAATTGTAGTTCAAAATTAAAGCAAAATATTTCGTTAAATGATGCGTTAGAATGTGGTCCAAATTTAAACGCTAACATTCTTGATATTATGTTAAACTTTAGGAAGTTTAAAATTGCATTCAATGCAGACATTGAAAAGGCTTTCCTTATGATTAGTATTGCAAAAAATGATCGTAACTATTTGAAATTTATTTGGGCTTCAAATAACTCTGAGGGATATAAAATTATGCAAATGAATCGATTACCATTCGGTTGTACAATGTCAAATTTTGTTCTCAGTGCTACAATTAAAACTCACATAAAAAAATATGAAGATAATAGGCGTACAACTGTTGAAATGTTGAAAAGTTCATTGTACGTCGATGATTTGTATTTTGGAGCTGAAAGCGTGGAAGAAGCATTTCAGTTGTCGTCTGATGCCGTATCAGTTTTGAAAGATGGAGGTTTCAACTTAAGAAAGCTCAGATCTAATTCAGTTGAATTGGAATCTTTATGGGTTGACCAGGGTCTGAGTACTAGTGAGTGCTTGGAAAATTATCAGTTAAAGGTGTTGGGGTTGAATTGGAATACTAAAGAGGACAGTTTGTCATTAGATGTAAAATCTTTGTTGAGTAATTTATCTTCGTTGAAAAATACTAAGCGTTGTGTGCTGCAGACAGCCGCAATGATATTTGATCCAATGGGTTTTTTGTCTCCTTTTGTTGTAAGAATTAGATGTTTAATGCAAGATATTTGGAAAATAGGTGCAGATTGGGATGATGAATTGCCAGAGAATTTGACTTTGAAGTGGAGGAAGTGGTATGGGGAGATTAAAAATTTAGATTCATTAACGGTAGAAAGATACTTCTTTTTAAATGTGAGTGACCTTAGGGATTCTGTTGAAATACACATATTTTCGGACGCGTCATTAGTGGCTTATGGTGCGGTTGCATACTTTAGGTATAGTAATAAGAAGAATGAAGTTTCGACATCCTTTATAATGTCAAAGGTCAGAGTGGCACCGTTGAAAAAGTTAACGCTTCCGAGACTGGAATTGTTAGGAGTGTTAGTGGCTGCAAAATTGTGCAAATATTTGTCTGGTTTATTTAATAATTTGTCTGATAGATTAATATTATGGACGGATTCAGAAATCTGTTTGTGTTGGATTAGAGGTTCATTTAGGGAGTGGAAACAATTTGTTGCAAATCGTATTTGTCTTATTCAAGATTTGACTTCGCCTAGTATGTGGAAATTTTGTCCAGGTTTAATGAATCCAGCAGATAAACTGACAAGAGGTGAATCATTGAGTTTGTTGAAAAATGACAGCGTGTGGTGGCGCGGACCAAAGTGGTTGACTAGTCCTAGTGATGAGTGGCCGTTGCAGAAACAATACTGTTCGAATGACGCGGCGAAAGTTGAACTTTTGAAAGTTAGTGTTAACACGGTTGTTTCATCGTACAGTCCTGTATTAAAAGTTAACGACTTTAGTAATTTCAAAAAATTACTGAGAGTGACTGCATGGGTGTTGAGATTTATTTCGAAGTCCAGAAAATTATCAATTGAAAAGGGTCCACTGAGTGCTATAGAATTACAAGAAGCTGAAGAGATGTGGATAAAAACTCTGCAGTGGGAAGTGTTCCGCGAGGAAATTCAAAGGCTTCAAAAGAATCAGCAGATTAGTAAATCTTCTAAGACTTATTCCTTATCTCCATATCTGGACGAGACTGGTGTTCTTAGGGTAAGAGGACGTCTAAAGGAGGCTCCATTGACTGAAAATGAAAAACATCCAGTTTTACTTCCGAAATCGAAATTTGCGGAATTGGTGATTTTTCATGAACATCTTCGTGTCTTTCATTCGGGTGTATCATCAACTTTAGCTCAAGTGCGTAAGAAATTCTGGATACCGAAAGGAAGACAGACTGTGAAAAGAGTTATTTCTACTTGTTTAATCTGCAAAAAATATTCGTTAAAACCAGCTAAGCAGTTAACTGGTCAATTACCCTTGGAACGTATTGCTGAAAGTCCACCGTTTACTAATGTGGGAACTGACTTTAGTGGTGCAATAACTGTTAAATCTAAATTAACCAGTTGTGAGAAAGTGTACATTGTATTATTTACATGTGCTGTAACTAGAGCGGTTCATATTGAAGTGGTGCAAGATATGTCCGTAAAAAGTTTTATATTAGCTTTGAGACGTTTCCTAGCAAGAAGAGGAAATACAAAAATAATATTTTCTGATAATGCAAAGACTTTCCGTTCATCTTGTGAAATACTGAAATCTTTTCGTAAAATAATAAAGCATCCAGAGCTGCAGAATTTTGTAGCGTCGGAAAACATCATTTGGAAATTTATTCCAGAACGTTCTCCATGGTGGGGAGGTTTCTGGGAACGATTGATGAAAAGTATTAAAGACCCGCTGAGAAAAATACTCGGAAGAGCTCTATTGACATTAGAAGAGCTTGCTACCATCCTTACAGAAATTGAGTTTATTTTGAATAATAGACCAATTACCTATGAGTTCAATGATTTAAATGAACCTATTGCATTAACACCTTCATGTTTTTTATTTCCAGGAAAGGACAAGATTAACTTTCCAAATTATTTCCTTGAGGTATTTGACAAAAACTCTAACCAAAAGACTTTACAGAAACGTAAATTGTTCCAGACTCGTTTAATCAAGCAAATTTGGTCTCAATGGAAAGAACAGTATTTATTGCAATTGAGAAGTGCTCATAATTTTTTAGTTCCTCACTCCCAACAGAACTTAAAAATTGGAGATGTAGTGCTTGTTGAAGGACCTTTGAAAAATAAGTTACTGTGGGACATGGGTGTGATCGATAAAGTTCTCATAGGAAGAGATGGCAATGTACGTGCATGCATAGTCCGCACGTCTAAAGGTTGCTTAAGAAGAGCAATTCAACTACTCTATCCATTCGAAGTGACTGTTTTGTAATGAAATGTATTGTTTATTGAATGTTTAAATTAGTTTAATTTCAGACTGAAGTAAGTTGATTGTTAATTTAAGTGATGATTGAAATGTCTAATTTAGTTTAAATTGATAGATCTGTTTAATTTATATTAAGTTTTAGTGTACTCATTAAAGAGTACAGCTGGGGAGTATGTGGAAAAACTTTTATGTTTTTTAAAATGGCAACAGTATTAGCCAAGCAGTTTGGTGTATATATACCCAGTGAATTCATGTTCAAGTGCTTATGTTGCTTCTGTTAGTTATGTTATGATTTTAATTTATGTTCGTTCATTTAGTTCATAATTTTTCTTCAATAAAATTTTACAAGTTAATTGGTTTCATGTATCTGTTATAACCGCGTGGCAGAAGAGAGTTAGAAGTTGTTTCGCGACAACTTGTAAGGTTTAAGATATTGAATATACGACTTGTGCAGTGTCAAGTCGTGAAAATTCTTTTTTTTTAGTCCTATCGGGTGTTCCTAAAGGCATGTTTATACGTTCTTTGTGGTTAATCAATGTCAGTTTTACGTATCAAGTTATGAGATGCAAATCATCTCTCAATCCATATTTAGCAGTCGGTGAATATTTCGTGGCAGTTCTCTTTTCATACTGTTTACTCATATAGAATACTTTTTACAAATAATGCTAAGCACACAAGCATTTGAATGCACACAGATTCAACCAGCAGAAATCAACGAAAATGACTCTGGCTTCTCAAATCCACAATATCAAAGATGCTACAAAAAAAATGTGGGGCAATCCTAAAGTTCCAACTCATAGAATATTTACATTTTACATATCATGTTGGGGTTTTTTTTCTCACAACTTTCTCAAATTCTTCATTTTTTTTTTTGTAACAATGAAAGTAAATATTCTAAATTGAATAAGCAGAATGGCATTAACATCACAGTACAAATGGTATCTTTCACCGATTCAGAATGAAATTTGATGAAATTCGTGAGAGTCCGTCGCAGATTAGTTTCAGTGTGTGGTTCTGACATTCTGCATGAGTTTTAGACCTAATGTGGATTCAATAAACGTGTAAGGATTGCATGTTTCTCGAGTTCATTTAGCATTATTACTAAGAACATTTAGCAAAATAGTAGAAAAAGAAACAGATGTAAATTAAACACACAGAATTTCATGAACTGATTCAGTATTTTCATAATTCATAAGCAAGTAAACCCTGAATAACACTTTTAATAATGCATAAGAAAACCACTTACTGCTATACAAGTAAACTTCCAACTTCTTAGAATATTATTTTATGCTTCCTCCGGTAGTTCAGAGAAGAATAAATCTTTTGCCCTTTGCACATAGACACATGCATTCAATTTAATTACATAAAAACACTAATATTTACCACTACAAAATGTACATTTTTATGCACACATGCCAGAATGCAACAACGTGCTTCGTTTCATACAGCAAACCTACAATATTTCGAACCTTCGACCGAAATCACGCCAAATTACCAACCTTCAGTTCAAATTCGGTGCTTGGCGAGAAGGCATTTTAACCACTTCCGACACGTTTGGCTACCACCAACTACTCGCAATCAGTAGTCATTGGCCCCAGGAACTGTGCGCTTTTCCATTTCGATTGTTTTATGCTCCGAGCTTGGGTGCATTCGGAAACGCGGATCGGTCGCCTCGGAGCAACCGCAAGCGTTCGGAAACGCTTGCGGTGGAACCGGTGACGTCACTTAACCGCGTTCGGAAACACTGCGGTTCTTTTCTGGCGGTCGACTTGGTAGCAACCTGTGGCACCGCTGTCTGCAAGCGGTTAGCGAGATCACAAACGTCACAAAGTCTGTGTTGGCCAATCCGGTCGTGTTTCATGTTTTGATCGTAACGCACGTGACTTGCCTATTATGAAAGTTACGCGTTGATTGGAGTGTCGTTTGCTGCTGAACTAGAACTACCGCGGTTTAATCACGAGCGTTCGGAAACACAACTGTTCTACCGGAATTCCTAGAGAAATTCCAATTACGTCATAACCACACCGGACTAACCACGCGGTGTAACCGGTGGATCGTTTCCGAACGCAGCCCTTGTGTCACTCCTTAACTGTACTAAATTATTATAGGTTGCGTTCGACGAGCTCGACCGAGAGCGACCGGTTAGTTAATCACGTGACAGCTAATGATCACTTGCTCCAATCAACCAATCAACTGCTTAGAATGATAACCGCCGTAGTAACCGGTTGATCATAGAACGATTTGGTTAGTAACCAGTTACTTACCGGTTGACCGGTGAGTTCCGTTCACAGAACTTACGCACATGCGCAGTTGGTGCTTTATAGGATAAGAATATATAACCGGCGACAGGCTCAATTGACAATTGACATGGTTACGGTTGTATAGTATGACACCAAATACATCAATACATATATTGTTTATTTATTATTGTATCATTTTGCATTTGAAATATTTGTTGCAAATTTATCGACAAATATCTGGAGAGAAGATATGAATATGTTATAAATGAAGAAGCCAATGAACTAATAACAGAATAGTTTTATTCTTTTGGCTGTTAAAATAGGGGAAAGTTTAATTATTTCCAACTTTTCGCTATGATAGATATTTTCTCCAAGATTCGTTTGAATCGTATATGCCATCGGCGATGCAGTTAGGTATGTTTTTATTTGACCAGCATTATTATTTTTTTCTGTCATTAACTGCTGCAATTTGTTCTATGTTTTAATAATAATTTTGGAGAATTCTTTATTTTATTTTGTTTCATGTGTTGCAAAATAGAGAAATGAAATACGAAGTGGAAGCGAAAATGTCTGTAGGCATTGGCGTAAACTAGGGGGGGGGGGGCATAGGGGAGCAAGTGCCCCCTAATTTTTTTTAGCAATGGGCAGAGTCATTATTTTGCCCCGTAGTTTCTTAGCAAAGGATTTCTTTTTAATTGTTTGTCAAATGATCTAAACTGTATTTTCAAACTATAATAAAATGTAATCTGCACATTACCAATGCAATTGTTATGAATTATGCGCAAAAGATGTATCCTTGTCTTAAACCATCAATCAGTAATTTCAACCTATAGTTTATCTGTTTTTAAACTGCACCACCGCAGCACAATCTAAAGCTCAGAAGAGGCCTCTTTACCTGATCCCAAAGTGATGATGAACCCCCCCCCCCCCCCCCACAATAAAGGCATGTAATTCTAGTTTACTAAATTTAGGTAGTAAACTAGAATTACATGCCTCCTTCATCCCCCCACCCCCAAACAATATTGTTTTTGAGAAAGAGCGGAAATATTGATGCATTTCCGAAATTTTTCTTCAATCGAAATTTACTTTTAATCCTTTAACTGGCGCTCACATGAATGATCAACCAACCATGTAATAGACAGGTCAAAATAGAATGGTGGCGCAGCGAGAAAAGGAGCCTGTTCTCCCCCCCCCCAGAATGTTGAGTTGAATGTTTTTCAAGACTGCTTTATTATTGATGAAGAGAAAAGAACATGTCTTTGGAAAACAAAGTGATTTTTAGAAGTTAATATTAATGTTAGAGGCAAATCTTAATTTCTTTTAAAAATAAATCTTTGAATTAAAAATATTACATAATTTATTGATCAGCTAATTCCCCCCAAGCCCCCATCCTATTTATTCTCTCTTTTTTCTAGTTAGTCTAAAAATAAAAAAGTGATCAAAATGCTGCTCTACCAAAGACCTCCCTCTCACACACCAGAAGCATTATGGAGCATCTGAAATTTAATTTTCAGGTCTTCAATTTCTGGAATTTTCCAGGGTAAAGCCCCTAATTGCCGAACAACTTCGAAAATCGCTTAAAAATGCGCTTTTAGAGCTTTAATTTCTAAACATTACTGGCTCCAATCAAAATATGGCCTTACACTTGCGTTTTTTAAACTTGAATTTCAGATAATATTCGAGCAAGAGTCCCTATAACGCCATCTTCCAATATCATAAGCAATTTGGTTTTCTAAACTACAATTACAAAAATTTTAAGTGGTATAACCCCTGAATATAAGACATTGCTTTAGTTTTTAGCACTATAATTTTGAAAATTTTACCAAGGAAGAGCATCAGACCTCCTTCCCCATAAAATCTTCAACGTTTGTCTAAAATTGTGTTTTTGAAACTTCAGTGTCGAGAGCAGGGAGGAGGAGGAATTGATTTCAATCCATAAAAAAAAATCGTTTGGGACATTCCTTGAGTTCCATCCATTACCCTAACGTCGATAAATATGGCCTATAATCGCGTTTTTAAAGCTTCATTTTCTAGAAATTCCCCTGAGACCCATGAAACTTTTGTCCTCCTAACATCAATGAAGAAAGTCTAAAATTGCGTTTTTAAAACTGAAGGTTTCAAAATTTTTCTGAGGGAGAGCCCCCCGGCCCCCTTTCCTATCAGGTCTACATTTATCTTTTCTTTTTCTATGTGCCCATAAAAACTTTTTTCTGGTTTCGTCACTCAAATAGAATATCACTTGGATCCAGGGCATAGGTCACTAATAACAGGGTATGTGCACTGTACAGATTCTTCATTCCTGGATCCTGGAAAACAACTTCGAAAAAAAGAAAGATGATTTCCAAAGTACTTAGAATTTCTTGAACTTTTTAATTAGTCCATGGAATCATTCCCGAATCAAAACCAACGGAACTTCGAAAAAGAAATCCATACTTAAGGATTACAAAACGTAAGCACAACTGTTTGGCGCAACTGATCGTGTAAACTATAAACACAACAACAAAATAGGGTCAGCATATTTTTTGGGAAAGAGTGAAACTTCTCTGGATGTATGTGTGCATTACTCTCTAGCTCTATTCAATTTAAACTGAATAACATGCATTGCGTTAAAAGTTATGATTTCTTAAATGTGCTCATTTATTTTTTGAAAAAGCAAATTTTTTCATTATTTTAGTTGGATGGCAGAATAAGAATCTAGCGTTCAGAATAAATTGAGCCACAACCATCGAATTCATAGAATTCATCGTGTGCGAAGTGTTTACTTAGATGAACAAATGAATTCAAATGCTGAAATCAAACATTTTATTCACTAGTTAAGTATTGATAAATACAAATACAAATACAAAAGTGACGACCAGCAACAGGCTCTGGGCCCAGCTAGACTGGTCCTAGTCAATTTACAATCCCCAGTGAAGATCAATGGCCCTCTTAAAACTATCTACTCCCGTGCTCATTACCACCTCTTCCGGTAAGCTGTTCCAAGGTTCCACTACCCTGCTATAATAATAATTTTTCCTAATATCCATGTTAGCCTGAGATTTAAATAGCTTAAAACAATGACCCCTTGTCCTGTTTTCAGTGCTAAACTTCAGCCCCATAACATCTTTCATTTTAATAAATTTAAACAACTCTTCTTTGCTCAAGACTACATTTTTAGCCTTCTAAGCCTGGAATCATAGTCTAAATGAGAAAGTCCATTTATTAGCCTTGTAGACTGCCTTTGAACCCTTTCCAATACATTAATATTGTAACGGATTCGGTGCGACTTCCACTTTCTTGAAATGAAGACACAGTTCTTGATAAAAACACAGGAAATTTATTTACACTATGCACAGGAAAGATCTTCAACAACTGCTAAATTATTCATCAGCAATTAAGCAATTATCACACAACACCGTAAACTCAACGTTTACACACGTATTTACTTCCAAATACGAAAACAACACAGCGAAATGCCTCGCTATAAACAGAGCAAAATGCTCTCCGTTCGAAATCTGAATCGAAACTAAACTGTTTATCCATCGCTAACGGCTTAAATACACCGAAAAGAATTTTCTCAAATATTCCACACGCTTCTCGAAATGCGTTGACCGTTATCAATGAAAAGAAAGAAAATAGGGGTCGTATACTTTAGCCGAATGAAAAAGGGGTTGTATATTCATTACGGGAAACGATTTACAGGATTTGTAACATTGCCCCCTTCCTAAGGACTGCACGTCCCGGGCAGTACAATCCCCAGAAAGGGTGCCAAACTTCGATCACAAGTTTACAAATATTCACATTAATTAATAACTAACACATACATAGGAAACACAATAATAACAAGAAATATTACTAAACATTAAAAGCAAAAAAATTATTTACAACTTTTATGTTATCAACCATGGTTGTTTACGTAATACTCATGAACTATGGCCATAGTATGGGGCTAACCGATCATAATGTACAACCCTAGGTTTTGCATTAGGTGATTTTTGGATCCTCACTACGACGTCATTTAGTCGGTTAAGGACTTTGTAGGGTCCATCCCAATGCGACTGCAATTTGGGTGACAGACCTTTCCGTCGGATGGGATTCCATAACCAAACCTTGTCGCCTTCGTTGAATTCATGTCCAGTAGACCTTGTGTCGTATCGGGTCTTCATCTTCTCCGCCGCGATGTTGATTCGCTCTCGTGCGAAGTTATGAACGTCTTCCAACCGGGCCTGGAGATCCTGGATGTACTCCTCAGGCGATGCAGGCGCATCCGGAGGACGACCGAAGACGAGATCGCAAGGTAGCCGAAGCTCTCGTCCGAAGAGCATCTGAGATGGGGCATATCCGGTAGTCTCGTGGACAGCACTGCGGTAGGCCAGCAGGAACAAAGGTAGCTTCTTGTCCCAATCCTGTTGATTTCTGGATACCATAAGTGAGAGATTATTCAGGATTGTGCGGTTAAATCTCTCCACCATGCCGTCCGATTGTGGGTGTAGTGGTGTTGTCCTAGTTTTCTCAATTCCGAAAATTTGACATAGGCCCTTAAACACAGCAGAGATGAAATTCCTCCCTTGATCGGAATGAATCTGCAAAGGTGTTCCATATCTCGAGATCCAATGTTGGACTAGAGTCTCTGCTACGGTGGTAGCTTCTTGATCTGGAATGGGATACGCTTTGGGCCATTTGGTGAAATAGTCGATGGAAACAAGAATGTATTTGTTCCCATCAGCAGTTCTTGGTAGAGGACCCAGGATGTCGATCCCAATTCGTTCGAAAGGAGCTCCAACGTTGTACAGATGTAGCTTCCCTCTGCTTCTCTTCTTCGGTCCTTTACGAGCAGCACAGGCGTCACAAGAATGGCACCACTTCTCCACGTCATCCTTCGCCTTGCTCCAGAAGAAGCGCTCCCGAACTTTATTGAGAGTTTTCAAGACACCAAAATGTCCTCCAGTCGCACTACTATGTATTTCTTTCAGAACATCTTAAATCCTGGATCGAGGAAGTAGTAACTGCCACCTAGATGTCTTGCCGTCGTCAGATTCCCATTTCCGGTGTAGCACGCCGTTCCGTAAATGGAGTGAGTTCCATAAAGCCCAGTATCTTTTTGTTGCAGGACTGAAGATGGAAACGTCCTGCCAGCTAGGGCGTCGACTGTCACTTTCCATGAACTCTAAAATTGGTTTTATGTCGGGGTCTTCAAGTTGATCTTTTCGAACTTGGTCATCACTCCATGGATCAGGTTCTGATGATGTTGGAGTCACTGTCACCTGATAGGCGGTAGGGCTAGTCGTTCCATACTGTTTCTCGATTCGGGAACAATAGTGGCAGTTCTCAGGACAGGGTCTCCTTGATAAAGCGTCAGCATTCCCGTGAGATAACCCTTTTCGATGCTTGATCTCCATGTCATATTCCTGGAGCCGCTGTATCCATCTGGCTATCTGGCCTTCTGGATTCTTGAAGTTCAAAAGCCAAGTTAACGAGGCATGATCTGTCCGAAGCAGAAATTTTCGGCCGTAGAGGTAATGATGGAAGTGTTCTACAGCTTTCACTATGGCCAGTAACTCCTTTCTGGTGACGCAGTAATTTCGCTCCGACTTTGATAAGCATTTGCTCCAGTAAGCGATGACATGTTCATTTCCGTCAATTTCTTGGGATAAAACAGCTCCAATTCCCTCGTTGCTCGCATCAGTGTCCAGGATGAAGGATTTTTCAGGCTGAGGATAGGCGAGGATAGGCGTTGATGTTAAAGCCTCCTTCAGTCGTAGAAATGCATCTTCGCATTCTTTGGACCATTCAAACTTTTGCTTGCTCTCCGTCAGCTTATGCAAAGGTCGTGCAATGTTGGAAAAACCCTTCACAAACTTCCTGTAGTACGTGCAGAGCCCCAGGAAACTTCGCAGCTGATGGATGTTTTCGGGACGACTCCAACTCCAGACCGCAGATACCTTCTTTGGATCGGTTTGTACACCTTCAGAAGAGATGATGTGACCAAGGTAGTTCACTTCCCGGCGGAACAAATTACATTTGGACGGGCTTAACTTCAGATTGGCTTCCTTAAGCTTTTGCAGCACCTTCCTAAGATTTGCCAGATGTTCTTCGAAGCTGCGTCCCACGATGATGATATCGTCTAAGTAGACCAGACAGGATTCGTAAGAGAGTCCTCTTAACACTGTCTCCATAAGACGCTCGAACGTAGCTGGTGCATTGCAGAGGCCGAAGGGCATCACTTTGAACTGCCATAAGCCTTGTCCAGTTGTAAACGCTGTCTTCTCTCGATCCTCAGGGTGTATCTCAACCTGCCAGTAGCCGCTCTTCAAGTCCAGGGTCGAAAACCACTTGTGTCCGGAAAGAGTGTCCAAGGTATCGTCTATCCGTGGAAGAGGGTAACTGTCTTTCTTGGTGATTTCATTCAGTCGTCGGTAATCGACACAAAATCTGGTGGAGCCATCTTTCTTTCGGACCAAGACGATGGGAGAGGCCCAAGGACTGGATGACGGTTCGATTACATCATTCTCCTTCATCTCTTTCAGGAGGGTTTCAACCTCTTCCTTCTTAGCGAACGGTAGTCGTCTTGGCTGCTGTTTAATAGGGGGGTGTTCTCCAGTGTAGATCCGATGCTGCGTTAAATTCGTACGGCCAACATCCTCCGATGTAGATGAAAACAGATGCTTGAAGTCGTCCACCAATTGTTCCGCAGCAGTTCTTTGATCTTTCGATAATGGCGCACTCCCAATTAACTTCGATGTCAAGGACTCAGAAGACACAGTTTCGGGGGAATTGATTCTTCTAATAATGCAGTTTACTGGAGTATAAGTTGCTAACACTTCACCTTTCCGGATATTCCTTGGCCTTTCACTCACGTTGGCGACTCTCACAGGAATTACATCCTTGGAAAGGTCCACAAGCGTAGATGCTACCAGCACTCCTTTTAGGTTATTGCTTAGGTTAGGGTATTCAATGAGTCCAAATCGAAAACTATTGCTTTCTTCAATGGAGCCGGGTATTAATGATTCTGACCTTGAGGGAATTGATAAATCTGTTTGGGCTATTATTTGATGAGCGGATTTTACATCACTTGCTGCAGGGAAAACGGCTATGTCTTCTCTCATCGAGTGCAGCTCATTAGTCTTGAAGTCGAGAGTGAAGTCATATTTCTTCAAAAAGTCCAATCCGAGAATGAAGGGGTCCGTGATATTAGCGACGAATGCCGTATGATGGTAGGTGGCATTCCCAAACACTATTTCCAAGTCCACTTTACCGTCAATCTCGATCTTGTCACCTGTCACAGTCTGGAGACTTACGCGTGGCGATGTCCACAGCAGTTTCAATCCAAATTCACGAGCCACATCTGTCCTAATGATTGTCACATTGGCTCCAGTGTCAACAATCAGTCTGCAGGGGTTCCCATTTACATGTGCGTATATGAAAAGTCCATCACTGCCACTACTAGAAGAGGAAATCTGCAGAGCTTTAGTGGTGGTGATTTCCTTCCCTCGCGTAGCTTGGCGAGCCGGACAACTCCTTCGCAGGTGTCCTTCACTACCGCATTTCCAGCACTTCTGCTCTTGTTTCTTTTGGGCTGTTATGCTGCTCAAATGTCTTGTCAAGTCACCGAGTTGTCTCTCAAGTTCAGCGAGGTGGGACGACCTGGAATCAGACTCATCTGCTTCCTGAGTCCGGATTAGATGGTGATCCACACGGGTTGCTTCTTGGGCGGCCTCGTATCTCATCGCATACATCAAAGCGGATTTCAAGTCGTTTACATTCGCCATCCGGAGGGCCTTCTGGATCTCAGGATTCCAAACTCCGTCGATGAAGTAGTTGAGTGCCAGGTTGTCCCGAACATCCGCAGGACAGTCGCAAAAAGCAAGATGAGACAGTCTCTCGACGTCCGCCGCTAGCTCTTGCAGGGTTTCCCCGGTTTTCTAGAAACGGGACTTCAACTGGAGTCGGCTGAACTCTTTCTGGCATTTCTCACCGAAGCGAAGCTCCAACGCAGATGTGAGGGCGGCGAAATCCAGGCGCTGGCTGTCCGGAAGGGTCTGAAGAATGTCCGCTGCGTCACCTCTCAGGGATGCTGCAAGATGGCAGGCCTTGGTAGCAGAGTCCCATCCGTTCGCTTCCGCCACTATCATGAACTGAGTTTTGTAAACCTGCCACGAAGTTTTCCCATCAAATGTGGCAAGTTTAATGGGCGGTCGAGCAACCGATGTGGGAGCGCCAAACTGTACAGAGCTGCTTTCCGCGGTCGCCAATCTCCTTTCCACGTCCTTAAAGATCTCTTCTTTAAGTAGATGAAATCTTCTATCTTCTTCTTCAAATTTATTTTCTACAGCATTGAATCGGCTTTCAACGGTATCAAATTTTTCTTCAATAGCAACAACTCGATGCTCTATGTCATTAAATTTATTTTCCATCACAGTCTTTACCGAAATAAGGTCGTTTTTAATTTCTTCTTGGTTAGACGTTAAGTCCTTTTTCAGCACTAATTGCTTCCAGAAGTTGTTTTAATTGGTCATCCATTGCGCGAGTAATCACCATAAAAACAAAGTCTATAAATTCAAACAGTCTTTATGAAAAAAAAAATGTCCAAAGTCACACTTACTCCAAGAAAGTCCAGAAGAAGCCCCACGTTGGGCGCCAATTGTAACGGATTCGGTGCGACTTCCACTTTCTTGAAATGAAGACACAGTTCTTGATAAAAACACAGGAAATTTATTTACACTATGCACAGGAAAGATCTTCAACAACTGCTAAATTATTCATCAGCAATTAAGCAATTATCACACAACACCGTAAACTCAACGTTTACACACGTATTTACTTCCAAATACGAAAACAACACAGCGAAATGCCTCGCTATAAACAGAGCAAAATGCTCTCCGTTCGAAATCTGAATCGAAACTAAACTGTTTATCCATCGCTAACGGCTTAAATACACCGAAAAGAATTTTCTCAAATATTCCACACGCTTCTCGAAATGCGTTGACCGTTATCAATGAAAAGAAAGAAAATAGGGGTCGTATACTTTAGCCGAATGAAAAAGGGGTTGTATATTCATTACGGGAAACTATTTACAGGATTTGTAACAATATCTTTCTTAAAGATAAGGAGACCAAAACTGAACAGCATACTCCAATTGAGGTCTTACCAAACTTCTATATAAGAGCAGAAGAACTTCTTTACATTTGTTTGAAATTGATCTATTGATAAACCCAAGCATCTTACTGACTTTGTTACTAGCTATGCTGCACTGTTGGCTGAACTTTAAATCCTGACTTATTAAGACGTCCAGATCAGTAACTTTTTCTTCCTGACTAATGACTGAACCTTGCAGATAATAACTTGTACATTTATTTCCATGCCCTAAATGTAGCACTTGACGTTTTCTAACATTAACAGCCATACCCCATTTATCAGCCCACTCCATAATATGATCAAGATCCTCTTGTAGCTGATTTGCTTGTTCTTCATTTTCTACGCTCCCCATAACTTTGACATCATCAGCAAAACAATTCATGTTACCAGAAATATTTTTATAAATATCGTTCATAAAAACTATGAATAAAACAGGCCCTAACACTGATCTTTGAGGAACCCGGCTTAAAACCTCACTCTAATTAGAATAATTTTCCCTTACAACTACCCTTTGTTTCCTTCCGGTCAGCCAATTTTTTACCGAAATGAAAGTTTTCCTTCCTATTCCTATATCAGCTAATTTGCTAAGTAGAGCAACATGCGGTACCTTATTGAAAGCTTTTTGAAAATCAATGAAATGGGTTTTGCCAGGTTTGATCTCAACTTGGGACAATTTTTATATTTAAAATTGTTTTTGAAATTAATAATTTAATAAAGCAAGTAATTTGTGTAGAAAGTCAATATTATGATTACAGTAAACTTTTCTTCCTGAGGAAACATGGTTAGGTAATTGATTTAAATCGTATTAAGTCGTACTCTACACTTACAATAAAGAAAATTTTGTTGTCTGAATAAAGGATCGGTGATATATTTAATCGTTTTCCTGAATAGATTTAATTTGTCCCAGAATAAACTTTAAGGGTGTGTAAGTAGTCTCATTCGAGGCCGGCTCTAGTAGTTTTGCTACCCCAGGCAAAACCCTCGATTTAATAATATACATGTATATATATTTTAAATTATCAAACATACTCTCACGTATTGCTGCAATTCGAATTAAAAAAAAAGAACAAATTTGAGATTTTTTAAAAAATTTTCTTTTTTTTTTTGCCTTCATGAAATTTGCTGTCCCTAAAATCTGCCCCCTTCGGCAGTGGCACAAGTCACCTACCCCAGGCCTGGTCTTATAAAAGACTTATAGGTAACTAAGACCAACCTTGTTGTTGCTAGTTGTCATTCTGTATTTTTACTGTAGAGACTTAGATAATATAGACAAACATGTGAATGCTGTTTGCGGAACCTTTTCTAAATTTGCAGACATTTTGGATATTTTTAAAACAAATTCCTTTATTGAGTGACATCTATTGCTTGCCAGTTTTGTAATTCCTAGAGTTAATACCCAAAAAGAAAAAAGTATAATTAAAAAATATATATATGCTTGTGTTAGATGATGGCAGTCCACTTGCATATAACAGTGTAATATTTTTGCTGTTGGCAGCACTATATTTAGAACTTGGGAGGCATAGTGTTGCTTTGCAGAACATTTTAAAGAAATTATTTTGACGTTCACAGACAGCTATACATTTTATGTAGGGTTGGTACAATCTTCAAAGTCAATCTTGATTGTCAGCACACCTGAAATCCTTTTTTGACATTTTGATAATCAAACTACGTTATTTTATAATGTTTCATTCAATTATAATAGACTTTCATTTATAATCATAATATTGTAATTCTCTCTTTTAATAAATTTTCACATGTTACTCTTTGCATTTAATTTAGTTTCTGTGTTGAAAATTATTAATGGCGTTTTGTGATCAAGAGAAAAATGAAGCATCGACAAAGATTCCAATGTCAGAGGAGATGCCTTCTAGTTTCTCCAATGCTTACATCAGTGGCATGCATTTTGATGTAAAGCCATCTTTAGATAGGTATGTATAACATCACGAACTGATTGAATGTGAAATGTTTGAAAATTTCAACTGTTTTAATTGATATCTAAAAAATGTACACTTTCAGTAGCAGATTTTAGGGGTCGCCCCCCCCCTCCCTCGCCCTAAAATGATGAATTTATTTAACTATTTTATTCATTATTCTTTAATTGACTGCTTGATTGACTTCTTTATAGCTTTTATTTTTTTAGTCAATTAAAAAGAACACAAAACACATGGAACATATTTTGAATAAAAGCATTTTTCTTTGCTAAAGAAGTAATATTGGAGTCAGAGGCCCAGAGTGGCAGATTACATTTTTACATTTACCTCGCTGGTTTCGAATTTAAGGGAACGTAATATGGCGATTCATCCATTAATTCTTCTTTGATGGAATCAATAATTTGCATTCTTCAAGAAATGTAGGCATGCCTAAAAGAGTCATTTTGATCTAGGAGGCTATTCGCAAAATAATCCATTTCTTTTTCAGCTTATAAAAAAATGCCAAATGAAAGAAATCATATGGTAGTTTCTTGGGAAAACCAAGATATTAATGGAAACAGCATGTTTTATCAATATGTTATCTCAACCGTATCATTTCTTCAAAAACAAATCAGCAACTGCTTTGAAATTCACACAGAAATAGTCCTGATATGGATAGTTCTCAAAAGGTGGGAACAAAAAGTTAATTCTGAGCAATTTTTAAAATTTTGAAATTTGACATCAATTTTATTTTTATTGCATAGTATGTACATCTAGAACATCATATACAAACATAAAAAGACAACAGATATTTATGAAAATTAATAAATAGCAAATTTAATGATCGGTCTGTAGGTAACAGATTTTGGACATAGTTGTCCAGTAGGTAACAGATTTTGGACATCATCATAATGTAAGTTTCAGTTTTTGAAGTTTTCCGATGAAAATTTTATCTATTTTTAAATTCTGCAATGAAAAATAGAGGATTCATGAAATACTTGAATGATTTTTTTTACTGGTCTTTAAATAATAAAATTTTTTCATGGTTTCGTAGAATTGGAAAGAAACCCCCATCCATTTTGCCAGTGCAGGTGATAAAGTCGCCAAAACTGATGCTGTTGACAAAAACCGGAATTCTCCACTGGTAACCCTTTGCTTATCGTAGGTTGTGAGTTGTCGCCAATCCGGGTTTGATTGGCGATTTTTGTGCAAAGAGAGAAATGGCTAAATATTAGAACATTGAAGAATTATTAAATAATTGCTGTTTAGATATCGATTTGTTGTAATTTGAAAACATTTTATCCAAAATATCAGCAAAATAACAAATAATCATGTTCAAAATGTTGTAGAGTTATGACCTGCCGCCGTTTTGTTTACTTAAATGCGTTTGTTACGATTGAAACTTGTGTTTCTACTGTTATTTATGTAATGTTCAATGCATAATACGCAAATACCAATATGCAAAATACCAACGGATTAAAGAAATTAACATTATAATAGCCTTTTTTATTAAGGTTATAAGACAGAAGATCATTTATAATAATGAGTAAATGGACAGAATTATCGGCGTCTAGATTGTAACGTAATTTGGACATCTCACATATATGTTTAAGAAAAATAATTTTGATTCGAAGATACTGCATAAACACATATGAAAACACTTTAAAATAATTCAAAATTGACCTTTAGTATCAAAAAATACCTTTAAAACATATAAATCTTATATTTGTTTCTCAAATAACAGCATTGTCTAGATCGTAACTTTTTGACATACATCAAACTTCCAACTTCCTTTTTTTCTGAAATCGTTTACAAAATAAATAATTCAGCTTTACTTTTTTTTAATTTGTGGAAAATATTATCAAAAAATTATTCAGTTTGAGATTCATACCCTTAATTTTTCTTGAAACGTATGCTGATTTAATTAATTGTTGAAGACCAAAATTATTTCAAAGACTGCTGTGTTTCTTAATGTTTCCATTTCTTTGAATTTCAATTGAATACATGCTATGCTCTTATTCTGTTGCAATTATGTGCACAAATCTAACTCTTGGCTTTGAACATAGAAAATAATTTTATTTTGCTTTAGTAGATCACTTTGGAAAACATGTTATGTTTTTCGAGAAGGAAGAAAAAGTGTAAAGATGACTTTCCAGGGCAAAGTTTACAACTTTTTAGAAAGACCAACTGGGTGGAAATGTTTTATTTATCACTTTACTGTGTAAGTATTACCTGCTTCTCTGTAAATTTCAAGTAAAACTAGTTTATTAAATTATATTTTTATTGCAATGCATCTGCTTTACTGAGTAAAATCTCTTAAAATATTGTTCAGAAAAGATTATCATCAATGAAGCTGTCCTATTTTTATTTACTGGCTGTTCCATGTGGAGCATTCTCACTCAAAATTTTTTGTGTGTTGTAAAAATGCCAACTAAAAACACCATGTGCGAAAAGTAACATATTCCTAAGGTAGAAACTTGCCAGAAAATTCATACCATTTTCACAAGCTAATTGAGATAATGACTTAAAGATGCATAAGCTTTCATATTTAGATCATCAAAGATGAATTACCAGGGGTCTGTCCAGGATTTTTTACAGGGTCCGTTTTTTGTGAAAAATAAAAATAATTTTGTGAAAAATCAATTATTTTTGTGAAAAATCAAATAATTAATTTTTTTTCTTGTAAAAACGAAAGTTTAGACTTTTGAGATGGTAGAAACTGCATCATTGACACTTAAAGTTGAGTGTTTTCTCTCTTTTCTGTTGAGAATATCATTCTTGAGTGTTTTTTCTAGTATTTGAAGAGAGGGGGGAGGCATCGCTCCCTGGGAGATGGGCACCCCTTAAGTATCAATATTTATCTACCATTCTACATCATGTTAAATTATACTAGATTTTTTTTTTTGTATAGTGTTTAAAATAACTATAAGAAAAAAAATTAGGCAGGGGTTCAGCATTTAACTTTTTTACCCAAGACACTGTTGAAGAGCACAGAGTTTCGTTCAAACCTTATAAACTCCGTGATTTTCACAAAAATAAAAAAATATTTTATTTGTTTACCTCTTAACTAAGTGTACTAAACATCGAAAATTCGAAAAATCAGATTTTCACAGCGGATGCAAAGAGATTGCAATCCTCAAAGTGAAGGAATCAAAAGTATGAAAACGGCTTGTAAAATAAATATTTTTGATAAAATTACTTTTGAATTGCATTTTAGAGTCCTATGATAAACATATCATTAATATCTGGACACAGTTGAAGCAAAAATAAATAAATAAATAAATAAAATAAAAAATAAACCATCGATTCAGCATTTTAATTATTGGCTTATAAAAGAAAATGGAATTCCTCTTTAAAAACTTGAAATAAGCTTTGTTACAAAAATAAAGAGACTTTTCATTAATTTGCATCCTAATAAAGCGAAGTTAGCTTGAAAAAAAGAATAAAATATGATTCTCATATCGGATGTAAAAAGATTGCATTTTTCAAAATGTAAACATCTATAGAAAAAAATAACGGTAAATAAAAGTTTATTTAAAGTTAATTATCCTTTTTAGTATCGAAAAACCAAACCCATATAACTTTCTCCCAAAATAAGTTTAACATCGCACCACCAGACACTAAGTGGTGATAAGTTTAAATTTTGTAACCCTATCTGAAGCGATCACATCCACCCCACCCATACTATCCTTTGTAGTTCTAAATTCATTTCGCTGTATATTATTGATGATTAAATCACGAGTGGGGAGAAAAGTGCTTACTACACCTATTCAGAGAATGTTAACGCTTTTCCAAAGAAGTTTACAACAACACCTCTGCATAAAACAAACACGCAAAATTATAAACCAAATTGACTTTCAGCTGTTAATCTCTTTCAAAGAAACCAACAACAGGCATTATATTTATTTGGCGGTAGTAATTATTTATGGCTTGCAGGAGCATCACAAGAGTGCCGATTTTTTTTTTCCTTTTGCAAAATTAGCTGATTTTGTATAAGTTGATTCTTCTAATTTAACTCTAAATATGCTGTATTATTTTAATTTGAGATTTGCTCTTTCAATAAGCAATTTGTGAAAGATCCGTTTTTGTTTACCAGAATTTTGTGAAGGGTCCGTTTTGGTTGATCGAATTTTTGTGAAAGGTCTGTTTTGGTTGATCGGATTTTTGTGAAAGGTCCGTTTTGGTTGATCGGATTTTTGTGAAGGGTCCGTTAACGGACCCAAATTTGCTCTGGCCAGACCCCTGATTACATATATGCCACAGGCATATATACCTGTGTATGTGTGTATATAAATTTTTATGCATAACTGCCATGGGAAGGCAAAGTGCAGTATCTGGAAATTTCTCATTTGACTTTCTTTTTTTTGCATTTTTGTCATCTAATGTACTTTAACTTTATTGTACGAGCTTGTTTATTTGGCTGCCACTGAAAATAAAGAATGAAAAAAAGTCAAATTCTAACATTTTCCTATCAATAGTATAAAATCGAAAAAGCATTTCTTCAAATATCTTAGAAAATTCATTTCTGCAGATACCGCCCTTTGCTTTCCTACAGCATTATATATGTTAATATATATGCATATGTGTATGGGCAGTGTGATGCCTAGCATGGCTGACACCCAGGGCAGTAATTTGTGGTGTCACCCCCCCCTACAAATGCAAGAAAAAATGTGGTATTCTTTGCAAGCATTAATGCATGAAATTTATACAATTTTCAGAAACAACTACATTTAAGCCAGTGATATGCAAAGGGGCATAAGTGGACATTTTCAAGTTTTAACTAAAACCCCTTTATAGTTCGGGTCCTAGGTAAGCTTTCATTGAAAAGTTTTTCTAAATCTCACTGTATAGCAGCACCTACCAGGGCTACTATTATGATCTCTTGTCTCAAAACAGAGGTGAGGTTCATGTACCTATTTGTACTGATTATCTTCAAATTTTTAATTTTGGCACTTACATCTCTTTGCTTCTCACTGCCTCATTTGTGGAAAAAAACGAAAAAAAAAAAAAAAAGCGAATAAGTTGGGTAAAGTACAATGGACAAGTAAAAATTATGAAAGCTTTTTACATAACTTGCCCTAGTTACATACGTGCAGGGCAATCGCGCAAATGCACCCCTCCCCCAGCCGTGTGGTACTACTCTGTTTTATAGGTGAAATATAATTAAAAATGTTGGGGGCAAATTTGAACTGAAGTACCTATATCTTTCATACACTTTTAAATCCAATTTGGTATCAGCCTCCCTCCAGAAGGTGTTTCCAGCACAAATGCACCCCCTCCCCTGTAGTGATACAATTGCATTTGTTAGGGTAAATATAATTTAAAATATTAGGGGAAATTTTCTGAATTGAAGGATTTATATTTTTTAAAAACTTCAAATTCCACTTTTGGTGTCACCCTCCAGACAGGTGCATGGGGGCGGACCGCCCCCATAGCTACGCCACTGATATAGGTGTGTGTATATATATAATATATTTAGCTTTTTCTCATTTTAATATTTCTGTTTTAGTGACAAAATAATTATTTTAGTTGCTTGTTACTATATAATATGTATATGTGTCTATATACTTTATGTACCGTATTTTCCTGTGTACCGGATTATTTGTTAAAAAGTGTAAAACTAATGGGGTACGAATTATACGCTGCTGCGGATAATGTGCGTTTTTTTCTCATCAACAACGCATTGAATCTCAATATTTACAGTAGGGTTCACACACCTAGACATCAGTTCCCAACCGGTGGTTCGCGAACCCCTGGGGTTCACAAGAGTTATAATGGAGGTTCACGAAAATAATACTGTAATGGCGGAATTTTGATATGCTTGCTGCTTGAGATGAAGTCTTAGGTTAAAGCATTTTTTATTCATCATTGATTCACTTGTTTCTTACTCCATCTAGCCTCCAACGAAAGGTTTTAAGTTATCAATGATCAACAAGTTGTAATAGCCCGCCTTTTGAATTGGTCATACCTGATTCACTCAAAGAGATTTGTTTGAGAAATCTCTTGTGTCAGACATTCAACCCAAACCCCAGTGTCCATTATGACCATTTACAGATGGTTGGGACAGCAAAATCTATGCTCACGCTGACCGTTACTCCACCTGCCACTGACGCCTACAAACTGCCGAGCCAGATTACAGCAATACATGGCTCGATCAAGTTGAAATGATGCTGACTGGGGACGTATAGTCTTTAGCTACAAACCCCGCTTCCAACTGTGTCCTGACGATCATCGAGACGCGTTTAGTGACACCCAAGGCAGAGGGAGATTCTGGTTTCACTTTTGCACGCCACACTGGCCCTCAAAAAGGCATTATAGTCTGGGGTGTCATTTCCTTTGATAGTTGGACTGCTTTGGTCATAATCAGAGGTACACTTACTGCGCAGCAGTACGTCAACGACATCTTAAGACCTGTTTCACTGCTGTTCCTTTTGCAGTACCCTCGGCTGGATTTTAGCCGGGCAATGCCAGATAACATATGGCACGTGTTGCTATGAACTGTCTGCAAGCTTGTCAAACTCTTCCGTGGCCTGCCAGCTAGCCAGAACTCTCTCCCATCAAGCATGTCTGGGACATGATGGGATGGCGATTGCATCTGGCAAGGAATGTTGATAACCTCGTTCGACAGTTGGAGCAAAATTTGGCAGGAAATACCGCAGGACACCCTCTGGGAGCTTTATCAATCTTTTGCCAGGCCTTGATTCAGCTTGTATCCAGGCTAGAGGCAGGTCAACACCTTATTGAACTTGTTTGTGTAACTCCGACATAAAATATTCAATTGTTCTGAGAATTTAATCATTAACTATTCTGTGCATTGTCTTCCTATCCACTAATTTTCGTCTCAATCGGACCACTCCTTGGTGCGTCGATTTTTTTTGTTATAAAGTGTATTTTAAATTATATTTCAACAATAAAATTTCCATGAAAATGGGGCACATATACGTCAGGAGCAAATTTTACCAAAGTGCGGTGGTATGCAAATTTGTACGTGAATAGCTTTTGCTATACCTATTTTTCTTTTTCGCTGAATTTTTAATCTAAATTTTATTGGCTGCTTTAGAATTAGCATTAATATGAAGATTTTAAGATTAACTGCAATTATTGAGTGTTGTAA
This sequence comes from Uloborus diversus, assembly GCF_026930045.1. NCBI lineage: Eukaryota > Metazoa > Arthropoda > Arachnida > Araneae > Uloboridae > Uloborus > Uloborus diversus. The sequence continues at coordinate 62,889,489 of NC_072740.1, forward strand.
CCAAGGAATCATTTACACTTATTTTGTTCCATACTTTTTAGTGAGAACCAAGCTCATAGAAATAGTCTTAATAAAAAAAATAACATTAGATTACTTCATCAGATCTTTTGGATTCGTGGTTTCGCGCCAGAACTTATTTGAATTTGCAGATCACCCTCAAAAGTTTCCTCCTGAGCTACGGGCCTCGACTTATTAAATTGTTACATTGCTTTTACTCTTTTATAACTGAGATCGAACAAAACACTATGTTTCTATTTTTATTTGAAAGTGATTACTTGAAAATGTTAGGCAACAAAACCGTTTGCTGACAGTTGCTACTAATTAAGTTAAAAAGCAAGCAAACTAGCGGACGACTGCAGAAAATTCGGTAGGCACTCAAGCTAGCTGATTGCCATAATGGCAGCTATTTTCTCATTAGTAGCTTTTTATACATGTAATCGAACCAATTGGTAGTCAGTTTTTAAAAAATACAAGGTGAGTTAGTGAAAATGAAAGATAAAGAGAAGTCTGGAGTCGGCATATTCTGTAACGACTCCGACGCCTTTACCCCAAAATCAGTCCGACTCCATCTCTTCGACTCCGACTCTGCAGCCCTGGTTTTAACCCTTTTGATTAGAGCAAAGACAGTTCAAAATTAGGTTTTTAGGCTCTTAATTTTAGAAAATTTTCGGATCAGAGTCCCTAATACCTCCTATACTCCCTAATATCACTAAAGGTAACTTTAAGTTGCATTTTCAGAATTTTGATTTCAAAAATTTACGGGAAGACAGCATCTGCTTACCCTTATGCCGTCGTACCAAAGATTATCGAAAATCATATTTCTTGGACTTTCATTGGAAACAATTTTCCCTGGGGAACCACTTTTCCTTGTCTAATGTTACCAAAGAGAACTTTAGAATGTGCTTTAAGAAAGGAAAGCTCCTAAATTTCCATCTCTTTCCCGTAAACTCACCTGAAATTGCGTTTTAAAGAAAATGTCTTTTGAAATTGCGTCTAAAATCTCCCCTGTCTTCCGATATTTTTTTCATTTTTCTGTTTTGCCCCCCTCCCTCCCCCGATTAACATATGTCCACCAATGCACAGTAATCCTTCAAAAATCATAGCAACCCGTGGCATTTTTTTTCGAAAATTTGAGACCCCCCCCCCCCGAAACGAAATTCTGGATATGGGCTAGCGTTTGCTCCTTTGTCTTAACTCTTTGTCTTTAAGTAATTAGGTTACTATGATCATGATTTCAAGAAGAAATCATTATTCTTTAAATTAATTTTGATAAAACCTTAAAAGTTATTAGTTCTTCATGTTTTTATTTTAGTTACTAAAATTGTATGTTAAATCAAAACCTCATTTTTTTACATCATATTATCCGCAGATTATACGTCTCCGCGGATTATACGAAGATTTTTTTTCTTCAGGCCGATTTTATCACCTATGGATTATACGCCGCCGCGGATAATACGCAGGGGAATACAGTACTTGCTCTCTCTCTATATATATTACATAGGTGTAGATGTTTATTAAGTGCTATAAATTTCTATCTTTGTGATTCTTTTACAGATTTCTAGTTGTGCTCATTTGCCTAATATTTAGTGTGCTCTCAACAATTGATCAGTATACAGATTTTGCCATTGAAACATTGTTCTGGATGGTCAGTAATTTTATATTTATATTATGTTTAAAAACTATTTATTGGTCATATGAATCAAGTCAACTGTACTAAACCAAATTTGTGTATAAGGGATAATCTGTATAAACAGAAGGAGTTTTGTGAGTTATCTCAAAGAAAAATTTAATAGCTTCTATAATTCAAGTTCGATATTCAGAAACACATATTGGTTGCTATTAATTTCACGTAAAATATAGTTTACTGTGTGGTTTTGAAATTTTTTTTTTTTTGACGTGACTTTATATGCCATTTTGAACAAAAGATAGTCATTTTAAAAATGCTATTTATTCATTATATTAGTTATAGAGAAAACTTTACTATTTGAATTTTTATCCAGATCATTCAAGTATGATTAGTTTTCATATGAAACATATAGATTAAAAAATATCTTTAAACAAGAATTCAAATACAGTGGAACCTCGCCATATGTCTGCATCTCCACTCATGCTATTCATTATTCGTCCAACTTGTTTAAGAACTTCTGAAGCAGTCGACCATTTTCTATCATTTTCCCCTGGTGTTCAATTAAATTATTGTAAAAGATTTAAATTAATTTTTAAATCAACTAACATTTTTTCCTTCACCAGGTGGGCGCAATCTGTGATATCTAGTAGATTTTGGGAACTTTTGTGTTGCAATAGTACACCTTGTACCAGTTTGAAGGAAATTTCACTTCCTTAGCAAACTATAGATGACTGGCTGATATAGGTATCACACTTGTTATATTTAAATACAGCGCCAACTCAGTTATTCCATCCGAGGACTGCAGTTTTGTGCTTTTTAGCACTCATCAGCCTGGAATAGAAACTACCTGAGCTGGAGGCGAAAAGCCTCTTAAGGGAGCCAAGGAAGCCAAACAAACTGGTAGCTAATGTAGAATTAGCACACCTGATGAGTGACCGCAGCAATGGTGGAGTTCAACTCAAAGATTGATGGCAAAGCATGGTATTTTGTAGTAAGCTACTGCCCTAAGCAGGGCTAAGGCAGAAATACTTAAATACAACGCTAGCTCAGTTATTCCATCCGAGGACTGCAGTTTTGTGCTTTTTAGCACTCATCAGCCCGGAATAGAAACTACCTGCGCTGGAGGCGAAAAACCTCTTAAGGGAGTCAAGGGAGCTAGACAAACTGTTAGCTAATGTAGAATTAGCACAACTTAGTAAAATTACTTAGGGCAGTAACTCACTACAAAATACCATGCTTTGCCATCAATCTTTGAATTGAACCCCACCATTGCTGTGGTCACTCATCTGGTTGTGCTGATTCTACATTAGCTGCCTGTTTGTTTGGTTCTCTTGGCTCCCTTAAGAGGTTTTTCGCCTCCAGCTCAGGTAGTTCCTATTCCGGGCTGATGAGTGCTAAAAAACACGAAACTGCAGTCCTCGGATGGAATAACTTAGCTGGTGGTGTATTTAAGTATTTTTGCCTTAGCTTAGGGCGGTAACTTACTACAAAATCACACTTGTTATGTTTAAAAATTTGGAACAAATCAGAAATTTAACATTAGCTAAATGTTGACATAGTATAAACTGACAAATATTAATGGTATGTTGCATGATATGTGCAGGGGCAGACTGGGTTCCAAAAGAGAGCGCCAACCTTGGCTTTCAAAGGGCACAAAAAAAAAAAAAAAGGCAAAAAGAAAACATAGAAAGAAAGAAAGAAAGAAAAAGATGTTATACAGGTTTAAAGAAAAGAAAAAAAAAGGGAAGTGAAGTTGCACAGGTCTGTTAGTGCAAAAAAAAAAAAGTTGCATCAAAAAAATAAATAAATAAAATAAATTTAAAAAAAAACAGAAAAGGTGTTCAGCCTTGAGACCTCATAGACGGGAGGGTGCATCAGCCACGCAGGCCAGTCCGCCCCTGGATGTGTGATTCTGTTTCTAGGAGATTTTTTTTCTACAAATTCCAGATTGTGCATTTCTAATTTTATCTCAAACCTTTTTTTTTATCTGCAGATACAGAATTCTTTAGAACTTTCACATCACCAAACTGAAAATAGTTGCTATTTCTCATGGAAGTGTCATTAAAATAAAAATAAAAAAAATTAAAAAATCTTTGCATTTTTAATAAAAAGTTGTCTATGTAATATTCTGATCTTAAATGACTTGAACAAATTGAATGTCTAAGAGCACCTATTTTATTTGAAAAAGTAAATAATTATTTCAAATGAGTGACACTCCATACTAAGTGTTCTGCTTTTATTTAAAAAATATGTATAAAAATAAAATTGAGATAGGGTAGACCGACCAGTGAATGAACAGTTAAGCACAATTTAATTTTTTAAAAATCCTAGTAATTTTAAATTCTATACTATACAGATCGTGATAGTTAAAACATTTTAATTGATCTATGTAAATATCTCTAAAAAATCGCGGGAACTTAAATGGTACCGCTTCCGACTTTTTTAGGTGTTAAAAGAAAAAATGGCACAACGACCCAGTGAATGAACACCTCAAACCAGTAAATGAACACAAATTGGTCCAGTGAATGAACATGATAAAATTTGATTCAAAAAGAAACTAAGTTTCTTTGAGATCTATCTATCTATCTATCTATCTATCTATATCTATTTATCTATCTATATTTAACTATCTATATCTATCTTTCTATATCTCTATCCATCTATCAATATATCTTTCTATTTTTCTATCTATCTATCTATATATCTACTTATCTATATATATATATATATATTAGGGTGGTCCTTATTTTTGAAGTTGCAGATATTTTACGCGACGCCCCCTCAATTTGTTCCATTATACAAATAAATTATCCCTGCAAAATTTTAAGTCAATCCATGAATATTAACACGTGCCCCTGAGGCCCCCTTTTTTGAGTTTCCAAGGAAAAATTGCGGATTTTCTCATTTTTATATAAAAATAATTCTAACGTTTTATATTTAAAGTAATTTTGAACCTCAATAGGTGCTGCTACTTCCAGACCGACCATTCTCTCACCTTCATTCTGTAAAATTTAACATGTTACAGAGGGTACATGTACACCAATGGCCTTGGGTCAAGCGTACCGCTCTTCTGCTCTTGTTCGAACCAAGCAGCAGGGGAACGTTTCTTCCCACCAAGATGGATACAAAGGATTCTATAGGTCATTAATGAATGGCCTAGGCCATTAATGAATGATCTTTGACAGCAACAGATTGCCTCCTCCAGGCTTTGAGGGTGTTGATTTACAAAATTCCCTGTATATGTAATAGGTGTGGCAAATAGAGTCGCAAGGTTTCAATGCTATAAATATAAGTAATTGCAATTATATTTTAATTTGCTGTTCTTTAGTTATAAACATACGTAAATGCTTATACAATTTTTAATTTTTAAAATATAAATTTCAAAAAATCCTCGATTACTCCTAACATAAAAATATACTGTATTTTCCATAGCTAAAATACAAATTTAAAAAAAAAATATCCAGATCAGAACAATGTAGAAATCTATACTTTAAATTAATTGTCTTCTACTTCAGTACATAGTCCCTTATTATCATCAAATTCTTGCAATTCACAAGATTTAGAAATCGAAATGGATATCTATCCTAAACTGTTGAACTTTTGTTTTCTATAGTTGGTCTACCTCAATGCAAAAAAGCTTGACAACTATTGATATCTGCTCGGCTTTCATCACTGTTTGACAAATGCCATACTAGGGATTAAGATGTTGTTCATTTATTTACAGCCTATATAGATGCAGTAAATTTGAATCCAAATGACCTAGTGATCAATGGTACATTCCTTAAGACATCAAGAGAAAATCTTCGAGACGTAAAATTAAATTTCATGAATTTAAATTTAGATTTTGTAGGGATACAAAGCTACATCCAAATGTAACTGGAACAAGATCGCCGACAGGATTACCGTGATAACTTCAGGTTCTAATATTGAACAGCTACAAGGAATTCTTTAGATATTTCTTCAGTTGCTTATGATATCTTATATGATAGCTTTTTATTACTAACTGTTCTAGCTGTAGTGTTTGATACAACGACTTGCAATACCAATGAATTGTGCATGCAATTTTTTAGAGCAAATACTGACCAGTGATATATTACATTAGGATTGCCATCATCATGCACTTGAAATCGTACTGCAGAGTGTGTCCTTAAAGAAGTTCTTGCCTTTCTTAGTTCCAGATCAGATATTCGATTATTTAAGCGCTTCAAAATTTTGTGGAAAGATCTCCATCATTCAGAACTTATGACATTTCAATCAAGTACACATACCACTTAAATTCTAAAAGACGAAGTTGATGACATATTATTTATTGTTCGTAAAAAGCGGAATTGAGAAAGATTACAGATAATTCTCATAACTTGTAATAATAGTTCCTGGTGAATTTCCTCCTACAGGGATATGTTTTCCGCATCCTGGAGCTTATCCCTGAGCCACATGGGTGGCAAAAGGAATTTTTGTTCGAAAATTTTTATATTTAGGAGACAATTTAAATTGACCTTACATGGAAAGAAAGCAAAGCCCTTCAATGCTGTTTTACAAAGCTGTTTTACAATTAAATGCTGTATGAAGATATGGTTTTTCGCAGCAACCCAATCGAGGCTACTTTGAATAATATGTCTGAAAAACTAGCAGCGTACAAAATGACGACAAACATGCAGAAGAAGCAGTGATAGGAAAATTTATAAATCACTTATGGTTTTAGGGGATAAACTAGCAACTTTATCCGTATTGGATGAAGGAATTAACTTTGAAGATAGGAAAACACTAGTCCAAAAAATGCTTGTGATATGGAAGATGTGTCTGATGACTGTTTAACAAATTTTAGATAACTGTAGATGATTTGGAATACTTTCTTGGTAAAGATCTTCCTCCTCATAGAATCAATTACGAGTCAATAAAACTGTTTGATAAGTTACAAATACTAGAAGATTTTTTTCTATTTGATCCTGATTCACGGCAAAATAAAGAAAACTCTTTAAAGCGAAGAAAGATCGTTAAAATATTGAAAATTGTGAATGATATAACTGAAAGAGGAGCACAATTAATTGACGAATTTTGCAACTAATTTACCAAATATAAGTCACAAAAACAATTTATTTTACAGACCGTTTAAACTATCGGAAAAAAATACACTGTCGAGATACGTTGAGAAAGACGTACGATTAAGGAAAGTTTCTAAAGCCTTATTTCATTCTTATTCAACGTAAAATCTTTAGATGATATAAATTAATTATAAAGATTAATTTTAGTGCTACGTCACTGTAAAAACATTTTGCAAACCTAGGAAAAACGATGTACTGAGTCTGAAGTAAAATTTCGAAGATTTGTGAGAAAATTATCAAAAGTGTTAAAGTTCAACGGCCTAGGGGCACGTGTTATTATTGACCGATCGACTTCAAATTTTGCACACGTTACTTTTTATTATAGTGTCACAAAACTAGGGGGCGTCACTTGTTGAATTCCGAAATTTTTTTTTCCCATATAAATAAGGACCACCCTAATATATATATATATATATATATATATATATATATATATATATATATATACTTATCTATTTATCTACTTATCGATCGATTTGCCTACTTATCTATCTATCTATCTACCTATCTATCTAACTTTCACCTTATCAAAGTATCTACCTATCTATATCTATCCACCTATCTATCTGTTAACCACTACCTATCTATTCTATCTCTATATTTATCTACCTATATATCTATTTACCTCTTATTTTTTATATATCTATCTTTATATCTTCCTCTATCTATTTATCTATCTATCTATATACAAACATGCATACATATCTACCTATCTATTCTCTCTCTTTATATATATATATATATTTCTATATCTCTCTATCTACCTGTCTATCTATCAAGAGAGATAAAGATATAGAAAGATAGATGTAGGTAGGTAGGTTAATATACAGATAGAGATATAGATAGATAAAAGATAAAGCTGAGTAAAAAGTGCATTGTTTGCAAAGACAAAAATAAAGAAATTATAAAGTATGTAATGAAACACATAAATAAATAAGCATATAAAACTATCTGCATTACAAAAAAGTACGAAAATGAAAATATCTGAAAAAAAATTTCAAATTTCTTTTTAAATCAAAAGAAATTTTGCCATTGTTCATTCACTGGGTTTTCGCACTTTTTCGCACCTAGTGACTGAACACCCCTCTACCTGAAAATCTACACATTCTGCATTGACTGAAACAATTTAAATCCATAGCCTAAATATGTATACTTAATTTTTCTTTCGTAGAGTTAAAAAATAAAATTTATCGATAAAAATAATATGTATCAAAATAATTACTAGCACGAAACCAGCCTTATTATCTTGAAAGAGAGAAAGAACGATTCACGGCAGTAAAAATTTCAAATTTTTTCCAGGAAAAAAATACGTATCCAAAGTAACCAATCAGGTTTCAGATAGCTTGGAATATCAATAAAGAACGCTTTTGTAGTGAATTTATTCAGAAAAAAAATTTTGGAAGCTTATTTTTTAAAACAAAAGACACGCTGTTCATTTACTGGGTGGTGTTCACTCACTGGTCAGTCTACCCTATCTGTTATCTTACTTTCTGTTTTCCTTCTCAACTAGGAAACTGTATTAGTGGTATTTTTTGGAGTTGAGTATTTGATACGCCTTTGGGCTGCTGGTTGCCGCAGCAAATATATGGGGATAACTGGTCGTTTGAGATTTGCGAGAAAACCAATATCTATAATTGGTAAGTTAATTTAATAGTCAAATCTGTGCAATTTAAATATTTTAATTTTTTTAATGTGGAAGTTAGAATGAGAAATTTATTTGAATCCAATGTGTTATTTTCTAGATCTCATTGTGGTTGTTGCATCTGTTTTAGTTTTAGCTGTTGGATCAAATGGTCAGGTCTTTGCTACTTCAGCCATTAGGTACCACATTTGTGTCATTTGTTTAAATTTTTAGTGCAAATGTCTCTGATATTTTCTTTTTGTTTTTAACAACAGTTGATTTTCTTTAATGTGATCTTTTGTTCCTGTTAATTAAACATCTACTTTGGCATAAAAAACCTCAATTCAGTGCAACATATAACTAAAATGAATAATCAGTGTTCCTCATTGTGCAATTTTTGAAATTATTTAACTATTATGTTATTATTATAATATAATAGTTAATTGTATTATTATTACAATGTAGTAGTTAATAGTATAAATTAACAGTATTTTCATGGCTGTGGTCAAGTCTTTTTATCTGCACAAAAGTTTCAACTGATGGCTCATAAGTTGCAAGTTTAAAGTGACTCCAAGCTCCTGCTGAAGGAACATGAAAATTATATTAAATAAAAGATTAGATTCATTCAAAAATAATCTTAACATTTGATTCTAATTTTGGATTTCTTGTTATACTCAGAAAAGATGCCATGTGTATAGTTTTAGGAGCACTCAACATTTCTACAAGAGTGCAAGTCTTTTTCTTAATCTTGGATCTTTTTAGTATGGTTGTTCTACTAAGTCTTCATTTGTATATTTTTAAATTTCTTTACTGTTTCATTTATTCTTTTCAAGCAAAGTGATTTTAATAAGAAACAAATAATTATGTTGGGGTAAAACTTCTTGGGGTAAATTCTTTTTAAAAAGAAATCTTTTATTAAAAGATTTCAATAGTTACAGCTAATTGGTAAGCTACTTGTTCCCTTTCATCCTATTTTTTTTCTTTTTTTTCCATTATTTTTCTTTTTTCTAGTTCGTCTGAAAATAAAAAGTCTTAAAATGTTACTCCTCTGAATCTTCTCTCCTTCCGCCAAAAGCATTACGGAGCATCTCAAATTTCGTTTCCAGATCTTCAATTTCACAAATTTCCAGGGAAAGCCCCTGAGTACCAAACAACATCACTTGAAACTGCATTCGAAAATCACCTAAAATTGTGTTTTTGGAGCTTAAAATTTGAAAGATTGCTGGCCCTAATGTTACCAAATATAGTCTTACAATCGCGTTTTCAAAATTTCAATTTCAGAAAATATTCGGGCTAGAACCTCTGAACCGCCTTTCTTTAATATCATCGAAAAATAGGTTTTTCAAACACGACTTACGAAAAGTGAAGCCTCTGAACCTCTTCCCCTAATCTCATAGAATATTGCTTAAGTTTTTAGGACTTTAATTTTGAAATATTTTCTGGGGGGGGGGGGGAGCTCTAGAATCTCCTTTTTGTAAAAATCTTCAAGGTTGCTTACAATTGCGTTTTTGGAAGTTCAATTTCAAAAAATTGGAAGGGAGAGGAGGGGAATTGACTTCTATCTATTTTTCAAAAAAAATAGATATTCCATCCCTTGTTCTAACGTCAAGAAATATGGCCTATAATCACGTTTTAAGGCTTCAACTTCTACAAATTTCTACGGAGCCCCTTGTACTTTTTTCCCTTTAACACCACCAAGGACCGTCTAAAATTGAGTTTTTAAAATTATAAGTTTCAAAATTTTTTCTGGGAGAACCCCTGGACCCCCTTCTTTTTAAAAGAGATTTTTCTTTCAATGTACCCTGCTAAAACTATTTTCTAGTTGTGCCAGTGCTCCTGTTGTCATATTTTGACAGGCATCAAAGTTTTATTAATTATGCAACACTTAGAGATTAGATAAATATTCAAAGTGATGTAACTTCAAAGTTTAAAATATTTTTCTTTTCGAAAATGCATTATTAGCATATCAGAGGAGCTGCTGAACTCAAAATAATTTCGGAATATGAAGTAAAAATGTACACCGTATTCCAAAATTAATATTCACACATTATTTTTTGTATAAAATAAATTTCAAAGGTATTTTTTTTTTTCATTTTGTATTTGTCTACGAAACCTCCGTCCAGATGTTAACTATATTTTCCCTGAACGCCAGAGCATAGAGGTGCTTACAAGACATTTGCACGACGGCGCTGATCAGGCTTGGCGCGACCCTGCTTAGTACCCAAGGGGTTCGCCAACTTCTTTTGGAGTTTGGAAGGGGTTCGCATAGGAATCTTAAGCCATCAGCAAAATCACATAAAACTTTGCGCAATTCAACTTTTGTATTAGTTAACCCTATTGTCTTTTTCCTCATTGAGGAGGATATATTACTTGAATCACAGGGATGCATAATTACCAACATTTCTGTATTTTGCTCAAGAATTTGTTAGCCATTTTTTAGGAAAGATAAAATCTTCTGTTTTTTTTCCCTTTATCATCTAAGTAAGAATGCATGGGAGCAATTTAAAAGCCTGAACCGTTTTATTTCTGTTATGACATCATGACATTAATGAGAATTGCTGTATTGTAGTGAACTTCTCATCAGTCAGATCTTACTTTATTTTTCAAAGTGTTGTGTTGCAATAAATTTCTTCCCTTCCAAAGAATATCTCTTTACATAACATTCACCTGGGCTGCTGTTTATCCATAACTTTTGCTCACTGATTCAATGACATGTAGTTTTATCACTGCTGGTCTGTAGTTTTCATTCATTCCTTTATTTTACCTAATCACCACTTTTTTCACCAAACTTTACAGATAAGGCATTTCAAAGATAGTTTTCACTGTTGGCAAAAAATAAAAATTTCACATTCTGATGGTTTTTTGAAGAATGCAATTTATTTTGTTTTTCATTAAGCATTTCTTAAACGTATAGCATCAAGCAAAGAAACCTTGTGAGCTCAGTTGGTTAGAGCATAGTGCTAATAACATAGAGGTCAAAAGCTCAATCCTCTCATGGGCCAGAAAATGATGTTTTTGAATGAATTTTTTTCCTACAGTCAATTTTGATCCAAATTCCCAAGAATACATATAATTTAGCTCATCGCAGGATTCTGAACCACAATTGCCTCATTGCATTAAAATCAGAATAGAAAATATTTATTTTAACATGATAAATCCAGATAATATTTCTTTTTTTTTTCTTGTGATTTTTTCCTTATTATACTTCATAAAACCAAGTTTTTTTTCCACTGCCTTCTGAGAAACAATTCATATTTTTGTTGTTTCTCAAAAAAATGAACCTTAAAAAATTTAATTTTTAAATCACCGCTGTTGAGCAAGAAGGTTTCTCACGAGTCAACTAGTTTTTATTTTCTTCTGCATCTAATATATGGAAGAAAGTATTGGTTTTGTGCAAATTTTCAAATTTTGAATTTTGACGGATTCGAACATTTTGAGGTGTGCTGAGTCCATTTCGACCATTTTCGGAAAATGTCAGTGTGTGTGTGACCGTATGTGTGTGACCAGTTTTTGTGGCCGCTCTACAGCAAAAACTACCACAAGAAGTCAAACCAAATTTGGTACACTTATGTGCCCCTATGTGAACTTGTGCCCATTGGTTTTTGGCGCAAATTCTTCCTAGGTTGGGGGAGGGGGGAGCAATGGAACGTTTCTTGAGTTATGCGTGCATGCTTTTCCCCAGGAAGTAACTGGCAGAATCAAAAAAATTTGGTCCATACGTTGCCCTTAACATGTACAGGTGCTGATTCAATTTTGGTGTCAATAGCTCAAACAGGGACTGAGCTATAGAGCGTTTTTTGTCGTCACTTGTGTCTGCTATATCTCAAGAAATAATGAACAGAATCAAATGAAAAATTTATCAACAAGTATCCCTTACAGGTTACAAGAGCTGATTTTATTTTTGCGTCAAGAGCTGAAAAGGGGGTGGTGCAATCGAAAGTTCTTTCTTTTTCATTGCTAATGCTATATCTTCAAAATGTAATGCTACGTTCTGGATGAAATTTAAAATAAATGTGAACCTATATGTAAATAAACGTTGATTCAATTTTGGCGCCAATCGTTCCAAAGGTGCTGATTTTTTTTCTTTGCGAATAAAAATAGTTTTATTAATGCAATAATAAGAAACATAAAACGTAACAGACTGTCGTCTGCGTATTTCTAGTGATTTTAATTACTGTATGGAAATGATCAGAAATATTATCTCAATGATTTAAAATTTTTAACTGTTGCCGTCTTATGTTTGTTAACTAATAAAGTTTAATTAATTCAAGCAAGGCTTTTGAAATAACTTTCAATTTTCGCTCTTTGCTTTGCTTTTGCTATTATTCAAAAATTGGGATGGTCCTCAAGTTTTTTTGTGTGCATAATTTTATTTTTTCTGGGAATATTGTTTTCTCTTCAAGCATGGGGAGAGGTCAGAATTTATAAGAAATATATAGAAGAAAGTTTCATGATGGTCACAACATACTAGTTTGAATTAGATTTTAAATTGTTTTAGATATCCTTACTGCCATATTATATTCTTCTTTAAAAATGGTAGATTGGAAATGTAACAAAAGGTTCCCATGGACCCTTGAAAATTCTCAAAAACTTCTTTAATTTTATTTTGTCAACTAGGAGACTTGGAAAAATATTTTATTTTTCTGAGTTCTTGGAAAGTAATGCAAAATAAATGGAAAAACTAATTCTTTTTCCTGCTTGTCAACTTTTGTGTATTACAGTAGAATCTTCAAAATCTGAGTCTCAAAAATCCGAGGTTCCATTTAATTTGAGGTCAATTAAGGCCGGAAAAAGTTGATTTTTTTAAAATAATTTGTATTTACGCCATCATAAATTTGTGAAAACATCATTTAACTTTGTGCAAAGGTGATATAATTTCAGGTTCTACCATTTGCCAGTAAGTTCAGGTTCTACCATTTGCCAATAGAACTAATCGTAAAAAGTTTCAGCACTAGTGTATGTGCAAAAATGGCAACTAAACCATTTCAATTACTCTATGTCTCATATATTGATTTACACTGCTTTTGCTCTCAACGGCTCATGTATTTGTTAATGTAGTGATGTAATACACAAAAAATACTCATGTGCTTATGATATTCAGATTTTATCTTCAAATGTACTCTAGTAAACTACTATTTTTTAATTGGTATTAAAGAGAACAAAATTTCTTTCTTTTTTCTTGAAAGGGGGGGAGGGGTATAAGGTTTGTGCAACTATTTTATTTGCTATTGATTCATGCTTTGTATTCAATGTGCAAAATAATCTGAAAACTAGACCTCCTCTTTAGTAATTCTTCTCAGCTAAGATAATTAATCACATCCTAATAAAAATGATGTAAATGAAGGAAGTAGCTTTGTTCACCTAAACTGTTATTCTATACCTTAAACTTTTTTTTCTAATTCACTTTTTTTATATTCTTGTAAAAACTGATGAAACAGTATTTTACTTTATTTCAACTCCAAAAATAGTAAAATTTGCATTTTTGTTGACAAATATAATATTTAAAAAATCATTCTTTTACAGAGGAATACGGTTTCTCCAGATACTGCGCATGCTTCATGTTGACCGCCAGGGTGGAACATGGCGTCTACTTGGGTCTGTTGTCTTTGTCCATAGACAGGTAATAATTTGAAAGTAATGTTTTTTCAACTGCAAAAATTTGGTTGTAGGAAGGGAGTAAACATACGCACTTGTTCTTGCTGGGATATTTAATTATCATATGTGAAACAAATATATACGAAACCATACATGAAAGAGACCATATTTCAGAATATTTTCAGAGTTTTCGTATCTCCTAAATTTGTTTTGAGAGCCCACTTTCCAGATGATCTTAAAACTTTTCCACTTTACAGTAATGTGCTGATTTCAATAAAACTTTTTCATAGCTTAAATTTGCATTCAGTCCTTGGTTGGGGAACCGCTCTCACAATTGCAGTATTAGTCAGAACTTGGACCTTGTGAGATTTTCTTTCAATTTCACTTCATACAACTGATGGTAAATTCAGTTGATGAAATGAATTGGCCCTTACTTAAAACCTCTACCCTTACTTTCTCTTTCCCTTCATTGAAAAAATAAACTTTAGATTCCATAGCAAATTTTCTTTAACTCCACCTTTACTTAAAATAACGAAACGTTTTAGTTAAAATATCCTCAAAAATAAGAAAAGTATTGTATTGAATGACAAAAGATTTTGTAAAGCGCAATTTTTTGTTATTTTTCCAAAAAAAAGGGGGGGGGACAATATAATATTGGCCCTTTTTGAAGATGCTTTTTTGTGGTACAAAACTTTTGAATTTGCTCGCTGCCATTCATGGCCCCCACACTTGTTACACAAGACTCTCTTGCCAGATTATGCTGCAAGCCCCTTTCTAGTTTTGTTAAACTTTGAAATATGCATGTAAAAACAAGTTTTATCCCAATTTTATTAAATCCCAGGCCCTATTGCTGTTGTGGTCCCTAACCTCCCCCATATGGAAACCATACTTTAAAAAAGGGCAAAGCACCTAAACTATTCGTCTTTGTGGATAATCTGTTTGACTCTGGTTGATATTCATAGCAAAAACAAAAATAATAACATCTTGAGCGACTTTGATATAATCTTTTTAATTTTACTACAATTTTAAAAAACTACTTTCTTGGTTTTTGTCAAAAACTTATTTTTCCAAGACTTTACTGTGGAAATGAATTTAATACATTTTTTTCTTTATTCTCTTGCTATTTTCTGAAAATCAACAGAATGAGAATTCTTACTGTAAGGAAAAACCTTTTCCAAATAATTATATAAAATCGCGTTCTAGAAGAGATTTTTGTGTAAATGAAAACAAATTTTGTAAAATAATATTTTTTTGAAAAGGTGGTTTAGCACAGTGTTTTGATTATTTTGTGTTTTGATAGTGTCAGTGAATAAAACTATTGTACTAATGATTTAATTCTCTCCTTAGGAACTGATAACAACTTTGTACATAGGATTTTTAGGTTTGATTTTCTCTTCATATTTTATGTATTTGGCTGAAAAAGAAGATGTAGGTATTGTAGGAAAATCGGATTTTACTAGCTACGCTGATGCCTTATGGTGGGGAGTAGTAAGTTTTACTATTTTATCACAGTTAATTGCTTTTTAATGCAGTCTTTTATGTTTTGCTTTTGTATTTGAACTGGTTGCTTATTTTAGTTTGCATTTATTTCAATCATTTATGTTTTGCTTTTTAAAGAAGTGCCAAGATTATCTAAAACTATCTACATGAAATGTTTAATGTTTTTAGTTATGAGTTAATGTTAACTTCAGTTATGAGAAAATCAACTTAAATATTATTTGAATTTATTGTTGTTGATCAGACACATCAACTTTCAAAATTAAAGTATCTTATGTTTTTATAACAACCAATGATGCATTTGCAGTTACATCTTCTTGTTTTAATCTCTTTATATATATAGTTCCACATTTCAATTTTATTTAATTTGATTTTTGATAGTTTAAGAACATTGGCATTTCTCTTACATTTTCTTTTATTTTGATGTATTTTTTTCCACAAAAAAGCACATCTTAATCTTTCAGGCATCTGTGTGCAGTATGAACTAATTTGGTCATCAATAATGCTCATTATGATTAAATTATCTCTTAACCAGCTGAATGTTTTCTCCTGCTTCTACTTTAAATGTGTAAGTGAATGCATACTTAGTACATATATTTATTTATTTATAAAACTATGTGTCAGCTGTATAAATTTTTGTTTGCTTGCATGAAAGGAATGTTCTAAAAAATCAATCTGTAAAGAATTTAACTTTACTTTTTATTTTGCATGTTACTTTGTTCCTTGGAGTATTGTCATTATCTGGTGAATTTATGTATAATCTTATGCTTCCTAGAAAATGTTTTGTGACAGTTTTGTTATTTGAGATAGATGAAATAGGAAATATTTAATGTTGCTTGTAGAAAGTGTTTTTTGAATAAAGTAATACTTTGCTGTAACAATATCCGTTACTACTACAAATCTTTTCAATAATATTATTTTTTAGTCTGTATGAACTGTATGAAATATATTGTAAATTGCCCTTCAGTTTAATTATATGCTTTACAGTTCTAAAACAGTGCAAAATTATATCTTTTCTCACAAATAGTTATTTCCTGTCCTTCTTCAACAATAAAATTAATGCAGTTTTAAATGCTGGAAAAGAATATATATATATATATATATATATATATATATATATATATATATATATATATATATATATATGTACACTTTTTTCTGTTGCATTCAAATTCTCTTAGGTGATGAGTAATGAAGTTTGTATTTATTTATTTTTTTGAAGAAAATGTTGAACTTCTCACCCTCCCAAAGCGATTTCTTTTTCATGTACTTCACAATGCCATCTGTTATGTTTTCTAGAAATTCATCAATGCCCTTATATATCCTTTCTCTTCACCTGTCCGATTGTTTGTTCTCCTTATATATTAGAAATAAGGTATTATGATATTTGCTTCATGCTAGTACTTAGACATTTTTCTCGAGTTTTGATAGATCAAACCTGCAAAAATAAACTCTTACTAATTGTGAGGGTACGAAGAGGAAAACTAGGACTTCCTTTCATGTTTTCATACTGTGTTAGTTAATGTTAAGATTAAAAAAGAGAGGAGAAGCAAATAAATGTTTTGGTTTTATTTCAAAAAACATTTTTTTTTTCTTTGAGGCACAAAAATTTTACAGCTTTTTTTATTTCCTGCATATTTTAATACGATTTCCGAGTTTGGCTTTTTTATTGTGTCATAAATATGTCAAACCAGCAGAAATGATCTTTGAATCAAAATTGTATTGCCTTTCAATCTTTACTAATAATAAAGCTCAAAATTTGTCTGGATATTTGGATCTCTGTGAGGCGCATAGTGCCTAAACTGTTCTGCCAATTTTCAGGAAATTTGGCACATAGTTTGTAGCATGTTGGTGTGCACCTCGAAGCAATTTTTTCAAAAATTCGATTTTGTTCTTTTTCTATTACATTTTTTAGAAAATTTTACTGAGCAAATTATCATAACGTGGACTATCACAACTTACCATAACTTGGTGAATGAGAAAATTATCATAACGTGGACTAGCACAACTTACCATTACATTTTGAACGAGAAAATTATCATAACGTGGAAAATGGGCGAGCAAACGAACATGGCAAATTGAAGAGGAATTCATCATCCATTATTTGTAAATATACAAGCTAACCTCTAACAAGATGATCTCTTAATTTTCTACTATGGGCATAGCTGTGTGGGTACTGCTAATAAAACAATATTTGTCTTATTAACAATTATTGAATTACTTCTCCAAAGCAGAGATATAATGCTTCTTCAAGCATATTTCACACATTTGAAATTTAAAATATACCTCAAAAATTAGTTTTGCTTGTTTTCCTGCTAGGTATTTGACATAAAACTTAAGCATTGTGGGGGAAAAGACAAATAAATCATTATATTTGAATGTTTTGTCACATTTTGAAATACCAAGAGTCAAGCATTCTAAATGTTGAAAATCAAAATTGTACACATCTTTTCTTTCTCAACCAACTTCCATTTCATCCTTAGAAAATAAGATTTTTTCTAGATTGTATTTTGTGAAACATAGTATATTTTTTAATGCCATGCTTTGTCATGAATGCATATTATTAAAAAAAAGCAATAATTTAATATTTTAACTTTTCAGTTAGATTCAAGTCTACAAACCATGATTTCTATGCTAATTGGAATTCAAATTAAATTTCTTTAATAAATCCTTCTTATATATTTCGTTAAATACAAACAGAACAGCTGATCTGTAGCTGATGAAAAGATTATATCTGCAGTTTCATGGGTCTGGTCAGGAAATTTGGGTCCTTTACAGGTCCCGATCAACCAAAATGGACCTTTCACAAAAATCTAATCAACCAACCCGACTTTTCTCAATTTATTCATTGAAAGAGCTAATCTGACTTTTAAAGTGACTTAAATTGAAAAATATTACAAATTTTATACCAGCTTTTCAATATTTTTGCTTTTACGGTAAGATGTTTTCTCGCTAGTTTGGAATAATGTTACATGGGTTTTGAACTTTTGATGCTAAGCTAAATAAATACAAATTTTTGTTTATTGCAACATATAAACAGTCAAAATAGTGTTTCTAAACATTCCTAATTGAATGTATTGAGAAAATGTAAAATTAGTAGTAGATGAGAGAGGTTATAATTGTAACATGGGATTCACATTATGAATTTTCAATAATTAAATTAGGCTTAGTGCAGGTGTGGTTCTATTCCAATTGTACACACATACGTTCAAAAATTTTTTCCTTACTCCAAATTTTCGGTGACTATGTATATAATTATTAATGATATTCATCGTATAGACTTGTTGAAATGCCATTCCAAAAGGTATTTTACTTTAAGAAATTCTTTTCTTTGCCGTTTTTATACTTTTGAAGCTTTTATTTAAAAAGAAGCGATATCTTTGCATCTGAAATGAAATTTAATTTTTTTAATGTTTAAGATGCTTACTATGCTTTATGAGAAGGCAAATAAATCAAATTTTCATTTTTATTAAAATCAAAATATTAAATTTTTAAAGTGAAACTTGGTATTTTGGTATGACAGTCAAAAGGTTAAAATTTGATTTTGCTGGTTCTTCTTTACCTATCATGTCCATAGTAATTGACATAATGATTATAGAGCTTTAAAATGGAATTTAAAAAATTACAAAAATAGATTCTTTTATATGCTGCTAATTCATTTTTATGCTATACCTTGTTTACTATATCTTGTTAAGACTGAATCAAACAAAATCTCATTTTATTTATATTAAAATCATTGGATTGAAATTTTTTTAACAAAACTCCTTGCTCTTTGAGAGTGTCAAATATAAAAATGTTAAATGCTGAACTGCAGGCTGAATTTCATATATATTTTTTACATACATGTATAACATCTCTAGTCAATATTTCACTTTTTTTATTAATAAGCAGGTGAAATCTTTGGATCAGTTCATATTGTATTGAATAGAAGATTTATGTATTTCATCTACTAGTTAGAATCTTTTTTATATGTTTAGTAGCAAGTGCAATTTTCAGTACTTTAAAAATACTTGCCTGGGAGAAACAAAATCTGTTGTGAGACTTTTGCTTTAACCTTTGAATACTTTTTTAGGGATAGTTAGTATAATATCAGCTCACATAAGTAACTTTATGACTCATTAGCAACTTAATCAAACATATGCAAACTATTTTGACTGAGAAACTATTTGAAGATAAGAAATGTGTCTTCAAATACAAATACAACAACCAGCAACAGGCTCTGGGCCCAGCTAGGCTGGTCCTAGTCAGTTTATTAGTCCTCAATGAAGTTCAATGGCCCTCTTAAAGCTGACCACCCTCTTGCTCATTACTGCCTCTTCTGGTAAGCTGTTCCAAGTAAACACAACTCTACTAAAGCAGTAATTTTTCCAAATTTCCAGGTGAGCCTCAGATTTGAATAGCTTAAAACAATGGCCCCTTGTCTTGTTTTCCATGCAAAAATTTAACCCATCAACATCTTTTATTTTGATGAATTTAAACAACTATATCATGCCCCTTCTGACTACATATTAAGCCTTTTAAGTCTGGTATAATCTAAATCTGAAAGTTCCGTTACTACTCCCCTTTCTCTGTTAATCAAGAGCAATTAATGTATGTATGCATCAGAATATCAATATTTAAGATGTATCAAAGGACTTAGTTAAAAGAATGACCCCACCCCCCCTCATTTTCTCTTTAAAACTTCGAGATATTTTTTATAAAATCCCACTTTTATGCCCTAAATATATATTTTCCCCCATTGTTTATATTATGACTCCAAAGAAACATCTTGGCGAAATGAGCCAAATATGTCTCCCCTTATAGTATTTTCCTTAACTTCTGAGTTGAAACTTAAAATGCAAAAATTTTAGAAGCATGTTGAGTGGTGTATTGATATTGGTACATCAGGGATAACCTATCCCCCCAAGTACAATGGTGCACCCGAGCCCTCCAAACCCTCCCCCTCCCCCCCCCCCCCCCCAAAAAAAAAAATCTTAAAAATGTGAAAGGTGTGATTTTCACAATGAACCCTCCCCCACCTTAGATACATTACTAATATATGTAAAGACTCTGAAATTTCCAATTATTTGGTTTTTCACAAAAAAAGGACATAGTGAAAAATCCTGGAAAGACTCTTGAATTTATTTGAGGCCTATAGTAAACCAGAGCTTACAAAACCTTCACAGTTTTGACTTGGAAGATTGTTTTTACTTAAAACCTACACTTCTCTAGTTTTGAATCATTCTGATAAACAAAATTACTTATTAACCAAATTATTAGGCTGAATTTTTTTTTTTTTTACTTGTAGTAAGTAATAATATAACTCTGCATAATGAAATTAATAATTTAAAGTTATCAATAATCTTTTGAGCTTCTCCAGTTTCCATTTTTTTATTTATGATAATAAGTTTGAAAGCTAAAAAATAATCGAGATTGTTGCCTACTGAATTGGTCAAAACATTCAGTAGGTGAAAACATCTGTATCCAAAAGTTCATTCTCTAGTTCTTCAGCAGCTAAACTAAATGTTTCAATGTTGAAAGATCAATAAAATTAGTTTTAATAATCATAGCCATTTAGGTTGTATTAAGAAGATTAAAAGTAGTTTGAATAATTTGTAAAGCAATTTTGGTGCATGCTAACAAGAAACTGCTATTACATATTTTAAGCAATAAAAACTTTTTTTAATAATGAAAGACACATATTGCCTTTGTCTTCTTATTTTTTCTTCTCTTTTGACTTCTGTAACAATCTTCTTGGATTGTTTATCTATTTATTTACTGGCATCTGTTCAGTCTAGTGAACTTTTTTAGTGAATTTGCTTGTTTTTTTTACAGGTTAGTTCTTTTAATCATATTTTAAGACTCTTGGGAGAGGATGTAAATTTTTGATCCTTCCCACTTGTAATTCTGATAGAGCCTTGTGGAGTAAGGTATGGTCTTGACCATGGCCGGCTCTAGTAGCTCTGCCGCCCTAGGCGATTTTGAAGAGTGCCGCTCCCCCATTGAATGATAATAATAATACCGTATTTTCGGGAATAAGCACCGCACCCGGTGTAAGCACCGCATCTTCCATAAGCGTGCACCCAGCATTAAACAACTTAAAAACACAATTAGTAGTAAAGAAAGCTGGATTAAATGTAAATAAAAAGTATTTTTTCATTTCTCGTTAGTATTTTTAATTAACAATAATAAAATATTTTCAAAAATCCCCATTTTGCACTTTTGCCTTCGGCATCCCTCGATTGGCCATCACTTTCCATGGTTAATTTATCCGATTTCCAACGGCAAACGCATCTCTCGTCAATGCCAAACTCTGGCAGCAAAGCGATTTCCAATTGCTTCTGCACCTTAAACTTAAGGGCTGCAGTATAACTTTTCAATTGCTTAGGAGCCATTTCAAAAGCAACTCTGAACAAATTCCGGAAAAAAAGATAAGCCAAGAACGCACGAACGACAGCAAAAAATGCAACACGACGATGTGAGTGAATAATAAAATTAGAGCTAGGAGACAAGTTTCCCATTAGGTTGCTTGACCAAGCAACCCATTTTTGTGAGGGAGGTGGTAAATTCCCTTTACAAACCTGGGCATCCATACCTCTCTCTCACTAGTACTTTTGCTGCCCCCTCTATCTGACCCCTTCGCTCTGACGCGATAAGGCTTGCATGCCCACGTGTATCAGCATTTCTCTCCTCAGTGAAACGTGCAATTGCCGACTCACCTTTCCTTCCCCCTCTTTGCTTTACTTGTCACCCAAGGTTGAAGGATTTCCCGACCCCTTCGCTCCGCCGCGATAAGGCTTGCTCGCCCACGTAGATCAGCGTTTCTCTCCTCAGTGAAACACGTGCAATCGCTGACTCACCTTCCCTCCCCCTCTTTGCTTTACTTGTCGCCCAAGGTCGAAGGATTTCCTGTCCCTTCGCTCCGACGCGATAGCAGTCTGCTTGCTCGCGCACGTGGATCAGCATTTCTCTCCTTAGTGAAACACGTGCAATCGCTGACTCACCTTCCCTCTCCCCTCTTTGTTTTACTTGTCGCCCAAGGGCGAAGGATTTCGCAAAATGAAAGCAAGCGATGTGGTGCCATCTGTTAGAAACATTTTCAACTTTTTTTTAAACTTAAAAAAAAAACACTGTACCCGCCGCACCCGTTATATGCGCCGCACCGGCAATTTTTTTACTTTTTTTCTTGTATGCGCCGCGGCGCTTATTCCCGAAAATACGGTAATAGTGATTTAGAGCAATAATATATTAATAAAATAAAAATAATAGCAAAGTGCTTAAAATAAAAGTGAGTTTTTAGTTAAATTCCAAACTGGGTTTTATATATCCAAGCACTGTACACACTTTAAATTTAGTTTTTTAACATTAAAGTAGTGCATCTTATGGAACTGAAACAGATATTAATATTTTCAAAAGACTTTTAAATCACGCAATTAGCCTCCTGTAAAATTAAATTGAATTTCTAGTTAAATTCCGAACTATGTTTTGCATATTCAAGCACTGGTACATACGCTAAATTATTATTTTATTTTTTTGCATTGAAGCAGTGAACCTTATGGCTCTGGAACAGACATTCATGGAACAAAAAAAAATGTTTCAACTTCGAAATTTGTTGCCCCTAAAATCTGCCGCCCTAGGCAGCTGCCTAGGTCCCCTACCCCAGGAGCCAGGCCTGGTCTTGCCTCTGAAGACACACTATTACCTTGCCTCTTGTGCATTAGCATTCTATGTTCTTAGTTTGAATTTTGATATTTGTAATTTGCATTTTTATAGTATTTCATTATATTGATATTTGTCCTTCCAATCCTGATCATCAATAGAAAGTTAAAATGTCAGCTGTTTTGTAAGTCTAAAATATAATTAATTTTTTTCAATAGTGAGAAAAATTATTAATACAGAAAATTTTTACAGAACTGAAAAAAATATTTACTATTGCAGGGTTTGTTTTCAAATCCTGTAATAAAATGTTATTGTTTCGAATTCATTACTTCCTTTTTTCTTTTAAATGAGTGAGTTTGAAACTGCAAACTTATTAACAGTAGAAAAAATATTATCTGGTACTCAGTGAAGGAATAAAATCGGATATGATTCCTAAACTTGCTCTGCTTCAGCAGATGTAACTTTCCTAGCATCTTTGATAAATTCATTTCTTCATCTTCAGAACTTTCTTTGTCATTTTCTAAGTTATGATTGTTGGCACTAAGACTGTACACTATCTGTTTCGGTTAATGCATAACAAGTAAAAATACTGTCATCTGCAGTAAAAAGATCTTTTTAAGTTTATGCTTTAAACTAGGGGTGCGACATCGATGTCGATGTTTTGGAAACATCGTTGTTTTTGTTCAAATATCGATGTTTTTAACATCGATGTTTTACTTTCGATGTTTTCTGAACATCGATGTTTTGGTTTCGATGTTTTTTCGATGTTGATGTTTTTGTATTATAATTGAAAATTATAGTAAAATTTGTTTCAGTTTTCTCGCTAGGTAATTAAGTTTACTTATGGTACGGCTGCAAAAATTTCATTTATTTGCACACATTTAAAAAGATCAATTTTTCTGTGTAAAGAATGCTTTTTTGGGAAGATCACTACAAGATGGTAAAAGATAACTGGAGGGTAAGGAAGAGGTCAAAGCTATTGGAAGAACTCGACACTGGTAGTCTGTTGCCAGAACTTACAGCCGATTCTAAGGCTCCAATTCTTAAACTAAAGGAGAATCCTATATATTACTATGGTGAATATTATAACTATAAAAATTCAGAACTGTTAAAAGTTGTGTCGAAGTATTTGATAGTGATGGCGACTTTTGTTTCATCGGGAAAGAGTTTTTTCTCTGGCTTGTGCAATAGTCAGCGAAAAGAGAAATGCGCTTAAACACCAAATATTGGGGGTTACTTATCGTCTGCCTAGGAGCAAATACAAACTAACATTTTAGGGGGTTCATGCTAAAGAGTGACCCTCCCCCCTCCTCCATGAATAAACTTATGGTTTATGGTACGAAAAATTTTTGAAACTGCTTAGGTGTTTAAAAAATACCATATCGGTCAGGAATATGGCACCTAATAGGACAAAAACCTCACGAATAAATTTAATAAACAATTTAAAGAAGTAGTATTTCAAGTATTTACTTTAAAAAATAATTCAAAAACTGAAATCATTTACATTTTATCCATAAAGTGTTTGAATTCAATGCGAACGGATAATATTGTCGACGTTTTGGGGGGGGGGGTCATGACCCCTATGACCCTCCCCTTGTATCCACCACTGCCTAAGTGGGCACCCCTGTGACAATCTATGTATAATGAGGTTATGCGCTAACACGACACTCAAATTTTACATTTCTTGCACGATAATAAATCCTAAACACTGATTTAAACTACTAAACTATTTACAGCACATTTAAAAATAAACTCAGTACGACTAAAAGCTGAAACATCTAAAGGTTACAACAGAAAAAAATTCTAATCTGTAGAGACTTTACATTAAAAAAAAAAAGAGAAAAATAAAAACCATTTACGGACTCGAGTGTTTTATCGATTGAAGCAATGCCTGAAGCTTTGGATATGGTTTTACAAAAACTATCGTTGATTAAATTTGTTGCTTATGGAAAGCAAACGGGCGTCAGACACTTCTTTGTTACTTTTCATTATACTGGATCCTGAACCCAGCGCCACAGACTAACTGTCTCAAGAAAAACTTTTTTTACTGTCTACATATTTTAAATACATATGCTATAAATGGAAAAGTGACAGTTAATACCCCCCCCCCCCAAAAAAAAAATCGAGAACTATTTACCGTTTCTTACTATGGCTTCGGTCCGGATTCTTTTTCTTTTTTTTTTCAAGCAGTCATTTTCACTTCTCAAATGTAATGAGCCTTGAAACAGTGTAAGAAGTATTTTCGCAGATTTTTATAGAAGTAGGGGGTCATGACCCCCCTTCCTCCTTGTATACACTTCTTATGGTTTCAATCAAGTTTTCATTTTTTCGAGGAAACATTCAAATACTGTTGCGAGTTGGGGGAGGGGTGTTATGACCCCCTCGTATCCGCCACTGCGTCTACCCCCAACAAGCCTTCCCTCAATTACTGTTTAATTATATACCACTAACAGTACAAACCATATGTCTTGCTTTTAATAATAATTGTCAGAATTTTGTACTTTTAATATAATTTGCACAACTCTTTCTCATCATACAACTGACTGTAAGTGCTATGATATTTTTTTTTTGCAGATTTAACTAATATGTATTAACTGTTGCATGTCTTATTATCATTTTTTGTCTTATTATAATACCAAGATGTTGCGAAATTATTCCTATTAAATTGTATTCATGATTCGCAGTTCAGTAGTTTCAATAGGTTCGTATTCTTTTGTATTGCTTAAATTAGACGCAATGCCAAAAGAATTCCCTGATCCATTAAGAAACATTTGTTAGAGATTATCATCTATGTAAGTTTGTAGTGTAGTATATTAAAAAATGTATGTTTAATATTGACAAAAGATCAATGTTTTAAAACATCGATGTTCGGAAACATCGATGTTTTTTGGTCGATGTATCAATACCATCGATGTTTTAATTTCCAACATCGATGTTCTGAAACATCGATGTTTGCTATCGATGTCGCACCTCTACTTTAAACTCCAGAAGTATTTCTTTTATCAAGTTCCAAAAGCTATACAACTAATGGTTTTGCAAAGTTGAATAATTTCTTTGGAGCAGATTTTTGAAAAATCACCAATTTGTTGAAACAAGATTTTAAAAATATTAAGCAATTAAAACAGAACTGATCTTTGATTTTATTGTAACAAATATTTGTTTTATTGGTATTTGCTGTAATGATATTTTTACTGTAGGCTGCAAATGAATTAGCATAAATATTAGTAGTTCAGGAAGTTTTTGGATGTTATTTGATAGTAGCATCTGTGGGATAATGTATGTGTAGAGAAAGCTTGGAATGTTTTGGAAGATAGCCTTTCATTTGAATAAATGTAAATATTCCTTTTACTTGTTGTACATCATAGAAAGAGAACATGTAATGTGCATGCTGGTTTTTCAATATTTTCCATATGCATGTAATCTTACCTGAACAATGTCTGAGACAAATTTTTTGTTCAGTAATTTACTTTAATTAATGCTGATTTAACTGGTTTAACATGTTCATGTTACATATATTTACATCATTAATGCCAGTTTGATTATACATATTTTTAATTTATGTACTTATCTTTTAGATAACTGTTACTACTATTGGTTATGGTGATACTGTACCTAAAACCTGGATGGGGAAAATTGTAGCATCCTGTTTTTCAGTCTTTGCTATTTCCTTTTTTGCATTACCAGCTGTAAGTGTTGTTTTCTAAATATATATTAACACTGCTTAAATTGATTCTTTAGATCCATAAAAAATGCCCACCGTAAAAGTGCCAACATGCTTGTAGAATATGTAATTAAAATGTCTAAAGTTGCAGAAAAATTAAAAAAAAAAAATTATAAAGATTTTTAAATTTAAAAATGATTTTTTAGTTCCTGCTTTTGCAAAAACAGCTTTTCTATTCATCTGTCTTGTGTTCAAATGGATTCCTTATATTTCAAAGCTTCTAAATTTTGAATTGATAAAATGGTCCTCCATAACCCAAAAAGACTTGTCTGTGTTCTTTTTATA
The DNA here is from genome assembly GCF_026930045.1 of Uloborus diversus. NCBI lineage: Eukaryota > Metazoa > Arthropoda > Arachnida > Araneae > Uloboridae > Uloborus > Uloborus diversus. Next base: position 62,916,575 of record NC_072740.1, read on the forward strand.
ATTTGTGCTTTAAACTTAATTTTCTTTTTTTTTTTTTTGAAACTTTTTGGCTCGAAGGAAATAATTTATACTTTTGGTATGCATTATGAAATTTAAATTTTCGGTTTTTCTGTAACCAACAAGATTCCGTATGAGAAAAAAAGAGGTCTGCAATTATCTTCGTTATTATTTAAACCTTTATAAATGTAGCTTCCTAAAACTTGAATAACAAACTAAAAATGCTTACTGGAATAAATCTCAAACTTTGTACTCAAAAAGTTTTTAGTGAAAAATTATCACTCATATAAATGTTCAAACTATGTTTTTTTTTGGTCATACTAGAGTAAGTGTATATCTATTATAAAAGCAGAACATTTCTTTACATTAAAACCTTTTTATAAACGAGTTCTTAAGAAATCAACAGATCCCCCCCCCCCTAAAAAGAGAGAGAGGAGAGAAAAACCTCCTAAAACAACCCTCAAAAAATTTCAATGGCAACCTGCACCATAAACCTCCATTGGCACCCCTAAAATTCAGAATGTTATTGTGTAAAAAAATATTGTATAAAACTCAGAATACATATCTTAAAAAGAAATGTTTCATTTCTGTTCCATAATACCTCAACTTATTATTATTTTTACTTCCTTTTACATAGTAAAGGAAGTATTGTATTTGTGAAAAAAATGTCACTCAAAAATCGGCCTTAATTTTCATTTTGCTCGCCCACGAATGAATATTGAGCTTTTTTCAACCCGACCACACGTCGATATGTGCCTAAGAACGTATAGCCACACAAAATATCCATTTTGACAATCTCCGAGTTAATTACAACGAGTTTTCTTGTGACGTCCGTATGTACGTATGTATGTGCGTATGTATCTCGTATAACTCAAGAATGGTATGTCCTAGAAAGTTGAAATTTAGTACATAGACCCTTAGTGGGGTCTAGTTGTGCACCTCCATTTTTGGTTGCATTTGGATGTTCCAAAGGGGGTCTTTTACACCTTTTTGGGGGGAAACCATTGTTAATTTTAATGCAAACTCAAGTGGTTTTATAATTTGGCAAACACATGGCGATGTATAGCCAAACTTTTGGTAGCCAAGTTTTGTCTCCAACTTGGTAACAAATTTAGTGGAGTTTTTTAACTTCTTTTTACAAAAAAGAAAGTATTGTACTCGCGAAAAACTTTTCACCCAAAAATCAGCCTTAATTTCCATTTTGCTCACCCCGAAATGAATGTTGAGTTTTTTTTCAACCCGACCACACGTGGATATATGCCTAGGAACGTACAGACACCCGAAATATCCATTTCGACGATCTCCGAGTTAATTACAATGAGTTTTCTCATGACGTCTGTATGTACGTATGTATGTGCACATGTGTGTATGTATGTCGCATAACTCAAAAACAAAATGTCCTAGATAATTGAAATGTGGTACGTAGACTCCTAGTGGGGCCTAGTTGTGCACCTTCCTTTTTGGTTGCATTTGGATGCTCCAAAGGGAGTCTTTTGCCCCTTTTGGGGGGAAATCATTGTTAATTTCGATGTAAACTCAAGTGGTTTTATAATTTGGCGAACACTTGGCGATATATCGCCAGTCTTTTGGTCGCCAAGTTCTGTCGCCAAGTTGGCGACAAATTTGGGGGATTTTTTTTTTTAATCTGGTTTTGATTTGGCCACTGTTGGTGATATTTAGAGAATAAACTGTTGAATCATATTAAAACTGCCAATAATGAGAAAATGACATTGAATTGGAGTAAAAGGAAGTCATGTAATGCGCACATCAGCTCGTTTTTTTCAAAAATCTGGTTTCAATTTTGCCATTATTGGCAATATTTAAAGAGTTAACCATTGGATCACATTAAAATTGCTAATGTTAGGAAAATTAATCTGTATAAAACGGTTTTTTTTTCTTCGGTTTGCAACAAACTTGGGGTGAAAAATTTAAAGTAATTCTTTGCTTGCTCCTAGTCTGAGGCACTATTATCATTAATTTAGCGTAAAAGGAAGTCATGTGATGCCCACATCAGCTCGTTTTTTTTTTAAAAATAGAATATTCATATTTTTGAAATCTTCAAAGGTAAATAAGAGCAAAACGTTTCAGCTTTTAGTAGTGAAGTGAGCTTATGATTTTACTAAATGGAAAAATTAAAAAATGTTCTAATGTATTTAAGTAGAAAAATTGATAAAATGTACTAATTGTCAAAAAAAGTAAATGTTCTCATAGTATGGAATAGTTGTTTGATTTATTTCAACTTTCAAAAGTAAAATATAATTCTAATTAAAATAGATCATTTTTTTCTGCTCTTAGAGTGTACTTTCCCCTGAGCCTTAAATGTTAAAAGTGATTTGAATCATAAATTTAAAATTGTTTATCTTTCCTTACTTCCAATATATATATATATATATATATATATATATATATATATATATATATATATATATATATATATATATATATATATATAAACATCAATAAACAACAAGCAGACAAGGTTACAAAACAGATAAATGATATAGATGAAGCCAGAACTCATCAGCAGTGGAAGCTTCATCCTATGGTCAAAAGAACAAAAAATTATACTAAAACAAAATGAAGGATGTCCAGGTCCGAAAAAGCTAACATTCAGGAATACATTGGGCTAAAAGCACCACATGTAAAAAATTAATGCAAATTTCTGGAACTGAGACCTAAATCTATACACTGGGATTTTGTCTCAGGCATTAGAAGCCAAAGGGTATTAATAATGACCCTCCACTGTACCGCCAGCAAAAATCAAAAGTTTTACCTATGTGTCCGGGTGCGAACTAAATTCCGTGATCATCATGTCAGTATTCATGCCAGTCGATAAAAGCAAAACAAAACCATTCAAAATCAATAAAAAGTAAATAAAGATTATCTGTTAAAATCAGGTCCATAATTCATACAGCATTGACTGAAAAACCAATTTCCAAAGACATCATCAGTTGAAGTCTGCATGTGTGGTTTCCTCCAGAAAATTCATAAAAGTGAATAGTTAGACAGTTACAGTGAAGCAAAATGTTGATTAAAGGCTATAATGTTAGAGGAAATGTTTTTTTACGAGAATATTTGGGAAATTGTTTTCAAGTAATTTATTTTAAAGTAGATTCATTTTCGCTATTTAACAATTGTCCTTAAAAGTAGTTACTTACTTTTAGTATGTTACATTTTTGCATTGCCTAAGATTGTAATAATTTGATATCTGTTTTAAAATAGGGTATTTTAGGTTCTGGATTTGCTTTAAAAGTTCAGCAAAAGCAGCGTCAGAAGCATTTTAATCGACAAATTCCTGCTGCTGCAACATTGATCCAGGTAAATTCATTCAGATAAAGTACCTGTTTAAAAGGATAACTGTGTCTTAATTGTAGTTTTTAAATGCACCAACTATTGAATGAAGAACAATACAAAACAATTCATTGACAATGCAGCAGCATTCAAAAATTTCTGTCATAAAAATTTACTTTAAAAAATCACGGATATCCACTAACATGAGTGTGGTTAAGAAGTTATAAACATTTGTGACTTAATTATTAATTGATCAATACCTTAAATATTTGATTAATACTGTAATGAATTATTATTGTTTTCCATATTTAACTGCAATAGGGGAAGGCCTCAAGTAAAAATACATTTACTTTCAAGAGATTGACTGACTGTACCAGCAAGGGCTTTTTTTTTATATAGTTCTTCGTTTTTTTATATTATCTTGTCTCATTACATTTATCTAAACTTTATGCTTTTACTTTCTTTTGAAACACCAAAAAATATCTTCGCTGAAGTGCTGAATATTATATTTTTGCTATAATGAAGAAGTTAGTTCTTCTAATGAATTTTTTATTAGCCAACAAGGTAATTTTTGCCAAATATAGTTAAATAAAAAAGCATTAGATGAATTGCAACTGATGAAGCAAATGATATGAAAACAGAACTTTGATTTTACTTTCTGCTAGAGAACCTCTTCAGAGCAAACAATGACATCACAGAAGTGGTCATATTAAAATTTGTTTAAAGAATATTATGTTTTCATGTAAATATTTTACTAGACAATTTCAAGACTTTTTATCTATTTTAGTTGAGTTAGTTTGAAAATACAGTCAAACCCCGCTATAACGAACACTCAACTGTTCGACTTGAAAGATCATTATAGCCGAGGGTTCGCTACATCCGATGTTTAAAAAAAAAGTCCCAATTCGCTAAGATACTTCCATAATGAACATCTTAATTACATGATGCTTCTTTTCGTATTTAGAGCAATAAAGTGTTTTATTTGAATCGGTCATTTTGAAAAGAGGTTAACTCCACTTTTTCAAAATTTTCAGGGGAAAGACAAAACTTATACTCATCCTATTTTTAAAATTTCGTTTAATTTTTCTTTTTTTTCTTTTAAGGTGTGATGAAATTTATTTGAAACTGACACAATCCCGAAATTTTGCTGTAATATTTGTCTAAAAACATGTATTTTTTTAGCGGGTGAAATTTATGAGATGAAAATCCTTTTTTTTAATGTCAAAAATGTGACGATTTTAGAATTAATGATTTAAATTTACTGACATTTTATTTTTCGCTTTCTCCAAAAGTAATATAAAAAGTTATATTTTCTGCTCAAAAAATTTGATACAGATTTGAGATAGCACCAAGTAAGTGAGTTAACACAATTTAAAAAATGGGTTGCCTTTGTTTGTCCTACTTCACTTATAATAAAGGTGGTGAAACAAAATGCTCCTCGTAACATTATTTTGAAAACCTGCCAGATGTTTAAGGTTGTAAATTTGTTAGTTTTCTGAACTTGCATGTTTTGAAGGTTTTTTGTTTGCTTAAGGAACTATTTTAACATTACAGTGCTTATGGAGGTGCTATGCGGCAGATAAATCTTTCATGTCTGTTGCAACTTGGAAAATACATATCAAAGACTCTGGTCTTAATTCCTCCAGTGCAAACACATCTCTAAGTAAGGTATGAAACTTATTTAGTGAATTAAATATAGTGTAACTCAAATGTGTCATCTACATTGTAATAATGAATTTCAAACATCGGTAAATAAGTCAACATCAGTAGTTGCTATAATTAATGTACTGTAAAATGGGGTGAATCGGAGCGAAACTTTGCAATCATACAAAGAACTTCTCTCTATATATATGCTTGGGTATTTTTTGCTACCATTTTTTTTTTGGGTGGAATGTAATACTGTTAGAAGTTGAGAAATTAAGTTTTGTCATTCTGGATGCACAATTGGCCAATTAACAAGACTGCGCAGGAATGCTGAATAACCACATGTTTTCATCATCAGTCAAACTTTATGCTTACAGATCTTTTCATTTTCTAATCCCAAGAAAAATACTTTTTATTAAGCACAGGCTTATACAACAGTATACTATATTAGAATTTATCTATTTTTCAAATTGTGTCATAACAAGTGAAGAATTTCTTATGAGGTCATATAGAATTTATGGGGCTTAGGGAATCCATTTAAATTGTTTTTACAAAAGAATGTAATATTGTTTCAAAAAGCAATATAAAAACTTGCTTTAGTTAATTTAAGGAATATTAACTGGTGTAATGTTCAGTCAAATACCAAACACCTGGCCTACATCATTGAGATATGTATTTGTTATCCTCAGTCTGGAATATCCTTAATGGAACTGGAAGAAGAGGTCCTCTCATGAGAGATTAAGAGTACAAGCAATGTTATAATTAGCTATAATATGGTTTGTACCCAGGGGTACCAACTTGCAAAATATATTGGAGTGGGGGGACTAGACGTCTTCCTTGGTCTCAAGGGGTATGTAATCATATTCCAAATGTTCTTTGGTGATGTTAGGAAAAGGGGGGGGGGGGTTTGAAGCCTTTCCATGGAAATGTCTCAAAACATTAGAGTTAAAAATAGCATTTTGAGGCCATCTTTGCTAACGATGGGGTTCAGAGACTTTTCTCCAATAAATTTTTGAAACTGAATTTACAAAGTCTCAGTTTTAGACGATCTTAAAAGATGTTAGGTAAAAGGGAGTGAGGGGGGTTCTCCCTCGGAAAATTTTAAGTCTCAGTCCTAAAAATCCAGTTGGCCATCTTCAATTATGTTTGGCGAACAAATCGGATTCGGAGCATTTCCCCGAAGTTTTAATGAGTTAAAGTTCAGAAAATGCATATTTAGACCGTCTTTTAGTAATGCTAGATAGAGGCGAGGTTCGAAAGTTTTCCCTTGAAAATGTTTTGAAATTAAAATCTTTCTATAGGCTATATTTCATAACATTATGTAATGGGTGGGGTTTGGAGCCCTATCAAGAAAATTATTTGAAATTGGAAATCCTATAAATGCAGTTTTGGGTCGTCTTTGGTGATCTTAGGGAGAAAGTTGGAGTTCGGTACTCTCCTCTCGAAAATTTTGAAATTGAAGTACTTAAAACTCAATTTCAGAGTATTGTCCGTTTTTCACAAGATGGCACTTGACTCCTCCCTCTTCACGTCATATCAGATGATTCTATTTCGCTGTTTTCGGCAGAAGGTATATTCAGATCAGAGCATTTTGATGTAAAAGCAGCAGTTTTTGAAATGTTAGAATAACTAAAATGACAACAGACAAGTGAAGCAAGTGATGCTAAGGACACTAAGACTTTTTTGCACATTAAAATGACCGCTGAAGTTAAGACTGTCTGGTTGTCTCCTTTAGAAGCATGTGAATTGCATACCAATAACTCCCGCATAAAATGGAACTCTGAGTTCAAGGAGGCGTGGCGAAGTGCCTTCTCGTGAAAAACGGACAATATCTTTGTTGACGTTATAGGAAGGGGGCTTTGGAAACTTTTCCCCTGGAATTTGACCTTTTTTAAGTGTAATTTTATAGGTAGAGCATTGCTCCCTAATGCTGCCCCCAGGCTACTGCCCTCAAGCAATGCAGTGGGCATACATTGCCTAGTGCTGTGAATTTAAAACCTAGTTTTGAAGTCGACAAAACTCCCCTCTCATATTTGATGCACAGCAAAGCAGACCTCTTAAACCCTGAAAAGGTAAGTCTAGGTGGACGAAAGCATCTTTTAGTATCTTAAATAGAGTCTTTGCCTTAATATTTAGGGTTTCATAAAAGCCTGCAAATTTCTCAAAAATGTCACAATTCTCATTGACTCTTTAAGCAAAAAGAAACTTATCTTCATATAAAATACTTCTCAAGCAAAAGCATTCGCCACTCCCTCTAATAAAAGACAGAATTAATCATACAAATTATTAAGGGGCCCGAGCCCCCCCCCCCCTCCCAAAGCCCCACAGAGTCGACGCTAATGTTTGTACCAGAGTACAAGAAATTGGCTAAAGAAATGCAATGTCAGGTTTTTCCTTAAAATTTATTTTTCTTATGCTTAATCTACATTTGAATTCTTAAATACTTACTAATAAATCGCAAATTTTGCTTAACACATTACAGTTATTATTGCATTACATACATTTCAAGTTGAAATATTAGAAAAAAAATCTAATATATAAAAATCTTTTGTCGCGCGCGCGCAGTGTTAGTTATTGAACTCCTCCGAAAGGGCTTGACCGATTTTCATGAAATTTTTTATGTGTATTTGTTAGGTATGAGAATAGGACATAAAGTATATTTCATATTGCTAAATAATTAGGAAGTCCCTTTTTAGAATTTTTTTTTCGTGACACTCTGGCAAAATATCAGAACATGGCCCCTCTAGATGACGCTTCGGAAAATTTTATTTATAGCCATTTTCTATTTGTAACAAATAAAATGTTTGAAATTAATATGAGCAAGGCTTTTTGCAATGGTTTTCAGTTTCGCTATTTGATTCTTTTGAAGAAATATTTTGATAATTGCGAGATTTGTGACTAAAAAATAGAAGTGGGGGAGGGGTTAGGAGGGGTAAATTTTGGGAATGTAGGTATTTTAGACACAAAAATAAAAGAAATGCAAAAAAGGGAAAAAATCTAATACAGTAAAACCTGTAAAGTTGACCACCTTTGTAAGTTGACCACCTGTCTATGTTGACCGCTTTTGTCGGGAACGGAATTGGACCTATCTTATATAATGAAGGAAAACCTCTGTAACTTGACCACCTGTCTATCTTGACCACTAATGTACACCAAATTTGGTTCGGAGTATTGTAAAAAACCCTTTGTAAATTGACCACTAGGGTTTTTTTTTTAACTTAATCAAGCAAATTATTTTCTTTTATCATTATTATTTTTTATAGCTTTCCAAGAATAATTTTGATGCTTTAGACCAGCATTTTACCAACTAAATAAAACAACAGCATAAAGCTTATGCTGCTCCTAATTCTCCGAACTTGTTTTTCTTTTGTTGTTCTATTTGAGATTGCTTTTTGTACTCTCTGTTCAATGAAAATAAAAAACTGGTGTCAGTAGAAAAAGTACAAAGTCTTTTCTTCCAGTAGCAATATTTTGAGGCAACACTGGAATTGTGCTAAAGAGGAAAGTTACTTATTTCTGGTGCAAGGGATTAAGAGATAGGATATTTTCATTTCCAACTGCCTTTATGAACTAGGAGAGTCCAGCTTGTTGCTCTTTGTGTAAAAGTTTTACATAAAATGGTTTCAAAAATAAAGTTAGTTGAACTTGAGATTGATAAAAAGTATGAAATATTAAAATTATATGAAAAGGAAGAAAGTTGGCGAAAATTAACTGACACATACGGAATTTCTAAAACTACAATGTCTAATTTAGTAAAAAATATTTGAATAACTTTTTTAATTATTGTTTCAAAGTAATGTTAAACAATAAAAGTGACTTAAACAGAAAGAGTAAGTGGCAATGATTCCAGAAATGAATACATGGTCCATGGTGCAAGGAAATGACAAAAAAAAAAAAAAAAAAAAGAAAAAAATCATTACCACCCTTTATAAGTTGACCACCAGTCTAAGTTGACCACCAAAGTACTGCACCACAAGTGGTCAACTTACGCAGGTTTCACTGTACATAAAACTATCATGTCACGGTGTTTGTGTTTGAACCTCTCCGAAACGGCTCGACGGTTTTTTATGAAATTTGTTATGTGTGTTTGGCAGCTATGAGAATAGGTCGTGATGTATATATACCACTCCAATAGCTAATTAGTGTGTCTCTATCTAGAATCTTTTTGTCTACCAAGTGCAAAATGACACAACACTTTGGCAAAACGTCGAAATACTCTCAAAGATTTAACATTTTTATTTGTTGCCATCTTCTGTTTGTTAACAAATAAAAAGTTTGTACTATTTAAGCAAGGCTTTTGCAATGATTTTCAATTTTGCTCTTTGCTTCTTTTGCAGGGGTATTTGATAATTTGGAAATTCACGATTAAAGAATGGACGGGTGAAACTTTGGGGTTATAAGTATTTTTTGATTCCCTATTTTGAAAAAAGAAAAGAAAAAAAAATCTGGATAGAGTGACATTTCGATTATACCTCTAGCAGTTTCGGCGGGTCAAGGTGCATTTTTTCGGGGGAAGGGGGATGCACCAGGTGAAAGAAGCAAAACATTTCTCATTTTGCCAATTCTTGCCGAAATATGATCTAATGATGACATCGCATTATCCGTTGCATCATTGGGTGTTACAGCAACTTTACTGGATAGATGAAGAACATCTCATTCAGCATTTAAGTTGCCACTGAATATTCAAAATAACCCAGACGCAGTGTACATCAAAAGGTAACGAGGCACTCTGTTACTCTCTTCAAGTAATTTCAGGCAAACATTTCCGTCATTCTACATTCAAATGTCACCGATGAGATTAAAGTTTACTTGAAATCCTCGCCCCTGTATCGTAATGTTGAAAAGGTTCAACTAAAACATGACGTCAGAGTGCTACAAAATCCATTCTCGGACCCATTGTTAGATATTGACGAATGAAAATTTGCTGTCTATGAAAATTTTGAAAGCATAAAATTTCTCACTAATTTCAGCACCATTGTTGATTTGAGAAAATGTTCTCATTGGCTGCGATGTACGCACGCAACTCATGCATCATGCGTGGCTGGCAGAAAGAGCCATATTTGGCAGCAAAAAATGTGGATGTTTACGATTTATAAACTTCGAGATACGACCTGGTATCATACAAATCTATTGATACAGTTTGCGATTCTGACGAAGCTGTAAATTATCCAACAGAGTTTTTGAATCCTTTAAAAAAATTATGTGGCAGATAGAACAAGGTCTGCCGGGTCAGCTAGTATATATATATATATATATATATATATATATATATATATATATATATATATATATATATATATATATATATATATATGTTGTCACCTCGGACAAATGATATGAGCAAATGTCCTCCTGTGGCTAATGTCTTACTGTTGCTCTGAGGCAACAATATGTGGCTCATCAAAAATTTTTTACATTTTAATTGACTTAAAGTGGAGGTTAGAGGCCACCACTTTAGAGATCAGTTAAGCATGTGATAAAACATAACCAGTTCAAAAAAGTAAATGGGATATTCCGAACGCTTCAGTAATGAACGTCCTTTTCTTAATGTTAGCAGACCTGTTCTATCCTCTGCAGATGAGTATTTCAGACAAAACTTGAATGCTTCATTGCCGAGTTCCCCTTTGAGAGACAGTCATATTCACTGATTTAGGTTTTTAGAACTTTGGACTGGATGACCAACCTGAGCCCGTGTTCCATGTCACAATGGAGTTGTTACAAAATGGTGGTTGGGAATTTCACTCTTTTTGGTTGTGGGTTATGTAGACACAAAACTGCATCAGAAAGTGGGACCTGTTGCAAATTCAGGAGCCTATGTATCAATCCTGTATGGCTTTATTTAGTGATTTTCCCCTTGTGCAAAAGGGATGCATTTAGAATCTTTTAATTGTTTGGGCTGTAAAGAGCAAGATTTAGCAGTTGCCACTTAGCTCTTGGCAACTAAATTCAAAAGATGGCTGTTAAAATTACTTGTTTTGAGAATGGCCCAAAAAAACTAGCTTTTCACTTAAAATAACGCAATCCAAATCTCAATTTAAAAACATAGATGTAACATGTGTTGTGTGTTTGTAGTACTTTGACACTGTCAAAAGCAGCCAACCAACATTTGCAATAAAGCCTCGTTTGTTTCCCTGAATTCAATTATTTATAAGGATTTTTTTGTCCTTAGTACTGTACAGAATGTAGTTAAACTGAAGTATTATCATTAAATAAAGAGATATCATTGTATCTGATATTGTTGCAGCAAATGTATAAATTATTATATTATATATGAAAATTTTATATAATAATCAATGAAGGTTGTATCATAACATTCAAACTTCTTTGCCATCAATTTCAGGACAAGTGGAGTTAGTTTTTCTTTCTGAGAATATTAACAGATTATACTCAAAAGATGCTTGAGTGTTTCCTGACTTTCTAGATAAAAGTGGTTGAATAAAAACACAAACTCTTTTTGCTTGGAGTCTAACTAGGCTCGCCCTTGTAGGCCAATCAATCCCCGAAGTAGAATATCAACTCACATTCTCCACTTTGTTGTCATGTTTTATAATGTGTTCTAAACCTGCTTAACACATTTACTTTTCCTCTTAATCATCACCCAAAACTTGAATCCTACCCACGAAGTAACTAATGTACTTGTATATCTTTTTAGTAACATTGTTAACTTGTATGTAAATAGCAATGATCCAAGACTGAGAGAACATTAGAATCTTTTATGAGATGTCTGTCCATTGTGATTTTTTCCTCCAACAACTTTTACCTATTCCAATATAAGTAGGTTTTCAATATTGACTACTTAAAGTATATGCAATATTGACTACACCCATGATCTTTTTGTGTTCTAAAATCATGGCAATCTTGTGTAATCTAAAATCATGACAATCTTGTCTTTGAAATAAAATAAATTAGTTCTTAAAAAAAAAAATCTCCCACTTTTCGGTGTTTTTGTGATTTACAATCTAGAACGCATTTTTGCGATTTAAGGATGCTTAAATTGTGTTCATGTCAACGTTTTATATGGCCATTTACACTTTCCCAAAAGTATTGTCTGTTGTCAGTTTCTTTTTCTAACATAAAATACTGTTAATTGTAGCTGTTGCTTTTGTCTCGGGATGCTGGTGATAAGGGACTTTTTCCTGGGGTTTCAAAAACCTTTCAAGAGACTTGGCAGGTACGTAAAGCAGTTGCCAGTGTTTCATTTACGTAAAACTTTTAATTTTCTGATATGCATATCAAAATACAATGTTTTTTTGGGGATCACAAGTAATATTGTAAAATAAAATGTATAACCAATGCATAAGCTAAGGTAAAGGTCTAAGTCATTAGTTTCGTGAGTAGAAAGTCATGTTTATAAAGATGATGCTTATTGTTTTTTTTCTTTAGTTTTGCACATTTATGTGCATGTATTTAAGAAAAAAAGCCCTCCTGATGGTCCCTGGAATAGAGAAGCATGAAAACCTTGGATAAGCAAATTCTGTGAATAATTTGCAAAATTGCTGAAATTGTAAAAAGCAACACAAAAAGTAGAATATTTTTAGCCGACTTTCTCAAAAAATTGAAGAAAAAAAAGCGTGGGAGTAGCATAATGTAATATGCTAAATATGCTAAACAATTAAAAATTAAAAAGAAAGGTGTAAAAAAATTCAGTAAATAATATTTAAATGTTGAAAAATAAAAAAAATATGAGGGGAGGGGGGTTCACAAATGATTTTCATGTGTCCCCCCCCAATAACTTTTGAAGAAGTAGTCTGATCTGAGCAAACTATTTTTTGTTCAAAAGATCTCTGCAATTTCACCTCATTCTCATGTTTCTTTTTTTGAATTGAACAATTTTTCATTTAATTTTGAACCATTCAAAATTTACCTATCTGGCGCATAATGTGCATAAAAAGTGATTTTCGAAACTCATTATTGAAGTTTCTAAAATTTACAATTTTATTCTAAAGTCCTTGCTAAGTCTGAATGAACTTTTTATGCCTCTGACTTTTGTGATGAAGTTTTAACTGTTCTTCGTTTATTGCTTAAGCTGTTATCAGTACTCAAATTTGAACATTTGATTAAAATAAGTATCAGTTCACAAAACTTGTGCATCCCAACTTGTAATGTAATAATTTTCTCATGCAATCTCAACACTTTACTCAACAATTATTTTATGATCTTTTTCTCTTCTCCTTCACAATTGCTCATCTTTTTCTCTTTGGACATACAAAGTGTTGGAACCCTATAATCTTCAGAATTCATGTCTAATATAGAAATATTCATACAAATTTAAGAAGTGCAGAAGCTGAGCTTTTGTGTAATCCTACCCAAATGAAACCCCCGCTAAGGGTGCAGTAATAACTTGTTTATCTTTATGTTTTAAGTAAACATGCTCATCAAAATATTATTTAATCTAGTTTAACCACATTGGTTACCATATAAATATTTTGAAAAAGCTCAGAAAATTTTACATTTGAAATTTTTTTGTCAAATTTTGTTTGTTTGCAGGCAATTTTTTAATTTAGAAAAAGCAAAAGTTGCATATCAGTCATTCTATGTCAAGTGATCTTGTGGTTACAGCTTGACCATTTAAACTTGGATGAAATTTTATAGAGTTGCAGAGATGTGTGTGCCTTTGTAACTAATCTATGCAAATTTTCAGCTTCCAAGATCCAAATTCTGAGGATCTAGGATCACCTAAAAAAGTGCTCCAAAATGGCGAATCAGCTGTGTAAAGCAAATGACCATGTTTAGGCTTTGGTTGCAGAAAATTTTATCACACTGGAAGCCTGAAATTTTGGAAGTGTTTGGCTGTTTATTCCTTCTGAAATTTTTGTGAGTTTCAGCACATTAGATTTTGTGTAGCACTTCTGTAAGCTTGTGAAAAAGTTCGGTGGGAAATTTCCTGAATTTTAGATTGTCATAAATACTGAACAAAATTAATTTAAAGGCCTGTACTTCATAATCCTATTCTCAAAATACTTGTTTTTAATGGATTACAGTCACAGAGTATAAGTATTGATTTTCTAAAAAAGATTATCATCCTAAGTGGCTGTCAAAATTTTTCACAAAATTGTGCTTAGATGCCACTATGCTAAATTAATTTTCACATTTAGATTAGAAAATACAGAGTGGTTATTTCTATACACTAACAAATCGATGTTTAGAATAGTATGGTGTGGGATCTTCTACACTTTAGTGATGCTAAAGGGATGAAGTTAATTCAAGAAACCAATATTTTGTAGCCAATAACAAACCTGATGCTTATGTCCAGTGATTCCCTTTCAAAGATTTTTGGGTTAAGGGTGAGAAATTCCTGTCAACTTTAAAATTTGTTGCTTGTGAAAAACTCCCATTATAGCCCTTCTGCCTAAGTTAATTGCATTTTAGCATGTGGCACTGTATGTGGTTCTTTCTTGATGTATTTCTGATTAATATACTAGACCATGCCATTGGCTGTATATAGTATTGCCTAACTTTCTTTGTAAAATAGCTAGTAGAAAACTGGTATTTATTACCTTGCCAGCAGAGTGCTATATATTCTTTTGAAGTTAAATCACAAAGTGGTGCAAAGTTTACACCCACAGTTCAAAGTTACCTTGAAGAACTGCATTCGTTTTTTATTTGTTGTAATAGTTCGCTAAATTAAGGATTATAAATATCAAGATTTCAAGTTATTTAGGAACCTAGAACCTGTGTGTTTACTCTATTTCTTTAGTCGTGTAAAGTTGTGTAAATGTGGTTTAAAAATGAGTCATTGGATAAATAAAAGTTTTTTTTTTTTTTGGATAGGTGGCTAAAAAAGCCAGTGTATTGAAAAGAAGAAAATCCAAATCAAAAATTGATGTCCCACTGAGCAGCAGTAACACTGAAATTTCAAGTCAGCAACGAGAAAGTGACAGTGAAGCATTCATTAATGAAGAAGGCAAATCAGGTATGTGGCATGTTCCAAGTTTCTGTAGCGTAACTTGTACAAAACTTGATTTATAGACGGTATTGAATATTTAAGTAGATTGTTCTCACGATTGAAAATTTCATTTGAAGATAGTACTTACATGTATCTAATGTGTTTCTGTTCATGGAGGTGAACTTAAGGTCTTTTATGTTATTTTATTTTGTACATTGTTAGCTAGAATTTATAAAGTTCAAGTATCAATTTTCATGTATTTCATTAAGAATTGAAAATTCACTGTTTGACCTCCAGATCATTTTTTTTTGACATACATCTACTTAAGTGCCTCCTTCTTAAATCAATTTTTAAAAAGTAGTTTTTTTTTTTTTTAATTTTTTAGTGCAATGTTTCTTTTAGTTCCAAAAAATAGACAAAAAGTGATACTTTTAAAATTGAAATGCAGTTTCCTGCAGACTAAACACAATTGGCAAAAGTTGACGATCAGTTAATTGAATCAAAATGAGGTGAATTCAGAGTATGAAAAAACTAAATTATTATTTTTTCTTATAAATGATTACTGATATGTTTCTTTTTTTCCCACAATATTTTTTCTTCAATCGGTATTGAAATCATTTTTGATTTCAGCAATGATTTAAAAAGATAATCAGTTATTCAGTTGCAATAAAAAAATAAAATTATCAAGTTTTAAGATTTATTTTTCTTTTGTGCAAAATATAATAATGATAATAATAAATCTTTTGGAAGAAATACTTTTACTTTAAATTTTATCTGATTAAAATTGCTTCTAATGTGTACAATGGTAAAAAAACAAGATTCATTCTAATAGAAGAATTGCTGTATTTTTTAAAAAGTATAGTAAATCTCATTTTCCTCCACACTACTTTAAAATTCAAAGTTGCCTCTATTTATGCAATCATTTAACACTGCATAAGATTGTAGAGTGGATGTTTAAATTTATTTAGAACTGTTAACCTTGGGGACAGGCCATATCTCCTGCTTTTAGTATTCAATCTCTGGCCTCCTTTCACCAGAGAAATTTCTTCTGCTTTTTTATGGAATTTAAAATTTGCTAGTCTTTTTGATTGGCAAGGATACAGCGTAAAATTCTTTTTAGTTCTTTTTGTTCCTCTTAGTATTGCAACTTTTGAAAACCTAATACCTGATAAACCAAAGGAATCATAAGTTTTCTACCTACATGAACTTTTTTATCAATTTTTCTTCAAGAGTTTTTTGTTTCTCATGACCATGTAGGAATACTAAATACCTCTATATTTTGTTGCATTTAAAAATTTCCTGTATAATCAATTACTAGACTGAGGTATGATGTTTCAAATATTGTAGGGAATAATCTAAAAAGAAACAAATAGCATAGATCAATATATATATATACATATATATATACATATATATATATATATATATATATATATATATATATATATATATATATATATATATATATATATATGCAGACATCCCAACAGCTCCGGATTCGCCGGAGCCGCTCCGGAAAATTCGAGAAAAGTCGAAGCTCCGCGCAACCTGTAGATTACCGCGGAAAATTTCCTAAGGTTAATTTGAAGGGATTGTGAATTAAAGCTCCTTAGATTAATCTCTAAATTTATTTTTTGTGGAATGATCTAAGGCCATTGCGGTGTTGACACTAGCACACGGGAGACGCAATAACTTTGATTCGCGCATTTGCGGTTACTACCATCTTTGGATGTGCTCCTATTCTACGCATTAAAAACTCTTATCTTTCGCAATCCCGTGCTGATAAAGCGCCATACGCTCTTTTCTCTACGTCACATTAAGAGGGAGGCGGAAAAGAGAGAGCAATATTTCCCCGCCCATTTATAGGTTCGCTGTGTGCTTAGGGAGGACCAGAAGAGCTGACGTCATGCGTCGCTTCGGATCTCAGTAGATGAAACTAGTGGGATCTCTAGATGAAACCACAAGAAATCTTTTGGCGTCGGTGAGTATTCCCCCGTTTGTTTTTACGTTTGGCAACGATATTCGGTGTGCGTTGTGCAGTATCTAAGTGCCGGAGATTGTTTTGGTGACTTCGGCTTGTATTTAGTTTACGAATCAGCGGTTTTGCGATTATGTCCAAAAGAAAACATAATCAACAATATAAAGAGGAGTATACCTCTTTGTGGCCCGTATTAAAACGGTCAAAACTGTCAGACAAATACATATATTGTTCTGTTTGTAACACTGATTTTGTGATTACTCATGGAGGGAAAGACGACTGCCGAAGACACGTGGAATGTGCTCGTCACTTGGATAAAGCGAAGATCCAATCATCACACCATGATTTGAAATCGCATTTCGTAACAACGGAAAACGTAAGCGTGATTAATGCTGAAACATTGTTCACTACTTTTTTGATTGAACATAATGTTCCGCTGTCCGCTGCCGACCATGCGGGCAATTTATTCAGAAAAATGTTTCCGGATTCCGCCATCGCTGCAAAATATGGATGCGCGAGAACGAAAACGACTGCAATCGTCAAAAGTTTAGCAAACTCGACAGTGAAAGAAGTTTCTGGAAGTTTAAAATCGTCCAAATTTACCATTGCTACAGATGGCAGTAATGCTGCAGAAAATGAGAAAATTTTCCCTATCCTAGTAACATATTTTGATCCATCAGTAGAAAAAAATATCAGCATGATGCTCGCTCTCCCTTATTTAAACATGGATGCCACTGGGGAAAATATTTTTAAACTTATAGATGATGAGTTTAAGAAACATGAAATTCCTTGGGAAAATTGCTCAGCTTTGTCATCTGATAATGCATCTGTCATGACGGGGAAATTCAAAGGTGTTATCAAGTTCATGCAAGAAAAAAATCCAACGATTATTGTCACTGGTTGTGCATGTCACCTAATACACCTGGCAGCACAGCACGCTTCTAAGAAGTTAAACTTTCCTGTTGAAGAATTTCTGGTGGACATATATTACTACCTTAGGAAAAGTTCTAAGCGCACTGATTCTTTTAAGCTGTGTCAGAAAATATGTGATGTTGAAATTCACAAAATACTAAAATATGGAAGTACCAGATGGCTCTCCATGCTGAATGTCATAGATTGCATTTTGGAGCAATGGGAGGCTTTGAAGCTGTTTTTTTGTGAAAAGGAAAGCAACAAGTCAGATGCATTGAAACGTATAAGAAAAAAATTCCAGAATAGTTACACAAAATTATACTTGTTATTTCTTCAAAATGTTTTACCTTTATTTACAAATGTTAATGTATTTTTACAGTCAGAAGCACCCTTAGTGCATAAACTAAGAAGGCAACTTATTTCTCTATACACAGATTGTTTGTCCAGATTTATCACTCCCGCAGCAGTACAAGAATCTGTAGATATTTTCAACTTAAATTTTTCTGATAAAAAAATACAAAAGTCTGATGAGGACTTGGTAATTGGTTTCAAGACAAAACAGTATTTAATGAAAGAGTTGACAGAACCTGAGAAGAAAAATTTTTTCAAATCCATTCGAGCATTTTATGCACAAGCTTGCTCATACATGTGCAAGAAATTTCCTTTTCATGATGCTCTTTTACAGCATGCAGAAATTGCAGACATCAGTGAAAGAACTGAAAAAAAATTTGATTCTTTACTTTATTTTGTTCCATTCTTTGCTCATGAACTTAAAGAAGATCAGTTGGATGTAATTGATGCTGAATTTGCTAAATATCAGCAAGATCCCCTTACATCTGATATTGTTTCATGTGACAGAGCAGATACGGCTTGGAGCAAAATTGCAAGCCTTGTGGATCATAATAAAGCAATTAAGTATAAAGTGCTTCCTAAAGTTATGTCAAATATTCTGCTGTTTCCCCACAGCAATGCAGCCTGTGAACGGATCTTCAGCACCATAAGAAAGAACAAAACTGACTTTCGTTCGAATCTAGGCAAAGACACTTTGGAAGCTCTCATGATTCAAAAATGTCAAATGTCAAACCATAATTTATGCTGTTTCAAACAAAATTTTTCAAAAGAACAGCTTGCAAAAGCTAAAAAAGCTACATATGAGTCATTAAAAATTGTTTAACCCAACTTCTCCTCCCCTTTTTTATTTCACATTGTTTACAAAAAATAAAAAAAATGGAGAATTAAATTTTTTAACAGGTGAGGTTTTTTGTTTAGTAAAAATCTAAAAATTAAAATTTTATAAAATGAGAAGTTTTTTGCACATCATTGTTTGTATATGTAAATGTGTGTAAGATGGAAGTATAGTGCGGCATGATAGTAAAATGTGTCAGAATGCTGATGCTCCTGACAGAGCTCATTGAATGTTGGCATGTCTGATATATATATATATATATATATATATATATATATATATATATATATATATATATATATATATATATATATATATATATATAATGTTCAATTATTTACTAGCTTAAAAATATAAATGTTAGGTTTATTTTATGGATTAATTTTTTATAACATAGTTAAGAAAAATATATCAATTTTGTACCAGCATTCCTCTGCTTCCAAGGTAGAAAAATTCCATCTGCTTTCTTGTTTTACTTTTCTTAGTTTGCAGTTTTGTAAGATAGGCAAGTCTAATCATGTAGTACATTGTAAGTAATGTGTGATTTATCATCATTAGCAGCCTCTCTGAACTGTTTTCATATTTTTGTCCCAAATAACAACAAGGGAACTACACAAAACTATTTTCTTGTTAATAATTAAAACTAATCTTTGAACATATTCTTTTCCTCCTTTAACTTAAAAGTTGTTTAACTATCTTTTCGGCTATTTGGTTTCTTTCTCTTCTTTTTTTTAACACAAATCCTGAAACAACCCGGTTTAAATCTTAAAAACATGTTGACCTATTTACACTAACAAATGTGTATTGTGTTTTTTTTTTTCGAATTAAAAAATGAACTTGACTGAATGTATAATTTATGGATATTTTACCCTTTCTAGTTCCTGATTTCAGAATTTTAAGTAATTTTGGTTGATAATGAAAAACTCTCCACAATAATTTAGCAATAATTTAAACAAGAATCTTTAAAATTGATATATTTGCATAGTGTCAATAGAAGTTAATCATTCTTATCATCAAGGACCTGATAAATTCCAGGTGCCAGGCCACTCAGGCTAATGGAAAATACCTTGATGACCATGTGTCTTTTAAATTCTGAGAAATAATTTGTCTGGCGCCTGAAATTTTTTTTGGATTCCTAAGATTTAAAAATTTTGTTTATCTCTGTCCATTGTCTTGTAATTATGTAAATTAAACTTACGAATTTCAATCAAAAATTTTTTACCAAATTATGTTTACATTACAAACTAAGCAGTCTTACATTACAAAAAAAAAAAAAAAAAAAAAAACCATTTTACAAAACATAATATTGTTAATTATTATGCTCAAGTTTGTCTGTATTTAAAAAATTTGGTCATTATTTTATAAATATTTGTAAGTATATTCAGTATTTTTGACATTCTAAACAGTTTTACCCACTGGTTTAGCACTCACCAACAGAGTACAGTCAAACACTTAATTCATGAATGGGCAGCAATGTTTGCTTGTTATATTCAAGTGCTCGTGAAAGGCAAGTTCATGTAAAAAGTTATAAAATTCATTATAAAAGGGGAGACTTGGGTTACAATCTTACTGTGCCCTGGTCGTGTGTGAAAAATATCTCATTATTTAAGAAAATGATTTTCTTAACTCCCTATAAAGTTATGATTTATCTTCATGGATTGTGTTTTGTCAAAACTATTTTCTTTGCTCATCTACTAACATTACAATGTGGAGGCTGCCAAAAGCAGATTTTTTTTTCTTATTCCATGGTAATTGATTATTTGATCTATGAAGTTTTTCTTGATTTAAGTTTCATTTAAAGAAAATAAGGCATCAATCATTCCTAGGTTTCTTGTAAAGCTGCTGAGCTTGATAAGCATATTCTTTTAAAAGGTAGTTTTTTCCTTTTCTTGACAGTGAATAAATAGTAACCATACCTTTCTTTTTCATCAACCTTGGGGAGGCACTGTTGCATTAAAAAAAAAAAAAAAAAAATCATTGAGAAATTCTTTAAGATGCATGTGTAATTAAATCAAAGGTTTTGGTTGAGATTTAAACCAGATAAAGTAATTAATTTTTAAAAATGGTTTTATTTAGTTTAATTGTTACTCTATAGTCAATATCGAAATATACCTGAAAAACTTTTATTAACTTTAATTTTTTTTACCTCTAAGCAATTAATTAATGTTCAAACATATGGTGGGTTATGTATCACCCTCCACTCATATGTAAAAGATTTTATCACAAATATAGCATTTACGTTGCATGTAAAAGCTGCCAAACTTTCATTTTTTTAGGTTTAGGACTTTGCCATATATTATATTTTTTTTCAATCTTAAAAAAACACATCTGTTGACTTTGTAGGTTTCTCAGATATTCATAGCTTTCAAGATGAATGTCTTTTTTTTTTTTCAGGGAAAAGTATGAGAAACTCTGCTGTTTGTGGTATGATTAATCTTTTATCTTTTCTTAGGATTTGTTCAACAAAGATCCATCAAGAAAGATTCCAGATCACATAGTACTTCTACTCAAGCACAATCATATCAAAGTAATGATGTTGGTTCAGACGAAATTGAAATTGATATTGATGATCCTCCAATGTTAACTGCGTTAGTAGTTACTTATTTTCTTCTAAATAGTTTGAATTTGCAGCATTGTCATTTGTTTAGATTATATAATGCAATTAAAGCTTTATGTAGTTTGGTGTTTTAAACTTGACTTTATAGGTAACATTTTGGGTTGTACAGAATGATCAAAGTTATTTACCTTACACCTTTCTAAGGAATGAGGTCTGTTGCATTACTTAAATTTAAATATTGCCATATTTATACCATAGACATGGTGCAAGGTAGCTTCTGTCATAAGAAAATCTTTCAGTTAGAGATCAAGATTGGCATTTGTAATTTTATTTCTAATTGCCTAGGACTGGGCAGTGCATCGATGCATCACAAAAACCAGTGTATTTCCACATCATTAAACCGCTTTAGAATTTTTTCTAAACCGATGCATTGATACCACACCAACTACAAATCTAAGCAGAGATGTTTAGACACTGGTCAACGATCATTGTCGTTTTAATCTCATAACTGTTTCAAAATGCTGGGGAAGCAGGGGCACCTCGATGGAAAGTCACTGATCTACCAAAAGTGTTCTTATTCCGTAATTTTTTTTCTCACGCTTCAGTAAATTTGGAGATTACTTTGAAATTGCCTTTTAAAAGTATAATAATGTTTAATGTCTCTTCTCATTAGATACATGTTTGTGTTCCTACTCATATTTATGATTTGGTACAATTCAGAGTATAATTCGTCTAATAAAAAATGTCCCCTTCCCAAAAATTCAAGTTGTATGTGAAGTGTCATTAACAAACCAAGACCTCTATTTTTCTCAAAACTTTCAGGAAATGCAGTTTTTTAAAGTCTTGATGGAAAATATATTGATGAACAAAGTTTTTCTTGTAATCATTCACCAAAACACACATATTTTGGTGTTTCCAGGAACCCCTTTCTAAATGCAAGCAGATGAGACTGGTTCCGTGAACTCGCATCTTTTTGCAAAAAAAAAAAAAAAAAAAAAAGGTTCAGTGTAACCTTAAAATGCATGTCTGTAATATTTATTGCTATCTTAAACTTTCAACACTGTTTTTTTTTTTTGACAAATTCTCGCTGATGTTTGAATCTGTTAGTAATATTGACATAGTTTTTATTTTTTCATCTTGAATATATTATGTAAAATTTAAACAAACAGTTATAAGTTAAGCTCTTAAAAAAAAAAAAAAAAAGACATTGTGATGTAAGGTTGGCAATGCATCATGATGTAAAAATTCTTACATCACCCAGCCCTATAATTGCCTCTAATAAGATATACTACACAAAATGTTTCTTCTTTTTATCAAAATTGTATAAAAAGCACTTGAGTATCCATGTTAGAATAGCAGTGTTAAATGTTAGTAAGACTTAATATGCTCTGTTACTACTCAAAATAGATAAATAAATAAAAAAAATCATTGAAATTGATTAAAGTTTTGGTGGCTAAAGTTTACTAATTGAAAAATTTGATTTTGCATCATACAAGCAGAATATGTTTTTATTTCCTTTTTAATCTGTTTTTTAAAGAAAGAAAAAGTTAAAGGAAAATGAAAAAAGGATGGAAAATAGAAATTGAAAATCTACTTTTCAGTAGATCATACATATCAAAAACCTGATCATTTGTGGCCAATTTTGTTGCTCAAAGAAATAAGTTTTTAAAATACATACCGTATTTTCCTGCGTATTATCCACGGGCGGCCTATAATCCGCAGGTCCTAAAATTGGCCTGAAGAAGAAAAAGCTTCGTATAATATGCGGATAATACAAGAAAAAAGATAAAGTTTGAATTTAACATACGATTTGAGCAACTAAACTAAAAACGTGAAAAAGTAATAACTTTGAAGGCATAATCAAAATTAATCTGAAATATAATCTAAAATATAATGATTTCTTCTTGAAATCTTGATTATAGTACGCTTTGTTTTACTTGAAAAACAAAGAGTCAAGACAAAAGAGCAAACAGTCTAATCTTGTGCAAATGGCTACCTATTTCACTGTAATCTTGCTTATTTTACATGACCTGAATCGCCAAGAGGAACATTCAAGCAACGTAAAATAACCAACATACACACAGGCAGTGAGGAAGAACATGCATGCTTCGTAAAATAAACAGCATTCAGTCGGCGTACGGTCTCGATCGGTGAATCCTACTGTAAAAATATTGAGGTTCAATGCATTGGTGTTAAGGGGAGAAAAAATCGCAGATAATCCGCGACTGTGTATAATCCACACCTCATAAACTTTGCCTTTTTTAGCAGATAATCCTCGGATTATACGCAGGAAAATACGGTACAATTCTTTGACAGGGTAACAATTTAATCAATCTATCTACTTATTTCTTGTACTATTAGATTTTTAACTGCAAATATTTTAGTTTTTGCCTGGCACTAGTGTAAAAATTATATATATATATATATATATATATATATATATATATATATATATATATATATAACATATTATAGAGGAAAAAATTAGAATAGAACAAACCACAAGCCCAAAGATGCGCAAACAAGTAAGCCAGGTAAATATAAATATCAATAAACAACAAACAGGCAACGTTACAAAATAGGTTAATGATAAATATGAAGCCAGAACTCCTCAGCAGTGGAAGCTTCATCCTATAGTCAAAAGACGAAAAAATTATACTAAAACTAAATGAAAGGTGTCCAGTTCCGAAAAACTAACATTCAGGACTACATTGGGCTAAATGCACCACATGTGAAAAATGAATGCAGATTTCTAGAACTGAGACCTAAATCTATACACTGGCATGAATACTGACATGATGATCACGAATTTTTGTTTGCACCCGGACACATAGGTAAAAACTTTTGATGTTTGCTGGTGATACGGTGGAGGGTCATTGATAGCATTTGGCTTCTAATGACTAAGACGAAACACCAGTGTACAGATTTAGGTCTCAGTTCCAGAAATCTGCATTCATTTTTTACATGTGGTGCGTTTAGCCCAATGTATTCCTGAATGTTAGTTTTTTGGAACTGAACGTCTTTCATTTAGTTTTAGTATAATTTTTTGATCTTTTGACCATAGGATGAAGTTTCTACTGCTGAGGAGTTCTGGCTTCATTTTCGTCAGTTATTGATATATATATATATATATATATATATATATATATATATATATATATATATATATATATATATATATATATATATATGCTCAAAGAATGACCTTAAAATAACCAAAATAAAAATCTTTTTGTATATTCATGTTCTACATTAAAAGTTCAATCTGATAAAGTTTCCCAGAAGCAAAGCCAGAAGCCCTTCAAAAAAACCTTTTGTAGATCAGAATTAATGTTAGATTCAAATTTCCCTGTATTGCCTAAGGTTAAATATTTCATATCTGTGCAAAATTGAAAAAAAAAAAAAAAATGCTTAAATGAAAACTGAAACATGATAATGAGGTGTTGGTAAAAGACTCATGCTACTGCACAATTTCTGATTATCTTGTATGTAGTACAACAACGATAAGCATTATTAGAAATACCATATGTCAATGAATTTTATTTCAGCATTGAGGATAAGTAGGATAGCATATTTCCATTGCAGAATGTCTTTGTCACAATTTCAAAAGCATATGTATTTATTGTTTTTATATTAATTTACTGTACTGGCATTTTCCTCCATTTTTCCTTTCTATTTATTCTTTTTCCTTTCTATATTGAAGAATTTTCATATATAAATTCTATATATTTTTTAACATTGGATACTTTTCTTAAACTGAATATATTTCAGGCTTACTGATGCACACAAAAATGCAATTCGAGCCATAAGAAAAATAAAGTATTTTGTTGCTCGCAGAAAATTTCAGGTAAATTATATAACATTACTTATAGAGATAATTTTCTGTATTCTAAATTTGATAATCCTAAGCATCTTTTAGGTTTGTATGCTTTCTCAAAAATTTTTTATGTGCTGTATTTCATTGAATTGTTGTAATGTAATGAATGTTTTCTTTCTTTTAGCAAGCACGTAAACCATATGATGTAAGAGATGTCATTGAACAGTATTCCCAAGGGCACTTGAACATGATGGTTAGAATAAAAGAGTTGCAAAGAAGGTATTTTTTTCCCTGTTTCTAACATTAATCAACCTTTGTAGGCTGATTCAAAAATGTGTAGCATTTTAACCAGTAAAAAATTGCACCACAATGTCAGTATGATTTTGTACATCAAAGTAACTTTTATATTAAAGCAAAGCTTTTAGTGTCTTTGCTAAAACATTAACTCTGTTGCCTTAAAGGCAACAAACTTGTTAATACCGTTATTTTTCAGAGAACAGTCAAGATCCAAAAGATAGTCATCAACTGATACTTGGTCTGGGCCATGATGCAGGCTCTTCAATACCTTCCAATTTTGCCTTAATCATACTGTCTGAATGGGTTCATGAGGGACAAAAAATAGCATTAATGCCATTTTTTGTTGACTATGATGAATTCTAGTTTTGATGAATTATGTTCAAGGTTTAATCAATAAAACGATTTATATAAATGAGTATGATATTTAATATCATTACTTTTTCCTCAAAAGTTTAGATTAACAACTGCCACTTGTCATGTGGCTACTAAGTTTGAAAAAGTCTGCATTCAAATATTTTGCAGTATTTTTTTCCTATCTTCCTTTATTATTGTTTTAATTAAAATGAAAAGGAATGAATCCTCTTTCCTTTCCCAAATATGTCAATTCAATAAGATGATGTGCTTTATTGTAAGGGTAAATATATTTTGATTATATAAAGACGAGTGAATTTCTCAATAGGCACTTCCTTCAACATTGGCTTCTGCTTTTGTTACTTTGCTGATTGAATGTATAATGATTGAGGAGTAGTTTTCTCTTTTTTAGGGGGGTCTTCTTAACATTTTTATACAGCTGTAACTCAATAGTTAACAAAACGCAACATTTTACTGAAGAAAACTATTTGGGCGCAAAAGTAACTTTCTGCATATTGCTTTAAAGAAAAAAATAACCACATTGCAATGGACATTTTTTAAATGTTAAAAGCACCTTGACCAATGCTTAAAACTAAAAGCTGCTACATACTAACAAGTACAGCGAAGGTTCTCTTGTTTGACATTCAAATAATCATAATTTCTGCCAATTTTCTTTTGCTTCATCAAAATAGGAAAAGAAAAGTGTAAAGCTTGTTCACATGTGATTTTAAATACAGCTAGGGTTTCCCCTTAATTCCCATAAAAATGAACCCCTGGAATGTCAATCAAAGCAACTCTTTATTTTGGTCTATTTTTTTAACCTAATCTTTTCAATTTCAATTGAACTTATCGGACTAACCTACTTTGAAAATAAAGAGAAGTTCAAAATAAAATTTTTGAAAAAAAAAAGGAAAATAAAACAATATGAAAAAAATTTGAAAAGAATATGTATGTTTTTTGCTATCACATACGTGCAATAACTTGTTTGGCAATTTAAATTTCTGTTAAAGGCTCAGTTTGTTTATGAGATAGAATTTTTGCAACTAGTTTGTTTATGTGATTGCAATATTTGTTATATTAGAGGGAAAAATATACTATTCATCAGTTTTAGTTTTATAATGTTCATGAGATTTCGTTTATTTTCTTTCCTTTGGGTATTATTTTATAAGCGATGTTGAATATCAAAAAACTTTCTAATAACAAAATCCATGTGTCTCTTTTCACCTCTGTATTTTGAATATTGGATTACTGTGCACTACATAGGGTTGCAGATCATCATCGTTCAGAAATTATTGCGGTTTGAGAAGAAGAGTAGACTTACTTTTGACTCAACATTTTTAGTCCCTTTGCAAGCTATAGCATAACAATTATATGTCGTTTTGAAACACCAGAATAATACATTATAATTCCAATCAAAAGTTTGAACATTGTTTTATGTACATTTGATGTATTAAAAAAAAAAAAAGAGATTTCACAGTAGCATAACAAAATCAGATAACCCCAACAACTTATGATGCTTTGACTGAACTGACTTCTCAAATGCATTTTTTGCCCTCAGCTCAATTGTGTCTAGTTCTTGCCCAGACATGAGGCTTCAATTGACTTTTGTATACAGGGGTGTTGCAAGAGGTCACAGAGAAACTGTTTAATTGACTTAGGGCAACATACAAGCTAGTGATGTGAGTGGCAAAACTAATTCATTTGTAGTATTCAAGTCAGTTACAGAATTATATACTGCCTTCCATCTAGCAATTTTAATTCACATCTGTACATTTTTACTCATTCATCATTTTTATATTAGGTTAGATCATACCTTAGGAAAACCTGGATCTTATTTAACTGAAAAGGGAATGAAACCAATGACTATTGGTGCTCGCCTTCATCGAATGGAACAACAGGTATTTGTAAATATTTTTAAATACACACTTTTTTGTCTTAATTTTGTAAGTAATGCTAACAAAATTTGAAAATAGTGTAGCAGTCAATATATGAGTGATTGAAGCAGTATAGAAGATAAATTATGGAACCAAACAATCACTTCTAACACTAAAACTCGAAAGTAAATAGTGGGGCATATTAACCTCCAGTACTTGAGAAGGCACTGTGGGAGTTGCGGTTATGATGCAATGGTGGAAGTGGTATCCGTAGATAGCTGTATACATGCCCTTTGCAGTATAAGTGGCATGGCATGGTGATCATCATTATGTGTTGTGAAGAAGTGTATTCGTAATGGTGGTTTTTCGGTTACTGATCAGCAGAAATGTTGTGTTCAGTTCCAATTTGGTCAACATGATCCTGTTCCAGATAGAATAAAAACCATGTTTGGGTATCACACTTCAGAGACTACTCTGAAAACAAAAATGGCTGGCCAATCTCAGACTGTTACAATGCTGAAAAATGTGATGCATGTGAAAGCATTCATCCAGAAATCTCCAAACAGTTTTCAAACAGTTCAGCACAGTTGCCAGAGATTTTCTGATATAGTGAAACCTGTGTATTTGGACCATTTATGGTGCACTACTTTAGTGGTTAACTTAAACAGGTGGTCTACTCATAGAGTTTATTTGTATCATATAGGATTAATTCTGTGCCTGGAAAAAGCGGAAAACTTACACAGGTGGTCAACTCACAAGGGTGGCTAACTTTACAGGTTTTACTGTACTGTGAATGATATGTGTACTGCTATCTACCAATACTACTTTCACCACTGTATCTCATCCACAGCTCACACAGCATCCTCTCCAAAAACAGGAGGTAATTATGCTGTTCCATTATTAACATTGAGATTGTTTAATTAAGTAAGTTTGTTAGACCCCATAAAGTTCGGACCTGAGTCTAAAATTATACCACATGGAGTATAATTACAGCTGTTTCTCAAAGTATTTTCATGAGTTGGTTGTCTATAACAATATATCTTTATAAAGTGGCTGTCTATAAACTTTTGGGATACAGTTTATAAAACACTGTAAATTTCATAATTTTTTCCAAAAAAATTTAGTATGTACGTACTATTATTATTTCTATAGTATTATCTTACCTTTCAGCTCCTAAATATGGATCGGAAAATGGATGTAGTGCTTTGCACACTAAATGTATTGGTAGAACAGTTGAACAATGAAAAAGAAACTGCTGAGCATGATGTATGAAACTTTCCTGAAAATAATTTTCCTGTAGTCATTCACAAGAGTTATATACTGCTTATATATGAATAAAGAATATATATTTTGTAAACTCTTGTGTAAGTACTAGAAAGTGAATATTTGTTTAATCTTTGATCCTCTGATATATATATGGTAAACTCCCGATTATTGGTAGTCGGATTATCCTTGTTTTTTTTTTTCATAATTTTGATTATTATTATTATTTTTTTTCGTCGTGATGGTTCCCTGAATGTAGAAAAGTGCATGCATTTTAACTTTACGAGTGCAAAATCTATTTATTGACATTCTCATTTCTTTCTGCACCTTCCTTCCCACAATATCCCCTTGAGTTTTGGCCCAATCTAACTTATTCCAGGAAACTAAGACCTAAAATTTTTCTGATTCTACAGGGGTGGAAAATCTGCGCCAATCGTGCCAATTTTCAGTTTCTGATACAACCTGATACAAATCGGCCAAATTCGCGATTTTATTTTTTAAGAACATTCACTACACGAAAAAAAAAAGCAGTTTCATTCACTTTTTGCCATTGAAAGCTAAAAATTAACAAATAAGTGAAAGAGAGGGTAAAGAATTCTTTATATTCGCCGAAAATTGCGTGCTGTGCTTTAAGTTTCAATCCTTTTGCATCCTGCAGATTTTTCTATTATTTTGAAAACTAGAAGTTATTTTAACCTATGTTACTTGAAATTGATTTAATTTATTTCTTATTTTAATAATTATTTTATATTTGGAATAAAATTAAGATGTAGGATGTAGAGGAAAGGGGTCATATGTGAATTTTTTTTTCATTTCTTAATTTCTCAAAACATGTTATCAATTTTTTACAGCAAATGTGTCCCTATCATTGAATAGTCTTTTCATTGTGCCCTGGACTTTTTTCAGGTTTTAAAAAAAATTTTAAATATAAATTTAATTTTTTTTAAAACTAAGACTACTTTACCCCACCACATGTCATTAACACACATGAAAAAGAAAATGCCATTTAGCTATTTAAGTCAATTTTTTTCTTCCAACAATTCAGTGCATTGTTTCTTAATTAATGTAATGTAAAATAACAACAAAAAAATTTGAGATTTTAAAATAAATTCCTGTGTTATTTACCTAAGTTGAAAAACCTATATTTTATCGCCACTTTACCCCACCAGACCCTAGTATCTACCACACATACATGAACATCCATATCTTTTAAAATATATTTAAAAAAGTAGTTTTTTTAGCACATATTATTTACTGACTGCCATGCATACCTGCATCTACTTATTTTAAATTAAGAAATAAAATATAGTTTTTAACGCATTATATAGCAGTTCTATTAATGTTTAGTAAGAAAAGTGCCTCTGGTACCGGATCAAGTTCCAACTAATCAGAAGTAACACATTGACATCGAGTGATGTGAATTAAAACGCAAATATGTGACCAAGGTGGGTAATTTTTAAATCAACATACAAAACAGCAATATGGGGTCCATATACTTTTTTTTTTCTTTAGCCAATGAAATATTACTCCTGAAAATGAGCTGCTTAATAAGTTAAACGTACTGTTAATCTATTGCCTGAAAAGAATTAGTGAGCTCTCTTTTTATATAAATGTTTATAAATAATTTCTTCTGTACTTGTTAGTTAAAATTTTGGAGTACTTTTGCTTCTTTTTTAAGGATTTTTAAAAATCTTCAAAGTGCAAAAAGTCTTTAAAGTTTGAAGAATTTTTATTTATTTCTTCTTTTTTTTTTTCAAGATTTTATTCGTCAGTGCAAGAGGGACCTATTAATTCAAGTATTAAAAGTAAAATTCCATATATTGATGCAAGGTGAGAAAATGTAAACAAACTCTATAAGTTCAGTTGTGTATGTGTGAATAATTTATAAATGTAATGGTTTCTAAACTATATGCAAGACATGTTGAGGTATAAAAACTTTTATTTCTTCTAAATAAATCTTTAATTCATTCAATTTTTTAAACTTTATTTTATTTTTCTCAAATCATTCTGTTAAAGAAATGTGTTTTTGCACCCAAAACTTTACTTTTCAAGTATAAACAACAAATCAATTTCAAAACAATTTTATTTTATTTTTTTGTATTTATTTATTTATTTTTTAATTTTTTTAGCCTAAGAAAGAAGAATTTCACATCTTCTTTATACTAGCATCCCCCCCATTTTTGTTTTCTTTTGTAATAATTAGAATATGCTTATAAACATGTTTTAAAGGGGTTTTTTTCTCTTTAGCTTTGAATGTAATAAATATACTAATGGCATTTCTAAATTTAAATGCTATAGTCCTTGTCTGTGTCATGTAATGCTGCAAATAAAAATATGATAAATTTTTGCAACAAATGCTATGAAACAACTACATTAAGATTCTAGTTAGGTATGTATTATGATTAATTGTACATTTACCAAAAGTAGTTTTTACTCTTTTTTTAATGACAATATTACTACTTAATTGTATTTTAAAAAGTATTTACGTACTTTTTTGCGACAAATGTTTTGCATTTGCTTCAAACTGTGTAGCGATCTTATCGAAAACTAAAGATTCTGTTACAAAATCGGGAGCTCACCTGATACAAAACGGTATTTTCACTGATACAAAACTGTTCGTTCAGATAAAAAATTGATATTTTTACTGATACAAAGCTAATACAGAAATGAATTTTTAGTTTTTTTACCCCTGGATTCTAAGAAAAAAATTGGAAACATTCTGCTTCGAATTGACGTCATAATGAATAACATATCGCTATTTGTAAAATTTCTGTACATCAACGGAGGATTTGTGGGAGAAGTCCTACCACCAATCCAAAGTGCAGTGCTGCCGATTTTTGTTTGAAATTGGGGTCTTATTCAGTAACTTATAATTATGTCATTGTTTGCAGCTTTAACATATATTTTTTATATTCAATGTTATTACTATAGCTAAAGTTTAAATAAATGAGTAAGTATTATTCATATTTTAGAGCTATTGTATACACTAGTATCATTTTTTACCTATTATTCAGATTATTCGTGGTTTTCGCTTATAGGCAGACAATCAGGAGTTTACTGTAATTATATCTATGTATATATACAGAGGTATCTCTATGGGGAAGGGGGGTGACACCGAAAGTGTAATTGCAAGTTTTTGAAAAAGTTGAAGCTAAAATGCATTTTTTGGCCTACAAATTTGAAAATATCTTGGGGAAGAAACCCCCGAACCCCCCACTTTTATTTGTCTTTTTTATTAGCCCACTTAAAATTTTGTTATTACAAAAATGTAGTTTGTGAAAACTGCATGACTTTGATATTTTCATGTTTATGTAAAAGTTTTTTTTTTCTTTTGCATTTGTAGGGAAGGGGAAGGGGGTTGTCACTCCAAATTACTGCCCCGGTTATATATATATATATATATATATATATATATATATATATATATATATATATATGTGTGTGTGTGTATGCTTAAACTGATGAAAATTTCATACCTGTTTGTTTTCATGAAAACATAAGTTACTATAAATGTCATTAAACATCTGAGGTAGAATTAAAATTTTTTAAAATTGTGACACTTTAAAATTATTCTCAAACTAAATCCGAATCATTTATTCAGCCTCATTTCTTTTAAAACTGAACGATAAGATTTTAAATAATTTTGTTTAAGTACTAAATTCAATTACAAACTTGCTGTAGATCAAACTTAGAAGTTTTGCTATAAAAACACTCTGAGGAATGTATGTATCATAATAACAGGGCTATCATAAATTTCTTCTGCTGAAGAGAACTATATTCAGTTGATTTTTTTACTTTTACTTGTAATATAATTATGATCTAAAATAATTTCTAAGCACTAATTAATTGTTTTTTGAACATTAAGAAAGTCTTTAATAATCTGTCTTTTACTTCATGTTGAAGGTTTTTGCTATTTGCAATCGAAAGGAATTTTTTTAGGTAATTTTTTTTCAACAGTTACAGACACATTTTGTTTTTTACTATTTTAAAAAAAGTTATGTGTCACATGATAACCATAATGATACAAGAAGTTAAAATGAATATTTTACCGTTATGTTATATATTTCGGGGGCATTTGGGTCATTTATACTGCAATTGAAACATCAAAGTAATTTAGTTACTTCAAAATGTACATCTAAAAGAATGATAAATTACTATTTCATGTTTTATAAGAAGGGAATTTAATTGAGGTAAATGGGTCCTTGTTATTTTTTTTTCAATAATTACCTAAGCTGTATGAAACCTATTGTATTATGAAACGCAGCATTTTATTGTTTCAAAGAACAATTTAACTTTCAATCATCTAGAAAATTTATGTATTACAGAATTGTTTTCGTTTAGGATTAACATTCC
Source organism: Uloborus diversus (assembly GCF_026930045.1). Classification (NCBI taxonomy): domain Eukaryota; kingdom Metazoa; phylum Arthropoda; class Arachnida; order Araneae; family Uloboridae; genus Uloborus; species Uloborus diversus. The sequence continues at coordinate 62,949,981 of NC_072740.1, forward strand.
TGTAAATAATGAAAAGATTTTTGTATGAGATAAAAGTTTACATTTTTATGTAGCTGTCTATAAGTAGCAACTTATTTGTGTAGTTCTCCTTCGGCACACTTTTCACACAGTTTAGATATTTTTGGGCATTTGTAAACATTATTAAAATCACTATACATAAAATATTTTGCCTAAAATTACTTATTTTAGCATTTAGTATGAAACACTGCTAATTATTTATTGAATACAGATCTATATTCTTAAAATAACCAATTTTTACAAATTTATTTCGCATTTATCGAACAATTTGTAATTATGCAAAAAGTTTAGTTTGGTTTGCTTCTCGATATAATAATTGCAAACACCATCTACTAGGATTTCTATCTTCTAAGATCATTTGGAATAACCAACCAATCACAGATGTTTTTAGATGAGTGCACTAGGTTTAGGCTTTTGTACCACACTGCACAAGATGCATTTTTTGCTTCATGTGGGAACAAAAAGGTAATTTTCTCAATTTGCGATATATCAAATGTAAAGTATTAGCTGATCTACTTGACAAAGTACATGTAGAAAAATAGTTTGATACTTTATTATGTTTTAAAATATTGTTTACTATTTGGTTTAGAGTATTAATCATTTGCAAGTTGACTACAGCCTGAGTAAAAACTTTAAAGCCAGTATAATTTTCTTTGAAAAAAGGAAAATAAAGCTAAAGGGATTTTAATATTATTGTATTATTAATTATTAACGTTCATTGGTAAGAAATAACACAACAAACAGGATTTGTAAAGCATGCAATAACCAGAAAAGCAGTGATGTATTCAAAGTTAGCATTTCAGTTTGAGTAAAAACTTTAAGGCCACTATTATTTTTAAAAAACTGCAAGTACATATACTGTAATAAATGTCACCTCAGTTAACAAGATTGTGAAAACCCTTCAATTTGCAGTTTTGTGATTAATTTCTTCAAAGTTTTTGTCCTACTTGTGACGATATTGTAAGGTAAGAAATTAACTGTTGAAGAAAGAGGGCAGATTGGAGCTTCTTCTTCAACAAGGATAAGTAGAAGTACTATTACGAAAAAATAGGAAGATCAAAGACTGAAGTCAACATTTTTGTTTGATTTAAACACAATTAGGGTAAAAAAAAAAAAACGGGAAAACTTAAAGCTTTGTCTTCGCGTCATGGAGGAAGAGTTTTTAAATTGTTACATTACCTGAAAAGTACTCAACCAGGAAACTTATTAAGACGATAGGTTTAAATGTTTGTCAAAAACGATATTTAACACAATTAGAAGGTGTGGAAATTTTATTAATGCTGCAAAATTGCTTAAACCTCATTTATTGAAAATGCACAAAATAGAGCGTTTCAACTTTAGCTAGGAAATCATGACCTGGGATAACCAATGAATACAAATAATTTTTTCTAACAAAAAGAAGTGGAGTTTGGATGGACCAAACGGACGGAGGTACTATTGGCATGATTTACGAAAAGAAAAAGAAATATTCTACAAGCGCCAATTAGATGGAGGCTCTGTCAGAACTTGAGAGTGCTTTGCTTACAATGGTGTGTGCTCAGTTGCGTTTGTTTCAGGTAAAATGAGTATATCAAAATGTCCTCCCAAGTCATCTTTTACCAAATGCTGAATTTATTGCTGGAGAAAATTAAAAATATCAGCAAAACAATTCATCTATCTATCCGAGTAATAGTGCAAAAAATAGGCTCCAAGTAAACAAAGTTGAAACTTTGAAATGACCAACTAAGTCTCCAGATCTTAACCCAATAGAGAACTTATTGGGTGACTTAGCAAGAAGAGTTTATGCAAAGGAGAGACATTTTACTTTATCAATACAGCTGAAATCTACCATCGAAGATGAATGGTAAAAAATACATCCTGAATTTTGTCAAAAACTAGTTCCATTCATGAAAACAAGAATATTTGAAGTAATTTGAAGGAATGGCTCCCATACAAGCTTATAAATATTTGAAATTTTGTCCTAATATGCTTTTTTCTATGTTGGCCTTAAAGATTTTACTCGGGTTTAAATATTGATGTGTGATATTTTCTGATAATGAAACACTTACAATTAAATTTTTTTGACTTTTTTACTTGTATTTAAGGTTAATAATTATCACTCATATGACTTTTTAATCCTAAGATTAAGGTGTGTCCAATTTCTCAAAAAAAGTGCACTGGACCTAAAGTTTTTACTCAGACTGTATCTACTAAATTTTGTATAAATATTTTTATTTCCCCATTAAAGTTCTTGAAAATCTAAGCATAGTTTCTTGAATTTTTCATCAACTTTATCCTAAAGCTATTTTATTTTCTTTCAGTACTAGATAAATAAAATATATATAAATGATAGTATATCTGTGTTGCTCCTTAGCTACTTAATGTTATTTTTTTATCATAATGTTCCATTCCAAATAAGCTAATATTTGGTGAATAATTGTGAATTCAAATCAATTGCATGAATTCAAATATACAGTCAAAATGTTTCAAGTGTTGTATTTATTGAGATCTGCTATATTTCTAGTTCAAGATAGTTTTCTGAACAAACTGTTAAGTGGTTACAGAGAACTTCAAATTGCATGGTAAATACTTAAGTTTTTGCACTGAAGACATTTTAGGCATGATAAATATAGTCATTTTCCTATCTAGGTTATAAATTTCAAAAAAAAAAAAAAGAATCTTAAACACGTTTTGAAAGCTGTCTATCAGGTTGTTGTTTGTAAATATTTCTCATGTAATAAATACAACTTTAAAGTTTTGATTTAAAATTATGATATTGTGCATATATGCTTAATGCCTTACGGGTATCATTATCCTTTCTTTCGTGCCGTAGTTGTTTTTTTCTATATCTAGATTACAGTATTTCCTCTGCCAAATATTTGCTTCTCCTTGTGAACTCATGACAGTTCATTTTGTAATCATATAAATTTTCCTGCATTATGATATACATATTCATGTGGATCCAAAAGTAACTTTCCCTGTATATAAAGCCCTAGCAGCCTTCCCACTGGACCAATTGAACCAAAATTTTAAATATAGTTATTTGAAGATATTTGCTAAAATTGTGATGATTTTAAACAATACAGTGCTCACGGTACAGTTACAGTAAACTAATTTCAAAATTTTCAAATGGCAACACCCACCCAGATCGATTGGTGTATATTTAAAACCACAAATGGTAATAGAATGATTGACATGTGACAAAAATTGCGCATTGGGTAGCTTTGAACGTCCGATTGAAGAAACTTTTTCCTCACTGCTTAAGAAAAGTTTTTTCACAATTAGTGCTTTGCATGAGATGTTCTGTGGTTGGTGATTTAATTACTGTTTAATCTTGTGAATTATGTAAAGTTGAACCAACGCCATTTGGTTTTTCAATACACTGATCAATTTATGCAAGGTAAAAATGTGTGTTGCCATACAAAAACTTCAAAGTTCTTTCACTGTAACCGTAACCACAAGCACTGTTGTTCAGAATCATCATAATCTCAATCACATCACATCAAATAGCCATATTTAACATTTTCGTTTGACTAGTGAGCGGATAGGATGCTAAGTCTTTGTGTATAGGAAAAGTTACTTTTGGAGCATCCTGTATATAAAAAGGTTATTGTAAAATTTGAAAGCAATTGTTTAAATAGTTATTTTTTATTGTAATATGCCTTTGTGTTAAAAAAAAAAACTCAAGGATGTATGAAATACTTTAGGGTATTACAAATGCAGAAAAAGAACAAGAAATTGCAATTCATGTAAAGAATTCTTGTCAAAGTCTCATCAAATTATTTTTTTGTATCATATCAATTCATACTTGTGGAAGCAATAAGAAGTCTGTATTTTAAAAAACATGAAATTTTATACATCTTTTGTTTTCTTCATATTTTATAAAAACATCATTTTGAAAAAATTTTGAGAAAACTATGTGATGTTTACTGATGAAGTGTAGGTTATACAAAAAAGGCTTTTATGAAGTAGGTCTGAGAAGCTTTTTTATAACAAAATGATCATTTGGTATTTTGCTATATTAAGAAACAATGTATTTTGCACAAAGCAATGAAGTCCTTTTGTAAACACTTTAAAAAAATAATAAGTGTTTCAGTTAAGTAACTAAGTGAATGAAAATATGTCTACTAAAATGTGAGAATTGTTGTTCCACTGATCTACTAGATAACTAACGCTCGTTTTTATGTAATTTGAAAACAACTTCGTTCCAGATGTCCCATATTTCTTTTTAATTACTTACACAACGAAAATACATTATATTGTGTTTCTTTTTTTTGTTTAAGTATTGTTATGAATTTAGTATTTTAAAATTATGCTGCTTCTTGTGCCCTTACATAATTCAGTAAAAATTAACCACGTTACAGCACATACATCTGACACATCAACAGAAGAGAAAATCAACCAATCAGAAAGATATTTTTCTATTTTGTCATAATGAATTACCTTATTTGTTTAATTAATGTAGTGTAATGCATACTTTCAACAGCCTTCAGACTTAAAATAGGTATTCTATAGCATTCTTCTGATTTTAGTGCTTGAGCTACTATATATATATATTTCTCTTGATAATCAATGTATTGCATGAAAAATGATCAAATAAGTTCTTTGATAAAATATGTTTTTTAAAAAAACTTTTATCAAATATGTATTGCATATAATTGATTTTAGTTTGAAGGTTGTTTACAAATTACATATAAAGTAAGACCTTGATATAAGGTCAACCCACATATAAGATCACTTTTCTTTAGTCCTGGTTCATTTAATACGAATTCTATGTTAAGAATTATAGAAATTATAGCCAGGTCTTGGATACCATAATCGCTTATATGGGAACTTTTGTCCGACTTTCTTTAAGTAAATTCAATGTCAAACACATTCAATCCCAAGAATTTTCCGTGGTGCATGATTTTTTGTGGATGAAAAATTGTTTTTACTAGTAACCCAGTATTAAGTACAGAGAATGTAGTAGAAGGTGGATAAATGTTGACATAAGCACAAACACACACTTGCAGCTTTTCAAATGATATGAGAGAATTGAAAATTGTTTTTCCAGAAAATATGGATGTTGGAAAATGTTGTACAAAAATTAGATTATATTAGGTAAGATAAATTGTACATGAGTACTTTGCTTGAGCATACTTATATATAACTTCATGCTGAATTAAAATTTTAAAAAAATGTCATGTTATGATTCCATTAAGTTTAATTGCTTCAGCTTAATTAAATGTTATAATGAACTGATAGTTTTTAATGTATTAAGTTTTACAAAGAGTGGTATACTATTTATATGTCTTGATTATTCTATGAATCGGTTATAAGGTCCCTCCAATTATAAGGTCCGTTTTGGAAAGCCCCAAGGGTTGACCTTATATTGCAGTACGATTATACATACCGTATTTTCCTGTATATAATCTGCACATTATCCGTTTAAAAAGTGTAAAGTCAACAATGTGCAGATTATACCCTGCCACAGATCTGTGATTTTTTTTTCTCAACAACAACGCGTTGAACCTCAATATTTACAGTAGGATTCACACACCAAGAGACCTTTACCGCTGCCTGTATGTTGTTCATTTTACATAGCTTGAATGTCTTTTGCTGCCTATAGGATTTTTTTTTTTTTTTTGACATAGCTTGACTGTTCCTCTTACGTGATTCAGGCTATGTAAAATAAACAACATACCGTTATGGACGAAGATTTCATTTGCACAAGATTAGACCAATGCTCCTTTGTCTTGACTATTTGTCTTTTATTAGGGTACTATAATCAAGATTCAAGATTTCAAGAAGAAATCATTATTCTTTAGATTAATTTTGATTGTACCTTAAACGTTATTACTTCTTTACGTTTTAAATTTAGTTGCTAAAATTGTATGTTAAATCAAAACTTCATTTTTTTACATTGTATTATCCACGAATTATACAAAGATTTTTATTTTCTTCAGGCCAATTTTAGGAAGTGCAGATTATATGCCTCTGCGGATAATACACTGGAAAATACGGTTTATGTATATATATAAATTGCATTGCTCTTTCTAAAGAATTCCTCCCTTGCTTTTTGATGCCTCTCCTCCAATGCTTGAGAACTTGACTTGGATTTTTTTCAGTTTACGCAATTTACGGGTTGATTTATTTGTGTTGAATGCCGAAATCTATTTCTTCAGTATAACCAACTTCAAAAATTTGAGGGAAACATTTTTTTTTGAATGCCAAAAGTTATATTCAGCATGGCCAATTTCAGAAATCTCCAACATATGTTTACAGTCATTTTAATGTACCATATGGTAAAATGTTATAGATATTACTTGTGATCATCCAGAATCTTTTCATAAAAAAGATATACTTTATTGTCAATTCTTATTCGATTTTTTTAAACATACTTTATTTATACAGCTATTAGGGTATGATTTTAAGTCTTGTAAGATCATTTCAATTGAGAGTTTCTTTAACAGTCTTTTTAAATGAAACTCTTCTCTTGTTTAGTTCCTTTTTGAGGGTTCCTATTTGAGTTAATTTAACCTCAAAAAAGCATCACAAGGTGCAGCATCATGATTACTAACCATCTGTTGTTTGGTTTTATGAAATTTAACTTCTATGGAGAATTTAAACATTGTGCTAAGGTGTAGAATCTTGATGAAAAATTATATTAGAGTGAATTACTAATTTATGTGTTTGGTTACAGCATTTAAAAATACCCATCCAAACCAGGCTGATCTTTATAACAACACTTATGCTAAATAAAGAGCAAAATCTTGCATAAACAATATTTAAGAAAAATTTAATAAATGCAAAACAGTGTTTTAAGGCTTCAGAAGATCTTTCTTTAAAACTTCAACCAGAGATCTCAACAATGGTAGGGTTTATCTCTGGCATTTGACTTGAAGCTTTGAAATAGTTCTGCTTGTGTATTTTCCGTGTGGGTTTTTGCTTTCTATTTGCCTTTGTTACAAAGATTTTAATACTTATATTGAAAACACAGTATTTTGTGACTTTTGACTGAATTTTGTGACAGACTTGTGATGCATATTTCTTTGATATATACCAAAGTATATGAAGTGCTAAGAAAAAAATATTTTAGAAATTTTCTGCTGCTATATCTAATGTATTGAAAGTTTTATATACTGTTGCTAAATTCTTTTTTTAACTGAGAAATAACACATAGCAACATTTTATAAAATCTACTTAAATATTAACATGTACCAAAATTGTAAATGATGAGTTTAAATAAAGAACATTGTAAATTTTTATTCTTTTCCTTTGTTCACTTTGCACTTTTGAGATGCAATTAAGTATTTGAAGAGAAGAAGTCGCTTCCACAAAAGATTTTAAAACTTAGCTTGAAAAAAAATTGGAAAACAAAATCTACACAGCTTACAAATGTACACTGCTGGAAAAAACTTCTGAATTTCTCTGCTATCATACATGATAAGAAAAAAAGTAAGGTGTCAATCAACACAGATACTTAAAAATTATTGAATTAAAATCTTGATAGGAGCCAATGCTCTCCCTGGCATTTTTTCAATGATAACCTGTCCCGTTGTAAATGAACCTTTGTTGCCCCTTTTCTTGAGACAAATGCATCCTTTGCCTTTTATATATTTTCAAGCTACCTTCAGCTCATAGACTAGTGAAAAAATAAGCCGCCTTTCCTGCTTTTTTCCTGCATTCAGAAGGATGGATTACCCTCCTTGCTCGACAGAAAAGGGGGTTATGGCCTTCTGTAAGAACTCTGATCGAGACAGGCCGCAGGCTGGCGCATTACACAATTAGTGATTGCCAGCATAACCAGAATTTTCTCTTGCAGCTACAGTTTGATTCCTAAGGAAAGACTTTTCTCCTGGGAGGGAGAGGTTCATTCATAACAAATCTTTCAATTCTGTACATTTCCATGTAGGCAGTATGGAAAGAACCAAGCAGAAGACCAGGGTTACCGCCATCCCCATATAGTGCCCCTAGAACTTGGTGAATGTCTTAACGACCGCTTTTGCACAAAAATTGGAGAGTAGCAGTCGCAGCTCCAAAGAGAACCCTCTGTTCTTATTTCCTGGAGAAATCCAAAGGTGACTATTCCTTTTTTCTCTAGGGAAGCTTTATTATCTTTTTTTTAATGACCACTCAAAGGTTTTGCAATTGTAGAAAATCCTGGAATATATTTTCGAAAATAACCCATGAGTCCCGAGAAACTTTGAACTTGTTTACTATTCGCAGGTTCAGGAAATTTCATCGTGACTTTCGTTTTTGATGGGGAGGGGGAAATTTTAACATTTCCGGTAATGTGTCCTAGAAATGTAACTTATTTTTTTCAAAAATTGGCATTTCTTGAAGTTAATAACCAAACCATAACTAGCAGCTACGTCAAGAACTCTTTAACTTTTTAATTCCGTCTGCTTTGTTTTTAGCCAAAATTACTACATTAATTAAAGGGCGGAACACTGTTGAAAGAAAACGAAAAAACACGGCAGGACTTACAGTTAGGCCAAACGGGATTTTCAAAAACTGATATTGTTCTTTTTGAGTTACAAATGAAGTCTATTTTCGACTGTCCTTATTAACATCAGCTTGAAAAAAACCGTTTATATAGTCTATTGTGCTAAACACTGATATTTCTTATAACTTATCTAATCTGTTATCTGTTAAAGGTAAAGGGTAGCAATTGCTAATAATTTTTATGTTTAACTTCCTAAAAGCTATGCAAACTCTGTGCGATCCGTCTTTCTTTTTTACTACTACCACTCGACTAGAATACTTGCTCGAACTGTGAGTTCAATAATTTTCTCTTTTATTCATTCTTCGAATTGTTTCTCAAGTATCATTATTTCAGGAAGGGCAAAATGCAGTGGTCTGCTAAATATCGGTTTTTGATCAGAACCAGAAATATACATTTCGATACTGGTGGATTTGTTTTTATTTGGTTTATAATTAGGTACCTTATTTTTAACAACCCTTCTTTGATTTTCAGTTACTCTCGGTCCTACATCAATTTCAATATCATCTTTAACACATGTATTACAAAAAGACATTATTTCCTCATTATTATCTTCAGAGTTTAATTTACAAAATACAATACTTTCTTTAATTATTATAACTTCGACTTGAAATAAAATATGCATACCCAATATAGAATCAAATGACATGCATACATCATCAACAACACTAATATTATACATAATTTCAAACTATCAACTTCAGTCTTACTTTCAAAACAACCAATCGGGTGGATTTTTGCCAAGCTTAGAGATTATGCCCTCCCACCCCTTTCACATATCCGAACTATATCGAAATAGTATACCCCCCTCGTCTTTCTCAGAGATGTAGCGGCGTCCGGGGGATAAGTGAAAATTTTGCACCCCTTCCCCCGTTTAAAAATTAAGGGGTGGGTTTTATTTCTTCATTTTTCCTTGGTGATGTTCAGAAGACCGGTTATTTGCGGGTGCTCCCCGGAAAATTTTCAAAATTGATGCTCCAGAAATGCAATTTTAGATCCCTTAAGTCGATTTAACTCGAAGTAACTGTCATCTATGATGATGTTACAGGAAGGGACGAGTTAGGAACTCTCTCTCTGTCTCCTCCCTTTTCGAAATTAAAGTCATAAAACGAAATTTTTCGAAAACTTTAATGATGCTGGGAGAGAACGAAGAAATCGAGGTCCTAAAACAGAATTTTAGAGGATATTTTTTTGATGAGCGGGAGATCGGTGGCTTTAGCAATAAACTTAATTGAAATTAAAGACCAAAACATTTGAAGACATCTTGTATGATGTTATAGAAATGGGTGGGTTTAAGACATTCTCCCTCAGAAACTTTTCGAAATTGAAAACCTAAATACTTTGTTGTAAACCATCTTTAATGACAAAAGGAGAAAAGATGGAATTTGGTAACTCTCTGCCGTAAATTTTTCGAATTCCTAAAAACAAAACTTTCGACTATTTTAATTATTTTGGAGAAAGACTGATGTCTGCGGCTGTCCGGATTTTTTTTTTTTTTTAAATTCAAGTCCGGATCTTAGGCGATTTTAAATGAGCTGGGGAAGGGGGGAGGGGATACTGAAATCAAGGCCACTTCCCTGGAAAGTTTTCGGGCTTGATCCTTAAAAACAAAATTTTAGACGATCTCTTATCATATGAAGGCTTTCCCTTGAACAATTTTTGAAATGAAAATTCTAAATATACATTTGTAGGACTTCTAATACATCTGATGGTTCTGGGTGAAGAGATGGGATTTGAGGACTCTCTTCCGTAAAATTTCCGAAATTTTAGACAATTCAAAATGCTAGGAAGGGGGGGGGGGAGCGATCCTGCACAGATGTTTAGAAGTTGAGGTCCCATAAAAAAACGTTTGGTGATGTAACATGATGGGATTAGGCTCAGAAAACGCCTCCTCCTCACATTGCTACATCCCGAAACGTTCATTCATTTCTTAAAATATGTTGTAAAACATCTTGCCCCAGTTTTTCTTTTCCAAAATCATTTGCCAGGTTTGGTTTTCCACAATGAATTTTTCAATTTTTCGCCTCAAAACTTTTGTCTGTTTGGAAAACAAATGTGTGACCCAAGGAAAAAGCTTTTACCGGTTTGAGCTGCGACGGTATTTAGCAATGATATCTTAAGTTTTTTTTTTTCCTTTTTATTTACATTTAAATATCATGACTCTTGAATTTTTTGGTATTTCATTTTTTACTTCGAAAAGATTTAGAACTGCTGGTCTCACTCTCTCTATAAGGATAAATATATTTAAGTTTTCTTTTATATTTCGGGGTATTTCATGTATTTTTATCTACTTTGTTGTGATTTTCAAAATGATATTTTGTAAAAAAATATTTATAAAAATAATATGTTGGATGTGAAACCCAATTTAAATGTCACCATTAAATTATTTTCTACAAAAAAATTAAAAAGTTTGTTTGAATTGCATGTTCTTAAACTGGACTACCGGTCCTTGTAATTAATAAAATAACCAGTCAACAAGTACCTTGAACAAGCACACGTTTCAGTCAAATTGAAAAACTATATTTTTAACAAAACTGTAATTGATGCTTATTGGATAAACACCTAGTTTTATGGGTGGCCGCTTCTAAAAAAATTGTTCTTGAAAAAAACAAAAAGTCAAAATGAATTTCCTGAATTAGTGTTCAAATATGATCAAAATAATCATAGCTACGTAATTAAGTTATACTAATCACTTATTTTATAGCGTGATAAGTAAAAAGATTTGCTTAGTTACATATTCTTAAACTGGACCACTGGTCCGATATAGGAAAGTTTTTTCAGTCCAAAAAGAGAAAACACACCATTTTCAAAAAGTTTCCCAATCGTGCATGTAAATACATTGCTGTAATCCCCGTTAAATAGTGTTTATAATGCTATAAAAGCAATTTTCTCAGTTCACAAATTTTAGTATTATTCTACTAGATACAATTTCTTAAAATAAGATCGAACACGTTTTCAACACATCGTAACTCAAGCTATACAGATTGAAATGTGACGAAACCTCATCCTCAAAAGTTTCAGATACAAATCTTTGTATTTTCACTTTTAAAGTGTAAATACAAATACAAATACAAAAGTGACGACCAGCAACAGGTTCTGGACCTAGCTAGACTGGTCCTAGTCAATTTACAATCCCCAGTGAAGATCAATGGCCCTCTTAAAACTATCTACTCCTTTGCTCATTACCACCTCTTCCGGTAAGCTGTTCCAAGGTTCCACTACCCTGCTAAAAAATAATAATTTTCCTAATATCCATGTTAGCCTGAGATTTAAATAGCTTAAAACAATGACCCCTTCTCCTGTTTTCAATGCTAAACTTTAGCCCCGTAACATCTTTCATTTTTAAATTAATTTAAACAACTGAATCATGCCCCCTCGGTCTCTTCTTTGCTGAAGACTGTACATTTTTAACATTCTAAGCCTGGAATCGTAGTCTAAATGAAAAAGTCCATTTATTAGCCTTGTAGCCCGCCTTTGAACCCCTTCTAATACATTAATATCTTTCTTAAGATAAGGAGAGCAAAACTGAACAGCATACTCCATATGAGGTCTTACCAAGCTTCTATATAAGGGCAGAAGAACTTCTTTAGATTTGTTTGAAATAGATCTTTTGATAAACCCAAGCATCGTATTGGCTTTGTTACTAGCTATGCTGCACTGTTGCCTAAACTTTAAATCCTGATTTATTAAGACGCCCAGATCAGTAACTTTTTCTGCCTGACTAATGACTGAACCTTGCAAATAATAACTTGTATACTTATTTCCATGTCCTAAATGTAGCACTTGACATTTCCCAACATTAACAGCCATACCCCATTTATCAGCCCACTCCGTTAATATGATCTAGATCGTCTTGCAGCTGATTTGCTTGTTCTTCATTTTCTACAATTCCCACAACTTTGGCATCATCAGCAAAAGAATTCATGTTCCCAGAAATATTTTTATTAATATCGTTCATTAAAAACAACGAACAAAACAGGCCCTAACACTGAGCCTTGAGAAACCCCGCTTAAAACCTCACTCCATTTAGAATAATTTCCCCTCACAACTACCCTTTATTTCCTTCCGTTCAGTCAGTTTTTTATCAAATTAAAATTTTCCCTAATATTCCTATGTCAGGTAAATTTCTAAGTAGAGCAACATGCGGTACCTTATCGAAAGCTTTTTGAAAATCAATGTAAACAAGATCTACAGGCTTCTAATTAAGTCCTAAGGTCATTCCCTAATTAAAGCAGGCTTAGTGTAGCACAGAGCTCTACGATAGATTTTAAGCCCCCGGTCTAATTTAAGCAGTGGTTCAATAAAAGCGGTATTCCCCGACTTTTTTTTTTTTACTTTGGCAGAGCTGTATTTTCAAGAAATCATTGTTCAAATCAAATATATTGAAAATTTACAGTGGCGCCAGGTTTTGAAAACCAGTGGGGGTGTTCTAACACCGAGCACAAAAGGGGGGGGGGGAACCCTAACAAAGCCAAATTTTCAGAGTGTAACTTTCAAGAAAATGTGCTTCAGTTTTTTTCAACAGAAACACTTAGCGAAAAATATCAACTTTTACTTCGGTTTTTACCACAAAATAATTCCACGAGAAAAAAATAAATAAATAAATGAAGCAGAGAAAATATTGGCGAGAGTCAAAATATAAATAGTGTAACAACAAAAATACAGCAGTATAATTTGTTCTTATTGTTAAGCTTAACTAAATATTAAAAAAATCGTCCCCTTTTGTATGGCCTCATTTTTCTACTTGCTGCCGGTGGAGGTGCCCGGCAACCCCGCAAATATATTTTTTTGGGGGGGGGGGGGTGCTGGAGCATCGCAGCACCCTCGAAGTCGGCGCCCCTGGAAAATTATTAATTTTGACCAGAAACGGTACCTTGAATCAAGCATTACGACCCTCTCCTCTATTTTTTTTTTCTGCTCAGTGGGCAGGTTGCACTTTGTTCTAGCTAGATTTTTATTCTCCAAATACGCCCCCACGCCGCTTTCCTCTTTTTTTTTTTTCAAGAAGTTGTTCATTTTTTCCCCTCCGTAGTATGCGCCCTTTTTGGCTTCCGCCCCTAGGCCAGGGACGAGTTTGGCCTATTGGGTAATCCGGGCCTACTTCTACACCGTTAATTTTAGTTGTTTTCATCATTAAAGTTGCAGCTCACGCATTGGTATTAGATTGTTTTTTAACCGTCCGTGGTATTTTTTCATTTTTTTTTCACACAGAAACGACTTGACAACAGAAACAAACAAAAACACACAGAAAAGAATGTCAGTAAAGGACAAATGATTTCTTTCTCCACAACTGATTACAGTTTTAATTACTTCTTGGTTTTGGAAAAGATTTCGTTTCTTTAGGTTTAAATGCAATAGAATCCTTTTAATTCTTGAATATATTTTTTAACTTCTCGCAAAATTCAACATTCTGGCAACCATAAAGAGTAGATTTATGTTCCGGACTATCGTTTGTGTCATTGATAACATGATGCATTGAAACGTTATCTTCTACAAAACCAGTACACGAAATTTGTTTCATAAAGAAAAAATATTCTTCAACAGACTCATTTCGGCTTTGGGGACGTTTCGCTAAAAAAGCTTGAAGCTCTGCTGAATTAAAACATAGATCAAATTCCTTCAATAAGATTTCTTTCAGTTCTTCTCAAGAACTAACCTTTGATTTACTATAGTCTGGTTACCGGTATTAATTAATGTAAAGTCACACGAACTCAGAAGTGTGTAGCCTCATTATTTTAAAAATTAAAATCGTTGGAGGAACCTTGCACTATGGTTTCATGGGAATTCAAAGCGCATAAAGATCAGAAGAGCAGAGGTAAACTCTTATTAGCGAAACGAAAACTGTCATTTTTAGCCGAGAGGTATAAGCTCTTGGTCTGCGACCCGTCTGAGATTTGCGTTCTGGTTTCGGATCGCACTCAGGTCATTTCTTCTCTTAGTGCAATAAAAATATCTTGTTTGTATATTTAAATAAATAAATAATTACTGTACATTTCTTATTAAAACGCATGAGCTTCATAAATCGTTCAAGAAAGTGGGCTAAAAGCTTAATTTTTGTAAGCATACAGGAAATTCTGGTGTAACCTTGCACAGAAATGAGTGAGACGTTACGTTATAGTTACATTACCATGGTGTAACCTTCCACAAGCGATGTGTAACTTTTCACCAGTTATGTCAGTTAAGTTACTCCAGAGCATTGGAGGCAGCTAATATGCCACCGATTTTGTGGAGTAAGGTTACATAAAATTTTTTAGTGTTGGCTTTGCAAAACAGCTTAGCTTTCCCGCTTAGCAGTCCTTCGGTAAATATTAATTTATGCAAATCACTAAGCTGAAATAAACTTGTAATATCTTCGAATTCTAAAATCCATTTTTTTAATCGAATCTGTATTTTCCCCTCTCAAATTTTGCTATTGAAATTTCTATGTCATTGAAGCTTATAGAATATTTAACAGAACTACAGCATTACTCAAAGAGTCACGTGTTCAATCACAGTTTCGTTTTCAGATGTATCTGAGTAATTTTGAGATTGCAACTTTAAACTACCATCAAAATCAGTTATTTTAAAGAATACGTAAATATATACAGTAGAGTCTCGATAACTCGAAGCTTATAACTAGAATATTCCTTTATCTCAAAATTTTTATCGGGTCCCAAACTGTGTACAAAGTAACTAAGTCACTCACCGGTTTGCATCTCTCAGCTTTAATTAGAAGTATTTTTGTATAATTGTAAGTTATTAAGTATTTTTGTGCTTTTAAGTCTTATTTTTGATTTACTTGCTTTCTTAAAGTGTTTTTCTACTCTTTGTAGCTAAGCCTAAATTGTGCTGATTTCTTGTTGTTAAGCCTGAATGCTCTGTTAAGTGTGTAACTTGTTTATTTTAATTTACTGCTTGTCTTAGGATTTAGTAATATTTGTACCTTTTACTTCCAATGCTTTCTAATTCTAATAATTAGCATTAATTCTGCAATTTTTAACCGACTTCAAAAAGGAGGCGGTTATCAGTTCATACCGTATGTATGTTTTTTTTTTTTTTTGTTTGTCCACTCATAGCGTCCCACCTAGTGAACCGATTTTGATGATTCTTTTTTTAATGGATAGAGGATGGCTCAACTTAGGTCCCATTACTTTGTTTGACCATATTTGTTCTTTAGAAAAAAAGTTATGGGCAAAAAACAGTAAATTTCCCTATTAAATGATTAAAATGATATTGTAGCGAAGTTCGCACTTTTCATCCGTGGATAACGGTGGCTCAGTGGTAGAATTCTCGCTTCCCACACGAGCAACCCGGGTTCAAATCCCGACTAGGACAAAGTGAATTTTACTAAAATTTCGTTTCCACTGTTTCCGGTATTTTCTCGAATGTTCTATTAATTTCTGTATCTTTTCAAGTCTGGAAAGTTCCAGCACTTTTTCAAGTTGTATATAAGGAGATGTAACGTTCATTCGTGGTTCTGAATAAAGATCTCGAGTTGAGACTAACGAGTATTCGCTTCATTTGGCTTTCACATTGTCTTCGCTATCTTCATCTGCGCGACAATATGAAACTCATTGTTATAAAAGTTTGGTGCCATATAACTGTAACATTAATAGTAATTGTAATGATAATTTTGAATAAAGGCTTTTCTAAAGCAATACAGTGATATAGAGCCGCACTTCTTACTTGGTAACTTCTTACTTTTACTGAAATATCTACATTTACACTAAAAAGAATGAAATAAAAAAATTTTGAAAAAAAATAGAACCGACTTCAAAATTGCTCCAAAAAGTGAAAAATAATTTTATTCTTTAAACACCATCGATAATACTTTTAAACATAATTTTTGAAGTTGGCGCAAAAACAAAAAGTAAAATCCATTATAACCATTCTTCGTTCATATTTTTATCAAAAAATCATCCGAACTTAGGAACGGAACATTTATATCGTTACTCAAATATGCTGTCATCAATGCGTAATGCATGTGGTAGTGAAGAAACTGGACCTGGTTAAATTTATACTTGTAGTTGAGTTATGGCTGTGAATGATTTTATCGATCGTTTTTGCGCCAACTTCAAAAATTATGTTTAAAAGTATTATCGATGGTGTTTAAAGAATAAAATTATTTTTCACTTTTTGGAGCAATTTTGAAGTCGGTTCTATTTTTTTTCAAAATTTTTTTTTCATTTTTGTATTGACTTTTTAAGTGTACCAATTTGAGCTAAAATGGGCGTTATATGCATAATGAAGGAGGTTAAAAGTGGTGAAGGGGACAAGTGGATTTCTTGTGACGTATGTCAGATGTTCTGCTTGTGTAAGGGGAAGGATGAGTCTGAGAAGGATTTCATTTGCACTAAGTGTGTTGAACTCTCAGATATCAGAATTAGGATGATTACTTTGGAGGGTGAGTTAGCATTAGGCTTAAGATTGTAGATGGGGTAAACACTCCAGAGGGAAAGGCGGAAGTTAGTAAAAAGGAGGTGGGCATTAGCGGTGTGTTAGATAGTGGGAATATTCCAGAGGTAAAGGGGAAAGTTATTGCTGAGGCGACAGAGTGGGAAACAAAGGGTATAATTTTGGAGATTCAATGGTGCGTGAGGTGGGAAACTCAATAGGCAGAGTTAGACGTAATGTGGCTAGATGTTGTTTATCAGGGGCTCGGGTGTGAGATGTAAATAGGGTTGCTGAAAAGAAGGGGGTATTTAATAAAGAGGATGTAGTTACTTTGTGGGTGGGAACTAACGATGTAGGCCATAGTAACAACGATGAGTTTACAAAGGAATGGGATTCCCTGTTGGACAAAGCAATCAACTGTTCGGCAAATGTCCAAGTGGTTGGTTTTCTTCCCAGATACGGAGTGCATAGGAGTTGGTTAAACAACCGGGCAAGGTGTATGAACCTGGTACTCAAGGAAATTTGCGTTAAGCGTAGTATCAGGTGTATTGATGTGTGGATTAAATGTAAACGCGATTGGATTGCTAGGGATGGCCTGCATCTGAGCTCTACAGGGGTCATAATGGTTAGTGGTTTGGTTTTAGAGGATTAAGAATCGAAAAACTAAGTTGGAATGGGGGGCATGGTTTAAGGAGCAGAATTCGAAAGGGTACTAACTATTGGGATTTTAGTAGAAACGGAAATAGGGTGGCTAATAAGAGAAAAGACTTCAACAGTTGGGATTCAAATAATCGCGCAGCATTAAATGAAAGTAAGATGGGCTTACTTAAGGTTTTTTATACAAATGCTCGTAGTATTAGGAACAAGATGGAAGAATTGAAAAGCATAATAATAGACGAGAGGTTTTATATCATTGAAGTTACCGAGACATGGGCTACCGAAAATTATGATGATTTATTATCTATTGCTGGGTATAATTTGTTTAGGCAAGGTAGAATAGGTAAAAGGGGTGGTGGGGTTTTATTTTACTTCAGAGACACTTTAACTTGCAATGAATTGGTAATTAATGATAAACCTAATGAGATTGATATGATTTGGCTGGAGTTGATGAGCAATAAGGGCAAAAAACTACGTTTAGGGAACATTTATGGGCCACCCAACTTAAGCCAATGTCAAGATGAACAGATGTTTAGTATTATTAGTGACATTTTAAGCAAGGGGTCAGTCATTATAATGGGAGATTTTAATTTTCCAGGAATTGATTGGAATAATTTTTACCCTAGTAATAGCAGAGAAGAGGAATTTTTGAAAGTAATTGGTGACTGTTTCTTAGATAAAATTGTAACTCAGGGTACCCGACAGGACAAAATTTTGGATCTAGTTTTCTGCGATATGGAAGGTTCCGTTCAGGGGTTGTAGGGGAATACATTGGAGATAGTGACTACAACAGTATTAGGTTTGGGATTAAATTTGATATGCACAAAGTAGAGAATTTTAGGTTTGTGCCCAGTTTCAGAAATACTGATTTTGTGGCACTTAGGCAGAGTTTGAAAGCAGTTTTTCTTCCAGATTGGACAATAGCGATGTGAATCTGCATTGGGCAGAGTTTAAGGAAAAGCTAGCGAAAACGGTTGGGGATCATGTTTTCTTTAGGAGAAAGGGTGTCAACACTAAAATTTGCCTGATGTGGTTCTCCAGGGAAACTAAAGATGCTCTAAATTACAAGCAAGCCGCTTTTCATAGGTTTAAAGAAACTGGTCACAGTGCAGATAGGCTCCAATATTGTAAGGCAAGGCGTAAATTTAAGTATTTCGTACGGATTCAGAAAAGAGAGTTGGAGCAAACACTGGCAGATAACATAAACAGGAATCCCAAAAGGTTTTTTGCATACGCTAATTCGGGGAAAGTTCGAAATAGTCATATTGGGCCACTGGTTGATGAGCACGGAATTTTAATTCAGGACGATAGTGATATTGCTAATGTTCTTAATAACTTTTTTTCGAGTGTTTTTAATGATAACTGTATCTCAACAGTTGACACCAACAAGACACAAAGCTATAGTACAGCTTGAGGAGTTTGTATTTTCCAGGGATGAAGTTTTACTTCATTTGAAAAAAATTAAAGAGACTAAGGCTCCGGGACCAAATAATATTTATCCAAAAATTTTAGTTGAATGTGCAGAGGAATTAACAGATGTAATTGTAAATATTTTCAATGCTTCTTATAATTCGGAGACAGTGTCAGAGGACTGGAAGCTGGCTAACATTACACCGCTCTTCAAGAAAGGATCTAAAGGGAGTGCGGGAAATTATAGAGCTGTGAGTCTAACGTCGGTGGTTTGCAAAATTTTTGAAACATTGATAAAACCTAAGGTAGTAAATTTTTTAGAGACTAATAACCTTTTGACTAGTTTTCAGTACGGTTTCATGGAAGGTAAATCTTGTGCAACTAATTTATTACATTTCTATGACAAAGTTACCATGGCTTTGGACAACAAGAAGCCTGTAGATGTTGTTTACATTGATTTTCAAAAAGCTTTCGATGAGGTACCGCATGTTGCTCTACTTAGCAAATTAGCTGATATAGGAATAGGAGGGAAAACTTTCATTTGAGTAAAAAACTGGCTGACCGGAAGGAAACAAAGGGTAGTTGTAAGGGGAAATTATTCTAAATGGAGTGAGGTTTTTAGCCGGGTTCCTCAGGGATCAGTGTTAGAGCCTGTTTTGTTCATTGTTTTTATAAACGATATTCATAAAAATACTTCTGGGAACATGAATTGTTTCGCTGATGATGTCAAAGTTACGGGGAGTGTAGAAAATGAAGAACAAGCAAATCAGCTGCAAGAGGATCTAGATCATATTACGGAGTGGGCTGATAAATGGGGAATAGCTGTTAATGTTGGGAAATGTCAAGTGCTACATTTAGGGAATGGAAATAAATATACAAGTTATTATTTGCAAGGTTCAGTCATTAGGCAGGCAGAAAAAGTTACTGATCTGGGCGTTTTAATAAGTCAGGATTTAAAGTTTAGCCAACAGTGCAGCATAGTTAGTAACAAAGCCAATAATATGCTTGGGTTTATCAATAGATCTATTTCAAACAAATCTAAAGAAGTTCTTCTGCCCTTATATAGAAGTTTGGTAAAACCTCATTTGGAGTATGCTGTTCAGTTTTGGTCTCCTTATCTTAAGCAAGATATTAATGTATTGGAAAGGGTTCAAAGGCGGGCTACAAGGCTAATAAATGAACTTTCTCATTTAGACTATGATTCCAGGCTTAGAAGGCTAAAAATGTACAGTCTTGAGCAAAGAAGAGACCGAGGGGACATGATTCAGTTGTTTAAATTTATTAAAATGAAAGATGCTACGGGGCTGAAGTTTAGTACTGAAAACAGGACAAGGGGTCATTGTTTTAAGCTATTTAAATCTCAGGCTAACATGGATATTAGGAAAAATTCTTATTTTAGCAGGGTAGTGGAACCTTGGAACAACTTACCGGAAGAGGTGGTAATGAGCAATGGAGTAGATAGTTTTAAGAGGGCCATTGATCTTCACTGGGGATTGTAAATTGACTAGGACCAGTCTAGCTGGGCCCAGAGCCCGTTGCTGGTTGTCACTTTTGTATTTGTATTTATAATCCACAAAAGGTTTTCGAAGAAATTCTCTTTGGATCTCAAGGTAAGATGATTTTAGTTATTGGCAGGTACTGTCCTGTGGAAGGCTAATTATCGGAACTCGTTTTTCCTAATTAGTCGAGACGAAATCCCCTGCTTTTAATTTTAGGTTTAAGTTCTTGTTTATTGTTTATAGTTTAAAATGTGGTGCGTTTAGCCTAATGTTACTCTGTATTGCATATACTGGAGCTTAAACACTCTCTTTTTTAGTTTGTAGTTTAGTTTTTTGACCATATTTATTGAATCCTCCACGGTTGATGAGCTCTGGCTTCAACCTTTCAACTTTTTTTTTTATTTTTATTAATTGCAGCTTGTATTTTCCTTTTCCTCATCATTATTATTATTTTTTTAAATGTTAAAAACTTGTGTTTTTTGGCTTGTATACTTTATATATTTACTTGACTTTTTAGTTTTGCTGCGTTGCGCATCTATTGGGCTTTTGGTGTGATCTTTTCAATATTCATCACTTATGTTATAATATATATATATATATATATATATATATATATATATATATATATATATATATATATATATATATATATATATATATATATATATATATATATATATATATATATATACACACACAGGGTTCTATATAAAGGTTCTATATACCCTGTATATAGAACCTTTATTTTACCAACCATTAGTCCTAGATATTTTCTTCCAATTGCAGAAATGTTCAAAATCGGATGCTGAGTGAAGGTATTGAATGTTTGAAGCAAAAATAAAAATGAGTCAAAAAATACAAAATTTTACTTTTTATGCTGGCCCTAGGTCCCCTAATTAATATTTAGAGAAATAATACCCCATTAAAAATTATTACAGACACAAAAAACTTGACATTTGTGCGACCAAAATTCAAGGGGACATATAAGAACAGAATTAAAAAACGCAAAATGCGAGTCGCTGGTTTGATCTCGGGACCTTCGGATTGGCTGGCGGCTTTCCTGCCCACCATACGAGTTCGATAACATCGAGGGATGGGAAATACGGTGTTATCTGCTTCTCACTGTAAGTCACGTTGTATATCAATTGGCGATGCAATCGTTTATTTCTCTCGGTACAATTTACTGT
The DNA here is from genome assembly GCF_026930045.1 of Uloborus diversus. Lineage (NCBI taxonomy): Eukaryota > Metazoa > Arthropoda > Arachnida > Araneae > Uloboridae > Uloborus > Uloborus diversus. The sequence goes on from NC_072740.1 coordinate 62,971,589, forward strand.
ATTTTTTTTATGCTTTGTAAACACTACATTTTACAGTAATATTTACCGTAAAAGTTTCTTGAATTTTTATCAGTGCAGGAGTGAAGCATTTTCCTTATACAAGGCCTCTAACATAGGCCAGAATTATATTTAGCATCTTCAACTGTTTGTGGAGCAACAAGTCGTGATGGCTTTATACGCAAAACATTGTCGTCTCGAAAAATAATGCCAAAATTCGAAAACAAAGCAAAGCAGTATAAAGAGTGAATTTTTATATTATTTTTACGAGTACGGCTACTTCAAGAAAGTCTTTAATGACGACACAGTTCTTGAGAAAACACAGGAGATTTATTTACAGCTATGTACAAGAAATGTAGTTAACAGCTGCTAAATTAACCATAGCAATTAAGAAAATATCAATTCACACCGTAAACTCAACGGTAGCACACGTATTTACATCAAAATACTCAAAAACACAGCGAAAGGCTTCACAATACAGCTAATACACACTTTCCAGCGCAACGGCTGAGACGAGACTAAACACTGATCACGCCGCCACGGCTGTTTATAAATCAACTCCGAAAATTCTACTACGTTCTACCGATTTATCATATTTTTTTTTTATTCATTCACGAATCTTATCAATCAGAAATGGGGGCCGTATACTTCATCCAAATGTAAGGGGGATGTTTATTCGTTATAAGAAACTATTTACAGGTTACGTTACTAAGACAATTTTAGATGAAAAATAATGGAATAAACGCTAAATTTAGCCAGATTGCAACAAATTAATTATAAAAGTAATTACTATTTACAGAATTTGTAACATTATGTATATATATATATATATATATATATATATATATATATATATATATATATATACTAGCTGACCCAGCCACGCGTTGCTGTGGCGAAGTATTTGGATTGAAATATTCTTTTATTCAATATTTTGATAGACTCTAATTAATATTTTTAGTAAAGCTTGAAATAGTCTAGCCAATTTTAAAACATATGAGATTGATAATGGACGTGTTAGGTTGAGGTAAATACTTACTGAATTTAATAAGTACTAACTAAATTTTCAATGGCAAAAGCACTATACTGACCTTTAGTAAATGTTGCAAGTATGACTTCAGCCAAAAATAAAAGCAAAATAAATTGAAAGTGATAGTAAATATCGAAACTGATAGTAAAATATCGGAACGTAGAAATTAAGTATAAACCAACATACACTTTTATAATGTACACTACATTATATTCATCTCAGATTTCTCTACAGTTTGTGATCAATAACTTCTTCACAAAATACATTAACTAAATTAAAAACGTATAAAAATTAAATTTTATAAATGAGGTAGATAACATTGACTACGATCTATTGTTTCTATTATTTGAAAACTGAAAATTATTTAAGCCCTAAATTCTGCACAATATGTATGCTTAATCTGTCTTTTGCTAACATGAATTGGTATGATAACTTTCCCTCATGTGAGTAGGCTATAGATAGTTGCCCAATGCACATGCGAGAAACATGTATGTTTCAAGTCCAAACCGAAAGTAGACATTGTTTGGTCTTGAGATCTATTTATGGTCTTTTCAAAAGCTAAACAAATCGGAAATTGAAGCCTTCCAAATGTGTTCAGGGCCGTATCTAGAGGGGGGCCTGACGGGCCCGCCCCCCCCCCCCGAAATGTTTTGTACCGTAAAACATAAGTTTTTTTTTTTTAATTCGTAATGTCAGAAAAGGAAAATAACAATTTTTTTTTTAATTCTTAATTTTGCTGCTATTCAAAATTTATAATATATTTTGCAGAAATACAGAAAAAGCAGTTCTAGTTCTCATTAGCTGCACGGCACACTTGAAATTCAGACCTTTAATTAGGACTTCCTGCTCTCTTTCCCAATTCAACTCAGAGCAGACCAGGGTTAAAGCAGGCTCTTTGTCAGTTCGGTAGACTTTTCAAGTTTACCAAACTGACTTCTGTGCACTTCCTCCTCCAGGGGCGTGCACAGTAATTTTGGGGCTGTCACACTGCTTTTTTTTGGGCCCCCTCCATATTGTTTACCCATATTTTTAACCCTAGGTTTAAAAATATTGGGCCCCATTTAAGCTCGGGCCCGGGCCAACAGGTGTTCCTTCTCCCCTCTGTGCACGACCCAGCCCTCCTCCCCTAAAACTCTTATAAAACTTACACTGTACTGATTTCGAGCCGGGGACTCCCCAAAGGCTGGGCCCCTAGTTTCCGATTAGGCGAGTACATTATTACCAAGATGTGCCAAATTCAGCTCCTTGATACATCCTGAGAAAAAATGCAAAAATCACGATTTTCGCGTTTTTGTAGCATAATTTTCAAGATCATTTTTGTGACTGATATGTTTCTTGTCTTGCATTTATTTAATGACGAATTCAGTATCATAAAAGTTCTTTTGTTATTGCTTGTTTTTTTTTTCCTACTTCAACTGCATACTGTTAATACCCTTAGTATGAGTAAAAAAAAAAAAAAAACACTTACTCTACTCTCTTTCATTTTCTGCACTACTTGTGATTGAAAAAAAAAGTTTGTTTCGAGAAATATTTCGTTGCATTTATTTTTTACTTAAGACGGGTGCGTCTTACAAAGTTATAATCATTTTGTAAGACTGTGCAATCAACTTTCGAAAAGTGTAAATAAAGAGCTCCAAATAATTTTACCTGTTCGAGAGTTTTTGAAAATTGTTTAAGTTTTTAAAATTTCTTGAAAATTTCTCTAATTTTGTATCTTATCAAGAAAATCAAGTATGAATTGTCCAAATGGCCAGAATATTACTCTTCCGTTCTTATTTTCTGAATGTCTACACCATTTCTTTTAAACTATTTTGTACAATTTTCATACTGTAGGGCATTTAATGGAAAAAAAAGGGGGATAGGGGGAGTGATCAAAAACAAACTTCACTAAAAGCCGATATGAGCAGATGACGGGGTGCTTCTCTTTTCTCTTTTCTCGTTTTTCCTCTCTGTCCATTAAGTTCCATGATTTGTCGAGCAAGCAATTTTTATTTTGTTTGATCTTGATTTGCAAAAGAATGTATAACTTTTAAAAGACTTTGTTTGCCTAGTTTTTTTTTCATATTTTTGTAGTTTCAATTACCTAATATAAGGCCTCAAAATACAGATTTTTTTTTTCGAAACTTTCTCGGGAAAAAAACCCCCGGTCCCCCTGAAATTATGGATGTTCTACATTCGACTTAAAAGGACACTCTCCTGTTATCCTTACCACTACAAGGTGAATAAGAAAAATTATAAGAAATTAAAATAACAACGTCCAAACAGTGGAATCATTAAAAATCGAAACAAAAAGTCTTCTATGTTAACATTTTTATGCGTTTGTTGTGTCTATATATACACTATATGTGTGTGTGTGTTAGGGCAATGTGCCCATCCGGGCCCCTCCCGAAAAAAATTTCTGGATACGGCCTTGAATGTGTTTGAAAATTATGACGCTATTAATGGATTATGTGGCAACACAAAAATTTCTTCTTCCGTCAAAAAAACTTTTCCGTCAAACTTTTCGTCAAAATTTGATGAAGAAACGTGTACCGCTGCATAATCTAGGTGAGTTTCAACTGTGAGAAAGAATAATTGGTGAACCAATTTTCAACCGGAAAGCGTAAAGTGGCATTCCTGGTATATCCAAAGAATTTAAAAATTTAGTTGGAATGTTTACGGCTTTGCTTTCATCGAGAACTGTATAGCCTCGTTCAGATTGTTCAGTATGAACGGTCAGCACAATCTGAGTATGATTTTTTTTTCAGCTGTCAGTAATGACTCATCATTCACAATAATTGTAGCTAAGATAGCGTCATTGCACCGTTTTTTCTCGGTGTAAATAAGTGTTAACTAAGTCGGTGACCAATCGATCAAGTGATATCCCACCATAATAACTAAACAACAAATTCGAAACTGAAATGCATAAATCTTATATCAACACTAAAGCGTCATTTTACATATTTGGTGTAAAATCTAGATTTGGAAATCGGTGTGTTTGTTTAACTCTATGGAGTACATCATCAAGCATAAAATTTATATCGTTTCCACACAAAAATGATGATTATGTTGGATATTACGTTGTCAAAATTATCTTAAACAGTTGACGAATACTGTTTATCGTTATGCAAAACCTGCATTCGAAAATGCAACTCCCAATGATTGTATGCTACCAATAATTACGATTCGCGAAATGAATCGTGATATGTATTAAACAATCGACAAATAACGGTCCTTAAATATTCCCGTCAGTTCGGAAATGTTTAACGAAAACAAATGCAAAAACAACATTCACTTTGTTTTGGATGCACAGTTTCGTTTCGGATGAAGTTTTGGTCCCAATGTCTTGGCTGTAATTTCTAATTATGCCAGAGATTGATGAATGTTGTGCTCTTTGTTTGCGTGGCTTCCATGATTTTTTTAAATTTTATTAACACTGTAAAAACAATTAAGAAACGTCCTGAAAAATAATGGGCAGCGAATGCACCCACTTTCGGTCAGTAACATATCTTGCAAAAAAAAAAAAAAAAAAAAAAAAAAATAGAAACGTATCCCACTAAAAGTCAGAAACCTTCCTAAAATTATCCTGAAGTCTTTCTGAAGAATTCCGAAACCTCTCCGATTCGAGACAATCTTTTCTCTGAAACTTTTAGAGAGAACTGTAGTAAGATTAAAAGTAATAGATTAGTAAATTTTTCGACTCACGAAGAAAATACCAAAAGCATTATCGCAATTAAAGCCACTGCTAAAAAAGACTTTCAGGCATGCACAAAGAATTCTACTTGCTTGTTACTCCTGGAAAGTTGCGGAATCCAGAGACTCACTTGCTCCCATTGGGAGTTACGTCCATCTGGACGGACCACGACGAAGGTAGTGAAGTCAGTTTATCACTAAAATTCATTAATCTTCCTGAAATTATCCTGGAATCTTTCTGAAGAATTCTTTACTATCCCAGGCTATATAAGCCAGTCGTATCGCTGGAACTTCAGAAAAAACTTAATTGAATACAAAGCTTGACACCTCACTACTTCTCCAAGAAAGCTCCAACAATAATACAGCAAGCATGGTGAAAGGTAAAACAGATGTGCAAGCAAGTACCGTTTGTCTAACTCGTCTGCGATTCCTGCAAAGCTACGGAAGAAAGAGGCTCATTCACTCCCTCCGGGGCTTAGGTAATGCAGACAGAACGTAATTGACCTGAAGCCGATACACTTAAAAAATACGGTCAGTTTATCTTTAAACTGGGAGCTAAAAATTTTTTTCGCAACTGTGAGAAGTCTGCATTCAAGACGTTTGAAGCAATTCAGGAAACTTTTTGACGCAGATACTTGTTTCCAAATAAAATTGTTGAGAACCTGTGAAATCCCAACATGTTCCACGGAAATAATCAGTGACATTTCGGATTCTTTTACAGCGCATGTAAAATAGCGTGGAACATTAGTAATAATTTTATTTCTGAGAATTGAGCCAGTCAAATTAGGTTTTTGACAATGTAAAAAAAAAAAAAATCAGTGTATTATGGATAAACTAAATTATGCCTATAGCTTCGTTGCTGCTTTTATAACTTTCTCCTCTCTCATCGTGTTTTTTCGTCAATTTAACCCTATTTCTCGTACCTCAAATGCGACCTAATAAGGACTTTAAAGAACTTATTTGACAAAGTACTTAACGGATTTCACGGAACTGCAAAACTCGGCATTTATATGAGCCTCATACGTTTTTAAAAGCAGTGGTGAGTATGGAACTACCCGCTGCTTATCAATTTCTGCTTAATTTGTAGAATTTGACATTTACATTGAAAAGTGTGGTCTATATACTCCTCCTTTCTACGGCGATATTGTTGATAACCATCAATATCCGTAACATAGTATCATTTGTAAATTTTAATTAACTTAAGAAGAAAATTTTTGAGGATGAATTAACTTACAGCGCCATCTATTAAGAATTTGGCGAACCAAACAATCAATACACACTATTAATGTACAATAATCATTTTATTTGCTGTAAAAAATTATAAAAACCATCCTATCTTTTAAGTTAGACCAAATTACAGATACGTATGAAATTTGATAAAAATCGGTTGAGTAGTTTCGGAGTTTACCCCGAACAAACATCATGACACGAGATTTTCATATATATATATATATATATATATATATATATATATATATATATATATATATATATATATATAAACCTACTGTGCCTAAATTTGGGTGCTTGGGAGGGGCGCTACGGTGGAGTTCGAATGCAGCCAACGAATTTTAAGATATTTTCCCCTAATTTCGGGTCTCAGGAAAACAAGCAAAGAGCTGCTGTAAAACAGCGACGCTGGTGGCGCATCAACGGTACTCCGGTGCTTTCATTTTTACACTTTAGTTTAAATTCGAAAGAATTATGTAGCGTTATTATACGAAAAGAAAGTGCAAAAATGACTTTTATTAAAAGGAAAAAGTGCTTCATAAAAATTTTGCTTTAAAAGATCAAAATAATAACTCTGCAAATACTTCAAATTTCACCGGTCGAGGGGGGGGGGGGGTACTTAAATGTCGAACGAGATCAATATATATATATTTTTTTCAGGAGCAAAAAATCTACTGTGCAATCGTTTTCACCACAGATGATTTACAAAATTTTGTGTAAGAAATTTAAAAAATAGGAAATAGATGTCAATTTTTGAATATTTGGCGAAAGTTCTAGGGTCTGACCGGGGCTCTAAACATGTTTTGATTACCAATTTTTTTTTTTTTTTGCACGAACATTAGACGTCATTATGTAACTTTTCCCACCACAGGCGATTTCGATTTAAAAAAAAAGGTTAAAATTGACTTACCCTAGTGTACATATAGTATAGGTTCAAGTTCAGTTCGAGAATAAGTCATCTTCAGGAAACGACATGTATTCGAATTAAATAGAAATTTTAATGCCTAATATAAACTATTGGGAAGAAATGACTTTTTTTTACAATAAAAGGTGCATCCAAAATCAGTTGAACTAGAAAATAAAATAATTTCAATTTAGTAAGTAAAGTGAAGATGACTGGTTTTTGGATTTAACGATTCAATTACTTGCTTGAGTTTGATATATTTTTCTGAAACATATTGAAATAGGATCCATGAAAGGAGTAAATTTTCTAAATAAGGGGTAAATTTAGGTCTACTTTCATCACATACCTGATGAATAGACTCACTGGTCAGTTAACCTCTTGACGATAGATATTTTCAACTTTTCTTGTATAAACGGAGCGCTCCCAATCGTATAATATACCTCCATACTGAGCTAGACAACGTAGCGCGGTAGAAAGAGTTGTGCAAACCATCTAAATGTCCATGTCCATAAAAGGAACCTTGTAGCAATGGTGGAAATTTTGATGCTGCACGATTATATTGCTAGTTAACACTTACAACTAGCTTGTGACCACCACCTGAATTGTTAAACATTCTTTTCAGTACATCATTTGTCCCATCTTACCAAGCAAAGTAACAGTCAAAGTGTGAGACAAAAAATTTAAGGAAAAATAAAAAAATTTTTGAAAAAAAAATAGAACCGACTTCAAAATTGCTCTAAAAAGTGAAAAATAATTTTATTCTTTAAACACCATCGATAATACTTTTAAACATAATTTTTGAAGTTGGCGCAAAAACGATCGATAAAACCATTCACAGCCATAACTCAACTACAAGTATAAATTTAACCACGTCCAGTTTCTTCACTACCACATGCATTACGCATTGATGACAGCATATTTGAGTAACGATATAAATGTTTCGTTCCTAAGTTTGGATGATTTTTTGATAAAAATATGAACGAAGCATAGTTACAATGGATTTTACTTTTTGTTTTTGCGCCAACTTCAAAAATTATGTTTAAAAGTATTATCGATGGTGTTTAAAGAATAAAATTATTTTTCACTTTTTAGAGCAATTTTGAAGTCGGTTCTATTTTTTTTTTCAAAAATTTTTTTATTTCATTCTTTTTAGTGTAAATATAGATATTTCAGTAAAAGTAAGAAGTTACCTAGTAAGAAGTGCAGCTCTATATCACTGTATTGCTTTAGAAAAGCCTTTATTCAAAATTATCATTACAATTACTATTAATGTTACAGTTATATGACACCAAACTTTTATAACAATGAGTTTCATATTGTCGCGTAGATGAAGATAGCGAAGACAATGTGAAAGCCAAATGAAGCGAATACTCGTTACTCTCAACTCGAGATCTTTATTCAGAACCACGAATGAACGTTACATCTCCTTATATACAACTTGAAAAAGTGCTGGAACTTTCCAGACTTGAAAAGATACAGAAATTAATAGAACATTCGAGAAAATACGGAAAACAGTAGAAACGAAATTTTAGTAAAATTCACTTTGTCCTAGTCGGGATTTGAACCCAGGTTGCTTGTGTGGGAGACGAGAATTCTACCACTGAGCCACCATTATCCACGGATGTCAAGTGCGAACTTTGCTACAATATCATTTTAATCATTTAATAGGGAAATTTACTGTTTTTTGCCCATAACTTTTTTTTCTAAAGAACAAATATGGTCAAACAAAGTAATGGGACCTAAGTTGAGCCATCCTCTATCCATTAAAAAAAGAATCATCAAAATCGGTTCACTAGGTGAGACGCTATGAGTGGACAAACAAAAAAAAAAAAAAACATACATACGGTATGAACTGATAACCGCCTCCTTTTTGAAGTCGGTTAAAAACTTCATTTCGCTTATTACTTCAGCGCAACAGTTTATTCTTTTGTGTATCTACTTGACTCACGTTGAGTATAGTTAATAAATTTCGAGAAGAAATTTAAGATATTATTGTTGCGAATACATTATCTCTACAAAGGTTTGAAATCATTATTTAATAAGAAAATAGTGCTTGCACCCGATGAAATTTTGATTTGGTACGTAACCCTCGTAAAGAAAAATATAAAATAACAAATATAACAAAAATCAAAATGTAAAATGTGTCTAAACTATAACCGGTCTAGCCTATTAAGTTATCCTTTAAGTATGGATTTCATTATACTGTACAATTTTCAAGAAAGAAACAAAAGCAAATCTCTCACGAAGGTTTTCATCACATTTTAAATATCCCGTAAAGTTTGTCTACTGTTGTATTTTTAAAACTATACAGTTTCGAAAATTGGGAAGGGGGGGAGGAGGAATTGATCTCTATCTATTGTTTTGAAAAAAAAAATCGATTAAAGGTAGTCCCTGAGCTCCATCCCTTACCCTAACGTCAATAAATATAACCTATAATCGTGTTTTTAGGACTTCAATTTCAACAACTTTCCGCTGAGACCCCTGCACCCAGGACCGGATCTATAAATTTCGGACCCCCTACAACAAAATTTGTAGGGCCTCAGAGGCCAGCAGTGTATATTTGTAACGTTAATAAGTCTTAGAGTGCTAGATTTTTTCAGTTTTTTCTTCAATTTCTTGGGCCGTAAAAAATCAGGTGCACCCCCGCACTACGGGGTCTGCGGGTGCGCAGATCCGGACCTGCTTGCAGCTGCACCTTTGTGCCCCCTAACATCAAAGAAAGTCTAAAACTGCGTTTTTAAAACTACGAGTATAAAATTTTTCCCAGGGGAGAACTTTCCCCCGGACCCCCTCCCTCCTTATTTTTCCTATCCAATTAAAGGTTCTCTCTCTCCTCTCTCTTTTTTTCTGGGCCAAATGAAAAAAACCTCCCGCCCCTAAGATTTTTTTTCTCTCTGGTTGCGCCACTGAATGATGCGCATTGAAAAACAGGGGAAAGCTGCGATTTTGCTAGATGGTCTGAAATTGGGGTTCGGATCTCACACCCTGCACTACCTAAATTACCAAAAAACAAAGACAAAATTTTTCGCAGTAAACTCTTTTTGTCAGAAATATCGTTGTTTTTCCTTTTTAAATGAGAATAATCCCCCCCCCCCAAAGCTTGTTGATTAAAAGAAATATGATTTTTTGCATTGTAAATATAGGAAACCATATCACTTTCGCTGTGTCAATTAAAGGGGGCCTCCGGATAGGTTGCGCCTGGGGCCCCAAAATCGCATGATCCGCCACTAACGAGCTTAACACGCATATCATACATACGTACATAACATGTAATGAAAATGAACGTTAGACATCATTGAAAAACAATTTTTGAAAATTTTAAAAAGAAAAAAGAATTTCTATGTTGCAATATTATCTCCAACCGCATAAGGATTTTTTGGGGAGATCACTGTGACCTCCCATCGGGGTGCCCCTGAATGTGAAACGTCATCACTTCTTCATAAACTTGCCAGTTTAAATTTCGGGAGCCATTTTTTTCGTGCTTTTGAGTCAAGGAAATTTTGCTTCGTTTAGGGGGAGGGGGCGGCAGTTTTCAAATCTGCCTAGGGGTGGCATGGAGCTAAATTCGGCCCTGGTTTACCTTCTTTATTGTTTAGGAACTCACTCAACATAGTTTCTGGTTCTGGGCATAGTAATTGGGCTCCAGGCATTAACTCTAGGCACAGGTAATTTTAATTTAAAAAAAAAAGTTTGGCGATTATAAATAATCGGCAAAATTGCCGTTAATCGGTGCATTCCCCCCCCCCTTTTTTTTTGCTTTGCTTGCCTTCTTCAATCGAACCGAAAGGAAAAAAAAAATCAATATTTATGCCAAACAAATTTTACGTATCTCGTTCTGCACTGTTAGTAAATAGTAATTTAGTCGGCCTTGAACACAACGATAAGGTAAATTGCACTGATATGATGCAGATACAGTTCAGTATGCTTGCAAAGAAAACAATGACGTTTGTGAGTAAGGGTGCAATTTGTTGATGGCAAAAAATAGAATCTATCTCATTTTCAATCATTATATAAACACCAACAAATTGCTTCATCGGAAGTTCAGGAACTATTTCGAAAGTAAGGTGAATAAAAACCTTTGTGCATAAAAAGTAAAATAAGAGATAATAACGTCTAATAGCACAATTGCAGAAAACTGCAGACACGTGTTTCGGTATCGTAAGGAACGCATTAAGAGGGGGGAAAAGTGAAACAAAATGAAACTTAAAAGACCTAAGAAGAATCCGATCTCCTTACAGAATGTGATGTCATAAGGGCCGAATGTTTCACGGTCATCAAGGATACAGGGCTTTTTAACCGACTTCATTAAAAAAAAAAAAAATTTTTTTTTTTGCTTCTCTTTTTGATTTTTCATACAAGTTTATATAATAGTTTTGTGTTTTAACGCAATTGTGTAATTTTAGCTAATTAATATTTGACTGAGATAGGAAACAGTGCTTCATTAGTATGAAATATGATTGAAAGCATCTTTTAGAATATATTTCCAGGGCAAAAAATAAATGAATAATTTTATGAAATAAGACAAAAATAAAATAAAATAAAATTCTATGTATTTCCCCCGCATATTTTCTTCGTTTGGTTACCAAAGAAATGTGGAAAAAAAAAAAAAAAAAAAAAAAAAAACAAGCCGCAGTCTGCTCCCCCCCCCCTTGTTGGTGGGCTTGGGCACCCCTGTATGACTATTGTGACCGAAAATCAAAAGGTAAATCTGGATGCTCCGGGATTGTGACTGCAAAAACATTTCTATTTATCTTCTTGACTGAAATAACGTTTCAGCCTTCCCATTTTGTTCAGAATTCCGCGTGCATTGGTATCATGGGCGGATTTATGGGGGGTCAGAGGGGGGCAATGCCCCCCCCAGTTTTGGGAGGACTTCATGTAGTAACAACACAGTTTCCAAAAATTAAAAAAAAATATTTTTTCTTTTTTGAATAGTTTAGAAGGGCATGGGTGGATTTATAGGGGGGGGGGCACAGGGGGCAATGCCCCCCAGTTTTGGGAGAACTTTATATAGTAACAACACATCTTCCAAAAATCTTGAAACAAAAAAAAATCATGACTTGTTCTTTTTTGAATAATTCAATGAAAATGAAGAGAAAAGCGAATGTCCTTTTCTGATGGGAGAAAAGATAAGGGGAAAAAAAAACGGAACATTAAATACAAATAGTACAGCTGTCACTGGGGTGCTGAAAATGTGTCTAAATTCACTATTTTGGACTGAAAACCATTTGGGCAAGTGTATGAATGAAAATTTAGGCTAAACGAGCTATACATTAAGCTGCAACACTTATAATAATTGACGATTATTTTAACAAATTAAAACATAAAGCAAAGGGGAAAAAACTCCCCCCCCCCTATTCGCGCTAACAGAACGATCTACTCGTTATAATTTTTGTCCACATTTAAAGTATATTTTATTTATGTTCTTAGTAGATTAATTGGCCTTTTGAGGAATTCTAAAAAACATAGTTTTTTTTCCTTCTCTCTCTCTCTTTTTAAGAGAGAGAGAGAGAAAATAAATACTATCGCAAACTGAATAAATTTCAGTTATCTGCGTGTTCTGATTAAATGAATCTTTTTACTTAGAAGGAGAGTACAATTTTACTTACTTTATAAGTACTGTTTAAAAAGTTAGGTAAGTCATAATCATCTAAGTCTAAGTGAGTCAGTCCTTGTCATTATTGAAATCTAAATAATAGAGTCATCAAAAGTTTTGGAAAAATTAACTGAAATTTAATAAAAGTCTATAAAAGCCTAACAAAGATTGGTAAAATCGTAAAAATCCATTAACCGTAAAAAACTGACGAATTTTCGTAAAAATTACGAAAAAAATCAAACAAAAATTTGCAGGTAAGAGTGAATTACAAACGGGGCTAAATTTGCCTATAAGATAAACAAGCTATTGCTTAGGGCCCCTGCGTTGAAGTGGGTCCCTAACTCTCAAAAATATTCATGATTCGTTCCTTAAAAGATGGAAATTTGCTTGAAAAAAACTAATTTCATTTTTAAGTGCTTGAAAACCTTGAATATTCGTGTGGCGACAAACCTTAAATCTTAAAATTTCTAACAAATGGTAGAGGAGTGGAATGCCAAAATATGTCAAATTCAGCTCCTTGCCACATCCTGTATTAATAAAAAAATTTTGAAAAAAAATAGAACCGACTTCAAAATTGCTCTAAAAAGTGAAAAATAATTTTATTCTTTAAACACCATTGATAATGCTTTTAAACATAATTTTTGAAGTTGGCGCAAAAACAAAACGTAAAATCCAGTGTAACCATGCTTCGTTCATATTTTTTTTTTTCAGAAAAGCATTCAAAGTTACGAACGAAACATTTATATCGCTATTCAAATATGCCGTCATCAATGCATATTGTATGTGATAGTGAAGAAACTGGTCCTGGTTAAATTTATAGTTGTATTTGAGTTATGGCTGTGAATGATTTCATCTATAGTTTTTGCGCCAACTTCAAAAATTATGTTTAAAAGCATTATCGATGGTGTTTAAAGAATAAAATTATTTTTCACTTTTTAGAGCAATTTTGAAGTCGGTTCTATTTTTTTTCAAAATTTTTTTATTTCATTCCTTTTAGTGTAAATGTACGTATTTCAGAAATAATAAGAAGTTACCATCACGAAACTTCACATTTTTTTCTTAAAAATGCTCCATACTAAAAAAAAACTATTGACACGCGTTAAACTTTAAGCGATTGGCACTAAAAACTTATCTTTGTTCCTCTATGGAAATCATGCGTAGTTAATTTAATTATAACCATTTAAGTATTACGTTTTTCCTAACTAATTTACATTCCACAGCATCTAAGTTGCTCATGATGCAATCCTGTATTTTCTTACTTAGTCCCGATCATCTGTTATCGGCATAGATGATAATGATAAAAATACTACAGAGTAATTGAGTCAAACCTAATGGTAGCATTGTGAAGGCTAAGCAGATCCTAATCACTGCATCACCTCGCTTCCAGGTTAGGTTTACCCCTACTATGGAGCAATAGCACTGAAGAAAGGAAGATTTTGATAATTCACATAGGGTTACTATAAATCAGCAGGGTTACTAAAATAAAATTATTTACGCCAAAAATGAGACGACAGCACCAGATTCCCCATTATCGAAATATCCCTTGAAGAAATTTGATGCTTGCTTCAGAGAAGCCTTCATTCAAAATTATCATTACAATTACCATTAATGTTAATGTTATATGGCACCAAACTTTTATAACAATGAGTTTCCTATTGTCGCGTAGATGAAGATAGCGAAGACACTGTGAAAGCCAAATGAAGCGAATACTCGTTAGTCTCAACTCGAGATCTTTATTCAGAACCACGAATGAACGTTACATCTCCTTTATACAACTTGAGAAAGTGCTGAAACATTCCAGACTTGGAAAGGTACAGAAATTAATAGAAAATTCTAGAAAATACGGGAAACAGTAGAAACGAAATTTTAGTAAAATTCACTTTTTCTTAGTCGGGATTTGAACTCGGGTCGCTCGTGTGGGAGGCGAGAATTCTACCACTGAGCCACCGTTATCCACGGATGAAGAGTGCGAACTTCGCTACAAAATCATTTAATAGGGAAATTGCATAAAATTTACTGTTTTTTGCCCATAACTTTTTTTCTAAAGAACAAATATGGTCAAACAAAGTAGTGGGACCTAAGTTGAGCCATCCCCTATCCATTAAAAAAAGAATCATCAAAATCGGTTCACTAGGTGAGACGCTATGAGTGGACAAACAAAAAAAAAAAAAACATACATACGGTATGAATTGATAACCGCCTCCTTTTTGAAGTCGGTTAAAAAAAAGAAAGAGATAGAAGTGTAGCAAGAAAAGGAAAACTTCAGACAGAGGAAGAAAATTCAAGAATTTTGTTTAGAGAAGTATTGAGGCATCTTTGGATAAGGGAAAAATAAAAGAGGTCCTTTTTCCGCTGTACTCTTCCATTGAATCAAAAATCGGAAGAACTTAATACCTTCAACTTGACACCTCATTTTTCAAACAAAATGTCATCGGAATTTTCCGGATAAAGTACTGAAGACTTTATTTAAATTAAAAAAAAAAATCTTGGAAGCGTCGCACTTTGCATATGAATCGCACAGCAGATTTGCGATGATGAAACTTAGATTCACAGATATAATTAATACTAAAAATGAAATTAAGTATGTTTGTAATATAAAATTTTTATAGATTTATGATTCTGCTTTTGTGTTGAATTTTCATATTCATTTCTTGTAACACAATGCTACGGGGTAATAAAATTAAAATAATATTTGAAGAGCTATTTCGTATCATTTATTTTTAAAATGTTCTTACAATATGATTGAAAAAAAGAAATCCAAATAACTTTTACTTATGAAGTACGTAATACGTTTTTGTGAACACAAAATTTAGTGGCACATGTGAACATTTCTCATATCCTCTCCTTAATATTAATGTTAGTGTAGTTAATTATTAGTGTTTAAAAAAGTGTAAAAACCTATAATTATTATTTTTCTGCGATCAAGGTATAATTTTTTGCGCATCATCATCATTATTATTAAATATTTATTCATTAATTTTTGTTATTTTTATTTATTTTTTAAATTTTTATGTTACTTGATAGTTGGTCAACAATTTAGAGTAATATAATACTTACAGAAAGTAAAATGGCAAAGCACTTTCATTTAATTCAAAACTGAAGCTTAAAATAATTTTAAAGTACATTATGATACTCTGTATACAGCTTTCAAAAGCTATATATAATAAGAATTCTCTTTACATAATAAAATATTCTTTGTACTATATAGTCTTTCATGCTTTTTTTTTGTCTATCCAGTGATCAGAGCATGCTAAGAAGTTTGACAGGAAAAAGAGTTATATACTTGGGAAAAAATATTTTTTTAATGACACAATTACTGTTCTATTTAAATTGACTCATTATATGTTACAAACCTTTCAATGTAATAGACATATACGTGTATGTTTCATAGTAAAGAGTTTTTCGTTGAAATATGATGCTTGTCCTGCATTTTTTAATCGTGTTCACATGTGCCCCTATTATAGAGGCACATGTGAACCATAGAAGGCATTTTTTTAAATACCATAAAATAAAAAAATAATTTTAAAAAAATCTCAAAAAGTTCCATGACACTATATTATTAAATCAAGGAGACATTTTTGCCCTGAGAAATTGATAATAATTTTGGAAAAAAAAATGTTCACATTTGTGCCCCCCTCTTTTCCGTATATATCTTCAACTATTGAAACTTGGAAAGACTTAAAAATGTGAAAGTTTGGCACTTGATGAAAAGGTTGCAGGACTGATCCTGAAGAGAGTGGTTTAAAACCAAACTGCTACATGAGCTTAACAATTAAAATCAATTAAACAATTTTGGAAGTATCTTAGATGAGCGTCTTTTGACAACTGAGGTATGTAATCTAAATTACTTTTGAAGCATGAAGCAATCAAAGAACTGGAGAGAGAACATTTTCTTGCAATCTTCTCTATGCTAAATTTCATTTTTGCTCCTTTTGCGAAAGGAGTGTGTGCGGCATCGTATTGATCAAGGTGGTGCGCATGCGCCATGGCTCTTCAGCTTCACTAGAGGATCTCGGAAGCATCCTTGGACATAGAAGATCATCGCATCTGAAAAATCGTCCAATTAATTAGAATGCCTTCTTTTGATGATGACCCTCTGCAATTGGAATTTATAGTCCCTAAAAAGACTGATATGAGGTGAGTGTACAAAAACTCGATAATCTATTACGTGTTTTCAAGTCGAAGTTCATCACAAACGATTAGCTCAATTCGTTTCTGAAGCTTTCGTCAGTGGAACGAAGATTTTCTTCGAAATACTTTTTTTGTGATGAATCTGAGTTTCCGAATGATATTTTAAATGAATTACATAATATTTTAAGAAATCCCGTTTGTGTTATAATTTATGCTAGCAAGCCAAAGATTAGAATTATGATACTTGGCGAGATTGTTTTTGATACTTGATTGATTGACTTGATTTGGAATTTTTTTTGTGAGCCACTAAAAGATTATAAATTGTTTAATTTGACTTATATATCAAGAAGAAGAAAAACGAAGAAAGACTTGCGTGATATATAAACTTTATATGAGTACATATTGTTATTTTCATTTATGTTTAACCACATAAATAAATAAACAGAAAATGGATAAATAACTTCCGAAAATTCTATTGAAAATTTTAAATTTCTCACAATTTTTTTTTAAATATAAGTTTAAGTTAAGTAAAAAATTTTATTTTTAGAAATAATTATGCATGTCCTATACCATTTTCAACAAAATAACAAACGAATTAGATTATTGCTGTACAATTTGATACATTTTAAAAATATTGTTTAAATAAGTAACGAAACTAATTAGCGCAGTTTGCGCTCACGTTTTTCATCTCAGTCGCTCAGTAAAAAAAAAGTTGTTATAAGAGTTATTCTGCTGATAACATTTTTTGTCTATCTATTGAATGCACGAGCAAGCCCTATAAATAGTTATTACCATTGATCAATCTACTTATCAATCTAAATATCTATCCAACTACATATATATCTGTCGATACATATAATATGTATAAACGAGACTCTTAACAGAAACTTAAAAATATTTTCAGCACGTTATTATTAAAACTACTACTACTATTATTATTACTAATGTTGTAAATGTTATAAATATTCTTATTATTTACTCATTTATTTATTTTCCTAATAACATCAGCTTGTGTAAGGACATTTTTTAAAGATTATATTGACAAATTTTAAGTATTTTTCTTATTCTCAAAATAGATTGGAAAATAGCGTAACTTTTTTCTTGTCACTTATTTAATATTTTCAGCTTTCTCAAGCGACTTAAAGTTCGAAAATTTAAAAACGTTTTTTAAAGTTATTTTCTATAATTTTGCCATTTACTTCTTTATTATCTACTTTGTGTTGTTAATTTCATTATTTACTTATTGAAAAAGTTTCCCTAGTTCACAGTGAGGGCTGATAAAACTGACCATTTCTCAAAATGAAGATACATATACAGCAATAGTTTCATTTTTCGAATGAAGTTGAAAATAATAATAGCAATCTTTCCATTTTTTTAAAAATATTTTTGAAAAATTTCAGAGGGGTTTTGAACTCTAAAAAAAAATCTCTACTCTAATCTTGCTCAAGCCCAGCCGACAGATCTCTTTCTGAAAGATTCGTGTGAACAAATAAATAAAATAAATGGAATTGTTCTACTGCAACATTTCTTATTTATCTTTACCAAATTTAACTTATTTTTGACCATATAATCTTATTTTCTAAGTAATGCATTGAAAATAGTTTTTCTTACACAAAGCCTCTAACCTAGGTCCAGAATTATGTTTAAGGTTAAGAATGTTATTTTTCTATTCTGACTTCTTAATTAAATTACACATGAGTGATAGAATTGTTTTTAAAGGGGTGGCCGATCATTGCATATGAAATTCTATTGCACTTCCAGTAGTCGGTCATGGCAGTTCGACCACTGGTTTTATGCTGTTTAGTTGATCGACCAAGGAGTCGGCCGCGTTCTTAATATGGAGTTTCTAATGTTCATCAAATAGTAGTTAAATTAAAGTATCGAAATACAGCGACAACTTAGCTGTGTTGCGTAAAAATTCCCTTTCTCACGTTATTTCTTCTAAAGAAAATGTTTAAATTTTGCAGCCTTAACTTTTTCGGCAAAAAAATCATTTTGTCATTTTATTGCTTCTAATACTGATTTTAATTTAGAATTCTCGAAAACAGGCGTTGTAAATTCAGTTCATCATTGCTTTCTAATACTCAACATGTCATTACCAAATGATGATTTATCGTTTTACTCCTCCAAACCATCCTACGTTGATGAAATTGATAAAACAAAGGATTTGATTTCAATTGGTATTCATTCGGCAAAAAATAAACATTCTAACTATAAGGACTTAAGATGTGATACTTCAATAGTTACGTTAGCTCAAGTTATTTTAATAAGTCAAACATGTGGTTATTGACAGGAAATACCCAACGTTGTTTAGCACAAATGAACAGATTACAGAATACACGTGTTTCGGGGTTTCAATGAACCTCTTTTTCAATTCAAAGGAGTGAGCTTCTAGATGTAAAGACACCCAGTAAAAGCAATGAAAATAAACAGCAGACAGCTTAAATATTAAAATAAGCAATTAACAAAAGCAAAACAAAACAAAATGTAACTCAAAGTCAAAATTTATTGCATGATTCCCTCCCAGAGAAAACCGTTAAGCAATAAATTTCAGTAAAAAGACCCATTAAATACATTTTGCTGTAAAAATGAAACCGCTTAGTAATAAATTAGCAATAAATTTATGTCCGAAAAAACTTTGCTACGAATCAACTGCCACATTTAGCGAAAAGAAGAATAAACGTAATTCAGAAAAACAGAAATAAGTTGGAAAACAACAAAAAGTTAAACAAGTACAAAATAAAACATGGAATGGAAACGTAAAGACAGAAAAAAGTACCAAAAAAAAAAAAAGACATTAAAGAACCACGAAAAAAAATAAATAATAAGAGATTAAAGAAGAGGGCGAAAAAAGACTACCAAATAATGAATGGATGCCACGCTGCAGAAAAATACGGAATGGCTTTAAGATCGTTAAATAGATTTGCTAAACTATTTGCTTCACGAAAGGTTCAAGAATCCTGTATTTTATTAAGGCGAATTATTTCAAATGTTGGTACCACTTCTTATTACTGTTTTTTTTTTTTCCTATAACCAAATATTTAATTCCTTGGGTTTTCTTCTCTCGGAAATCAAAATTAATTTCTTGTTTAAAATAATGCTGACTTTGCAACAAAATTGCTTTACGTAGCTACAAATTCCATTTTAGTTTATTCATCGTTTACTAATATCCTTGTTTAAAGCTATAAGATTATCTTTATGACACCCCCCATTTCTCAATTTCAATTTAGCTACATACAGACCCGTCATTTGTGCAATCGGGGGAGGGCGGAGGCAGTTGACCCCTATGGATTTTCAAAACATAATGCAATTATACATTTTGTTGCTTGTATTTCGATTTTTTTATCCTATAAAATGCACTGAATTCATACCCTTTGCCCCCCCCCCCCCCGAAAAACTTTGCAAATACGTACGAGTCTACATAAATCAGCTTACTCCAGTTCGATCATGACGAAGTGGCATCGTTTTTTATGAAACATTTTGTTTTTGATGTGATTTTGATGCTAATATTTTACGCAAACGGATTTTTACTTGCATTTTTTTGGGGGGGGGGGGTGAAATTATTTCCAAAACTACAATTTTAATTTTATGTTCCGAGCATTGAAATTTCGTTCGAATGAACATAAAGACCAGTCAAGTGTCAATCATATCGATCAATAATTTTTCATTATCGGTCATAAGTTATATCAAATCTTTTTCTCAGTCTATATGTTAACATAAACAGTTAATACAGAAACCTTTCTACGCCTCAGAGGGGGAGGGGCTCAAATTTTCAAGTTTTTAAAAATTCCTTTTCCGAAAAAAAAATCTTTTGTATTTATCAAATTTCTAATTTCGCAGTATATGATGTCATTTTAGTTAGTGATGTGGAACAAGGGAGTCTCAAACTTCCAGGCTCTGCACCCCCCTTTGAAGACTGACATGAGGTCACGCCCCCCTCCCATACGTGCTTAATACAAGCAGATGATATGGAGAGCTGAAAACTGGTAAATAAGGAAAAATCCAGATAGTTTCACACAAAAAAAAAAGTAACTAAACTATTCAAAACTTTGTTTTGAACAGCTTATTACTAGAACATATGAAATACAAGATGAAAAGAAGTAAATACAATTTTTGAGGTAATTTAGGATCTAGTTGAGGTTGGCCTGCGTAGTCACTTTCACAATATTAATGATAGCGCTGACACTGTAACTTAATATTCACATGTGACCATAAAATCGAATGTCATTGTTTGTTTTATTTTTTATTTTATTTGATATACCCTTACCCCCCCCCCCCCATGATATTTTCCTACAAACTCCTAGAGTCCCTCCGTGCCTCTCCATAGGTTGAGAACCGCTAAAGTTGAAGATAAATAACGTAAAAAAAAATATTCCATATGATGCATATTCAAACTGGTTGCAGTTTTGAAGTTAAGAAGTAGCAAAACGTTCCGAAGACGTCAAGAATGCAGAATTCTTTCGTGGCTACTGGAACAATTAATTTTGGAAGTACATTGTTGTGCTGTAAGTTTCGCATTCAATTATATTTAAATTTATTCACTCACACCCCATAAGAGTAATGAAAATGAAACAGCCGACTACTAGGCTCATACATGGCCGAGAACTGGAATTCTATGGCCGACTACTGGAGGATTTTCTCGTATTAACAATAAATTGGTTTTTAAAATAAAAATGTTTTTTTTCCAGAAATTAATTAGTGGATTATTATCTGAAAGGTATAGCCTAAAGTTTTACAATGTTTTTGTTGTTGTTTTGATTGCTCAAATTTATAGGTTAACTGATCTCTTAAATGGCCGACTACTGGTGCTTTTACCCTATATGGATTTATACTATTTTTTAAAAATAATAGCTTGTCTTCGCTACCAGTTTATGTTTCGTACTCTTTTGTTCTTATATACGTAAAAGCAAATCCCGATGATCACGTGTTTGCAATGACAGAATGGTTCAAGGTTCTCTTCGCACAGAATGCTGAGGAATGGAAACAAAAGAACGTGAAAGAGAAAAAACTCACAATATTAGCATAAAAAACGCCTAAAACAATACAGGTATTTCGGTCTGCAGATGATAAGGTATACAGTATATTTATTAGCCTAAGGACATTGCAAAACATTCAGAGTCACAGAATGTTTATGCTTCAACATTTATATATATATATATATATATATATATATATATATATATATATATATATATATATATATATATATATATATATATATATAACTGAAATTTGCTTCGGGCAAATTAGTTTTTGAATTCAAGTAGTGCAGCCAGATGATACTACTCCGCGTTTCTAAAAGATGTAATTTTGTATACATTTCGAGCTAAGGTTTTTTATTCATACTAAAATCAAAATAAAAAATATCTGCTTAAGAATTCACTTAAGTTGTATATAGTTTAAAAAATTCTTAAGTTAATGAATGATTGCACATAATTACCGTGCATTTAAAGTTAAGAGTTAAAACAATAACAAACAAAGAATATTCGATACAAAAAAAAAAAAAAAAAAAAAATGCAACCAAAGAGGGGGGAAAAATTGGAGAAATTTTCTGCATGATTATTTAATTATTTCAAAAGAAAAAAAATAGCTTACAAATGTCCTATCAGAAAGAAATTGCTAAAAAAAGAGTAGAATATGAAAAAAAGCAAGTTTTCTCCTAAGAAAACGAGTACAAGAGGTTAAAAGGCATCCCAGGACTGAGAAAGACTCACCTGTTGGTATAGAATGTACAATATTCATCCTACTTGCCGAGTCAGGAAAGAATACATTGAGAGCATTTTCGTGGTCTAACATCTTTCCAAAGTCATTTGACCGTTAATGAACAGGTCCTGCTAACCTATCAAGCAGTGTTAATTGAACTCGGTCTTATAAAGAACGACAAACCTTAAAACTTATTGAAAAAAAAAAATCCTTATTTGACGCATGCAACTTTTTGACTCCGCTCCTTAACTCAGAGAATTGTTTGTAACAATTTTAACTTTTACGTCAACTTTTAGATCCTATTGCTTTATGGCAAATATTTTTAAAAAGATCTCTGTGACGACATATTGCAAGTAGAGCATCAGCAGAAAAACTGATTGTCGGTCAATGTCAAACGACATAAACTAAAGTCTAACTTAAATAAAAGTCAAAATTTGCCAAGAAGCGAAAACTTAACAGGTTACTTTTGTTTGTATCGCTGCAGAAAATTAACGAAAACAATTAAAAACAAGATTGGTGCATGATTGCAAAATACTGAATGAATACTTTTCTAATCACATACGCAATTTCGTACCTAATTAGAGACTCCCCTCTGACACAGTAGTTAATTGCGTTGAAAAACCATAGGATATAGCAACTACACGAAAATAGATGTTTTTCGGCATACCCGGTGGAACTGGAAAAACTTTATAAATTCAACACTAAGGAAACGGCACCAGTAACAGACAAGGGTTCAGTAACAGACAATCATAAGTTTGGATTTAAAAAATAAGAATTTTAGGTGGGTAAACCTGATGTTGTGGTGGCACATGAATACGGTGCAACTATCTAGTGTTATAGTAGTGAATTTTATGGTCAGTTGATACTTACAAGGCAGTGATGGAAGGTTATGAACAGCTACCTCGAGATTAGCTGGTGTTTCATGTTCATTTAAATTTAATAAAGCTTTATTTCTAAAAATAAAGCAATTTTGGACATTTTGAACAGAAAAAGGGAATTTTGTCCTTTACTCATCCTTTCCTCCTCCTATCTGTTACTGGGTATCAGAAGATTTTTCGGTGTCTGTTACAGGGTGTCGGATCTTTTTTCGAAATTTAGCTTATAAAAATAGAATTAACTAATTCAGAGGATCCAGAAGAAGCGAAACGTTAGATGAGATGTAATAACATGAGAGAAAAATAGTTCAAAAAGTCTAAATGCATTAAAATGCTCAGAAAATTGAGTTACCCTGAGAGCGATGTCTTAAGCATACTTGTTACTGGTGCCGTTACCCTAGCCAAAATGCGATCAACAGGTAGACTGGCTTTTGCGATGGCGTTTTACGGAATAGCTGGAACTTTACTTGGTGGTCAATAAACTGCGATTCCACATTTAATATCAAATCGCTTTTAATATCTCCTCTAGAACGACCCCGTATGATCCCGTATGATATAGAAGGAGTAGATAGAACCCTAAAAGACTAAAATGTTTCAGACAAAATTATGAGAGGTGTTACCTTCGTATTTGACGGTGATTTTCATCAACTCTTCCTGTGGTACCCTAAAGGAACGCATATAGATATAGTGAAGCACCGTTTATACATTTTTGAAGGGACTGTATGAAAAAAAAAGTGTACAAATGAAAAAAAGTATGATAGGTATAGAATAATGTATATAAGACTCTGCAGGGACCAATTTAAAAAACGTATAATTGATAAAAACATATAAAAGAGAAACGTATAAACGGTGCTTCACTGTACTTCAAACCTGACCATAGGCGGATTTAGGCTAGAATGGGGGTGCAATAATACCGGGGATCGGACGGGGGGGGGGGGACAGGCATGCCAATTGCGACTGTGTTTTTTTCTTTTTCTGTTCTCATTGGTACTCTGGAATAATTTTGAAGCTCCCTAATAGTTAGGTGTCTTTTTTTAAATTAAATTATCCGGTACTCCGGCTGAGTTACCAATTTATTTGTTGTTACCTTTTTTCGTTATACCTATTGGTAATACTCTATGCATGTATACAGTAGTGTAGCTGGAAAAAAAATTGAAGAACCACACCTCTTCACTGTTAAAAAAAAAAAATGTATTCAAAAATGAAACTCTGAATGTATTCATTTTTTTTTGAATACAATTGATTCAAAAATGAGTAAATGTGGCATCAAATACAAACTTACGAGAAATACGAGTCATGAAATGAGTACATGTGTTTCTCAAAATTGAACCTTATTGATTCGGAGCTATATTGAGTAATGAAAGTATTCAAAAATGAGTAAATTTTCATTATTTTTGAATACCCATTTTTAACAGTGTTTCTTTTGGGTAGATGCCATGGTTGACAGATGTTTGTTTTGGGGTCAAAAAAGGTTAGTTTCGACAACTTACGCCAGTTTTTATGTAAAAAGCAGACGTTTTATTATTATAATACTTTTGTTAAGTTTATGTTATTTAAGATACATAGTTTTAATAAATATTTCTTTATTCTCGTGATTAATATTGTTGCCTGTTTTTTTTTCTTTTCTTTTCTTTTTTTTAGTTCTTTCTGCTATTTATTTCGTGATTTATAGTTTTGAAAAAATGTAACCTAAAATACAGATTAAAAATTATTTTTTGTTTTATTTTCACCTGTGACCATACTACGCTTGGAGATATGATATTTCTATTTAGAATTAGTGCACTACTTCACGTAAGCTCAATTTTGCATATTTTCTACCGTAACAAACAGTTTATTTTTTTATATAGTAAAATATAATAACTTAATTTTGTGACGTGCTGAAATGGAACCTGCGATTTTTGGAATGGAAAACATATCTTACGATTCGGCAACATAGAAATATCTTACAAAATGAACTTTAATTGCGTTATATATCTAAACCTGAATAAAGTTTTTTTGATTCATTTTTTATAGCAATATTTTACTACTTTTAGATGATTTTAGTTATTTTTCCATATATATATATCCTTATATAGCAATATTTATAATATTGCTGATCTAATGAAACATTTTGAATGTACGTGAGTATGTCGTGCAGGGAGATAACTTCTAACTTTTTAAATGAACGAAGTCGTTCAAATGAACGAGTTAAATGAACGGATCATTAAAAAGAACGACATTGCCCACCTCTACTTTATATGGATTTCCTACTCCAATAAATGCAATATCAGTTTTTGTTTGCTTCAAATGTAATATTAAATTATAATCAGGGGCCTCGAAAAATTCAGTTGCTCTCGCCCAGTTTTGATGTTGCTACGCCACTGCTAATTGTCAAACTTTTATACGTAAAACTGCAGTAATAATTACCTGAAATTGCGTTTTTTTCATTTCTTGATTTTGTGTTTGAGCATTTTCAGAGCACAATACTCCGTCCTTTAACTTTTGAAATCAAGAATCATAGTTCTTGTCACCTCCTTTTAAATGAACTTCTATGATGTGGTTGATGATTCTATTGGTGTGTTACATTGTTGGGGAGTGTATATTATGGTGGGTCGATTTTAACTTTTGTTTTCAAATCGAAAGTGCCTGTGATGGGAAAAGTTTTGTATTGGCATCAAATATTAGTTTCTCCCTTTGTTACTTATAATTTTTTTTTTCAATCAATAAATATTCCATAATCGTGAGAAACACATAGTGAAGGTTATCTTCAATCAAAACACGGATGAAGAGGTGTTTCAGAAAATCCCAAATCAGATAAGGTTTAAAAAATACTTTAAACTAAATGTCCAATTGAGAGTAAAAGTGCATCGTTTATGTTTGATTAAGTGATAAAATTAGAAATAAAATTGCACATTATAGTTTTTTCTGCTCCCAGCTTTCCGCGACAATTAAATCAACCAATAAAATAACTTTTGAGCCCTGGCGTCATAGTTGTTTGGCTCGCAGTTAATCGAAACTTTTTTTTTTTTTTTTTTTTTGCGCCGTTTAAAAATGATGGTGATTTCCAAAATTTGCGTAGTGTTACCCCCGATGTAATCTTTTATAACTTTGTTACAACTATAATATTAAAATGGTTTCTCAGGTTTCATTTAAAGGCGTCTACATTTCAACATGATGTGAAAAACCAATTGCTCCAAATAAAATACTTAGGTAAAAAAAAAAAAAAGCGTCATCTTTGACATTTTTTAAAAAAAATGTGTGTTGAATGGATCTTAAGAAAACTACTTTTGCTTTAGAGTTTTTTAAGAATGCATAGACAGATGTCCATCATGTATCAACATTGAACCCTTAAGTTTTTTTTAAGCACTTACAAGCTTTAACATTTCCTGTGTTAGCGTAAAACATAAAAAATGAATAAAACTACTGAAAGATGCTTTCGAAGTCTATACCCCTAGCTGATTAGTTGATTTTATATGGATTTCGTGTACCAGTAAATGCGATACCAGTTTTTATTTGTTTCAAATGTAAATTTTAGTTATAATTAAGTGCCTTCTCAAAATTCAGTCTCCCACACCCAGTTTTAATGTTGCTACGCCACTGTTTGCCTGCAATTCTGCGCTGGGGCGGACTGGGTTTCCCAAGAGAGAGCCAACCTTGACTCCCAAAGGGTTAAAAAAAAAAAAGAAAAAAAAAAGGCTTACTGGTTTGAGGGAGCAAAAAGGAACAAAGTCGCACAGGTTCGATGGCGAATAAATAAATAAATAAAACAGCACACGTTTGAGGGTACAAATAAAATAACAAAACAGGTTCGAGGGCGCGAAAAACAAAAAAAAAAAAAAAAAAAAGTTTAAGGGCGCCGAAAAAAAAAAAAAAAAAAAAGAAGGCGCACAGAGGGCGTTTGAGGTCGCACTGGCTTGGCCGGTGGACCAGTCCGTCCCTGATTCTGCATTAGCTTTGGTCATATTTGCTAAAATGCTTTAGTTGTCTTCCTGTCAAATCAGGATGGTGCCAAGCTACATACACATATGTAACTATACATATGTAAGTCTGAAAAGACATCCGATTTCTTTCCATCCATACGCTCATTTCTTTTGCATTGAAAAAGGTGTCCTTTGTAACGTCGAAACACGTGTCTGCAGTAATCTACAATTTTTGCTATTTGACGTTGTTATTTTATATTTTACTTTTTATGCACAAAAGTATTCTTGGTTTAGTCATTTCCAAAAAATAAGCCAAAAATATTTGTTTATACTGTACAAGAAGTATCTCTTTATAATAAATAAAAGTAAGGTTTTAAAGAAATTCTGGAAGGAAGTCTGTGACGGACCTGCGCCCAGGAGACCCCATAGCACCTACAGCCTTGAACTTTTGTACAAAATTACTTCAAGCACCGGGGGTATGCACCTGGGGTTCTATTTTTTAAAATTCGAATTAGTTTTTTTTTGTAAACAACTTTTTAAGCTCAAATTTCGCCTAAATTGCTTATTATTGCCTATTAAAGGGGTGAAAATTACTTGCACATATTAATATTATATATCGTTGGAAAAGGTAAAATGTTCCGCGTTCTACGCAATTTGTTTCAATGCTCCAACTTAAATTCCACGGGAGTTATTTGCGTTTTTAGCTCGAACTTTTAAAGGCTTAGCTAAAATTGAGGAACTACTATCTTCATTAAATCTATCAGTAAAAAACGAAGGAATTGTCCCACAGTTTTCTTTCTGACACCACTAGAAAGAGTGGCTTTTTTTACTCCAAATCTAACTAGACCTATGGTCGAAAAAGTAAGTTTATATTTCCAAAGGAATAAAAAAGTTACAAGATTAAAAATAAAGTTCGAATACTATCATCTCCATTAAAATTATTGATGTTTTATTTGGCGTTGCCATAGTTACGTCTTTTCGCGCGATTCGCATGTTTCTTCTTTCTTATTCACAAACTTTAAGGGTTCAAGCCCCGAGCTAAAAGAGCAAAATATATTACTCGAGACCACGGATATGAAAGCGGCTTTTCAAACGTACAAAACTGCAGTTTTGCAATGCTCAGGAGCCTCTTAGCCCTTACGGCTCTGCGGTGGATCGAAAAAAACGAAATTTCGAATCTTAATTTGGAATACCTGCCAAAAGCTGTGCATGTGTAAGTACAACACACATGTAAAATATTATCAAGTTTGAACAACTCTTTGAAGGTCCTACCAAGGCTTGAATTTCTCCAAAAATAGAAAAAAAGTTCAATTTTCCAAATTTTTTATGAAAATACTAGTGTTTAAAATTTTTGTTATAATACGGTTAAAATGCTTGCTTTGAACACTCTTTTCATGTATCTTCACAATTATTTACAGTCTTTGCAACATTAAGTTCGCACATAAGCCGTTAAGTTTTGCGAAATTAACCAAAAACTGACTTTTTTAAAGCTTTTTTGCACATTGCAATATTTCTTCTTTTAAAGTCCAATTTTCTTTTTTAAAACGCCTGTACAGAATGCAGTTTTAAACGGAAGTGAAGTTAAACTTTATTACATTAACAGTCCAGCATCCACTAAAAACAAATGGCTGCATTTCGAGTTCCATTCTACTTTTTCCATCTGCCGACCCAAGTGTATTAAGTATAAATTTATTACTCATTTTACATTAGATATAAACTATCAAAATGATTTAGTTGTATTAACTAAAAAACATAGAGAGAAGTGCCATTGGTTACAAAGAATGTATATTTACTCACACACAGTCGCTCTGACATATAAGCATCAATATTTCACAAAATGAGGGACTTGAAAAGTATCAGTTAGTTAAAGACACAGAAAATAGTCAGTTCGTCACATCCATTCATGAAACCTCTTTGAAATCATTTTTTGATTCAAACGATGACATGATACTTCGAGATTTGATTTTTGCTCTTATGAAACCATCTCTTGCCGATTGACTAATCACAAACAAAGAAGCTTCTGTCACCACATTAGCACAGCGTTCCACCACCTGAGTGTGACAGAACTAAACGTACGCAAAATTAGAGTTGGTGTTTTCAATCTATTGTTGAAGACTTTCATTAGATATGCCAGCTAAAATAGGAGAGAGGGAGGGGGGGGGGCAGTTATTGCACATTCTTACCGGTTGATAACATCAGAGTACTCTGATGCATTAAAGTTAATACTTGAATAATGGAATTCTCTTATTTCTTCATGAACAGAAGCCACTTGTCTGGCCTTCAAAATCTTCGCAAAGCCAGTTCTCTGATGTACTTTGTCCATCAGTGATCACTGTTAAGAGAATATTTTCCGGATGGCAAAAATAGGCATTTCGTTGAATGACAGGATCAATGATTTTTTTAGATTTTCACTTATGTAACGAGATGCTGTAATAACATTGATGAGGAATAGCAAAAGTTTTGTTTCAATTCCAGAAGAAGAAAATTTGCAACGACTATACTCCCGCCAACAGAGTCATCAACATTTTTTGGTGTTGATGACACTTCAAAAGTGGAGCAAATGAGGCTTTCTCAGCCAACGTTATCAAGAGTGTGCTACCAGTACGGCATTTCTGACAGATGTGCGATGTGCTGCAGCAATTGCTTCAGAAACATTACAGGATTTTGGTAGTGTCAAATAATTGTCGCTCTAAAGTCGTTGATAGGAATAAAATTCGAAGACAGCGACAGAAGTGTCACAGGTGTCACAGACGAAGTACGTAACCTGCAACCTAGAAGTGAAAGGGTTTGAAAAGTACATTTTTCGATAGCCGAAAAAGAAATGGTTGGAGACAGATACCAACCAAGAACCATAAGCGAGGAATACATGGTTGAAAATTCCAATTCTCTTTATTTGGGTCATGTGACGCCAACTTCTGGAACGGGAAAACATGTCGCGACAGCAATGTGATTTTGAACTGAAAATTTCTTTAAGCCTTATGGATCTTTAAGCTTTTGGCTGTGATGGCACGGCGACGAATATACCAGAAAAAAGAACGGTGCAATTGCGGCCATAGAGAATAAAATTGGACATCCTGTCCCATGGTTAATCTGCGAACTGCATACGAGCAGCCTTTGCGTCACCTGTTCACATTACTTGATGGTGAAACTGCTGGTCCATGTGAATTTTTGCAGGAACAATAGGTAAATTGCTAGACAGGTGCGACAATTTACCACTGGTCCAATTTGAAGAAATTGCGCTCCTTGTCGTAGGTGCTGGGCTGTTAATATAATAATGTATAATTTCATTTCCATTTAAAATTGCATTCTGCACAGTCATTGCAAAAAAAAAAAAACGAGCTGATGTGTGCATCACATGACTTCCTTTTACTCCAATTTAATGTCATTTTCCCATTATTGGCAATTTTAATGTGATTCAATAGTTTACTCTCTAAATATCACCAACAGTGGCCAAATCAAAACCAAATTAAAAAAAAAAATCCCCCAAATTTGTCTCCAAGAAATTTCACGAAATTTTACGAACTTGTGTGTGAACCTAATACTGCAAAGAATGTAAATAATTTTGGCGATACATGAAAAGCGTGTTAAAAGGAAACATTTGTTAAAAGGAAAAGGATTTGTTCTAATACCATTAAAATGGTATTAGAACAAAAATTTTGAACCTCTTTATTTTCATAAAAATTTTGGAAAATCGTCCTTTTTTCCTATCTTTGGAGAAATTCAAGCCTTGGTAGGACCCTCAAGGAGTTGTTCAAACTTGATAATATTTCACATGTGTATTGTTCTTACACATGCACAGCTTTTGGTGGGTATTCCAAATTAAGATTCGAAATTTCATTTTTTTCGATCCACCCTACGTCTGCAGGTTGGTACAAGTTATTTTGAAACCCGGGGAAGGGATGCTTTTTGATAGAAAAGGAAGCTCATAATGCGTTTCTACTCTGTTTCTTTTTAATTGACGGTTTAAATCTTTGCGAATCAAATAAGATTGCGAGGCAATCTTCGGGGGTTGGTAAGCGTTAGCGAGAAGGGGGCAGAGCCCCCCTAGTAAATAAAAAAAAAAAAAGAAATCTCCTTGCCGGAATTCAGGATTAAATAAAAAGACTGGATGTCATGAGGATTAAATCAACTTGGTTTTCTGAGCAAAAAACGTGGAGCTAACTTTTTTTTTTATTTAATATTTCTGATCTTTGCTTTGCAAATTATTTATTGCTTTATATACCTTTTTATTTGTTCAAATGATTATAATATAGCTAATTTTTTATCACTGCAGTACTGTTTGTTAGGATATATAGATTTGGTTCTAACCCCGTTTCATCTTCTAAAATCAAATACTAATAGCTATTATAGAGTACTGAAAATGAGAAGGGGCGCTGGATAGGGTTTATGGCTAACCGTTTGTAGTTCATAACCTTAAACCTTACTAATTCATAAGGATAGTTTAAAAGTATTATATGCCTCCTGGGGCACCCCGATGGGAAGTTAAGGGAGGTGACTGTGACTTCCCAAAAGTTTTCTTTTTCGGCAAATCTTTTCTGACAATTCGGCAAAATTATTATCATTCGGTAGAATTTAGAGTTCTATTTGGCGAAATTTGGGGTTCAATTCGGCAATATTATCATTATTCGGCAAAATTTGGATTTCTATTCGGCAAATTGAGACTTTCCGCCTTCCCAAAATATTTAAGTTCGGTGCACCCCTCTATGCCGTCTACCCCCCCCCCCCAGGAAAACACTCTGGTTGCGGCTAGGCCCGACGAGAGGCCATGTCAGCTTAGTTGGAAACTAGGGGCCCGGGCCTTAGGGGGGGGGGTGCGGTGACACTGGCGCAAGAAAAAGAAAGAAAGACAGAAAATAAGGGAAGAAAGAAATAAGAAAGGAAGAAAGAAAAAGGGGGGAAAACTCCGAATAAGAGAAAACGTCAAGATTAAGTAAAATTTACCCTTTTGCTATTTTCTGTTGTGGCACTTAAAAAAAAGTTAACTGTTTTCCAATAAGCAGTTTTGGTTTTATTCCCCCCCCCCCATTTTTTTCTTTTCCCACTTTTTCTTCTTTTCCCTATTTTTTTCTTCTTTTCCCTCTTTTCTTTTCTTTTTTTTTCATCTTTTTACTTTTTTGGGGGGCGGGAGGGGCCCGGCGACATAACTGACAAGGGACCCGCCTAGGCTCTCTGCGGCCCTGGTTGCGCCCCTGCTTGGGGAATACGATCGTGAGAAGCACTGAATTAAGATGTGCCTTCCAAACTCCAATCCAAGCGTCTGTAAGCGCCCTCTGTCCCCGAGCTCCAATGCGAAAATAGGGACGTTACCATGGAAATCAATGGTGTTATGTAGCCCAGCCGTTGCTAAGTCCGAGGTGGTAGAGTGCTTTTCGATTCAGTAATCGGGTGGAGGCAAGAAATTACGAAAGTTCTAACTTTCTGTTTTTGCTGCAATATGACCTCGAGGAATGTTCTTGAGAATATTGGCTTGGCTGTTAGAGCCACGCAGTTTTATGAGAAAATGCCTGCATATTAATTATAAATGTCAGGTAGGGTGATGTTTTTTTATGATATTTAGAGCCTCTGCCATCATAAAACTGTTTTCCGCTTTGCAACTTAATTGCTCTAGTTTTAAAGAAAGGCAGTTTGCTGCGAATTAAATGACTTCAGTTAATAAGAAGTTTACTTGGTTAATAAGAAAACCGTCTCTATGTCTCATTTACGTGAAAATAATTTAAACTAAACTAATATGTAGTGGATCTGATGAATATTGTAATTCATCTTGTTTCGATTTCTGATTTCGCTTCATTTTATTTTTATTTATGCATACTTAGCAATATGTTTTCAGTAGAAGAAAATCCGTCTCAATGTTGGCATTCTTTTCCAAAGGTATTTCAAGCTTTTTATTTTTCTGATTGTAAATTAGGAAAAATACTTCAAGGTATCAAACTTCAACAGTATGGATTTACTTTATTGTACACTTATGTGTTATGAATGTTATAGAAGAAAGACCTCCGGAGAATATTAACTTTAAGTTTTTGAAGAACATAACTTTTGTAAAACCTTCATCCATATTGCCGTATGTTGCAAAGTTTCTATACTTCTTAAACATAAAGCTTAAATGTAAGTCATTTAATTTATTTCACAATAAAAAGGAATTGACTAAAGCATCCCTATTATTTTATTTATTTACTTATTTATTTCTTATTTTGTGGTACTGAGAAAATACAGCTGTGTATTATAACATTAAACAAATCTTGATTTCATTTTTGAATGTTTAAATTCCAGATTGCTCTTAGTTGGTTTATTTTAGTAAATAATTTATTTGATAAAATAATTTATTTGATTAAAAAAAAGTACCAGAACAAAAATGCACTTAGAAGTGATTTTGTAAAACGATGTTTCATCATGCTTCTGCTTCTTAATGAAAACCGGCGTTTAACAAGATAAGGAGCTAGATCTGATTTTAAAGCAGGGAGTCTGTCTTCCTAATGGAGAAAAACTATTTTACGATTTAAGTTTTAAGAGTTTATTTGATTCTTACTTTTATTTATTTATTATTATTATTATTATTAATACTAGTATTATTATTATTATTATTATTTTGATTTATTGTAGGCACTACAAACTTTATATGCTCAAATGTTTTGAAATTTAGCCGACTTGTTTTCTCGGTGCCTCCCTTTGAAAAAAAAAATACACTATCGGTTTTCACATACTTTAAAAATGATACAGTTATCGCATTTAATCTAAATCTATAATGAATTCTTTCCCATTAGGTTGATTGTTTAAAACGAATATTTAGATTGAAGAATGTGTAATGACGAAAATAAAGTTTGGAATGTAGAGTAAACAAAGTCAATACGACTTACTAACCCACCAGTATCGATAATGTAGCGATTATTCAAAATGTTTTGTGCGTTATTAACATTTCTTTTTGTAAAGTTTTGTGTTTCTTCACACTGGCGTTATGTCGCAGTTGCAGATGTAGTGACACTTTAAGTAATTTTTCTCAGCAATTAAAATGTGCGGTTTCAGAATAAGAGAACGTACATAAAGGGGTTTGTTTCCTTCATCTTTATCCATTTTATTTATTTATTTTTTTTTTAATCATTAGGATGACAGATGACCTGACACCCAGTGTTGTGTTGAAAAACAACCGTTTATCAAAGCCTAAGGACTGTGATGCAGATATAGCCAGCGGAAAAGCATCACCAGACAGCTGCGAAACTTCTAAGGATTGGTAAATACTTTTTTTCTATTCAATCACAGAGTGAAAAAGTTTATTTGTATTTACAGTTTGACGTGTCATCAAAATTAAACCTTTAATGTTATTATTTTCAAAATGATTATAAACACGTCAATTTCTTCATAACGGCTCAACTTACCTTGAGTACTAAAGAGATGGTTGCATTCATCAATGATTGCAACCATTGTTTGCGTACCATGCTCAGGGCAGGAATTGAAATGGAGGGAGCAAGTTCAATCATTGGCTAAGCAAAAGCTTGAGCAAAGAGCTCAAGTCACGTGACTCAAGAACGTAGAATGGTTGACACGTTTTGCGTGAAACTAGAGAAAGAAATCTGATTTCTTCCAATGCTCCTCTTTAAAATCTATCCCGTGACTTGGGGTCTTTCCTTCACGAATGAAAGTCTTCACTCCCTCCATTTTATCTCTTCTCAATGGTATCGTGTGTGGTTCACATGTTGCTTTGATTAGAAACTTCATACTTTAGACTCAAACGTTTAACTGTTATTCAATGTTTGAAAAATTCATTCAGTCAATTTAAACTTCAAATAATTAGATAATTAGAATAATTGCACAAGCACAAACATACACACTCATGTATATATATATATATATATATATATTAGAAAAAGAGAAGGAAAAATCCTTTACGAATATAATTTTTATTATAGTGCATTTTCATTTTGCTTTGTCTTTAAAATTATTACTAGTAAAGTGATATTTTACAAGCAAAGTAATATTTACACTAGCAAAACTTTATTTGCAATCATTTTCTAATTTTCTTCAAAACAACATATTATTAGCCAGACTATGTATTCAAACTATTGTAAGAAAATGAAATAAGTTATAATATTGCAATTTAATTTAGGATTGAAGAACTTACTTGGAGTAACTTCTGAACTTACTTGGTAATTAAATTTAGCAATTCAATTACCAAGTAAGTTCAGAAAGTGGTTGATATCTGTACAAAGAACTATCTATATCTGATGTCCTTTAAAGCGTTATAAACTGAACAAGAACATTTTCTTTGAAGTTTCCTAGATTACTATTATTTATTACTATTATTGTTATTATTATTATTTATTAATATTATTGTTATTATTATTTATTGTTATTATTGTTATTATTATTTATTATTATTATTGTTATTATTATTTATTGTTATTATTATTTATTGTTATTATTATTTATTATTATTATTATTAATATTATTATCTGAGAGAGCCATGTTTCTTTCTTTTTTTTTTTGAGTTTTATCAATCTGATGTTTCTTTCTGTTAATTCAGAATGATGTATAAACCAGTCAAGACGCGCCGATTTTTTAAAAAAATGAAATGGATTCATTCATTTTCTCCGTTTTAGTTATGATAATTCTTTTGACAGCGGCACAGAAAAAGACGAACCCCTAGAGCAAGCCCAGTTCTCAGATCCTTTGCAGAGTGTTGGTGGAGAGTGCTCCGATCTCGAAGAAGATTGTCGAGATCGAGGAGTGTATTTTGCAGAAACAGTCGATTTTCCAGATAGCCCCCTACACTTGAAACTCCTCAAGAAGAGAAGTAGAGAGGCGCAGGTAAAGAGTCCTTGCAAAAATTATTGCGTTTCATCTCAAAAAGTGTGTTCAAATTCAATTGAATGATATCAAAGTAAGACAAAATAAATTTGCTTTTTACTATCGAAGCAGAAGTGTTAAATCACATCAGTTAAGTTTTTCTGATTAAGAAGTCCATTAAGTCAAATATGTAGGCAGAGCCAGGTCAAAGCACAGGCACGTGGGGCATGGACCTTGGGCCCGAAGCTTTAGAGGGCAATATATCTGTGGCTAAAGATTTTTTAAAATCCGTTTTGCAAATCTCAACGCTACTCTGAATTAACACTATATTTTCCCCTATTATATTTGAAAGTTACATAACATACAATTTTATTATTAACGGCTTATTGCAACCGAGCGGAATTTGATGACATTTCAAAATTCATATTTACCACATACATGTATGTCGAGTCTACCTTGGTTATTGCTACTTATATTATGTACGTGCACTATATATCATAATATATATTGTAATGTAAGACATCGGGTTGGCAAACGAAACGAGCATGGGGCGGAGCCGCCTAATCTGTACTATTAAGACACGTGCGAGTCTGTTTGTGGGTGTGTCGTTGACCCTATCTGATCCAGACAGTCAATGTCTATCAGGTTAATACTGGTACTGTTGGGAACAGGATATCCAGGGGAAGTCATTCCACCTTGACTCACCCTGTAAACCTTCAGAAGCCGGAGATATGAATTGATAAATACAAGACATCCAGAATGTCTACAGGATAACCAGGGAAAAAGCATTAAAATTATCAATTGTCACCAACCGCAGGCGGCATCAAGCCGCCTTAGGTGACAAACGGGGATTAGTGAGCGAAGCGATCAGGGCGGAGCCCTCTAGTCTTACTTAATAAACGCGAAGAGTTAGTGGACTTGGGTTACGCATGCACCTGTTACATTTTTGTAGACCGAGACTACTACGCAGTGGCGTAGCTAGACCCGACTTTCGGGGGGGGGGGGGTTACTTCTTATATATATATATATATATATATATATATATATGTATAATCGCTTGGAATGTTTCCCTTTTCTTCTTTTTTTTTCTTTCTCTTCTCTCTTCTTTTTCTCTTTTTTTTTTGAGACTAACTTTTCGGGGGGGGGGTTTGTCCCCAAAACCCCCCCCCTTAGCTACGCCCCTGCTACTACGGCATAAACATGAAAGGATTAACTTGTCTCACCATGCAACTTGTTGATAAAAATAGTTATGTTGACTGATTGCGCGGGTGCCCATAACCTCCAAGGATACTCCTGCTGTCTGAGAGGTCTACGCAACCTAAAAATCAAGTATTTAGTTCGAATCTTCTGTCACTTTCACATTACTAAAATCATAATTCAATTCAAATGCCATTGTCGTGCGTTGTCAACTAGAGCTTTTTTTTTTTTTTTAATCAACGAACGACTACGGCATTTGAATTGAATTATAATGTTATTAATGTGAAAGTGACAGAAGATTTCAATAGAACTAAATAAATAGGAATATCTGACATATCAAATGACTTGTTTTACTCAATAAAGACGATGATATCAAACATCACCTACCTTGTTTCTTACCTTTTAGTGTTTTTTTGCCGTAGTTGTGTTTCAGTTTTTCAGATTTTTTTTTTTTTTAGTCGTATAAAAATGCAACATAACTGAATTGCGATAGTTAAAAAGGCTACACTTTGCGTAAAGAAGTTAGAAACAAATTTAACGAAAGATAAAAGAACTGAATGGACTGACCGGGTAGTACTTGATTCGAATATTCCTACTGAACATAAAAAATACTACTCGCCGTGCAAATGCCACTTGCGTAACGGATATTCATATAAGCGCAAATTCTATCTTCTTAAAATCTCTATGAAAGTAAAGACAGAATTTTTACAACATTCTTGTTCTTTTTTTTAGAGTAATAATGCAGCATTTGTTTAGGTTAAAATTTATGTTTTAAATTTTCACTATGTATTTTTATTCCATGAAAAGTTCTTTTAGGGTCTTGATACTGAGGATGATGATGAGGAAGAATCAACTACATTTTCGATCATGGGAAAAGGAAATCATCATTCCAACAAATCCAGAAAAGGTTAGATTCGTTTTGTACTTTTACTGAAATTTAAGTAAAAAATTTCTTTTCTTTTGAAAAATGTGTCTTTAATATTTTATACGATTTTGCTTTCTTTTCGTTGTTTAACAGCTGCATCAAAAGTCGCTACGTAACTTTTAATGCATGAAA
Source organism: Uloborus diversus (assembly GCF_026930045.1). Taxonomy (NCBI): domain Eukaryota; kingdom Metazoa; phylum Arthropoda; class Arachnida; order Araneae; family Uloboridae; genus Uloborus; species Uloborus diversus. The sequence goes on from NC_072740.1 coordinate 63,009,656, forward strand.
GTTTGAAAAATACTGAGAAAACTATTATAGAAATTCATATGGAGAAAAACACTTGATGAGATAAGATAAATCTTACGCAAGAGGGAGCAACAATATCTTTCTAGATGGCAGCATGAAAGCAATTATAAGGGATAGGAATTTAGTGAACTATTACTTGTCCGCGTTTGACAATATTAACCAGAGAATTGGCAACATTATAAAAAAAGTGTGATCTGAGAAGAATATTTTTGGCTAGGTGCTAAGGAAAAATAGAAATAATATAAGTTATAATGAGTCTATATCTGTAAATAAAATTTGAACCGCAGATGCGGTAGATATGTTACCGTTAAAGTATGAAATCCGTTATTTTATAGAATACCTAGTTATTTCATGGAATAACTGATCGTGTCCGTTAAAGTGTAAAACTCTCTTGTATTTCATGGTTTAACTAGTTATTTCATAGAATGACGATCTGCAGCCCGTTAAAGTGTAAAATAATCTATATCATATATGTTGCACGACAAATACATTTGCCTTCCACCTCTACTGCATTTATGAACTAGTCCAGGTCATAGGGAGAGAACTTGTTTAGAACGTTGGCGCCAGTTTTTGTTTAGAAATAATGTTCTTTGTAATTCCAAGTGTCATTTTAGTAATCCTTGTAGTAACAAATGATTTTATGGTACGTTTCCATAAATACCATTTATACTCTGCATAAATTAGATAAATTGCTTCTTTTTCATTTAAATTGTCTAACATTAGTTTATTTATAGAATACCTAGTTATTTCATTATAGAAAATTGTTTATTTTACACTTTAACTGTCTCTCATTAGTTACTTTATAGAATACCTAGTTATTTCATAGAATAACAAGTTAAAGTGTCAAATTAATAACATATTACACACTTAAACACACACGATCAGTAATTTCAAGGAATAACTATGTATTCTATAAAATAACTGCATCATGTACTTTAGCGGTAACAGACATATATTTTGACGATTTATTTAAGCAATTAATATTCCAACACCAATGAAAGATGTAGATTAAGCACGCATGAGTCTGATAACAAGACTGTCTCGTCACTTTGCACATTCTAATTGTACTACATGACATGAGACTCACGTATGTACTTTGGTAGCTTTGAAATTACTAAAACACACGTGAATCTTACTTCTAACTTCCTCCTATAGTTTTCGTTCGAAAGATCAAAGTAATACCCAAAAACAAAATTTTGCGTTGTCATTTAACTTTCGTTGATTTTTTTTCCCTTCTCTGCTAGCTATATGAGGCAGTGAGAAGCAAAGGGATGTAGCGGATTGTTCAAGTTTTGAGCAAAACGCGTGCAAAAAACCCAACGTAGGCTTTCATCGAACTTCTTTTCTCAATTATGCTGTATAGTAGCACCTACTAGGGACACTAGTAACATGTTGCCCCAAAACAGTTGAAAGTTTCTTCTACCATTTGTACTAGTTGTCTTGAAATCATTGTATCTAGATGCCTCATATTATCGTATGTTATGTAACTATATGCAAGTTTCCATGGACCAGGAGATAATGTACTGCTGATGATCAGCAAAAAAAAAAAAAAAAAAAAATTCTTTTGAAGCACTGGATGTTTGCATCAGACATTGAAATTCTTGTTATAGGATACTATCCAATAAGTTCACCATTATTGCAAAAGCTTTACTTTAATGAAATTCCTTAATTTGCAGAGCGCCCCAAAACCTTAAATACGTCAAATGTACGAAATGCGGATTCACGACGAAAGATCACTGTAAACCCTGATGTGTTGAACTCGGACATGCTGCGTGATGTGGACGACGATCAGAAGAGCCTAGACTCACTTAGCAACAAGAGCGACGTTCTCTCCCCTCTAGATGGACTCACCACTCCTGATGACATCGATACCCCCGACGACCTTGATGATGATCTTTTTGATAGTGAGTTGGCAGCTTTATCTTTTACTGAAAATTCAATCATGAAACATTATTTAACGAGCAATGCTTTTCAAACGTAATTTGCATGGTTTTTCTAATTGTTCTTCTTTAAATTTAATAGGTTTGCGAGCAAAACACAGTAAATTTTTGCAATTTGAATTTGCTATACATGGAATTCTAAAATTAACGATATATTTCCTTGAAAGCACTATTGCTTTCTTTCACTTGTGCTTGCCTTAGAAGAAAGAATAGCTAACGTTTCCTTGAAACTAGGTGGTAAAACAGATAGAAGGGTGCGTCAGCTGCACCATCGAAAATACGAAAGCAACTTTCAAGGACCAATATCAGGCTATTTGTGAGCAAATTGAAACGAACCGGTAGCGTGGCGGATGATAAACGTCCTGGACGACCACCCTGGGCTACCGGTTCATCAGAATTTCTGTACCTCAGACAGAGCCAAACTGGCACTGGCGTAAGTCCAAAAATTGCGATTTTCTGTACATTAGTGCATTGTATGTAGAATCCTATTCCGCATCGAGCCATATGAACGCAATTCTTAAAAAAAAAAAAAAAAAAAAAACCTATATTATTATTATTTGCCATTGGAAGAGCTCGCATCGAATCTTTTGCATGCGCCAGACAAAAGTTTTTCCTCTCCCACTACAGTTGCGATTACACCCAAACCTGTTTTTGTGCGGTGGATAGGAACCGCATAGAAAAAAAATCGCATAAATAAATCCTTCGTTTTAAAGATAACTTTGTTCGTTTTATAAATACAATTGTGTCCCAATCTGATTAAAATTTTCATACCTCACGAAAAAAAAAAAAGGAAGAAAGAAAGAAAAAAAAGAAAACCCCGCACAAAAACAGGTTTGGGAGTATGTGACTTACGTTATTGTGGCTCTGAGGTACAGATTTTTTGGCGAATATCCTGATCGTCAACAAGGTGTCGTATTTTCTATGTCTTTCCCATTTCCGCTGGTACAACCACAGATCAGTGGGTACAACTGAAGTACCTCTTCATATATTTTACCACCCATTTTCCCAGGAAGCGATGGTTATTCTTTCTTCTAAGGAGAGCATTTCTTAAAACACCCGTGAAAGAAATCAATACATTAGAGCTTTCATGGAAATGGATCGTTATTTTTAGAACACCTTGTACTGCACCTCGAGTAAGTGGGAGGAATAATAAAACGCTCGCACTCCGACTCCTCGGTATTGTTAGAAATTTCTTCTTCATAGTACTAGTACTTTCAATAATAAGTACTAATAACAGTACTTTTTAGTACTATCTTTAAATATGCTTTATATTCGAGTAGCACATATTTATTCTATTATTTATTCTTTTATATATTATTTCTTTGATAATAATAATTAATTAATTCTAACCAATTAAAATATTTAATAGGTTGCGTACGTTCACATATTTTCTATAACCCCCAACATAGAATTCACTCTGCTAAACGGAGAAAACTTTTAAATTTAAAAAATTTAAAAGCTTACTGTTCCAATGCATCTGTAAACTTTTTGTTAAGAAGTTTTCGAGAAACTATTTTTATTCATTTTATGTTTATCACAATAGCTTAAGCCATTTCACTTGAGCTTCCATATACTATTACTATTACAACCTATTAATACTATTTTTCTTATCGTCATAAAACTTTTTTTATTATTATTTCTAATGGGGCTGCGTCAGACTATTTAGCCTTTAGCAGACCTAGTGCGATCCCCCAATACGGCATCCAGTCTTTCATGTGCCACCATTAAGGTGCAGATGTCAATGGCACGGATAATTTTGACGCTCATTTTCCACCAGATGTAGGCACCTGGGCTCTCTTTGATGCGAACCAACACTAGGGATTTAATTTTGCCGAGAGAATTCAAAGCCAAACGAATACTCAAGGGATCTTTTACATGTCGCATAATCATGCGGCATGGGCGCTGACGATTTTCTGCATCTCGAAAATCCACCGACTGGCCGCTTCGGGTCAGAACCCGTGACGACGGCGCAGAAGGCCAACGCCTTACCACCACACCACCCAGTCGACTAAAACTAAATACCAGTAAGATGCAAACTAGTAAATTTCAGCAAAATGTAAAACAGTAGCTACGTTCCGCCGATAAAGAAAAAAAAATTATTAGATGGGTGATTTTCAAATGCATTGACACACTAAGTTCGACACAATTTGAAAAATTTTGTTGTTATAAACATTAAAACTTTCCTAGGTATAAATTCCTTACAATTTGCAGCTTTCGAACCAGGTAAATATTTGTGAGTTAATTTGCTTAGATATTTGAAATTCCAAAAAAAAATCTTGGCAAATCACCGTTTTTCTCATAAGTATTACCTTTATAAACCATTCTGTGATTTCTTTTCTAAAAATAAATAATCCAACAAATCTTGATTAAAATATCTTAAATACTCAGTTTTAAGTCAAAATGGTATAAATATTTATTTATTTAAGAAATTTTAAGTATTTGTAAAGACGTTTTTCTCATGTGAGTGCTACTTTGTTTCCTAAATAAGGGTAAAGTTTAAGATAAAAACATATTGAATTTTAAACATTCAATGTTTTCATTACAATTACCATGAATAGATAAAAAATTTCAATATTGAAACCAATTTTTAAAGATTCAAGAAAAAGTTGATCAATACAAATGCTAAGTTTTAGCTATAGAAACACTCAGGAGAGATGGACTCATTAAAATTTTTATTGTATAGTTCTGGCAGTAATTCTTCTAAAATATGTAGTTATTAGAATACCGTATTTTGAGAATTAGTCTTTCCTAAACAACGGACACAAATTTCATTTTTGCAAGCATTAGTTTTGTGTCAGTGTTCACTCTTAAATTTTAAAGGTAACACTCCTGAGAAGTAACACTCATGAGATTTATAGACGAATGCTTCGCTGGAATAAATTCTATTGGTGTTTTTGAAAATTTAATTAAGTCTCTTGTTTCCTAAATAAAAAATACATTACTACCTAATTGTACATCTCTTTACTTAAAAAAATATTACATAATAAATGGGTAACACTCATGAGAGATGATTAAAATACTCTTCACATTAAATTTTTACATTTCAGTATACAACATACAAGGAATGAATATTTCTGTTTTAGACATACACACTCTAGGAACAAACAAATATGGCTTCTCCAACACTGCTGATAACTTCGATAAAGAAATATTTTGCGCGTAAAAAACATTCAATTTCTTAGGGTAACACTCATGAGTTGCACTTAAGGACACGAACTTTATTGAAATTTTAAACTGTTAGATGAGCAGTTCAGTAAAATCTATTTCCTCTGTTTATAACTAACAAATATTACTTCCTTCTTCAATGCACAAAAAGTTAAAAAGCTGCTTGAAAGCGTACAAAAAATATTTAAGAAATGTGAATTTTCTAGTCACGACAAGGAAATTTCCATTACTAGCTAACTAATGTAATAGAAAAGGCTTATTGATCTACAATCATGAAAAAAAAAAAAAATGAGCGCTGAATGCAATGAATTAAGTTTAAATCTGCCTTACTACATGCTTTTGCAGTATTAAAAAAATAATTTTATCAACATAAAATGAACGGATAAAGTCAGGACACGAAACTGTCAATCGTTTTGGAAATCGACCCAGATAAATTTTATTGATAACGAAGAAAATTTTCCAAACACTGTTAAGTGCTTGGAGTAGTTCAATTGATTGATTAATTATGTAACTTCTTTCTTTGTTTTGTCTTTTTTCAGTGTATATACATAAAATTACACATAAAAGAAAAAAAAAAAAAACATTCTAAAGAGACGAGGGAAAAATCATAATTTGAAAACTTTTGTCCTTCGTAGTTCATAGTAAACAGTGCTAAAATAGGCCTATCAGTACTGAAATAAACCACTAACATATTTTGACAAAGACGCATGTCATACGAAAAATACAACGCCATTTTTTCAATTTTAGGTGTATAAATAAGTAATATTGAAGTTTAGATTACAATGCAATCAAATGATTCAAAATACGCTTAAAATTTTCTCATTTAGCTACTGAAGAGATACGGGATGAGACAAGAGACAGCACTCATTGGAAAACTTGCGTTGTTGGCGGTGAAGAGCGAAGAATAGACATGAAAGTGATTGAGCCTTACAAGAAGGTGCTTTCTCACGGAGGTAAAGTAATAATATTTTTCACTTAAGGCATTTTAATATTTAAAAGACATCGAAATATGGCACAGAAGTGGCAAGAGCAAGGTTCTAGTTAATAATGATATCAAAGGTCATAAAGACTTCGTTATTAAGGTTCCGCACAACCTCACCATCTTCCCTGACGCCACTTTCTATCGCGCGCATGTTCCAAATACAGTAATGTTTCTGGAACACATGCAACGCATGTGACGTCAGAATGGCCGAAAATGGTGAAATGGAGCGGTACGTTTATTAAAAAACCATGCCTTTTCAGTCCAATTCATTATTCCATTTAATTTATTAAATTTATTATTACTATTATTATTATCATTTTGCATGTAAATTCTAAAAATATCGACGCACTAAGAAGGAATTGTCAGAATGAAACGAAATTTCGCACAAGTGAGAACAACATTGGTAAAAGAAAGTGATTACGAAATTAAAGCAAAATGATCATTTATTATATTAAAAATCTCAAATGAAGGAAGGTTTTAGTATTTCGTTAGGCCACCTAAAGCATGAATACATGAGGCGATGCTGGCGAAGATTGAGACTTAAAAGGATCGTACGACATCCTATGTCATTTTGTTCCACACTTGCTGTAACGACGCCACCAATTCGATCAAGCCCGTACACAGTACAATTTACCGTCCAAAGTGATTCCAGATATGCTCGATCTGTGACAAATCAGGGGTCGAGCAATACAGAGAAGGTGATAGCGTGGAAGAGGAAGTCCCCTGACACCCTTACTGTTTGTGACCGAACATTATCCATGGTGCTTTGGATCAATATTATGGATGACCATATTACGTATATGATAGCATCCTATAACTTCACCCCAGCTGTGGATGCGGTGTGCCGCTGTAAAGTAAAGGTACAATTTGGGAGTTCCCAACAGGTTTTCAATAAGCGTACAAAAATGTCATCATTACCTAAATTCAATTTGGATTCATCGCTAAAGACGATCTGGATCTATTCGGTTGTAGTTTAATTTTTATCAAACGAGACACTACTCCCGATAGAGGCGAGAGTGTGAAAGCCCTATTTCTGCCTTTACTTTAAACGCACGCCACAATTAGTTGGTGTGATACTATCGGGTGACATGGCATATGATAAATGGTCATCCCTAGTATTAATCCACAACATCATGATAGCGTAACAGTGCGTTTGTGTCGTGCTATAGTCACATGTATTGGCATTACGGCCATTTTATAACAGGACAATGGTCCGTCACACACAGCCAGGGTGTCAGCTGACTCTGTCTTTCACATTATCACCTTCTCTAGTCTCCTTGATCCATTTCCACAGATAGATCATATCTGGAATCACTTTGCACGGTAAGTTAGACGCTCTATGAATTATGTCGAATTATTGGTGCCTTTACATCAAATGTCGAACGAGATGATGTAGAACATCATACGATATTGTTATATCTCTATGCTTGCCTGTATCGTGCCGTACTTTCACGTTTGAAATTTCCCCAGCAGGAAACTAAAATCTCCATTCATTAGGAATTTTTTAAGTAATAAATGATCATTTTGTTTTCATTTTATCTTCTCATTCTTATATCAAAGTTATCCTTTGGTATAAAAAAAATTCGTTTCATTAAGTTTCTTCTTGGTGCGTCGATTTTTTTTTCTTGTTATAGCGTGTATATTAGTACCATGAAATTCTCTTAACCACGAATTTTCCAATCGGCTCTTAAATTTTTAAAAACGATTGCTTCTCAGCGCAGAAAGTTTAAAATAATTTGAATTTTCAATATCCTAATCATTAATTGTTACAGCAGAAAAAATACAATTAATCACGAAAATATTTCGTCTTGAACTAATACTTTAAAAATACAATTAATCACGAAAATATTTCGTCTTGAACTAATACTAACTAATACTGATTTTATTTATATCATCGGGGAAAAGGATCATTAGCATCGTTAAAACCATAAAAGAAAATATTAATACAAAATCTTAAGAACTTTTGAACTTGACTCCCGTCCTTTGCAGAAACACCTGTGCCAATCCTGCACACGAGTCATTGACAGATGGTGCTCTGTTTTTTCATTTTTCGATGCATCCCATGAACTCCAACATCTGCTGCTAAAAAAAACGAATAGCACTACGTTGCTTTTCATTAGTCGCAAAACCTGACGCTGACTGACTGATCGCCTGTCAGACGACACTACTAGTCGACCTCCAGTTCATACAACTTGGTCGTGCGTGCTTATCAAGGACACATACTTCAAAACACAGTTTGGGCACGCTCACACACACACACACACATCAAATTATGACCAATATCCCGTTTTCGGTTTTGCTCCACTCTCATATTATAATGATTCAATACTCTTTTATTGAAATATCGACAGTCTCTTTAAAACCTTTTTCCCGATTTCAAGTGACAATTTTACTCCTATTTCATATCCATTTTCAAAAGAAAAAATATATTGGCAAAAAAAAAAAAAAAAAACATTTTGGATAACGCCATGTCTTTAAGCAAACTTGGATGTCTCGTGCATAAGTTAATTTACTTTCATAATCTCTTTCAAGCTTTTAATTTACATTGGATTATAGTAATATTTCATTGCACTATTGGTTTCGTAAGGATCTAATTATAAAAAAGCGAACCCCCACCCCTCAAAAAGGCACTTTTTTTTTCTTTTGGCCCAGTGAATTTATTCTCTTCATATTTCAGGTTACATTGGATCGACCAACCTTGCCATCATCGTATTCAGCGCGTGCTATCTTCCAGATCGTAGTCGGCTAGATTATGATTACGTTATGGATAATTTGTTTTTGTAAGTAGTTTTTGATACGTGTGTACATTACAAACTTGTTTCGCTACATGACTGAATTAAAAGTGTTTCTGGCTACTTGCTTCCAAAAAAAATTTTGAATTTAGAGTTCTGCCTTTACGTAAATACATAAAAAACAAATTAAAAAAAAAACACGTGCTTGATGTTAAACATTTTGGCGAGTTGGGGTTGCGAAAAATTCATAATTTTATAAATTATCATAACTAAACAAGCATTTTTTAAAAACTTAGTGATCAAAAAGATGCATATAACGATATTAGGATGAAGCTTCTAGGTCACCAACATTCATCCCCAATTGAAATCTAAATCTTTTCAATCACTTGATAAAAATTTCACCGATAGCGCTATAAATTCAACACTATAAAAAATTGCTTTTTTTCATAACGCACTTTTTAAACTAGAGAAATAAGGCTTACCCGTATGGTGGTTTGCATGGCTTTTCACGTATGCTGATAAAATCAGAAATCATCATCATCAGCATTGATACGGCAGCTCCTTTGGGGATCTAGCGTTTTTGAGAATTTTTTCCAATTCCACCTTCCTGGCAGAAATTAACTTCTAGTTTTAATCTTGGCAAAGTCCTAATCATGGCAAAATCCTCATCCAGGCGATGAAGAGATAAATCATATTTGAGTGATTTGAATTTTAATTTCAAATGTTTGTAATTTAAGTGCTTGCAACGAATTGTATAATACAATTATTTTAATACACATCATTTTATAGGTATGTTCTGACAACTCTTGCTCAGCTGGTTGCTGAAGATTATGTTCTAGTCTATTTGCACGGTGCAACTTCTCGCAGTTGTATGCCTAGTTTTGGATGGCTTAAGAGATGTTATCAAATGATCGACAGAAGGTATTGAAAGTTTATCCATCCATCCACTATAATATTAAAATCTGTTCGCGTCTGTCTGTCTGTCTGAAGATCTATCTTCTCGAGAACCGCTGCGAATCGGGAGTCAAACGAGATACCGATCAATTCGAAATTTCCCAAAGAAAACAACAGGACCAATCTTGTAAATGTGCGACTTTAATTAGCGGAGATATTAAATAAAACGTTAATTAACATAACGTTATTCGGGAATTTTATTTCTTTCCTGTTGCCATTTTGAATTTGCGTGAGCAAGTAAAATTCTAATAATTGTTTTAAAAGAGATTTTTTTGGCTGCTGTCCAAATCTTAAAACAACGTTTCCATCTAGAATTTCATTTTAAATTAGTTTAAAATTGGTTGCTCTATTCGGATATAGCCTTTATTTTATCGTCTGTCCTTTTTTTATTTTTTACATTCAACGTTCTTAACTCCTTTCAGCATATGAAAGTTGTTTCTTTAGCTATGTTTATTGATTGTAGTGTAAGTTTATCATTCACCGGCCTCATATTTTGGTACATTTGGGATGTGCGACTAATTATGTTTATTTTGTTGGACTTTTTCTCGTCACATCTGTGAATTTTCGAATTGTAATAACTCTCTTTTTCCTTCCTGTTTCTATTTTTGAAATATAGTTTGTATTGTTAAAAGAACATGTTAAATTAAGATTGTTTGGATTTCTTTAAGTGAAACAGAGTTGAACAAAAATACTGTTTTTAAGGATTTTAACTAAAGCTTAATTCGAATCTGATGACTTGGTATTAAATTAATGCTGATTGGTATTTATTAAGTCTTGGTGCTTTAGTTTCACGTAAGCAACCAAAAAGTATGTGTCATTTTATGTAAAAAGCGGATCGTAATTGTACATACAAATGTTTTAGGTATAGTCTATCAGATTTAATTCAGTTTAAAGTGAGCACAGATTATAATTGATAATGCATATATTTTCATCTTTTGTGCGAATTGAAAATACTCATAACTTGCATTATTGATAACTATGATTAACTTTAAAGAGATTTTTGCGAAAAATATGCTCTACTGGTGTTTGCAAACCTTGCATTACGCGTATTTATTTACTCCTTAGCGCTTTAGAAACTGATGTCAGAGTAATACAAAAACATCAATTGGACATCTCTTTCATTTTTTAAGTAGCCCGTGCAACGCCGGGCACGCAGCTAGTAAAATATTAAAAACAAAATCCTTCATTGTTGTTGGCATTAGAATTTATGTGAACATAAGGACTGCTTCGCATTTACACATAGTACAGTTAGTATCTTTGAAATACTTGGGTAATTTAATTTTTAGGAATAAATTTAAATCGAAATCTCTATTTCAAAAGGCACTTAAAAGCATGTGCCATGACTGTTTAGCCATGATTGATTTAGTACATAAGATTCCTATTTTGACTGAAAAATAAAACAGCAAATACAAAATCATTCTTTCACATCAATTTAATGAGCATAGAGTCTTTGCCAATAAGAAAAAAAAAAGGTGAGAATATGATAATCTTTAGATTAAACAGTGAGTATGATCAGAGTTGAAACATTAATAAGCAATACAGCATCAAACAGAAGGCTTCGTCCTCTACTCGCTTCACTCATCATCTCACTTGTCTTTTGGTAATGACTTAGCAAGGGGTTCCCAGTTGGCGATAGACTTGGCTGCAACTTGGCAATATTTCATCAAATTTGGTGCCATCTGAAATATCAGCCCTTAAAACTTTCGAATGACATGCTAGCACAGATTTCAATATTATGGATTTTCATTTTTGGCATTTAAAGAGAGATTTGGATAGAAATAGATAAATTGGCTTCTCCTGAATTTTCTTAATCCCACGGTATCTCTCTCGACCTCAGAATAACAGGAAATCCAGAGGAGCTATCCGGACAGACAGACGCGCCTTTTTTAATAGTATAGACTAAGGGCGCCGCCCATGCTTGCTTCGCTCGAAAACCTCCATGTTTGTGTCAGCCTGTCATTCGGAGACAGACTTGACGATATATTGCTAAATTGGGCGCTGATTCACATGTTAGTCCATAGACGTTACGAATGCCATACGGACAGATTTTATTAACATAGATTTTACTTAATATCTCAACTCGCATGGATTCTAATAATAGACACTAGAAGGCCTCGATATTGCCTGTTTCGTTCGTCAAACGCTAAGCGGCTGTCTTCGTTTTTTTTTTTTTTTTTTTTGCATTTTGCATACGAGTTTGGCAAACCCTACCTCCAGTGGGCTCCGCATTTTGCTCGCTTCGGCAGATTGATTGGTATTTAGTAATGGATTCAATGAAAGCTTGGCGAGATTTCGCCAAATTTAATGAATGGCTAAATTTGATCCCGGATGTCATCTCATGGGAGGTCCGAATGACATACGAACAGATTCTAAAGGTTTTGGTTTTATTAATAACTCCAGGCATTTAAAAGGCTAGCAGTATCACATTAAATGAAATGAAACTGGGTGGAATGGTTTCCTCTGTGTGTTCTAAATCTTCCAGGACCTAAAGTGTCTCCCGACAGACAGACAGTTCGGAAGACATGACCCCATGACCGGAGAGACAGAGTGACAGATAGACGTTCGCAGATTTTAATAATATAGACTAACCGCTTACGGCGGGCTGAAGTACTTCGGGGGCTCTGACCCCTCTCGCTTGATTCACTTTAACTCCAATCAAAAATAGTGTCATGTGGTCAACTGCTTCGCCTTTAACTGAATCCATTTTTGCTCAAACCAGAAGAATTATTTGCAAGAGATCAGCTGCTTGTTGTGATTTCGGCAGCACACAAAAAGGCGTTTTAGTTAATTTCTCCGCTAATTAAAGTCGTACAAAGAAGAGGCCGAGTGGTTGAGTTTCCCAGAAAATTATAAATTTTTTGATTCCGAACCTCAGTTCATCACCATTCTTCAGTGAATGAGGTTACAGACACACACAGACAAACGCCGATAGATTTTTAGTTGTAAAGAGATATTATCATCCCTTTAAAACTAAAATTTTGGAAATTAATAGAATTTCAATTGAAAATTAAACATTTAACAATTGTATATTATTTTAAATGCTTTAGGAAAAATCCTGTTAGGATTATGGTTCTCTTTGTTACTGATGTTTAGCGTAAGAAGTTCATAGCTTTTTCAGCTGTGAAAAAGGACTTCTTGTATTCCTGAACCACGTGTATGCAATCATTTTGCAAAACTTCAGCTTTGATAACACTTTTTTTTTTCTTTTCGTGTACTTGTTCAAAGGTAATCGCTTTGTTTCTAATTTCACTGTTGTTGCTCATGTAGTAGATGACTTTATAGTCTCAGGCAAAAAAATCTAATAGAGTAATAATAAAATTCTTTAAAATATGTGTAAACAAGCGAATATGTGTGTAACAAGCACTTATATTTCTAGGCAAAGTGTTAACCCTTAAAATGTGTAAATGAATTGCAAAACAGAATTTTAAGTTTATAAGGGAAAAACAAAAAGTAAATCAATCGTTGAAAATGAACAAGTATGTTTAATAAGCTTTTATTCTGAACATTTCGATTACAATTTAAATGTATAATATCATGAGTAAATGCAATATTTTTTGAGTGTTGAAATATGATTAAACATCTTATTATCAACTTGATTCAGTCAACTTTCTGTCTTAATAAATATCCCAAGCATGCAAGCGCAGACATTTCCATCTACAAAAACATTTTTATAGAACTTTTTCTTTAAACCGTATTTCTGTTTCAGAATTACATAGAAAATATTTTCATTTTGTATAAAAGATACTTATAGAAATAAAATTTTGAATATTGTATTTTAAAAAACTCGCATGGAAAATAATCTTTTTCATATTTTGTATGCAAATAATTACACATAAATAATATTTCTCATACTATCATATAAACTCTGTTTTTTTTTAACAGGTTAAGGAAAAATCTCAAAGGACTTTACCTCGTGCATCCTACATTCTGGTTGAAGACTATTGTAATAATGACTAAACCATTTATCAGGTAAGCATGAAAATCTCTGTAAATTAGAGAGACTATAGCTGTGTAGTAAATGCCTGTAAGTATACAGTCCTGGGGAAAAACAAAACATAAGTTATTAATTATTCAGCGATCATGGGCACTAAGATAATAAGGAAGATGATAGACGTCATTTATTAAAGGCTTTTTTTTTAAATTCCTATGATGAATGTCTTTCCTTATTGATTAAAGCCTTCTTTTAAATTATTGCAATGAAATTTTAATCGAGAAACATATTCATTATAAAAAGGATATTAACTTCAAGATTTAAATTGAAATGCCCAACAAAAGTAAATTTAGAGTGCTCTAACTAGTATAAATTCTAAATTAAATTACATTCGGACCATTAGAACAGAAGTTATTCACAAAAAGACTAACCACCATTACTTAAAACATGTTAGTTTTACATTTCATGGTTCACAACTTGATGAAAACACAATAAGGCATTTGAAAGACATAAGGAACGTTATGTTCATTAACATATATAAGTTTTAAGTAACTCATTACGAAATTATGTGGCTCTGGTAAGATTTCCTTATTCCTTCTAAAGAGGTTGTACATGTACATAAATTAAGCACTAAAACGGCCTCAAAATCTATTTTTGAGCATAGCAAAAGCTATTCAACATTTTCAGCTAAAATTGTTGACATTTATATTAAAGTTCTTAAAGAATATTTTTACTTCGAATCATTATACCGTTTCAGATCAATTATTTTCCCCAAATATTAACTTCACAAAACATAACAAAAATAAAATTAATATTTTCAACAAATTAAAAAGTTTTTATTGTTTGGTTGGTTTGTAGTTTCACTCTGCAAAAGCGATTCAGAAACGTTCTTTTAAAATAATGGGCAGCTAATGCGCCTAATTTCTTCCAGAAACATATCTTGTAAAAACCAGGAACGTTTTCCGCTAAAAGTCAGTAACCTTCCTCAAATTATCCTCGAATCAATCTGAAAAATTTAGTCTGCATTCGTGGAACTTGTAGCAAATTCAGGTTACTTTTTTGCAAAAACACTTGATTTTACGGGAAATAGTTGAAAACCAGTGTAATCCCGAAACGTTCCACGGAAACAATCAGTGACGTTTCAGAATTTTTTTGCAGTGCATATGTTTAAAAATTAAATAAATTAACTAAAAAAAAAAAAAACTTCCATAGCCACAAATTGGATAAAAAGTGGCGTTTTTACAGTGCAACATGTTATTCCTGATAAATCTACATATTTTTTACATCTCTATTCCAAAAAGCATTTTAACGAAAAATAAGCATTTCGGTCTTTTTTTCCCCAGGATGCTATTTTATACAAATCTTCACCTTAGATTGTGATCAAATTTTGCTCAAAAATACTAGGTACCCTGCATTTAAAACTGGCGCAGAACTGATGACATTTAATTAGTCATTATGTTGTACCATTATGATAATGGATGTTTTGCCAAAAGCTAGATATTGAAAATAGTGTAAGTTATTAATATCTTGATCAGAAATTTTTGAGAGGAAAACGTCTTCTTTTCTTTTTCAAAAAGGAAAAAAAAAAAAAAAAAAAACTGTAGGACAAAATATTAAAAAAGCCGAGTTAAAAAATGAAGTTTTTTTTTTTGCTTATAGCATCAGTTTTTTGGAAGCTATTTTTTTTTTTTAAATGCCTCTTACCGCTGCATCAAAACATAATAAACAATACATGAAATGCACCTCCAGCTCAGTCAATTCCTGCCGAGGACTGCACTTTCGTGCTTATTAGCACTCATCAGCCCGGCATAGGAGTGACTGAGCTGGAGGTAGAAAACCTCCAGCTCAGAGGTTTTGCACATTTTGGTTTTGGTTGTTTTGTATCTTGAGGTTTTCCACCTCCAGCTCAGTCACTCCTATGCCGGGCTGATGAGTGCTAATAAGCACGAAACTGCAGTCCTCGGCTGGAATTGACTGAGCTGGCGGCGTATGTCATGTATTTCTGCGTTAGCCCTGAGTATAGGGCGGTAACTTACTGAATAATAAACAATATAATACACAAATCTAATTTGAAGCGAAAAAATACTTAGGTCTTTTTTTTTTTTTTCAAAGAAATGAGTTTTAGTGTGATACTAGAAGTTTTGAAATAAAACGAAACATTTTGTATTTAATATTGTCACAAATTCCTACAGCTTTCGAAGCAGAAGTCAACCCTGAAAGTAAAATAAAACTGAATTGATCTTGCATCTAATTCTATCAAGTTTACTTTATTTAGAAGCATTTTCACAGTAAAGTAAAATATTAAAATAGATTTTATGCAGCTTATGTTAAACAAAGTCATGTGATTGATTTTTTTTATTAATTTTAGTTCAAAATTCAGTCGTAAACTGCGATTTGTGAACAACCTTCAAGAGCTGGAAGAACTTATTCCTATGGACCATGTTTGTATTCCCGATAAAGTTAAAGAGTAAGTCTAATACATCGCATTTTGTTTATTCTGTCTGTAGAAATTCAAAAACAAAGCAGTTTTATGTCAACTCTACTTAAATGCTATTTTTTAATATTTTTAAAAACGGAGTCAGAGTTTCATATCAGCAGGATCCCATTGCTCATTTTCAATAAAAAAATAAATAAAAAACAGTCATCATGATCAGTACTTAAAAAATAATAATAATAAAGCGTACATATAACTTCATTAATGTGGGAAAAGAGGGGAAAAGGGACTGAAAAAGAAAGAAAAAAAATGCATCCATATTTGGTGAAAAAAATGTTACGATTGTAAAACCATCGATTTGTCTACGACTGAACATTTAGACAGCGTATTATAGTTATTCAGGTCTCCAGTTTTACTATATAACAGATTACATTGAAAGGTGAGTAATTTTTTTTCAATGCAATAAGAAAAATGCAAGCATTAACGAATATATAATAGTTTATATTAGGAAAGCAAGTTAACAAAAGGCGATATTTAAGGCTAAAAATAAAAATGCAGCGTGTCTCAGTTTAACTTGCAAGACCTCAATTTTCCTAACAGTTAGTCTTAGATACATATTCCAATAGCAAAAATGGTCAAAATCAGTCGCAGAGCCAAGATATTAAAAGTTTGAAGCGTTAAAAAAATTTCGTGAAAAAATACGAATTCTGACTTTTTATATGGCCCACGGATCCCTACAGTTACATTTAGAAAAATCAAAAGTATAAAAAAAAAACAACAACAAGAATAATAATAATAAAGACATTAGTGCGATCAATATTCATTGAGTTGTGAAACACTGCGTTTCCTGGCTTATACCACTTTCCACTCCTGGTATTCAGGGGCCATAGCGGCTTAATTTTTTTTCTCCAAAAATTGTAGGAGCTCTAGTAGGGTATTTTTACGTAAAAAAAATATATAATTTCTTTTAATTTTCCAACATCAATGAAAGGGATAAATATATTCTGTTTTAAAAATCAATAATAATTACAAGTATCACTTTTGTATAAGATGTAAATAAATAGTTGCCACTATTAAAGTTCCAACCCTCGTGTTTCATCTTTCCAAACAATTTTAAAAAACGAATTTTTATAACATGATACTTTTTCATTGTAGATTTAACGAAAAGAGGCTTATGATGGCTTAACTGGATGCCTGGGTAATTAGCGTAAGTGTTTAAAAATTATTCATAGACAAGATCTTACTTTATTCTGCCGTCATTCTACAGTATTTGACTGTGAAATGTCCCGTGCTTAACGCTAAATTTCAATTTAGATTTTTTTAGATCAATTAGATTAGATTTTTTTCACTGTACAAATGCCGATAACAAAGTTTTCTGTTGTTTTCCCCTTCATTTGTATTTTTACAATAAAAAAAAATATAAATATTTCGAGATTTAGTGTTACGTACGGGGCATTCCACAGACAAATACAGTGGATTGACCCTGTAATATGTTTCGTACATAAACATGAATGTACCTTTTAAACAGTGACCCCTCGTTATATCGCGCTAGTCGGGAGACAACAAAAAAGCGCGATATAACCGAGTTTATAAAAAGTAAGGATTCCATCGACGCACAAAGTTAACGACATGTGCAATCTTAACAAAAACAAAAGAAAATTTGTTTGCTAATTGAGGCAGTGAGAAGCAAAGGGATGTAAGTAGCTAAATTAAAAATTTTGAGATAACCAGTACACACATGGTAGGTGAACCTCTCCTCTGTCTTGGGGCAAGAGATGGTAATAGTAGCCCTGGTAGTTGCTCCTATACAGCAAGATTTAGAAAACAAATTCAACGAAAGCCTTCCTAGAATGTTATCTTTAAACGCGTTTTACTCAAAACTTGAAAATGTCCACTTACATCCCTTTGCTTCTCACTGCTTCAATTGTTCTTTTAACATAAAGAAAATAGTTCAAAACATTTCGGTTGATTCATGGTGGAATACACATATCGAAAGTTGAAGCTTAAACTGTAAAGAATTTAGATGTATGGAAGACATACCAGTTTTGTTCATTGATTTAAGAAAGAGAAAATTATCTTGCTGAGGGATATTTTTTTTTCTGTGAAGTGACTTTTTTTTTATATAAATATAATTTTTCGGGAGACAAAGGAAAAGCGAGATATAACGATGGGTTACTGCAATTCAATTGGGGGCTGTCCATAATGACATGAAATTTTTTTTACATTGTTTTTGACTTCTCCTTTCCTTTGTCACACTGTTTCATTAGCTCTGAAACAAATCACTACGTTATCGATCATACCTACCCTTATCGCCTACGTCAAAATGGTACGGGGGATAAAAGAGTTTTACTCTCCCCCCCACCAAAAAAAAAAAAAAGGAAGAATCTCTCTCACCGCCATTCTGTACATGTCTATGTCGATTTGATCAGAGTACGGCTATACGACATCAGAGATGAACTGTTTACTTTTGGTTCTGTTCAGCTGCGTTATTTTGTTATGATTTGTACTTTGTACTAAACCTCCCCCCCCCCTTTTTTTGTGAAAATGACCTTTCACGATTTTTTTTAAATCAAAAGTGTAAAAGCTCAAGTTTTTTTTTCTTTAACTTTTCAATTTGAACTTAATTTAAACCTTAATCAGCATCGATGTTTTTCGACACAAAATAAAACCCGTGAGAATATAAACAAAATCACCAGAAGAAAATAACTTTTCTATCTTTTAAAAATAAACATACGAGGGACAAAAATAAAAATCTGCTGATTCCAAATGTCTTTTTATTGTAACCAAAATGTGTATTGTCACACTTCTTGCCCCTCTTCCACTTGTATTAAACTCTCACAATTTTACGACCCTCCCTCTCCTCCCACAAATAGTGGCACCATTTGTAGACGGCTCCTTAGTATATGCAACTCAATAAGTTTCAGTTTGTGAGTCAACTCATAGAAATGTTATGCATCTTTTCAAAGCATAAAATGTAGTTGTACTTAAGTGTATGTATGCCATGTAAGATTTTTAAGAATGACCTATTTTTTTATAGATTGCTACAGGTGTCTTTTACGCAGGGTTTGCTAATGCTGGTGAGAGCCCACAAAGCAGTTCCATGATAGGCAATATCTTTTTGGTGGTTTCACGTGAAAGATGAAAATTTTTGAATAAAATTTCAAAAATCATTTATTCATTACGTCCCTGAAATTTCTGACTGAAATGAAGGGGCATCAATTTTTTTTCACAAGCAGCTAGAAACTTTGGAGAAAAGTGATGAGACGAACCGCACCAGTCAATGTGTCTTTGCAGGGATATTAAAACTACATTTCTATGAAAATGAATGAAAATTTGATACAAAAGTTGTTTCACAACACTTACTGTTATTATAAGTAATAAATATTATAAACTTCTCTAAATAATTGTCTAAACATCAAAATACAATATTTATCCCATCGTAAATGTGAAATATTATAATTTATTTTTTAGCGATGCATTTTTGTATCTATTCGACAGACCATTTCTTAAAGACAATGCACATTGTTTTAGGTTATTCATAAATAGTAACATAATGAACATGAATTTGTTTCAATGTATACGTATATAGGAAGTCATTGTTTTATACTCTGTCTGGAAGTACATTGATTGCATAGTAATGTTATGTTTTATTTAAAGCAAAGATAATACAGATGCATTGTAAAACATGTACCAGTGGATGAGTGCATGGTCAATGGAGCTTCCGTATGTTTCATTTCCGAAAAACAATTATTCCTAACAGGTTAAAAGAGATCCTTGATTGAAATGCCAAACGTTGTACCAAAGATGATTTTTTTTTTTTTTTTAATGCGAGTATGAAGGAGGAAAAAGAAATTATGTGCAGACACTAAACAGAAAGATTTCCCATGTTTTGAAAGGAAAGTTTTAAGTGAGCAGAAATTTCCAATTTTCAGTTTTATGCATTAAAAAGTATTCAACTATTATTTATTATTATTACAACGAAATTTATTATTATTATTTTTTAATCATTTCTATAGTTAGCAATCAACTAGGTTAGTTAAAATTGCCGGCGTGCTGTCATTTCGCAATAATAAACTACATAAAGAGTCATTTTTTGGCATTATTTATAGTGAATACGTATTTAAACTTAATTTATTATGAACATTCTGAGTTAACAACTTCGTAATTCCATAAGTGAGCCATGGTTGTCTGTTAACTTCAGAAATATTGATAGCTTTTATATCTTCTTCGTATTTTCTAAAATAAAATATTATAGCACCAAATTTTCTTTTGCGATAATGTGAAGGAAAACACAAATTCTCAAGTGCATTTTAAACTGCATTTTGAGGTATAGACTTTATTTCTTAAATATACATTAGCATATAAAATCCATCATATTTTGACAATAAATAGTTCTGAAAGAAATTTTGTTTCTTTTGCAGCATTAGTTAAATTTACAATCCAGTCTCGTTTTATTAAAATGTGAGTGTCTGATTATCAGTAGAGATTTCATCTACTGTAATTTTATTCACAAACTAAAAATGAAACAGTATTTACTCATCCATAAAGTTTAAAGCTAATTGAAACATGTGTCCCGAAACTCATTTTTCTGCGATATACATCTAAATCGAAAGTACTCTTTAAAAAATATCTTGTTTAAGAGCTATCTCTAAAATATCATTTTCAAATTATCAACTACTTACGCTGAAATAAATAAAAATGCTACTTTTGAAAACGTGCATATTAATATTTCCCCCGACTAATAGCTATTACCTGTTCCAAAAGAAAGTGTTTATATGTAACTAGCATTCCCGTACCCGGCATTGCTCGGCTAATGGAATTAGCAGGGCTTAACAGTGCTTGGTGCACTTAGTTTCGAAAATCCCCTATAATAGTTACTTATTAACTATAATTTTTTCTAATTTTGGGAGGATCCCGGGGCCCTTGGACTCTTTATATACATATGCCTTTGTCCTTAATCGATCTTCCACATTTTATTTTTATACATATGTTTAAGCAAGAACTTCTTTGTATACAGCATTTTTAGTTTTTTTCTGATGCTAAAATTATTAAACTGCTTGATGAACTGACTTTGGAGCAAGCTACATAAAATTGGCCGTGAGAAAAAAAAAGTCTTCCCTTAAATCGATCCCTGCTACTTTTAATGTCTGTCCGTGTGACTTATTAATGGTTATTGCAAAGCAAACTTTTACAGGAAACTGCACTCTTCTAAATTCAAAAGTCCGCATGTGGTGATGTTCTTAAAAACTTAGTTTCTAGTTTTGAAAAAATGAAAGTAAAAGACAGAAACATTATTATTTGACTTGAGAAAAGCCTCGAAGAATCACGTAAGAAACAAAAACAATATCAAATTTAAAATTCGCTATCGACCAAAAGTTGAGATGAAGTACTGAATAATGATTTGAATGGAGGAAAGCCTCCGAAAATAAGGGATTTAAATTTCAATGACAGGTTTTAATTTCACAGAAATTAAGGGATTTTAATTAATTTCTCCTGAACTAATTGATATTTCGAAAAATGCTTTCTTAGTGGATACTTTCGTAATCATGTGGACATGCCTGCCAAATTTCAAGTTTAAGGCTTCAGCGGTATCGGCTGTGCGTTGATATATATATATATATATATATATATATATATATATATATATATATATATATATATATAATCTCAGGACATTGATTTTTATATATTAAGATAAATAAAACCCTGAAAATTTCTTTATTATTTCGGGGTATATGAAAAGACATCCGACAGAAAAGCATTTATATAATTTTTCAAAAAGAGAATTTAATGAAGTATTCAAATTTGCCACAGCCTTCCACAATAACATATCTGCCGCTGATGAGAAAAGTCAATATTTCAATAAGTGTCGAGGGCTAATTAATGTATCTAAAGGGTGTCCATGTATTTGTGAGTTGAAACACATCAGCTTCACTAATTTTATGGTTGGAACGAAAACCCAACGTGACTAAGCACTAACTATCAAGAAAATATAGCTTATAGCTATTTCAAAGTTACAATGAAGCCTCTTCATCAACTCAAAAATGCTCAACACACAACAAAAAAGCCGTGAGAAGCATCTAGAGAGAGAGTCGTGTTCTCTCGCGATTTTCTTGTGTCTTAAGCATTTTCGCACGAGCCTTGAAATATTATAAGCTATACTTTCTTGATTAATTTGTGCTTTATTTACGTTAGTTTTTCATGTTCATCACATTTTAACACAAAACTTATATGATTATTTTTCACTTAATTTTATTTTGCATATTAAGTTTTGTGTTATTGTCTGTCTGTGGAATGGTCGTCATGTTTTAGGAAAATGTGTGCAACGTTTTAGCTGATTTGTTTATACCTACTATCCAATATGTACCAACCAACGTGCATGGCAGAAAACACGGTATTTTTCGCAAAATAAAAATGTCGTATTTTCATTATTTTTTTCGAAAAAAATTATGTATCGATTTGCCTATGTTACAGAGTTAGTGCAATGTAATCGGGCATACTCTGTAGATTAATCACTAACAATAAATGTGTTATCAGTTTTCGTTATTGATCACCTCTAAAGTAGGAGTGCGACATCAATGTTAGGGTGAATTTTTTTCCTAACATCTCTGTTTTGGTTTCTATGTTTTTTCGATGTCGATGTTTTATAATTGAGCCCAAAAATATCATAGGAAAAAAAAAGAAAAAGAATAACGATTACGTTTACAAAAATAATTATGATAAAATCCACATCATTATTTAGTGATTGTGAAATCTACTCCATTGAAAATGTTTCTATAGTTAGTTGTTTAAAGAAGTACACACTTTACAGTATCAGAAAAAAAGTTTACAACGCTTTTTCCAATACACTGCTAACTATTGAACATTAAGCGCTACTCTAGTTTTTCCTTTCTCACATATACTTGTGATTGTGAGATTATATTATAGTTTTCTCAGAGTATACACATATGATTATTATTGTTTTCCCCCAATAAATCGTTGATTTAAGTACTTACATTTTAATTTTACTTTAAATATTTACCATACTGTAACTAGTACATATTTCAAATCGCTATTAATATTTTCTCAAACAAAATCTTTGTCATATTGCCCATCCTAGTATGGTTTAGCTCGTTTTGACCCCCTTCTCTCAGGACGAAAATTCTGACTGCGCTTTCGAATAACTCCGTAGAAAATATGTACTAGAACAACTATTTATTTTTATACTTTGTTTTCTTTCCTTTTTTTTTCGTGTTATGTTTGAAAAATATTAAATGTTTCTAATTCATTCGCATTATTCATTAAATAATTCATTTCATTTTTAGTATTTGTATTACTCGGGTAAAAAAATGATGTAGCGAAATTATTCCAATTACTTGGTGTTGATGTTTAAATGTTTTGTATTTTAAAAGACAATGCATGAGTAACTTATTTCTTTTCATTACTTAATTTGAAGTATTATTAACTTATTGTTAACATTACTAAGCTTTGTTTCGCAGTATAAAAATATTGGTTATAAACACAATAAATACTTGTTGTAAATTCAGTTTACCCTTAAAAATATTTCCTAGAGTTCATTGTGTATGAATATAATTTTTGAACATTCCATGTTTCAAAATATCGATGTTTTTTGATCGACGACCATCTATATTTTAATTTTGAATGTGTCGATGTTTTTCCATCGATGTCGCACCTCTACTCTTAAATTATCCATAATTTAAAATTACTGATATATTACATCAAAACTTACCTACATGAAAACATTCACTGTCAGCGAAAAAATGTATTGAGAGTTGATTCCATTTTGCAATGTTTTAATTTGTATTGATAAGTTTGAACGTTATTTGTGATTGAGATTTTGAACGGCTTACATGAAAACCTTTTCAGAAGGGAAATTTATTAATTTTCAAAGTATGTCAGGCTTTCAGTATTAAAACTAGATCAATCCATTTTTTTTTAAATTTTACAGGAGAGGCGAAAAACATTCCCGAATAAGATTTTTTTCACCGAAAACCAATGTGACAGCAGCTTTTGACCTGACTGAGCAAGCGGAGCTACAAATTGCTTTGTAGCGCGATGTTATCCACTGAGTAGTAACAAATTACGAGAAAAAAAAATACTTTTGAAAATTCATGGATTGAGCTGATTTTGATACCAAATGCCGGATATTATGAGTTTAATTTGTGTACTTTTTACACTAATTTCTTCTTGTTTAATATTCATTAATAACTTACAAAACTTTACATAGTTCCTGGGTGTTTGAATTATTTTCTTTTAGAATGAGTATTTTTCTCTTTCTCCAGAGGTGTTAATTATTTATTATTACAGCGAGTAAACTTTCTCTCTAATATGAACAATCATATTTGTACACAAAAGTAAATGATAACAGACTATTTTTCATAAATATTAAAATCCTCTCCATGATGCTTGATAAAATTCAGTGAAAAGCTATAAATGTCTATTTTGTTGTAAATAACCAAAAAAAAAAGAAGAACAATTATTTTTCATGCAGCTCTTATACAAAAGCAAGCAAAACGTTGTAGACGAAGACATTTTTTAAAAGTAAAGTTGTATATGGTATTTAAATTTTCAAATTTTCAAAAACAAAGAAACATTTTTTGACTATTAATACAGACATTATATCAGTTTCGATTGTATAAAAGGTTATTTTACATCTGTGCAAGACAAATATTATGTTAACCGTTTTCGTAGTTGTGATTTTATAAGATTTCTTGTGATCTTATAATACGAAACTGTCTAAAGAGAATTAAATGAATCATTTGTATAAAAAAAAAATCTTTAAATCTTATAGTTGTTTTTAGTGAAGTTTTGAAAGTTTCGAAACTGTAGAACCATTCAACTTCCAGTCAGATCCTTATTATGTAACTTTTTAAAATTCATTATGTTCCATGTAATATGGAAATTTTTTTCATAAATTTTGGATGTAAAGTTTTGAGGAAATTGAAAGGGCATGTTTGGGGCAAAACCCTAGCTCTAAGCTTTGGAGTGAAACTAAAAGTCATTTAGCGATATTTCTTCGATAACAATTAGTAGGCATACCTTCTTCTACATTTGAGAGGCAACATTCTGAGTTTCGAAGAGTTGATGTGCATAGTTATTTTATTATGGATCTTTTTTGGTCAACCTATAAAATCTAGGTCTATAATGCAAAATGTGGAATTTCATTACTAAGCTGAAATATAAAACTAAATACAGTGAACTGATATATTTACTAACTCCATCCAAAAATATTTTTCTTTCTGATATTAAGTAGGATTTTATTACCTACAAACAGACAAAAAGTTTTGAAAATATTCAAAACTGGTCACCTCAAAACTAAATGGCAGACAGCCACACTAAATATCGCTTGAACTTTTTTTTTAAATAGCAGTTACGTTAATAATTGCTATTCCTTAGCTAAGATACGATAGTAATGTAGTCTAGGGTCCCCCCCCCCCCCCCACATACCTACCTATTTGTGGTTTAGCCGGTTGGATGGGGCCCTGAATACAGCTGTTTTTTTTTTTGATCAAGAGCAGAAGACGAGCAATCCCTGGTGCAGCATACCCAGAGGCATTGATTCATTTGAAGAACTTCGTGAATACCACATATTTAACGTGCCCCAGTCACCATTAATGAACACGGAGGATCTTCAACCGGCTGGAACTGAATCCGGGAGCTTTTGATTACAAGTCCGACGCCTTACTGATCAGGCCACCATGGCCTAATTAGATGGTAGCACGTATTACGTATAAAAGGAGAGGGGTCGGTTTCACCCGCCTGTACGGTTTTGCCCCACTGTCCTTTATGACACCATTTTCCAACTTGTTGTACAAGAAAAATAATCATTAATGGATACATGAAGTATATGTACATAATGAACAACTGAAATTCAACTAAAACTTATGCAAATCATTTAAAATGAACAAAAAGATTTTTAATTGCGTTACCATTTACTTAGCATGGTTTCCAATCCTGTCAGTAGTTTATCAAGATCAGTAAAACTTTTGTTGATGAAAAGATGAAGTATTTTTAAACGAAGGAAAAGATTTCATTAAGACATTTATTAAATATTTACATAAACTATTGAAGATTTTGTTGACAGCACTTCAGTTCTAATGTAACAAATTCTAAACTATTTCTTCTATACTTGTTGCCAAAACATAAAAAGCCTAAAAGTATTTCTCTCGCCCCAAGCCGTATCTTCTTTTTCTCATCCAAATGGTGAATGACATTTATTAAAGAGTTTTACTTTTTTTCTTTACAAAAATTAGTTTTGACACGAAAAACGAATATGGCATGTCTTCCATGAAAGTATTGATACATATTTATTTTGTATTTATTGAACTTTACACAAAGCTTGATGCGATTAAGTACACTTAGATGATTCGGAATCAAACGGTGTTAAAGGGGGAAAATGCATTCTTCATGCGATAGGGACCATTCTGAGGGAATTCGAAAGTTTATTTTAACGTAGAATATGCAATCAAATAGCAAATTTTTAGATGTTAAAACCAACGTCGTTGAACCAAAAATTGAAAAGTTGTTGCAGACACGTGCTTTGGAGTTCAAGAAACCCCTTTATGTAAAGCAGAAAAAGGCTTGGAGCTCACAATACTAAGAAGTCACCAAAAAGGCCAGTTTTTTTTTTTTTTTTTTACCCTGAAGAGGTTTGCATTCTTACATTTGTGTAGTGATGCTACGAATGCTCGGCCTATTCGGCCCATTTGCCGAATGTCTAGTTTATTATTCAGCCTCGGTCGAATATCGTGAAAAAATCATTTTTTCACATATTGAAAGTTTTATACATTTTCAGTCATTCTTATCATTTTGAGTGAAATCTTGTTTTACTTCGGCGCATTGCCAAGATAAAAGACATTCAGTAATGAATGGCAACTAAAAATATCTGTATTACCAATCTTGACTGTCTGTTAACACATAAAATAAATCAATACAAAATTTTCGAATAAAGCTGAAAAATAATATTTTTTTCCTGGCACATTAGGAAGGTTGATATTTATTTTATCTTATGAAGAAAATAGTACTGTAAAACAGTACAACTTTAGACCACTTTATGTGTATTTTTCTTCATATTTTCTTTATTTTTTGCCAAAAAAAGGTTGAGAATTTAACCGTACACTACCATACATCATAGCTGTTGAGTGACGATTCGAAACAAAATCTATATTACACACAAAGGGAGTGGAACTTTTTGTATAGTGGTATAAAGTTTGCACATGGTGGTGACAACTTTAAGACCACCTCATATTTTTCTTGATATGCATTGCTAAACCGCTCCAGTCTGAAGTTACAATGCATAGATCATTCTGTTCCAATTCTGTACACTGCAAAAATTAAAAAAAAAAAAAAAGTACTTACTTTTACCGATTTATAAATTTTTTTATACTTTTTGAGTCAATTTCAGGTTTTCTTAAATAAAATCAATTGTAAAAAACACAATATTTTATTCAGATATATAAATATGAACGTTAGATAGTATGAAAAGCAATTAGTAAGTACGTGCTCCTGGATTTTATTTATTTATTTTTTTTTACGGGATCATTTTTGTTTATTAGTTTTTTGCAGGGGCTCAGTACAAATTTTGTCTCAATTGGGTAGGTTTCTTCGTTGTCGCAATAATTTTTTTTTTTTTTTGTACCAAATGACAAATGACATCGGGGGAATGAGGCCAACACCAAAATTTACCCCTTTTTCTGCCTTCCTTGCAGAAGTTTGGTTGCTCCTAATTTCTTGGATCACCTTTTCCATCAGTTTAGGCGAATAGTTGAGGGAAAGACAGCCGCCTATCTTCTTTCTTTTTCCTGGATTCATGTCTAAAACCAAAGGAAAACTGAAAACTAAAAAACTGCTCAAGACAATATAAAATGGTTCGCGAAATATTGACAAACGACAATAAAAAAGAGTGGTCTAAAGTTGCAACTTGAATTCCCATATTTTGTTTACTTCGAAACGACAAGTAAACAAAGCAACAACAGGAATCATCGATATGGCTAGATCATCTTAGATACCTAAGTAATAAACTTATCTTCGGAGAATTCAATCGGCAAATATAGGTTTTTGAAGGAGACTTAGAGAGCTGAAGCAAAAATTTCAAAAAACTTCCCAACACAAATGAATTTTGACACAAGAATGATAACACTGGACCTTGGGGTAAACAACATGAACTTCGCTGGACAACACTTACGAACCAACTGATTTTAAAAAAAAACTTTAGCTGTGCTCCAACGACCACTACGTGGCACATACTACCAGATTCCTTCAATGGGCTGAAGTTGCAACACTGGTCTAAAGTTGTACGGTTTTACGGTAGATAAAATGTAAGCATAAATCATACATGAAGCAAAAGTTAGCTTTTTTTCTCACAGAACAAAACAATGTATACAAAATTCAATAATGAGATTTTTTTTCCTAATTTATTTTATTTTCTTCTTATTAAATATGACAAGTTTTAAGTACAAAAATATTCATTGATCTTCTGATTTCCAATATAGCATTTTCAAAAATATTTTTTGTAATGTTCACAGCTGTGTAACTCATAAGGCAAAGTTTTTTGCTGTTCAAACATGTTATGATGCAGGGAAATATATATATATATATATATATATATATATATATATATATATATATATATATATATATATATATATATATATATATATATATATAAAAATATATATATATATATATATATATATATATGCACATTCAGCATTTTTAGAAGCTAGATCTCTTTTTCTTTTTTCTTGTTAAATATCAAGTTACCAGATTTTGAAAATAAGTGTTTACTACAATTGGTACTTGTACCGAACGTCTGGTTCTGAAAGGTACTTTCTGGCCAATTGGGTAGGTTCTAGGAAAGATAACAGCCAATGTCTTTTTCACTTTGAGCTGAGGTATCTGACGAGGTTTCACTATGTGGTTGATTTGCGATTTCGTTAAAATATTCCTTCAAAGAATTGTGGGTTTGAAAGTGGAACAATTATACCAGAAATATTTAGTTCAGACTCTTTTGCTGGTTTCATGTTGATAATTTTAACGGACCATTAATTTTTATTTTAATGCTATGATGTCTTTTGCGTGAATTTGTTGAAGTAGAGCAATTTGAATTTGGCATCAAAAACAGTTGCAATGCAATATAGTGTTCAGTTCATGTTCTTGAATTGATAAGAATTGCTTCATCAAACTTTGTACAAAAGTACCTTTCATGGTAACTTCACCATTTAAGTACAGAGATTTATCTTCATATAATTATATTTTCTGTCGGAAAAACTTCAAATTAAACTTTATAAAATGTGGTTGTTACTGCTAATTTTGGTAAATGTATATAAAACAGAAATTTACATGATGCAATCCTATGCTGAATCATTTCAGTTTATTTAATCTTTAAAAATATTTATTTGAGATGTTTTATGAAATAATGCCTCTAGTAGAACGAAATTGTTTGGTGAAAAGCTTAAATACAATCTTTGATCTTTAAGAAATGTTGCTGCAAATTCATGTTGTCAAGCTTAAAAAAAAATATTGCAGATAATTTATTCATATCTTTAATAACGTTTTTTGAATTCTTCAACACAAAATTATGCCTTCAATGCAACCTGTATTTTGTTTTTAGACAAAAATGAGTTGATGCCCGAATAGCCGAATATTCAGTATTCAACCAAATCACTATTCATTGCATAACTAATCTGTGCAGTGTACAACAAAACACTACAATATGAATGAATTAAAGACAAGCCCATTTTATGCATGCAACACCCTAAAATAGAGAATGTTTGTTCTTCCGAACTTCCGTATAGTATCCGCTACCTCATTATAAAAACTTTTTCGACCCTGCAACGCTATGATTTCTGCAATGTCTGAATCGCATACTCCACGTATCTATTTAATAATTTTCAGTTCCTTTTTTGTTTACAGTTTGTATGATGCGAAGTATAGAATGTGACAATAATCAATAATAATGATTAAAAACAAAAAAGACCAAATTATCTAGTCAGTAAAATGGTTGGTTAAAAAATAAATAAATACATGACTAAATAAATAAATAAAATAAATAAAACAAGACATTTTAAAACTTTTCAGTTGTAATTCTATAGGAACGCAGCTAACTTTTCTAAAAATAAAAAGACTAAGTTTAAATAATAATGCTGAAATGAGATTGAATGGTTCATAAAAACTGTATTTTTTCTGTAACTGAAATCAACATCTAATGCTCTCCATATTGTCAAACGTTAGAAAATGTAAAATGTGAAATGATGTATAAAAGTTATTTGTACGTTCTTTGGCAATGTATAATTTGGTTTGTGTGCTGCTGAATAATTTATAAATTGTTAACTGATAAATTTGTCTATACGAATCATAGATTACAATGTAAACCAATTTGTGCAGTATGTTGAAATGGTAAAATAAATTTTAAATTTGTAATCTGGTTTCTTTCAATGTTTTTCATTCAACAAAAAAGATCTGTTTGGTCAGCGTAGTTCAGAATTTGAAAACACCCGTTTTGATTCAGGGGCGGATCCAGACTATGGATTTGGGAGGGGACCTTTTCTAGCAAGTATGTTTATGGGGGGGGGGGGGAGTTATATGAAATTACGCATTAAAAAAATAACCATAAATATTGAGTTTTACAACGTATCTACTGCTTCTTAATGCTTCTTATGAAAAAAATGTATTCATTACAAATTCTAAAAGTATCATTCTTAAATAATTATTTTAAAAAGTTTGTTCATTTTTCTATTTGTATGTGCTTAAAGGAAATAATATTTGCACCAGTGGCTCAACCACAAAAGTTTTATAGAGGGGGCACTTTTAAAATTTTCACCATCTGATAGGGCGGGGGGGGGGGGGGGGGGGGGGGGGGTCCGGGGGCCCTCCACTGGAAAAAAATGTTGAAATTTTAGTCTTAAGGACGCAGTTTTAAACGGCCTCTGGTGATGTTACGAAAAAGAAAGGTTCGGGGGCCGTCTGCGGAAATTAAAGTTTTAAAAACGCGATTATAGGCGATATTTGTTGACGGTAGGGTAAGAGATGGGATTTTTTTTTTTGGGGGGGGGGGGGCTGCCTCCGATTTTTTGTAAAATAGATTTAAATCGAAAATCCCTCCGCTAAATTTTCCGAAATTGAATTTCCAAAAACGCAGTTACAGACTAACTTTGAAAATACTTCGAGCAGAAGGGTTCTGGGGCTTTTCCCAAAAAATGTTTCGAAATTGAAGTCTAGAAAACGAAGTTTTTAAGCGATATTCGGTGATAAAGGATTTAAACGTTCGCCCCATTAAATTTTTCAAAACTAATTTTTTAATGTTCAGATTTTTCGTTATCGACATCTTAAAAAAATGATTGTAGACCATATTTGGTAACATCAGGGGTTTGACAATTTTTCAAAAATGAAGCTCCAAAAAAGCAGTCTTAAACGATTCTCGATGTTATTAGAATGCGAGGTGTTAAGTAGTTCTCCCCTTTAAAATTTTCAAAATTTAAGTCCTGAAAACAAGATTTGAGGCGCGCTTTAAAGGTATTGGCGGATGAAGCGGACTTCCGACATTATGAAGACTTTCTTATTTTTAGACCGACTAAAAAAAGGCGACTGTTTCCAAGGTACGTTTTATTTTTTATTTTTTAATTATAAGAAATGTTTTACAAAAACATTCTACTCGGCCTTCTGGGGGATCACGGGTCCTGTCGCCCAGTGTACCCCCCCCCCCCCCTCCCGCCTCCACCTCTGACAGCGCCACTGAATTGCAGAAGCTTTAAATATAATGATCAATCCTTCACCAAATAAATGCAAAAGACAGTTTAAACAGGTTTGTGTTCAAAAAGGCTTATTTTGAAAGATTACTGGAAAACAGATACAAGTACAGAAATTTGGGAGACTTAAAATGGCCGTAAAGTGGATAAATTGAACTACGACTGGAAAGCTGTATTATACCATATCGATGAGTCTTAAAAAATAAGTACGATGAAAAATATTTACTCAGTTCCCGAACTCGAATTTTTATGTAGTTAACTTCCCGTAGTCTATAGCATAACTTATAAACTGTGACGAAAGCATTTAATTTTTGTATTTTTCTACAATATAACTATCTTCACATTCTTGCAGTGCCGGATTTTCGATTTTTTAGAACTGGAGGTAATTGCTTTATAATAGGGGACTAGTTGGTGCAGTTATAACTTATTAAAAGTTTCCCCTATTATGAGTTCCCTCCAAGCTATATTAACTAACAACAAAAATTAATCCTTTCAGTGTCAGCTACAGGTGGTTTTTTCTTACTCTTGTTTTCTGCACAGTTTTAGGTTTACTTAAGATTTTTTTTGTTTTGGAGAAAGACATTCCCCAGTTCCCCTCTTTGAGTCCGCTTTTGCAATTCTCTCCTCGCTTTTCCCTGCGCCTTTCTTCAAGTTCAATTTTTAAAAAACAGAAGAATTTTCCTGCACTCTGTTCTAAAAATTTTTAGGTACACTTGTGATTTTTGGGGGGAGGGAAACATTTTCCCGGTTCCCCACCATGGATCCACTTCCGCTATTGTCACATCGCTTTTTCTGGTGCCTTTTGTCCAGTTCAAAAAAAAAAAAAAAACGGAAAAATATTCCTGTACTCTGTTTTCTGAACAGTTTTAGGATCACTTGGGATTTTGTGTTTTGGAGAAGGACGTTCACAAGTTCCTCTCTTTGAAACCACTTTTGCGATTCTCCCCTCGCTTTTCCCTGCTCCTTTATTCAAGTTCAATTTTTATAAAACAGAAGAATTTTCCTGCACTATGTTCTATTAATTTTTAGGAACACGTGGGATTTTTGGTGAGAGGAGAACATTGCTCCAGTTCCCCTCCTTGGATCCGCTTTTGCTCTTGTCTAATCGCTTTTCCTGGAGCCTTTTGTCAAGTTCTAAAAAACGGAACATTTTTCCTGTACTCTTTTCTGAACAGTTTTAAGATCACTTGTTTTTTTTTCTTTATTATTTTTTTTAATTCTTCATTTATTTATTTTTATGCAGGGAAGAGGGGAACAATCCCCAGTTCTCCTCTTTAGATCCGCTTTTGCAATTCTCTCCTATCTTTTTCTTGCGCCTTTCTTCAAGCTAAAGTTCTATATAACTGGAGAACTTCGCTGTAATACGTTGTGCAAATCCTTAAGTACACATGAGAATTTAGAGGAAGGGGAACGTTCCCCCAGTTCCCCTCCAGGGATCCGCCTCTGCTATTGTTTGATCGAATTTTCTGAAGATTTTCCTCGTGTTTAAGTTCTATAAAACAGAAGAGTTTTCCTACACTCTGTTGTGAAAATTTTTAGGTATATATAGGGTTTTTGAGGAAAGGAGAACGTTTCCCCAGTTCCCCTCCATGGATCCGCTTCTGTTGTTGCCTAATTGCTTTTCCTGGTGCCTTAGTTCACGTTCTAAAAAACTTAAACATTTTCCTGTACTCTGTTTTTTGAACAGCTTTAGGCACACTTTTTTTTTTTTGAGGTGTGTGTGTGTGGGGGGGGGACATTCCAGCAGTTCCTCTTCTTAGATCCGCTTTAGGAAATTTTCTTCTTACTTTTTCTGGCGCCTTTCTTGAAGTTCAAGTTTTGAAAAACGGAATTATTTTCCCGTACTCTCTTTTGAAAATTTTCACGTACACTTGGGATTTTGGAGGGGGAACGTTCCCCCAGTTCCCCTCCCGTGGATCCGCACCTGTTTTGATTTAGTTAATTGAGAAATGTTAAAAGGCATCACCAGAATCAAAATATGAAGTGATCTGGCCAAAATGCCATGCCAGTTGTAAAACAGAACTGTGTACGAGCAAAAAATCTCCCTTTTTTTGCGGGGGGGGGGGGATTTGTTCTCACGGATCACGTGTGAGACAATTAGAAAGCAAGAGAAAATTCCTTTGAATCTAATGCATCCATGCAGCTGCAACTTTTTAAACTTAAAGTTGGATTTCTTACTACACTGCTCAAAATAATGAAAGGATATTGTAAGTTTCGTAAAAAAAAAAAAAAAAAATCATTTTCAAACTTTGCAGTATGCAAATCTTGTGTTTGATGTCGAAGACGACGCTTTAGCGGCAGCGGATGAAATTAGGCTTTCAACTTGATGCAAGATAAGGTGAAAAAGAATGACCAACATTCAATAGGAAGGTTGTTTCGATGAGTGCGATGGTATAAAAACACAAAAATCAAGTTTTTCAAACACTTCTTTTACTTTTAAAATTCGAACTCGTTGTACTGAATGATATCATGTCTTAAATGGACTTCACACTTCAATAATTGAAATATAATGCACTCTTCAATATCTTATTATATAAGGTATATTGACAATATTTTGATATTTTGAAAGGTAGGGTCTGGTGGGGTAAAGTGGCCATGAAATACAGGTTTTTCAACTTGGGTAAATAATAAATACAGGAATTTCTTTTAAAACTTCAAATTTTTTGTCGTTATTTTACATTACATTAATAAAGAACATGCTGCACTGAATTGTCGGAAGAAACAAATTGATTTAAATAGTTTAATGGCATTTTCTTTTTTATGTGTGTTCATGACTTGAGGTGGGGTAAAGTGGTGATCTAAAACCATCATAAACAACCGTATTTTTTTTAATGCTCAACGCACCTAACGCTTTTGAAGAAACAAACTTTATTTAAATAAATTTTTGATGGTCACCTATGGTCAAAAGTTGGTTCACCAAGAATTTTAATCGTATTTCACAACTGGAATTCATCAGTATCACCAAGAAAGGTGTGATAATTTGCAACGTTCTATTTCTTTAGGAATACATTTAAGATAGCGTCTGAATAATGTCTCAACTACCAAAATTACATAATAGAAAATATTGCATTCAAACAGAGTTCCGAAAAAATATTACTTAATCAAAATACAAACTGGAAAAAATGATCAAGTTTTATCTATTCATTCAATGTCTGCTAAATACTTCTTAGTTCTAAGTTTCTACTTTATACTGATACTTAACAGAAGATTTTGTTTTGAGAGGGGAAGGGGAGTGGCATAAATTATTCTAGTAGAATAAATTGAAAGCTGTGGCTGCAGAAAAAAAAATTATGATTTTTTTTTCAAATATTATTAGATTACAATCTTGCTTTAATTCAATCGATATGCTACATCAAAATTAAACTCAGTTGTATTTAATTCAGTTTACCTTATAAACAGTAAATGGTTAGTAAACTTAATATCTAACTGATATCTGCCTTAAAAGAGAAGATTAAATGATTTAGATGAAGAATATAAGCTTAACTTATGACCTCTTTACCCCCATCTTATTTAAGTTGTTCTAAAATATTTTGTAAAATGAATCCAGCTTAGCTGTTTATGCAGACACGTTCTTGAGACATTCAGGAAGTTGCGTGTTCAACCAATCTGCTAAAAAGTTTTATAAATAAAATTTCACTAAGAAGTTAAAAGAGGTGTTCAGGTTTTAAAATGTTTCATGTGCACACAAAAGCAATTTTTTCACAAAATAAAATACTGCCAGGTTCAAAACTATGAATTCAGAATTTAATTAATAATTGTTAAAATCTAAAATAAAAAATTACCCTAATTATTTCATTTATTTCGAGTATATAGCTCTTTATTTAATTAATGACCACTTTCCCACACCAAACCCTACTAAATATGAAACTCCAATCCTTTCATTCCTCATTTAAACACAACGTCCGGCATATCAAGTTCCTGAATTTTGGAGGGGACACTGTGTGAGTTGTGGTGGGGATACAGTTGTATAGATAGATATCAGTATGCATGCAATTTGCAAGAGTAGTAATGGAATGGTGAGGGGGGGGGTATCGTCACATGCTGTTGAGGAGTAGATTGGTAATGATGTTTTTTTAAATTACTATTCAGCAAGAATTTCTCATTCGGCTCCAACTTGGCAGACATGATTCTGCTCAGCTAGAAAAGTTATTCACGTTGTAAAGATCACTGTGAAGGATTCATCTTATATTCTTATCAGAAAATCCTTGGGTAGTTGCATGTTTAAGTGTTAAGTGGAGATTCCCGGAAGAACGCTCTCACATGAGCCAAATTTCTCAGTTTGGCAAAGATTCTGAGGTTGGCCAGGTCGTTTTTATTTTCAAATCAGTATCTGTGACTGACATGAGCCAAATTTCTCAGTTTGGTAAGATTCTGAGGTGGCCAGGTCATTTTTATTTTCCGGACAGTATCTGTGGCTGAAGTTTGATACCCAAACATGATTTTTTTTTCCTATTTGGAACAGCAGCATATAGGCCAAATTGGAATCGAAAGCAAAATTCTTGCTGAGCAGTAATTTCCGCAATTTTAGAAATCTTTGGCGATGTTAACAGAACGGAAGGTTCAGCAACTTTGATAAAGGTAATGGAAGGAATGAGATTCGAGATTCTTCCCGGGAAATGTTTAGAAATTAAGAATTCAAAATACGCAAAATGGAAAATTTAGGGTTCAGATTCTATTTTTTGAAATTTGTCTTAATGATGAAATTTTAAATATCTTTTATAATACGGGAAAGGGTGATCGGAGGTGCTTCCTCAGAATGATTTGGCAATTGATGTTCCAAATATGCAGTTGAAGGCCTTCTTTGATGATGAAGGGAAGGGATGAGGTTCGAAAACTCTGCCTAGGAATTTGTAAAGAAATTTCTTAGAAGTTCAAAACACGAAATTTTAGACACTTCGATGACGCTAAAAGAGTGGAGGGGTTAAGGGTTTCCCAGAGAGCATTAGTCGAAATTAAAATTCTAAAACGAAAATTTTAAACTATCTTGTGTGTGGGGGAGGGGCTGCAGTTATATTTGATAGCTTATAAACAAAATGTGACTCAAGATAAAATTATACGAAAATGTCATACTTTATATGATTGTAATTTCTCATCCTTCTGGCAGAAATTAATTGAAGAAATACCAAAAAAATAAGCAATATTTTATTTATACCATATTGGCACAATCTGAAAATTATATCGCTTTTTATCACAGGATACATCCGCGTTTAACAATAATAGTAGCACAGCTGCTACCTTTCACATTTATTAACAATATAAAATGGTTAGTACATAAAATGGCACACAAAATTATGAGATCACATTTGTTTTTCTTCTTTTTTGTAGAGAGATATTTACAGTAGCATTAATTTAATCAATAACAGAACTGAAAATTCTTGAAATGTCAACAAAAAATTGAAAATATTACCTTAATATTCCTTTACCAATATTTTGCTTAAAACTTGTATAACTTTTCGATCATATGACTAAGTTACACAGTATTGATGAAAATGATGTAAATATATTTTCCAATCAAAAAGTTCAGAAATGAATTTTCAACACATATATTGCACTTAATACCAATTTTTGCACTTAATGTAATTTTTTACATCAAAGAATGAAGTACATCTCATTATTTGAATAACGTCTTATCAACTAGTTTTGAGCAAATTAAAGCAATAAAATTGAACAAATGTTTAAAATGGCAAAATTTTATGTAACAAGCTATTAAAATCAAATCTTTTAAAGTGTTAATTTTATAAACTCACATAATGGTGTAATTAAATTTATCTGTAAAAAGATAATGCATCTAAATTAAGAGCAACTTATTCTTTTATTTTACATCTGTTTAGAATTTCATGGTGATAATTAGTGAAATACTTATCAGTTTGTTTATAGACAAATCTTAATAAACTCAAAAATGAACCTAAAACTCAATCTAGTTCAACTTCAGCAAATATTTTAATTCACCCACTTTCATTTCCCTTAACATAATTTCAAGCATTATCGCCCTCCAATTTATTAAGAGCCTATAAAAGTACATCATCTCTCTCTGTTGAAAAATCTTTTTCTAAATAATTCATTTCAACAGGTTTAAATCTATTTGTAAAACTTAATGTTTTAACACAAAGCATTGTATGAATCGCCTGATACACAGATGATTTTATAATTTTGCAAAACTTTTTTTGAGAAAGGCAGTATCAGCAGCTTTTTATGTTTGAATAAGACACCGAATATAGCCACAAGAAAGTTGGTTTTCTTTTGATATAAAGCAAGAAAAAAAAAAAAAAGAAAATGCATGACTGCTAGTAAGTCATGGGAAAGGGCTGTCTGAAGACCAGAGTTTGGCCTGAACAGGCCACTACTGAGAGGACGGACATAAATATTCACAGAGTGGCCACAGCACGTCATACTGCCAGCTGCATCATAAATTAATTTCGAGACATTGTTGTCTGTGACTTCAGTGGTGTCACGCTAAAACTTGTTAGGAAACAGTGAGAAGAGCTAATACACGTGATAGAGATGGGTTCCAAGAGCTGTTTCTGTCCTGTACCAGGAGGGCTATATTTTGGTTAGGATATTGCCAAAATAGAATTTTACGGGTTTGGAGACTAACTTCTGGAATGCAAATACAATGGACCTGCAATAAGAGCAGAGGCGGTATTTGACAGAAAAGTAGATGGGGGGGGGGGGAGGCAAAAAAAAAAAATAATAAAAAAAAACGACAACTAAAAGCCATAGGATTTTTAGCAGCAGCAAAAGAATGAAAGAAAAAGAGAGAGAGAGAGAGAGAGAAGCACAAAATTTTGCAAGGGCTGGTTTTGAGAGCAGATGAGTGGTAATAGATGTAAATATAGTAACTTAATTCACATTTTTATTAAGATTTTGATGAATTTTGTACACAATAACTTTCACTGAAGAAACACTGAGACATGAACTAGACTTACATAATTTAACCCCAAAATATCTTGAGATGTCACAAACACTTGGTAATATTTCATTTAACATGTATGGGTTGCTTTTAAGTAAAACAGTTGATTTACTAAGACCTAATCAATGAATACATAAACTAAAAGTTACTTTTTGTGGTAAATAATGTTTTGTAAACAGATATACAAAGTAAAACAAGTACAGTAAAACCTCGTTAAGTCGTCACTCAAGGGACCAAAAATTTTTGACCACTTATGCGGAGTGACTATTTATGTGGAGTGGGAAATTAAGGAAGAAAAAAAAAAGCCTTACAAATATTTATGAATAGCAGTAGAATTCTGTGAGAAAAACAATAGCTCATGTAAGAAATGTCTCTAAAATTAATTAATGGAAATTTTAAAAATTAGGAAAAATACTAATGATAGTTACTTTGTTTTGTTTTCTCTTACTTATACATTACTTAATAACAACAACTTATTTTAATGTAGTCACTTTACATTAATACAATCCTTCAATGTTGACTGATGAAGTTGTTGCTTACGGAAAAGAACTATCTCTTCTAAGGTACATCAAGCTTTAAATTTTGTGTTTTTTGTTCCTTGTGAACGGATGTTAAATACTGACTAACCTTCTCCAGGTATTAGATTTTGTCTGTCTTGCTGGAAGGAGTTAGATTCATATTCTCGGCACATTGGCAGAGTCACAGCAAGAATTATGCTTTGAATGACCAGAACCGAGGATCGAGATTTCAAGGAAAATAAATATTAAACAGCCTTTTAACTAAGTCTGACACTATTTTCTAAGATCTGATAAGGAAAAGGAATTTTAGAAAACAACTTTTGAGTGACTAGTTAAGCGGGTACAATTAAATTTCGTGACCAGTAAAGGAGGGTCATTTTACATTACTGTGAATGAGACCTCGTCGGGAGCGAAGAAAAACGACCACTTAAACGGAGTGACCACTTAACCGGTCGACTACTTATTGAGGTTTCACTGTAATTATGATCTGAAAATTTTGACGTTTCTGCTTTTTTTAGAATTTCTAGTTTTGGTAGTAAATTGGAAAATAAAATAAATAAATTAACGAAAAAAGTGGGGGAGGGGAGGCTGCCCCCCTCTGCCACACTGAATCGCCACCACTGAATAAGAGATACAGATTAGGGAGCAGAGGTGACACTCTCATATTAAAGTTTTCAGTAGCAATCTTAGCAATTTTCAGTACTAATCAATAATTCTTAACACCAGACAAACAGAGATGCAACAGCTTATCAATATTCGAAGAAACAAGATCCGGGAAAAAAATTAATTTAATTAAAATATGTATTACAGCTGGGGAAAAAACCGAATTTAACCCCCCCCCCCCTTCTTTTCTCCAAAGAAAAAAATAAAACAAAAATATGCATGTGAAATGAAAAATAAATAGATTAAAAAAAATAAATAAAAATCTCCTCCCACCTCCCATAAAGAAAAAAATTTAAATATGCATTATACAATTCTAACAAAGTACTCCCTTCCCTTGAAAAAAAAAAATAATAAAAAAATAGGCAGTCATGGGACTGCCAACAGAGGTAAAAACTTAAAACTACGAAATAAATTTGGTATGTTTGTCTGCACGCGCGTAAGTAGTGTGTGTTTAATTTTCATTTAAAATTAATTGTAGTTTCAAAAATTAAAATTTTATAATTTGTAGATTCAAAATATCAGTCTAGTTTTTACGTTTTATCAGCAATCTGAACAACAATTATATACATTTTAATATGATATATTCCAGTTCATTAATGGAGTAAATATTAATGCAAATATAGGAAATATTTGAAAATAAATTCTTAGTTTGTGTTACATATTCCATTTCCCATGCATAAAAATAATAAACGTTACACTTACTGAACTTTACACACAGTGAAATTAACTGTATTACCCCTCTTTAGTCGACATGGCGTGAGATTGACCAGCATACAGGGTGACGTTGAAACCTTCATAAAATAAATACTATGCAAACACTATGTATAAATTTCATTTGTTTGACATTTTTTGTTGTTGTTGGGATTGTGTTTACTGCCAGTGCATACAGTATTCAACTCAAGAACATATAGTATTGCATTATACTACATTTGCAATGCAATAATAGTAAAAAAAAAACATTGTTTTAAAACAATGCAAAAAGTAAAATTGTAGATATTTGCACTCATTATAAAAATCTAGAAAATTTTCCTTGTAAAATATCTCATACATGTTTTGTTTTTCCATTATTAGATTATTGTAATGAGCTTCATTCAACAATTGAATTGAAAATAAATTTTGAAAATGCTATTAGATGGTTGGTTGATTGGTTTTGTGTCATGGATAAAAATTAAATAGGACCGTAGGTCTAGTGTATAGTATCAGTGATGCAAAGAAATTTCTCTTTGTATAAGTCCGCCCACGAATTGTCACTTATTTGCTATAATTTAGCCTGGAGAGCGGGACAGTTGAAAAGGTGTTCAAGGATTAGTTCTGTGCCTGGGCAATTTCTGCAGTTACAGTATGTCCTTGTCCCATCTTTATGTATCTTCATCCCCCTGAGGTGTCCTATCCTGAGTCTTGTTAATGTACTGGTGAGGGTTCTATTGGTACTGATTTCTGGAATTTGGTGTTTGATTTTGATTTCTCTATCTTTTAAGTCTTGCCCTAGCCAAAAAATTGATATTGCTGAGAGTGCCATGAGTAACTCTGATGGTGTTCAAATGTCTTGCTTCTTTTGCTAAGGCATTCGCTACTGGCTAAAGAAAATGCTATTAAACGATTTTTTTTTTGTCTAAATATAGCAAAAATTTTCCATGCATTAGTTTGAAATTAATCTTCATAATTTTGTTTCACATGAGAAGAGAACAAATTAATTGTATTATATATGTAATTAAAGTATTTCTATAAATATGATAAAAGTTTGAAAAATATATTCTATAAACAATATACACAGTGTCCAAAAAGTCCTCGACACATTTAGAAAATTCATAGAAAATCAACGAATTATTGTATGAATATGCGGTTTGCAGAAGAATACTTCAAAGGTTCATGCATTTTTTATGACATGGCAAAAAAAAAAAAAAAAAAAAAACCCTTCTAAATTGTGTTTAAAGGTGTACCCTCACAGTAAAAAAAAAAAAACACAACGTAATGTGAGACATTTAATTACTCTATTAAACATAAAGCAATACTTTTCACAAAAAGAGTTGAATGTGTGCAATGCTACACAATTTGACACAAATGATAATAAATAAATTTATGAACTTGTGAAGTATTATACCACAAACTGAACATTCATACGACAATTTAATGCTTTTCTATGAATTTTTAAAATGTGGTAAGGACTTTTTAGATATCCTGTAAATTAATAGTGAAAGTATAATTTGAGAAATAGATATGTTATTTTGAATACAACAAAAAATAGCATGATTGAAAAACAAGAAATTGAATAACATCAAAAAGGTTGAATAAAAGTAAATTTTTAAAATTCATTTAAATAACAATTTAAAACTAAAGGGGAACACAATCAGCAAAGCAAGGCCCTCTACAATCATTTACACAAAATTGAATTGACCCTTGAACTAAATTATATTTTTAGTTCATTACAGTGTTCATAAGATGCATTAAAGCAAGAAACAATTGATGCATTTAGAATAAGTTTCTATTAAGAGCCATTTCATTTCAAATCAGAGAGGGCATGGCACATGACGAGATTTTTTTTTGAAAAAAATAGAGTAACAACTAAAGGACTTATAAAACAACCCAAAAGGAATCTGCTACAAATCCCCCCCTCCAGTTACAGTGTATTTAATTCTGCATAAAAGCATCTATTTTGGAAAAAAAAAATAGCCAAAGTGGATTTAAAATGGACCTCATTTCAAAAGTATTTTACAAATTCAAATTATTTTTTCCAAACAAATAGGGACCTATACAGTCATTCAGGGTAACTTTACTCCACATTTTCTCTACTTTTAACTACCTCCACGCCTATTTTAATAGCATTGTCACATGTATTGGCATAAAACAAAAGAAAAACTTCTACAGTACTGTGAAGTTATCTAAATTTAAGAAATAATCATTATTAAAAATATTT
This sequence comes from Uloborus diversus, assembly GCF_026930045.1. Taxonomy (NCBI): domain Eukaryota; kingdom Metazoa; phylum Arthropoda; class Arachnida; order Araneae; family Uloboridae; genus Uloborus; species Uloborus diversus. The sequence goes on from NC_072740.1 coordinate 63,052,563, forward strand.
AAAGTAATTTATTGACTGGGCTCAAAGTTAGCCTGACATTGAGGAGAACTTTGATCAATGTGAATAATGCATTGAAAAATAATTCATATTAAAAAAAAAAGAAACTATTGTAACTGCAAAACTTTAGAGCAGAAATGTGTGATTTATATACATTTAGAAACTCCCCCTTTTTTGTTTTGAACCACCAAAAGCTTTATATGAACTATCATATTGCATAAAATATTACATGTAGAAAGAGTGGAAGCACATAAGAGTCAGTGTTTCGAGGAAAAAAAAGCCTTTTTTATGCATAAAGGGAACAAAAAAGCAGACGAAAACAATTTTCACTTATTAGACAAAAAAAAAAAAAAAAACCTCTCTATGCAGAATTGTACAGATTAAAATGATAACAAAGAAGGAAACACAAACACATGCAACATAACCAATGTTCAAATTAATGGCTTCAAATTTCTGAGCTCTACACGATGTTTATCGAAGGAAGTTTATCAGTTGTGTTACTATGGCTCCAGTAGAATTTTTAATGTTAATTCAAACCTGTTATTTGAAAAATGTTTTGGCGGCATTTTTCAGTTATATAACGAAAAAAAATCACGTAATTGTAATGCATGTTGCAATTGAGAGACAGCATTTTTGATTCATTGCAGCATCCACGTAACAGTGAATGCATAACTTTGGAGATGAAATAAAGCAAAATAAACTAATACAGAAAAAAAAAAAGGGCACATTAACTGTTACTGATATAGTACACTATTGTTGTAACTATTAGGTCAGAAGTTGAGTTAATGAAATTAGAAACAAAAAATCATTTTACATGCACATCATGTTGATAAGGTCTTTTAACAATCATAGAACATTTAAGCAAAAACACACAATTTGGTGGATGTCAACTTATTCAACATTAAAATCATCTGAATGATATTGTGGTGTTCAAATAAGCTAATTTTCAGAGTTTAAAAAAACAGGTTTTTAGAGTAATCTCACTTCAAGTATCACAAATAATGAAAAATTTTAGAGCTGATTTTCAAGGCTGTACGAATCCAAGGAGTTATAATAAAATATGCTATGAAATTACCATATTTGGGATTCAGATTGCTATCTCTATTTAGCAAAAAAAAAAAAAATGCTATAGTGAAAAAAAAAAACATAAAATCCATAACAATTGTTTTTTTCACTACAAAAATATTTTTCCCCCCACCATCAATAAAACCTACTTAATATTCAAAAATGATGTTTGAATGATAGTTTTCTTATTTTTTGCAGAAAATAATTTAAATAGGTTAAAACTTTTCAAATTTTGCCCAGTTTAAACAGAGTGTTTTGCTGATTTTTTTCAAAACGGCGATGTTGTGAGCAGAATTTTAATATGCTGTAAAAGGAAATTTTCTGTTCTTGCCAAATCCTTTTTGGAAATTTTATAAGTTCATTAGAAGTTTTACAAAAATGTTTCACAGTAGTTTAAAAAAAAAAAAAAATTGGGATGGTCTTGAGAATTTTTCTGATTAGGGAAAACAATGTTGGATTTTATTTCGTATTCGATTCAAAATGAGAAATGTTAGTTCATTACTTTAAATATATTCTTATCATAATGTTCTTTTTTTATGTACAGTAAGTAGAATATAAATGATTTCTATTGGGCTCTCACTGCGTCTTGCATATTTGAAAACGACCTAGAAGAGAGATCAACCTTCATTAATGACCATTCTCTGCAGGAACAAAGAGTAGTCACTCCAAAGAAGTTGGTCATGCAGAAAACTGTCTATGCAGAAAACAGCTAAATGAAATGTTTGCAATAAAATAATTTGAGCAAGTAAACAATCGTTCGTGCTCTGGATTTAAAATATTTCTTAATAAAAATATACTTAGCCCTAGCTTTTCAAAAGAAAATCCTTCAAAATTTTATAAAATATAACTAAAAGTCACAACAAAATCATTAAAATGAACTTAAAAAAAAAAAAAAAAGACTGACCTAAACTTTTCAAAAATGCATAAATTTTGTAGATTAAATATTGCACAGATTATTTTTTTAATTTCAGGGAAGTCTATTCAAGTACAAATACCTGATCATGGAAACTTATTTAAAGCATAAAACTGCCATAGTTTTAGTATAAAATAGTTTCAACTATAGTAGCAACTATAAATGCTTCCCCCTATGTTTACTTCAAGTCAGTTATATTATTTAAATAGAAAAATATATTCCTCATAACATACTAACTACAATAAAATATGCTATCACATTTTAAATATTACACATATCCAATGACTTAAATCATAATACAAATAACTGTACCATTAAAGTGAAAAAGATACAGTTTTATCATAGTGAAATGCTAAATATTTAAAAATGTAAGATACATAAAATGTTGTGGCATTGCACTTCAAATTCTCAAAATTCTTATCTAACTAAAATTGTCTACACAGACACACCTGTCGTATATAAATACAGTACATTTCATCTATACCTTTTCTTTTCACTTTGAGAAACAGGACTTTATCTTTAATGTAGTAATGTGTAATTATCAAATGGTTTTCATAAATTTTAAGTGTTTTTATAATATTTCATATTTAACAGTATTCCAAACACAATTTTAACTTTCAACACTAATTGAAAAAAATTGAAATTCTAATGCTGTTTGAAGCAAAAAATATAGAAACAAATTATATTCAACGCACAGTTTGATGTTGTGCATTTTTCACAAATGGGTAACATACAGGAATATAACACATATGAAGATATTACTTTCATGGTAACTGTTTTCATTTTGATCTTATTAACACTCAAAAACTAAAATTACTTTCTGTAAGAAATACAGTGAAAGTATACTTAAATGAATTGGTTATTGTCTTATTACTTTCCAGTTACTGTTTTTGTTTTGAGGGAAAACATATAGTTAAAAAACACAACCCAAAAACAGAAATATAAATAGATTACTTTAAGATTTGTTTCACATGAAAGTTTAATAAGAGAAGAATTTAATATTTTTGTGCTACTATATGTTATACATACATGTATCACAACTGATGGTAGGTGTAATAGTGTTCACTAAAGAGGGAACTTCCACACAACAAAAAATGCAATGAGAGGTTGTTTTCTCTATAGTGTCATGAACTGCTATTATGTATAGTGAAAAAACTTGGTTTGCCATTTCTCTAAAGAAGCAGATCAACATCATAATGCTGAGAAAGCCAATCTGCACTTCGAGCATCGAGTTACAAAAGGAATTTCTTAAAAAGTGGAGAACTTTATACATGAAGTAATTTTCAAGCACAGCAGAAATCCATTGAAAACCATTTCAGTGTCTACACAGGCAACCCATGGTAATTGACTTATTCTTCCCAAACAGGCATGAGATTGCCCAATGCACACCTGAATTTAGTTCTTCAAATTAATACTGCCCTGGGCAGATAAACGGCAGTATCTGCAAACTTTTTTTTTTGCAATTATGTTATGTATTTTACTTCAGTTAAATTGCAGAAAGAACTTATTCGATTTTTGCTGAAAATAAAGCATGAAAATAACTTCAAATTCCAAAATTGTACTAGTGTTTGTGCGAAATCCAAAACATGTTTCTTCAAATAACTGAAAGTCTTTTTATTGCAGATACTACCACTTGCCGATGCACAGCAGAAAACCACAATGGGGTAATAATTTAAGGAAATAAACTGATGAGAATCTTACTATTTACACCCTGTATTATGATACAATTAGTTGAGGATAAGAATTTCTTAGAAATGTTTGCTTAAGATCATACATCCTTAAAAATTCTATTTTTGTCCCCCTTGGTTTCAACACCAATGAAACATTTCACATCTTGTTTTCTGAATGTTCATTTAATTACTGCGAATAATGTGTAATTAAAATCTATTTCTTATAGTTCTGAAACCTATTTCAGATACACCAAGTCTGGAACTACGGTTATTAAATATTTTTTCCAATCTATGAAAACAGCCACCAAGTAATATTTACAAAGCATAGCATGCATAAAATATAAATATAAGGTGTGCAAATGGCTTTTGGCAAATTAAAGGGATATTTTTACAACCTCTATCACAAGATTTTTTATGAAGCCTGAACAGAAGTTAATCAGTATACTAAAAATAAATAAATAAATAAATAAACAATCATAAAACCAAACCAAGGAGATAAATAGGTATATGCTCAGCATAAACTACACACATAAAAATACATGAACACAATAATTATGTTCTTTAATCATATACTAAACATATTTCATTGTTAATGGAAATTAACATATATTTTGAATTAAATTCTTTTGTTTTATGCTACACCTTAAAAAATAATTTTTATGCAAGGGCAGAGCTTAGAAAATAATTCCATGCAAAATATCATCCTAGGTAAACAAAATAGTTGGATTAAAATATTGAACCTTTGTTAGTGCACTTTTTTTGCTTATATTAACAACATTTTTAAAAGCCATATTAATTTCATCAAGCAATTATAAAACAATGCTCACTAATTTATTAATTAATTTTTTCTTGTGTTTTAGAGCATTGATAATTTGAAAGTTAACAAATGCATTGATTACTACTTCAACGGCATGATTGAAATTGTAAAATGATAAAGCAACAAGAATAAGAAAATAAAATTCATTAAAATTCATTTATATTAATTCATTTGTTTTATCATGTTGTGCAAAAAGTAATCTCTTTGCAGTACTTACTACCTTACCTCACACTGTCACACTGTAATAAGCAATTTAATTAAAACAAACAAAACTATATCAAGATAGAAGCTTTTCTCTTACCAGAGAGAAAAAAATCTTTTTCATCTTATTTTCAGCTGAAACAGGTGGTATTTAAAAATATATATTAACAAATAAATTTGGAAATATTTACTAGAGTTTAAATTAACTATTGTTGACAGAATTCACAGAATTCATTATTATGCTGAAAATGCAATCACATACCAAAAAAAAAAAAAAGAGAGAGAGAGAGAGAGAGAGGGTTCTGTCACAATGCAAAATGCCTGATTGGCATTACCATTCATTAAACCTCACCAAATAGTATAGCATAAAATAAAATAAATATGGAGAAAGCAAAATTCCACTCTTGTCTAGTGAAAGTTGAGACAAATTTCAAAATAATATATTTTATAATAAAGTTTGATTTTAGCATATTAGTTTCGAAGTCAAGATTTCTTTCTTGTTTATTTTCTCTATTGTTTCAGAAAATGTAACATCAGTGCAAATTGAGGCATTCCAATTGTATTTTACAAATGCCGATTGATTATAAGCAGCTCATTAGTGTGTTTTCTCCCATTTTTTTCTCTCTTACTGATCCTTCCTTCCGATTCTTTATTGTGATAGAGGGATCATACATACCATAAAATAGCTTCAAGAAATAGGTAAGAGACTGAAAAATGTTTTTTTCATGTACATACTTTCTTAATGTGATATTAAATGCATAAGGATAAGAACATTACTCCATTAAAAAATAAAGTGATTTAAGTTCCAAATGCTTCAAAAAACTTGTAATCGAAGAAACAAAGTTAAAAAAAAAAAGAAATTTTGTTACAAAATTTTAAACTTTTTCACTTAATTTTTTATGCATATTACAATTTAATCTTAGGATTCAAAAGTGAACACATTATTAGATCATTGTGTGCATAAGACTATTATAGTGATTTTTTTAGAAGTGCACTGATTTCCAATCCATAAACAATAACAAAAGCAGATTACACACATAACAGATATTTAAACTCAACTATTAAAAAAACATTGGCAATGCGTGAATAGGAAAGGAAAAAATAATAATATTGCTAAGAAGAATTAAATATCACTTCAATGTTTAACAGCGTGTTGAAAAATAACAAAGCTAAATATATATATTTAAAAACTTAGTCCCCAAATTTAAACAGAAAACTTAATGAATTTCTAAAATTAATTTGAGCTATGTTGTTGAAAAGAATGATATACTTCTCAGAAAATTCTGCGTGATATCAAAAGTAGTGAAACTTATACCCACAGCTATTGGTCCTTTTATCCAATTTAAACTTAAACCTTTATATAGTCCTAGAAAACCTTCATCTTTATAAACTTTAGCAAGTGTACTTCTAATAGTACTATACAAATATCCTGTGACAGTAGCCGTCTGCATTCTTCGCCGAACAATATCTAAAGGATAGGAAGCAGATTGCCCCAACAAGCCTGCTGTAGCTCCAAATATCAATCTTTCTGATGCATGAAGTGGCCTGTCATTAGTTTTCTCTAAAAAATATTTTAAATATTAATATGACAAAACAAAGCTATAGTTAACAATGTCTTAATCTAAGCTGATTCATGGATTCATTAATATAAGCTGTGTCTAGCAAAAAGTTTAGTTTTTTCAAAAATGTGGCAAAAATTCAAAACATGTGTATAAGTTTTGTAGTAAGTTACCGCCCTAAGCCAGGGCTAAGGCAGAAATACTTAGAATACACCACCAGTTCAGTTATTCCATCCGAGGACTGCAGTTTTGTGCTTCTTTCTTGGCTCCCTTAACAGGATTTTCGCCACCAGCTCATGTGATTCCTATTCCGGGCTGATGAGTGCTAAAAAGCACGAAACTGCAGTCCTCGGATGGACTAACTGAGCTGGTGGTGTATTTTAAGTATGTATATAAGTTAAAAAATGGAAATTTAAAAGAATAAAATCTGATGATCAAGAAAGTTGCCATGCAGACAAAACTTTTTCCATGCTGGGAAAATTGATGGAATATTTTCCAATAAATTTGCTGTTAAGTAAAATGCCAAATAATTTTAACTCTGGAAAACCAACCTGAAACAAGTACATTTTTTCCTCTGATTCAATCAAATCTGTTAATTTGTTTTAGGCTTATTTGTATAATGTTTTTGTGTTAAATAATTAGAGGGAAACATTTAATGCAGTAACTTATGAGCTGCAGCTGATCATGTTTAGTGGAGAAATCTATAGCAACACAATGGCTGCTCATCATTTTGTTTTGCCAGTGTTGCAACAAATCATCAAAAATGTTTAAAAAGAAAAAAAAAATGCATAAAACAATTCGCTTCATAGTTTTTACTTAAACATAAAAATACAAAATACAGAAACAAGAAGCACTATAACTTGTGATATTTAGCTGTTTATTGCTTTTGCATGATTCACAGAAAAGCAGACATTTTTTGCAAAATTAGAGGATCCAAAAATGAGCCAAATTAACCTAATTTAATTTCAAAAGAAGTTCCAAAAATGTTCAACTTTACACAGAAAGATGAAGTAATTTAACATGACAAATATAAACTTGAATTTGACTAAAATGGCTTTTGAATGAACACAAAGCAACATTCTTACATAAAATTCAAGTAACAAGAGAAGAAAATTGTTGATCCTGCATTTTGAAAGAGTTAAAAAGTTTGAGAATTATTATTTGGGACTTTCAAAAAACAGCAAAAGAAGTTGGTTCAATACAGGGTCGTCCAAAATGATGTCACGCTTTGAAGGGGAGGGGGGGCTCGTGAAGTTGTGACAGCTAATAACAAGGGGAGAGAGGGAGGGAGGGGGTAACAAGAAGTAACATCATGCGATTTTTAATAACAATATGCTTTTGAAAAGTTATGTGACATGTGACAAGCATAGAGGTAGGATTATAGGTTGGAATATGGCGTATCTTCCAACATTAACACTTTGAGTAACTGTCATGGAGTGGTTGCCATATTGGTTAGATCATAAGAAGGAAAGCCTGAATGAACCTTTCCTGTTTTACTCTTCTTGTTTAAACTGATAATGTGACTGCATTTATTTTCTATCCAGGAAAGTATAGCATACTGACCAAAACAATTTTATTTCATTTTTAGCTGTACATTTCCAATTTTCTAGAAGATGCACTTATTTGACACACTTAATATTATTCCAACAAGATTAAATTTTGATATGTTAAAAAGTAAACTCTACATTATGCACGCAATAGGGTGGCATGGTACACGCGGATAAGCAAATTCAGGAATAATCCAAAAAACTAGGTAGAAACAATGCTATTGTAAGCAAAAGCTTAAAAATATAACACTTGCAAGCATTAAAACTATGGCTAAAAACAACAGTGTAGATAAAAAATGCGTATAAAAGCTTAAAAAGGATCGCTCATTATTGAAATCGATTACACATACGCGAGCAAATTGCGTAACCAGATTACCTGCAACAAATGAAAGTAGGTTACAGAAAAAAACGAACAGGGGAGGGAAATTTTTTCAAGCCAGGTGCAGTCACTCGTTTATGCATCAAAGTCAGAAAGTGGGGTAGATCTAAAAATCAGCAAGTAGTGTAGATTTAAAAATCAGGTTTCAACTAGTCAGATTTTGGTGACCTTGGAAGTGTTGATGTCATTGGTAATGAGGGTGAAGAAGAAGAAAATAGGAATATCTAGAAATAGATTTAGCACTTGCTAAGTTTAAATGTACATTCACAGTTAATAATAAACAAAAACGAAATTTTTTTTTGCATGTGTGAAAGGTCGCAGATAATTGAGAATTTACTGTAGCATGTTGTTAAACCCCTTTATTCTTGAAAATTTAAGAAAAACGAGTATGAGAAGTAATTAAAAACATTAATTATCGCCAAAAATCCTCCAAATTATCTGAAGAATTACACTGCTGAAAGAACTATTTTAGGCCCTTAGAAACTATACATTTTAAAGGAAATTTTTAAATAAGTACTAAATAGTAGCAAAATGATCATTAAAATGTTTTTATAAAGAGAAAAAAAAGAATTAATTAAAATCTAAAAGCTCATAATAAACTCTTGACGGTTCAGGGTACCCTCTATCTTGCAAATAAGTTCAAGTACATTTTAAGGACTTAACCTCTAATGAAAGGGATGCAAAAAAATCAAGAATAAAGTTATTCAGAAGAAAATATCAGCATCATAATATCAAGATCATTATGGCAGAACCAAATCAAAATAGCTAAAAAAGAAAATTTGTTGTCCACGGAAAGGACGTTTAGCAATTAAAAAGTTTTATTAATGAAGTAATTAAATAATTTATCACCATTATTGATGCAAGATCAGGGGCGGATACAAGGGAGGGATCCTCCCTCCCCCCTAAACCATCGACAATAATATACGTCCATATCAGGGTTCACTGATATATATCCGATGTTCACTTCGAAAACATCATCATATTTAGATATTTTTGATATTTATTTTTCAAACTAAGATATATCAGGGTGGCGACAGGAACTATGAAAAAACATTTCCTGACTTTTCCCTGATTTACATTATTAATGAGAATGGTTTCCTTTCTTTTCCCTATTTGAAAACCATTGCATATGAAGTAAAATGCAATGTTCAAAATGTTTTTAGCTGTTATTTAAAAATATATTTTGAAAAGATGTTCCTTTTAAATTATCTTCAGGGAAATATTATAGGAAATCTAAATCAAATACTTTACTTCAAGTAACCAGTTAGCATAAAATTTGTAAGAAATTATTAAAACCACTCTTAAAGACATATCTAATCATGATATAACTAAAAGGTTTACATGGAAATCATTTGAGTAAATTTTCATGCAGTATAACTGCAAGAATAACAAGTAATAGTGAAAGTATAGATGTAATGTAGATTTACTTATGTAAATAACAGACACATTTATGTAAAACAAATATAAACCTTTTAACAACCAGTCATACTGAGCTATTCTCTAATCAAGTACTTAGGTTTTAATGAATGAATACAGTATATTAACTATTAAAAAATAATTAAAATATTTACTTATGTGCAAAAGGTTACTCAATTTCAAATGATTTCATTACAGTAACCTCTCACTTATACGCAACCAAAGGGGACAACGAAATTTTCGCGCATAAGTGAAAACCTCCAAAAATAAGCTTAAATACAGTAAGTTATCAACAGTTATAGTAATACTAATAGTACACTACTGATACTAATGAATAAATACGCACATAATTTCCATTTATGCATTGTAGTTCAATAAAAATGTAAAATTTGAAGTTGCACGTTTTGTCATTTTTTATACACTGTACAGTATGTAAGCGAATTCCACAAAACCTAAAAACTGTCGCGTTATCAGTGTCATAGTCTGTGAGGATACAAAAGATCCTCGATAGGCTATGTCAATGCTTTCCGCTTCACCACGACCTTTAGGAAGGTTAACCTATTCGCATGTAACCTGTTCTCCCCTCTCGATGTCAATCATAAGACTAACTGCACCCCCAATCGCACACTTGCGCTGAAAAAGAAAAAACGCGTTCTTAGAAACATTTTGAACTTTGGAATAAAGGTGTGTGAAAGCATTCCAAGAGACATCAAGAAGGGTACATGAATAGGCGATTTAACTAAAACTTGAAATTTTTTTATCGCGCATAAGTGAAAGGTGCATTTTAGATTTCGTGTATAAATGAACAAGAGTTAACATTGTTTTCCTATATCGCTGGCCGGGCCCGTGAGAAGAACACGCATAAGTGAAAAATGCGTATAACAGAGGTCGCATATAAGCGAGAGATCTCTGTATTTGTTTTAAAAAAATCTTTGATTACTTTTGCAAAAAACACTGCAATTCAAAAAACAATCAATTAATTTTAAAATATATATTGTTGCCTCAGAGCAACACTAAGATGTTTCAGCGTTATTTCTGGGATTAGATATCTTACTGTTGCTCTGAGGTGAAGATATGCTGTATATAACTTGGTTTAAAAGAAAAGGTTATTTAAAATCTGACAACAAAAAAAATCCTCCATGTAATCTCACACAGCAACAGCGAATAATAAGATGGCAAAAAAAGGTTCATTAGTTTATTTTGATTTATTATTCAATTTCAGCAATTAAATTAAAAACACAAAGAAGTAATAACTTTTCGCTTTATCAGTATTTATTCAAAAAACAAAGATTTCTTCTGGAAACTGTGATTACAGTATGCTAATTACTTCAAGACAATGAGTAAAGGCAACAGAACCAAGTCATTAACGACGACTTCCTCTTTTTATTTTACATAGCATGGAATGCGTTCAAGGAAAATACAAGCTACCTAAAACAAACAACATTACAGACACAGAAGCAATCTTAGGAAGTTCATCCTTTGGTTAATAACTTACGATTCAATACTTTGACGTTGTGGAAAAAGGATGCACAAATATGCAGCAGTATATAATCACACATTAGTTTTATTTTTTTTAAACAGATAACATGTAAAATACCTAGGGAATTAAGGTACTTAATTTTGCAAAACAAAAAAAAATTTTTTTTTTCTTCTTCATTAGTTAATTTTCACTGAATTTTTGTTACTTTTTCGAAGTTCCCTGATCTCCCTAATTTCCCTGATCTGTCAATACCCTGCATAAGCAACATAAATATTGCATTTATTGATCACAGGAATGAGATTCATTCATTATTGAAAAAGCCAAAAAAGTTACTACTTATATGTTGATATTAATAAAATATCAATATATAAATATAGTATAGTATATACTATATTTATATATTGATATTTTATTAATATAATAATAGTTTTTTATTTTATATTCATAATTTTTTTAAGTAATGTAACAATTTTAATATTGATCAAAAATGCTGAGTTAAAATTGGTCAGAAAAAAGGAAAGTGTCATATGGTCTATGCATCCATCATATATCATATATAACATTTTGCCCACATCTCATGCATCAATACGAGGGCAAATCAAAAAGTCTTTGCGCCTAATTTTTTTTAAACCAAAATACAGCTGTGAATACAAAGCAAACATATACATTCCCAACAGTGAGTTCCTTGAACCGTACCAGCCGTATCTGCTTTTTGCTCATCAGAGCAGAGCTGCTATCAGTCATTTAAGATGACAGTGGTTCTTCAGACGTCCACAACTTATGAGCAGCCAAGTGATATTCGTTTTGTACGGAGCAAGGGACAAAAGTCCATAAAAAGTCACAGGGAAATGCACTTACAGTTCAGTAATAGTGATTTTCACTCCACTGAAGAAGTTTCTGGCAGGACAGAGATTCACATGTGACGATGAAGCCAAGAACGCTGTGCGACGGTGCATGGTTCCACAGGCAGCCAGAAGATTTCTGCCACAGCGGGATCTCTAACTTAGTCCCGCGATGGGACAAATGTCTAAACTAGTGTGGTGACTATGTGAATAAATAGTGCAAATGGCATAGCTTATTACGTATATTTGTAAATACATGTAGGCATCATTTTTTGGCAAATAAAAAATAGGCGCAAAGACTTTTTGATTTGCCCTCGTACATATCTCCACATCCTACCTTTAGCTTTGTATTTTCAAATTGCCTTACAAATTTTTGTAAAGATAAAAGGCATGCATGAAATGGCTACAAACAATGAAAAAATCGATGCCAAACAAAGAGTCTATAGACAATGGTTTACTAGCTAAATATTTGTAGTTTCATGCCTAGTTAACAACAGAATACAATTTTAATAACAATAGTACATAAATCGGCTTACAGAACTTGAATAAAATTTTGAAACATTATTTTTAAGAAAAAAATGTTGAAATAGAGTTAAATGAATCATCGCTGACAAAAATAAACTAACTGGTGTTAACTAATTCTGAAGGGTTGAAATTGTAATTCAGAAAAAATATCAATGGCAACATTGTAGTATTAAAAATTATTATGATTCTGACTACCTTTTGTTGGCAGCTGATTATCATTTGTTAATTAATTGGCAATTGCCTAATTTGCTAATTTGTGCATCCTTAATAAGTACTCTTTCTCTCTCACAAGTACACTACATTTGCAAATTTAAAAAGATGAAATATGTTCAAGACTTGCTGCAATCAATAGTTAGCAGATTTGCCTGAACACAGCTTGGAAAATGTAAAAGGCTCTTTTTCCAATTTAAGTGAATGCCGCTCAGGCCGAAATATTTTTTAACGTCATTTCGTTGATTTGCTCCAGAATACCTATTTTTTTTTAAAGTTTAATTCAGGGATTTCAGAAAACCGCTACAGCTTCACAGAAAAGTTATGGAAAAAAAAATACTGTGAACCAGTCTCTTGGTTAATTAAACAGGACGAGTTAAGGAAGAATGCTGCAATTAAAAATTAACATAAAATACTAAGTACAATACTTGAAATATTTTTGACTACAGATTTGAGTTTATGTACTTTGATCTAAACACAGAATAGTTTTTCAAAAGTTTGTTAAGGTTTCCCCCCCCCCCAAGTCAAAAAAAAAAAAAAAAATTTTTATGAGCTCTTTTCAAAAAAAAAAAAAAAAGGTTTGATTAAATTTATTAAAAGTGGACATTGTCTTGCAATGGACCCCAGCGCACTGTGGCATTGAGGGGAATGAGGTTGCCGATTCTCTGGCCAAAAAGGGTACCATGATCCAGCAAACTGCTAGGCCAGAAGTTTCTTTTGGCACTATTAAATGAATGATTAAAAGCAAGATGTTGGAGGAGTTTTCGAGCAGTCCTGCCACTAGAACTTCATCCAAACCATGGTGAGACGAACTCCTCTCCTATCAAATAAACACAGATATGGAATGGTGGCTGAGTTCAGACTGACCACGGGATATGATTGCCTACCCAAACACCTACATCATTTCAATGTCATTTCTAGCCCTCTCTGCACACTCTAATCTGGGATATGTTTTGGATGGGGATCACATGTCCTATTGCCCAGCGTTAAGGCAGCAAACTCTAGTAGACTGCTACTGGGAGGTGAGGAGCCGTTTGGTTTCATTGACTTTTTACTGCAGCTGTTTGTTTATTTTAGTATTTGTTCTCTGTGTTTGTTGTTGTTCTTTTGTTTTATTTGTTCTTTGGCTGTCGTGGTTTTGTAAACTTTGCCAATGGAAAAAAAATTATTAAAATCTTTTATGCATTATTATGTATGGTTTCAAGAATATTCTATACATTTTTATTGAAAAATATCCACAGACAAGCTGATGACAGAGCTTTTCCCAGAGTTCCTTCGGATAAAGAAGATTTGCTGTGTTCACTGTATCTCAGCCGACAATTATTTGAAATGAAAAACTATTTGAATTTAGTCAGACAATTAATAAATACTCCCCTCAACGATCTCAGATTTTTTTTTTGTCAAGTTTCAAGTTTTGGGAGGCTATTTTTTAAGTTAAAAAGTGCTATTTTCACGAAAAATTCCACAATTTTCTAAGTAAAAAAACCATTTAAAGAAAAAAAAAGAAAACTAAAACCCAACATTGGAGAAGGTTTTTTATATGCAGAATGTGTGTACTAAATTTGAAATGAATCGGAGCAGTAGTTAATGGGAGTGAACAAAGACTTTGAAAAAGTGGTTTGAGAAAAAGGTGTTTAAAGTTTTAGAAGCTAAAAAGCATCCAGTCTAGCTCCATAGAGTACAGTCCCAGAAGCAACTTCGATGTCCTAAACCTCTTTTTTAAATATATTTATTAAATTATATTCACTAACCACAAGCAAGCAGCACTGAGATTCCTAGCATCCGCAGCAGTCGGAACAGCTGCAGGCTTCTGCAGCTTTCGGAGATACAGCTTGAAGGAGCAGAGACTAAATACTTGATAATTTTGAGAACTTTGCTTGGATCGACTTGAAATTTTGAGAATATATTTTTGAAACTACAAGATAATACAAAAATGAAAAAAATGAGTTTTTGAAAGTGCAAACCTTAGCCTTCCCTTAATTTTGCAATCTGTTCAAAAAACAAAATAGGAGGAGATTAAACCTATGAATGAAAAATCATTCAAAGAGAAATAAAAGGAGTAAGCATCCAATACGTACCACTGTGCAATCTTTTTAAAGTTTCATAAGTAAAGAAACCAGTTCCAGAGTAAGGAATGACTCCTAGAAGAGTTGGTGCATACCCACGATAAAAGGTGGTGAATCCTTCAAATTTATAAATTTTAAAAAACACCTGAGATAAACTGTTGTACCTAAAAATTTCCAAAAAAAAAGTTGTTCAATAATAAAATATCTTCAAAAATATAAAAGAAAATTTACTAATATAAACATGCTTCAAAACATTCTGTGCACCAAACTGTCATTCTTTTGCTCAAAAAAAAAAAAAAAAAAAACAACTACATCACAAAGAACAATGAAACTAAATGTTAGAGACCTTTTTTGTATGGGAAATATATTTATTGTTATAATTTAATAATTATTTTCAAGCATTGAAAGAAAATTGCATTTCTTAAAAAACTAGTTTAGTTGATGTAGCTATACGTTTAAAAAGTGCTAATATAGGCAACGGACGCAATAAGGATATATAAATAAAAAGACAAACTCAATTTCCTGAAAAGAGTTAACTAATATATATACATACAATATACATAATTATATATTTAAAATTAACAAAAATAAAACAAAGACTAAAGATGTTTAGTTTGTCTTTGATTTCAACCTCATAATATTAGAGCCCTAAATAAAATTAATCAGTTTGATAAAATAGATGAGTGAAAATAAAAAAATAATAATAATGATCCAAAGATACAATCAAGTGAAATGACATGCTTAGTCTGAAGAATTACTTAAGCTGATGCTCAGAAGTATTGATTGCAATAGCGGTATTTGCTGAGGTAAAATATCGGTATTTTCAGTATTAGCTGAAAATAATAAATAAGTTAAATTAAAGAGTTTTCCATTTAACTTATTAGATATCTACTTTTATTTTAAATGTACATTTCTTTTTCCATGATATAGTACTAATGATGCATCAGTCCATTGATGTAAAAATTTGGATTCAAAAGCAGAGAGATTGCAAATGATATTTTCATTACTAGATGGTGAGATGAATCGCACTTTCGTGCACTTATGCACACCATGTTTTAATTTTTTTCCATTCACGTGATCACTTACGTTCCCTTTTGTGAAAGTTAATTTCAAGTGTAATTTCGAACTTATTTGTCCTATGAATATTTTATTCCAATCATCCATTGCAGTAATACTTTTTTCAAAAAATGTTTTTCTCAACTGTACTTAATTTTGACAAAATTTTTTCTTGTTAGTATAACAAATGGTAATTTGTTGTCAGCGGCATTGGTTTGTTGTCCTGTCTAGCTATTTAGCTTTATACTTGACAAGATAATCTTTTGAAACCATATAGTATACCCTGAAAGTTTGCATCAAAGTAAGGCATAATCAACTGGGACATATTTTCAGATAGTCACATAATTATAATTCTAAAAAATTACAAAAAGATTATGAAAACAAATAAAAGAAACTAAAAAGATCAAATTTAGTTAAATTCATATATTTCAAACCAAAGGACTAATAAAAATCGAACACAAACCTATCCTGATCAAGAGGAAATCGTTGAGGATGATGTTAATGTTGGAAAAGGTATCGTCTCTCAAAGATAAATCAAAATTAGCTATAAATTCAAATAATATTAATAATAATAATAACACAAGGGTCGATCCAAAAGTAAGGTTCCCATCAATTTTACAAATATACAGCACTGCCTATTCTCATTGAAATTTACATCGTTGGAAAGAAAAAAAGTTTCTCTATTTTTATACGTAATGGACATCTTTTTCTGTGCATTATTGCAGACGATGTCTTAACGTCTGTATTGAGTGTCACAGAATTACACCGCCAGAGTGGGACATGACAGTCAACAAACCACTCTGCTCTTGATTGCAGTTTGGAGCTCGAGTCTAGTGATTACCACTAGTTTAATAAGTTTAACGAACACTTTGATGGCGAACGTTTCCATAGTGATGACTAATTTAAAAAAGGGGTGGAACACTAAATCAACGGGTTGGCGGTTGACTTCTGTGACACTCAATACAGAAGTTAGGCACTGTGCCCAAAAATGCACAGAAAAAGATGGCGATTGTGTATAAAAATAGAGAAACGTTTCTTCTTTCCAACGGTGTAAATTTCAATGAGAAAAGACAGTGATGTATATTTGTAAAATTGATGGGAACCTTGCTTTTGGATCAACCCTCCTAAATAATAAATAAATAATAAAAATTATAATAAATAATAATAGTAATAATAAATAATAAAATAAAAATAATAAATAATAATAATAAATAAAAATAATAAATAATAATAATAATAAATAATAATAATAATAAATAATAATTAAAAAATAATAATAGATAATAATAATAAAATAATAATAATAAGACACATAATACAAAAGAAACACACATACAAAAGGATTTATCCAAAAATAACACACAAGACAACAAATTATTAGAAAATGAAACACTTTGAGGTAATCAGAGAAGGTGCATCATGCATTGTTAACAGTACCACTGATCTGAGTGAATTTAAAAAACGTATTTTCAAATGCAGGAAATTTGTGCACTAAAATCAGTTCCAGGCTTAGAGACAATTATATAGATGCATTATGTTTCTTACTTTTATTGATTTTTTGTTATGACTTTTTTTCCTTCATTTTATATTTGTTCATAATACATTTTCATAAATAATAATTAAATACGTCAACAAAACAAAATGATTAAGACATTTTTTTGTGAAAATTCTAATACTGGTAATCTGGTATCACGATTTTAAAAATACCAAATACTGATATTGCATATTGTTGGTCAAAATTAAGTTTTTAAATTTTAAACTCCATAAACTACGTTAAGACCAACTTGATTAGAGGTCATGAAGTGTCTGATTTGAAGATGAGATAAAACTGCAAAGTTTAAGGCAATGAGAATTTATTAAACATTTAAAATTTAATCAAGCTTACAAATGTAAATATCACAAACTGATTATCAACTGCAGGCTGTTCATTTAAGCAGGGGGATGTGGGGCAAAAGTGAAACGGTTAAGATGACTAATTTGTTTTGAAAATTACAGTACATAAAGAAATAACATGGTATTTTATATAACAAAACCTGCATTGAAACAGTATTTTTTATTTTTGACAGAAAATTTCGTCTTCAAAATAAAAGTGGAAAATTTTCACTTTTTTTTTCATAGTGCAAAGTGAAAAACAAAATATTTTTTTGGATGAAATATTTTCTATTCCATTATATAACATATTTTTGATCAAAAGAATTAGTAAATAAAAGGTTGAATGAATAAATGAAAAGATAATGAAACAATAAATTAATAATTAAATGAATAATTCAATTAATGTACTTGACTAATTGTACAATTTACTTAAAATAAAAATAAGCTCAATATTAACTAACTTTTTACTGCATTGAATGCTAAAAGGTCTCAATTAATATTTGAAATGTTAATAACAAGAACTTTATCATTTTATAGTAGTAAAATTTTTTGAATTATGACAAAATATTAAATATGAGTATTAATTTTTAAAAATTGCCTGTATTACCAAATGATGTAATCTTCCGTGGTATTTTTTTCCTGACTGAAATAGACTATGTATGGTACTGCATAGTTAAAATAATACCAGATAGGTGAAGCTTGAAGCAGAGTAAATATTTCACCATTTCACTTTGCCCCATGTTCCCCTACAAAAAAATTATATCACTGGTTTTAGAAGTCTCAATACACCATACCTTGATAGTAGGTTCTACAAATCAGAAGTCATTGAGTTTCATCTAAACTTATCATGTAATCTGAACATGGGGGCCTTTGACGACAAACATCAATTAAGATTCGGACATCAGAACAGCATCTGTAGAGCACACACAGATGCCAGATCCCTGGGTGTTAATAATCATCCTGGCCTCAAAATTTTAAAAAGATGAAAAAAATCTTCATCTGGTAGACATAAAAAAACCAGGGCTTCAAAATTCTATTTCAACTAAAAATGTGCCAAGCGCAAACACAAACTTCCCAGACACTGGTTGGATGTGAGTGTAGAATGAAGATTGGTAAGAGAGAGATCAAACATTCCTCTTCAGGTGTATTTATTCAGTGCCCAATCAGCACACCTCTTTGATAATGTCATAAACCTTTACTGTCACTTTAACCTAATTTGCATATGAGTCACTGTAATTTTCCTCCATAAAAAGTACATCTCTTAATTTGAAGAAAATAGCAGTGAGCAGCACTGAAAAACTGAACACAACTATTTGAATGTAAACAGAACAATGTGGATCAGCCATGTTGGCTGGATGTGTCAAGCTTTAGATCCCACAAAGCAATTGGATTATTTTTTCAGCAGAAATGAAAGAAAGTAATTTCAATTTACACTTTAAATTTATCCACTGTGGGTCCGAGAAAATTTTTAAATAAAAGTAATTTAACCAAACACACTTTTGGTTTGGTATTGCGATCCCTACTCAGAAGTATTCATAGGAATCTCAATACGAGCCATCATAGGAAACTATTTCATGTATTAAAATCTAAGAGAAAACAAATTTAGGGGGGGGGGGCAGGATGGTGTAACTGCCCTCAAGGCTTTGAGAAAATGAATTTACATATAAGTGGGCATGGTTTTTGTTGGTTTTTAATATAATTTGGAATTGAGTACATACCCTTCACCCAACTCTTTCTCAGAAAAAAATCAAAGAGTACAACATATATTAGAAAATAACGACGAAATTTAAAAAATAGCATTTCTGCATGAGGAAAGGGCAGAGTGGATAGAATAACTTATATATTAACGTTCAAACAATGCTATTAAAAAAATCCTTACATTTCTTTGTGTGTAACAGCCATTCGAGCTCTAGCAAGATCTAAGGGATAAGTGCAAGTAGTTGACACCACACCAGCCAAAGATCCAGCAATAAATGATCTTCCTGGGTGCTTTTTCCTGCAAAGATAACAAAAAAGGTGCTAAGAGCAAACAAGTTAAATAACTAATTTTGATGAGTAACTTGTACTCTCTAATCATGTCTGCCAAATAAATGCTGATTAACTAGGAAAAACTGAAGTATAGTCATTGAGGATAACTTTCAGCAAAAATTTCTTTACTACTTACTACTTTACTCCTATTTTACGGTCAATTTGCTATAACTTAAAGCCTTATAACTCTAATAGTCTCTTATCTGGAAGTTTATATTGCAGTTGAACTACTAATACAGTAGAATACGTTCAAAATTGATCTATATAATACAGTTTTGAACAAACTGCATAACTTTTCAGAAGTAAACAATGAGTTGTATGAATAAAAAATACCCATTTCTAGTAGAGGAAACATAGGCCTTTTTTGGCAAACAGCCTATTTATTAGTAAATGCTACTTAAATTGCATTATTTGATTCAAACTACTCAATTCAGTTATAACTATTTTGATATGCAAATACAGTGAAGCGCCATAAATCCGCTGACTTGAAATCCGTGTTGATTTTGTCCAAATCCTGTGCAAATTTGTCACTCTGCATTAAGGCTCCAATATTGTAAGGCAAGGCATAAATTTAACTATTTGGCATGGATTCAGAAAAGAGAGTTGGAGCAAAGACTAGCAGATAACAGACAGGAATCCTAAGAGGTTTTTTGTGTACGATAATTCGGGGAAAGTTCAAAATAGTCATATTGGGCCACTGGTTGATGAGCATGGAATTTTAATTTAGGATGATAGTGATATTGCTAATGTTCTTAACAACTTTTTTCGAGTGTTTTTAACGACAACTGTATCTCAACAGTTGACACCAGCAAGACACAAGCTATAGTACAGCTTGAGGACTTTGTATTTTCCAGGGATGACGCTTTACTTCATTTGAAAAAAATGAAAGAGACTAAGGCAACGGGACCAGATAATATTTATCCAAAAATTTTAGTTGAATGTGCAGAGGAATTATCAGATGTAATTGTAAATATTTTAAATGCTTCATATAACTCGGGGACAGTGCCAGAGGATTGGAAGCTAGCTAACATTACACCGCTCTTCAAGAAAGGGTCTAAAGGAAATGCAGAAAATTATAGATCTGTGAGGTTAACTTCGGTGGTTTGCAAAATTTTTGAAACATTGATAAAAATTAAGATAGTAAATTTTTTAGAGACTAATAATCTATTGACTAGTTTTCAGTATTGTTTCAGGAAAGGTAAAAATCTTATGCAACTAATTCATTACATTTCTACGACAAAGTTACCATGGCTTTAGACAATAAGAAGCTTGTAGATGTTGTTTACATTGATTTTCAAAAAGCTTTTGATAAAGTACTGCACGTTGCTCTACTTAGCAAATTAGCTGATATAGGAATAGGAGGGAAAATTTTCATTTGGTTAAAAAACTAGCTGACTGGAAGGAAAAAAAAAGGGTAGTTGTAACGGGAAATTATTCTAAATGGAGCGAGGTTTTAAGCGGGGTTCCTCAGGGATCAGTGTTAGGACCAGTTTTGTTAATTGTTTTTATGAGCAATATTCATAAAAATGTTTTTGTGAACATGAATTGTTTTGCGGATGATGTGAAAGTTATGGGGATTGTAGAAAATGAAGAACAAGCAAATCAGCTGCAAGAGGATCTAGATCATATTGCAGAGTGGGCTGATAAATGGGGTATGGCTGTTAATGTTGGGAACTGCCAAGTGCTACATTTAGGGCACGGAAATAAGTGTACAAGTTATTATTTGCAAGGTTCAGTCATTAGTCAGGCAGAAAAAGTTACTGATCTGGGCGTTTTAATAAGTCAGGATTTAAAGTTTAGCCAACAGTGCAGCATAGCTAGTAACAAAGCCAATAAGATGCTTGGGTTTATCAATAGATCTATTTCACCCAAATCTAAAGAAGTTCTTCTGCCCTTGTATAGAAGTTTGGTAAGGCCTCATTTGGAGTAGGCTGTTAAGTTTTGATCTCCTTATCTTAAGAAAGATATTAATGTATTATAAAGGGTTCAAAGGCGGGCTACAAGGCTAATAAATGGACTTTCTCATTTAGATTATGATTTCAGGCTTAGAATGCTAAAAATGTACAATCTTGAACAAAGAAGAGACTGAGGGGACATGATTCAGTTGCTTAAATTTATTAAAATGAAATATGTTACGGGGCTAAAGTTTAGCACTGAAAAATGGAAAAGGGGTCATTGTTTTAAGCTATTTAAATCTCAGGCTAACATGGATATTAGGAAAAATTATTTTAGCAGGGTAGTGGAACCTTGGAACAGCTTACCAGAAGAGGTGGTAATGAGCAAGGAAGTAGATAGTTTTAAGAGGGCCATTGATCTTCACTGGGGATTGTAAATTGACTAGGACCAGTCTAGCTGGGCCCAGAGCCTGTTGCTGGTCGTCACTTTTGTATTTGTATAAAATAAATCGGTGAGCTCCTTGAGAGTGTATTGGCATCCATCATTACCTTGCAAATGCTGGCACAACTTTTTAAAAATGTCTGCTCTTGACGAGTCTTTTTGTGATACTTGCAGCTTCTGCAGGCTTAGAAACATCAAGCTTAAATCTAGATAAACAGTATGTATGGTACCATCCATCTGTTTGAACCAAATCTCTAGTGTTTGCAAGTCTAACAAGTACTTTCCATCATCCCCAGGAATTGTTCCTTTCTAAGGCATCCTCACGGATGGTAGAAATAAGTGTTATAGTTTGTGCTTCAAACCAAATTTCTTTGGTAGTATTTCGACACTTAGATACATCTATACATATTTTTCCACACAAAAAGCAAAGAGATTTAAAGTCAAAGATGGATTGGAGAGGCTTCTGTATTTTATTACTTTTTGATGCCATACTAGGTGGTTGCGGATGTCGCATGTAGTTCTTAAGGCACATTACATGTACTCCAGTTACATTCCCATTCAGATAAGCATTTTTCACTCTATCCACATCCTCCTTAATTTCACTGCATGTCAGTATTGTGCTCCATCCTTTTTCAGATACTTATACAACTGTATCATCAGGATCAGTACACCGCTCCAAAATACACTCCATTTTCACAACACTTCCAAGTCTGTTCATTTTATAACTGCAAACGTATACCACTTAATTTTTCACTACATTTTGAAACTTTATAACTTATTTATACATATATATTTACAATCGTATCACCATTATACTAGAAAATTTTAAGATTAGATATGTACCAACAAATGCAAGCAATTTGAATAGTAGATATCTATTTATCAGAAATTTTATTAACAGAGCTTTCAGTCAAAAAACGCAATTCAACAAGACTAAAGCAATCACAACTAACGACTAGTTTGTGGACCTTGTTTTTTTTAGTACTCAAGGGACAAATTAAGCAGTGAAGGAGGCAGAAAGATGGTTCCCATACTGTCGCTAATTGCTACTGGAAACGAAATTTTGAAGAATAAGGGAACATATTTATGATGAGATCCCTTTAATGGGACGATGATGATGATACCGGAAATTATCCAGGTGTTTCAGGGTTAATGAATAGCCATTCTAAGGTTCAAGCTGGCTACCTGCCCTTTTCCAGAAATTTCGACCCTAGAGTTAGACCGGAGACTCTGTTCACTCATATGTTTTGAATGCAACAGACAAACAGGTGTCGTATTATCTATTTAGTATTTCTTTTCATCAGTGATTCAAAATTGCAAATTACGGTGTCAAGTGCGAAGTGTTACAACCATATAAGAGAAATAATTCTCAATAAATGTTATTTAAATTTATAACAAAAAAGAAAAGGGGGAAAAATACTTCAAAAATAGGATTGCTGCTAAGTTTCATAATATTTCATAACCATCGGCAAAAATAAACTACAAAAATAAGATATTTCATATTCTTTAACACAGCTCTAAAAAAAAAATTTCGATTTAGGAGTTGATTTCTTATTCAATAATGCAACTGAACTAAATATTGGGTTGTTCGGAAAGTCATTTCGTTTTTTTTGGGGAACATGAAAGACAGTTTTCGTATAATGAATAAATATTTTATTAAATTATATATTGGCCATTCTGGTCCAACACCTTTTGCCATCTTTCTGGCAGTAACATAATTCCCCTCTCATAAAAGTTTTGGTCCTTGCTGGCAAAAAACTGGTTCAGGTGGTTTTTTACATCTTCATTTGAGGTAAAGGTTTTGCCATCCAAAACATTTTGCAGGGACCGGAACAAATAGTAGTCGGAAGGCGCCAGATCTGGAAAATATGGTGGATGTTGCAGTACGTCCCATTCAAGCTGTAAAAGTTTTTGGGCGAGTGACCAAACTTGTGTGAGGCTCCGTAAGGATATGGGGCACCCACACATCGAGCTTCGAGGTTAAGCCCATGCCTTTCAAATGGCCATAAACAGTCGAATTCGACAAATTTAATCTCTCACCAATCTCTCGTGTGGTTATTCGCCGATTTGCATCAACTAATGCCTTTATCGCATCTTTGTCAGCTTCGACCGGCCTTCCAGACCGTGGTGCATCTTCGACATCAAAATTGCCGGATCGAAATTTTGCAAACCAGTTCTGGCACTGGCGTACTGTTAACACGCCTTCTCCATACACATCCGTCAATTTTTTTCTCGCTTGGACAGCATTTTTACCTTTTCTGAAGTAAAAAAGTAAAATATGACGAAAATGCTGCTTATTGCTCTCCATATTTAAAAGGGCACCAACCAAAAACTACTGCGTAGAATTAATAGAACTTTTTCACACACAAGCCTTGCAATATCAGCTCTCAAGACATATAATGGTTATGCGGCTTAAGTGTGAAGTTGGTTTCGAAATAACGTAATTAAGTCCTCGACGGGAAAAAACGAAATTACTTTCCGAACAACCCAATAAGTATCAGTCATTTCATTTACTTGAGGGGAGAGGGGGGGGGGGGGCAAAGTAAATACACTCACAAATATCATATACAAACAATGAAATTCTTGCAGTGAAACTTTTACATTTGTGCAATGCATTTCTAAAACGGAGGGGGGGGGGAGGGTCCCCCTGCTCCATCCCCCCAGAATGAGACTTACGTAAAAATATTAAGTAATATGTACCATTTTTATTTTTTATTCAATTACACTTTAATGAAATGGAATAGTGTTGGAGATACAGCTAAAATAAGGCACTAATCTGCAGTTTCAGCCCCCTCTTTGCAATTTTCAAAATGGAGGTGTTAAAACTATCTAAACAGTATATAAAATAAGTTGCTTAGGTAAATTTATGTCAAGTGCTTCATTTAGTGAGGCTCAGCAAAAATAAGTTCACAATTTTTAAATTTAATAAATGTCAAGCACATATTTTCGATTATTTTTGATTCGAACTTTATCTTATTTGGACCAATAGAATTGATTCTAGAGCCCTCTGAAGTGGGTAACAAATTTTTTGCTGATCCTGTATATCAACACGAGAACTATAATTACAGGGATGTGTAATTAATGAAGAAGAGAGTTTTTCATCTCTGTACATTAAAAAGTCACGACAATTGGAATTAATTTTGCTGTAATCCTTTTTACACTCCTGCAACTGTGCAACTGAAATCACCATTCTAAATGTAAAGTCAATGAACAAAAATTAAATTAGAAATAAGTTCCTATTTCACCTTTCTTCATTTGTTTCAACACCAAGAAGATGTTTCCATTGTTCATGAGCTGCAAACTGAATTGATGCATAAGGAATTATGCGTGCCATAGTAGCTGAATTTCCTCTCCATAAGCTTCGGAAACCAGATTGACGATAACTATGTCTGATGAATCGAAATGCTTCTTTCATTGTATAACGTGTATTTGTAACTAAAATGAAGAAAGAAAGAAAATTATCAGAGGAAAGTAAAACATTTTTCAAAACACATTTTTTATGAATGAAAGAAAAAGTTCTTGACAGGATTTTATTGAAGTAATTCAGAGGATTTAAGTGGTATTTTAAATGTCCAATTAATCAGTTTTTATGGCATAAAATTGTATATGTATCTTTTAAAATAATGAATTTGTTACATTTCAAAACCTATATTTAATAAAATATAGCACATAACATTTTAAATGTGCAGTTGAACTCTCTTCATCTGACGTGATAGAAGAATGCATTTAATACAAAAGCACAGTTAAAATGAAAATTTTGTTTCTTTAGTTTGGTTTTCTATTCAATTATATTAAGTATTTCACTCATAACATGTGCATTAAATTGATAGTCTTCAGCTAAGACAAACAAAAATTTCTGACCTTTTCACAGAAAATGTTTTAGATGGAATACAATAACTTTTTTTTAAAAAAATTATTCATCATTTTGTAAGGTTGTAGAAGACCCATTGTCTATAGCGTAGAAAATGTTACATCTTTTGCATAGAGAATAAAGTCTTGTTTAACTGTGGACATTTCAATTAGCTTGGAGATAAAACTGTCCATCTTTCATTATGGACAACAGTCTGTCCTGATTATCAACTTCCTTTTTCAATTTTTTCCAAAAACATTCAATTATAAGAAATACGTTACAATTTTCTGAATATTCTAATTATTAGATTAATAAATAATATTAATTTTTTAAGGTATAGGTAAGCGTTTCTTTAATTTTCACAGTATCACTTTTTTATGGTTATTATGCATAACAGCTAATATGAACAAATTTGTAGATTTTTGACATTCCATACTAACAAAGATCATCTGTATTAATTGAATAAACTCAACCTTTGCAATCTCTGGGTCTTCATTTTTTGAGAGCATGAGAGTTAAATTAAAAAATTTTTTTTTAATGAATAAAGCAATAAAATTGCCAAGCATTTTAATGCTTTCTTTATTCATGGCATTATTCATACTTGCCTTTTAAAAAAGGAACAAAAACAGTACATTTAACTTCAAAAAAAAAAAGGAGAAAAAGTTTATTTTGCATCAGAAAATAGGAGAAAAAGCAGTAAATTGTTCACTGAAAATAAATTAAGACAGCTCTGTTTTAAAAATTAAACTTTATTAAATAAAAAGTTTTTATTTAAAACGGACATTTCTATTTGAAGAAAATTAATAAAAAAGAATTTTCAAAATAAATGCTTCACATGCAAAAGATGGGTTTCAATTTTTAACTTAAGAAAATAATTTTCAAAAATGTGCAATTAAAAAATTTAAGACAATATTACTGAAGGATTGGCAATATATTTTTCTAAGTGAAAAATACGTTCATAATATTATTAACTTATTCTCCATCCCTAGTACTGCCCTCTTCTCTTAAAAATCAGAACACTTTTTAATTTACATCTTGTGGGGTTTGTTTCCTGCTGGCTTTGTTTGTGAAGCAGACTGCACCCACCAGGCAGCTGCTTTTAGTTGTCACTTCACATATAGCCTACTTACTGCACAAATTTGTCTGGCAAGTAAAGTCTAGAGGCAGAGCAAAATGGCTTTCAACAATTTTCTTAATTGGATTGTGATGGTCTAGACAGTGGACAGACAAATACAGATTTTAATAGTAAAAATATAGTTTGCCCATGAAAGAAAACAGTATAGTAACAATACTTTTATTTATCTGTGTTAATGCAACAGGTTATTTCTAAAAATTTTAGCCACAATTTTTAAGTGCATCTTTCATTCAAAAAAAGTAGAGGTAGGGTGACCCAGGGTAATTCTTTATTTAAAAAAAATGCAAACAATTACTTTGAAAAAAATGTTCAAGGGAGAATATAAGTTTTTGGTGAAAATCTGATCACTTATGAGACAAGTTCTATGCAACCTTATTTTCCTTGAAAATTTAAGCAGAATTTAAAATATTTAAAATTTTTAGTGATCTGGAATTACTCCAGGATAAGGGACATTTTTTAGCCACTTCTGGGGTCATCAATAATAACCTATTATAATAATTTTATCAGTATTATTGCTATTATTTTGAAAGAACTTTTAATGTGGTTATACAACATTTATTCATAAATAAAATATTAGATGAAATAAATAACCCCAAAAGTCTTAGTTTAGCAACAGACAAGATGATTTTTTTGAAAAAAAAAAAAAACTCAAAACTTTAAAATTCCCCCAAATAGATTTGAATCTTGTTCATGAACTTCCTGTTTCTTTTTTTTTTGCATTTCTTAGCATTGTTAGTGTTTGCAGTTAATAAATATTAACAGTCATCTAAAGTAACTAAAATTATGTATTTAGTACCTTATTTTGACTACATTACAAGAAATGGGCATGGTCAACAATTGTCTCAGTGATATAGCTACCTCATATATAAAGTGCAGCATTGGATAAACCTCTATCTAATTTTAATATATACAATAGATGTGGAAACACTTAATAAAAGCTAACTCTCTTTTTAGATAAACTAAACAAAAAGTAACACAATTGAATTTTAAGAGATGGAGGAGAATAATCGTAATCATGCATTGTTGGTAATCCATCTTAGAAAGAAGTTTAGCAAGCAGCTTAAAACATGCTTAGTTTCATAAACTAAACAGCATATTACAAATGAGTAACTGTAATCATTCTAAAGTAAAGTGTTGTAGAGTTCCAGGCAATACTTCATATTTCTTTAAAAAATATTTTTTTAATAAAAATTATGTCATCAATTTTTACCCCAGAAATGAAATGATCAGGAATTACCACCCGGGTCACTCTACGATAAAAATGATTTTATGCTTATAATTATTAAAGAAAGAAATTCTTACTCTGAAAATTTATTTTGGTTCTATCAAGAGGAGCTATAGTTGTTTTTGCCAGAGCTCCAGCAGCAGCGCCAGCTGCCAAAGAGGAAAAAACTTTCTTCCAAGTACTAAGCTAAAAATGTAAGAGCAACAAATGAAATGTTTGCTTACATACTAATTCTAAGCCAGAGGTAGTGCAAGGCACAGATGAAGTGGATGACTGCCCACAACCTCACAATCTCTTGGCCTAGTAATGAAGCTTTGATCCACATCATGAAAAAGTCATATCCAAAAGTATTTTAACGTACCAAATATAGAAACATTCCATGACACATGCAAACTTGTAATATATTTTTGTATGGAATATATAAACGAAAATCATTGATTATTTAATTCATTCAGAACTTACATTTAAACTCGTAACTTTTGATTATTTGTGAGTTATTACTTTCCTTTTTACTTCCTTGAACAAAGAATTGTATTCAAGAAGATTTTTCAATTTACATTTCAACATAAATTTTCCATTTTAATCACCACAGGATCAATTTGGAATAGCTAATTCTTCATGTGCCTACATGCATTTGTCTGTACAGGTAGAAATGTATAGCATAGCTGCGAACCTTTAAAGCTAAAAATTAGGGAGACTTGTGTGCAACATTAGGGAGAATAATTTTACACATGATTGGAATAAATGAATAAATTTAATGACAAAAATATGAGTGTAAAAGAGATCTTTAAAATGTAAGTAGGAATGTCTGCAACTAAGACTGCATAGAATTCAAAACCCCGAATTGAGATTACCATTACTACTTTTTGAAGTTGAAAAACTAAAACATTTTGTAAAGTAAGAAAACCAACGTTAAAAAAAAGCACAAATTTGCCAATAACAACAGACACATGTTTCGGCGTTACAGGGAACGCCTTTTTCAAAAAGTAATGAGCTTATGGATGAAAAGACATCCGACAAAAGCGTTCCCCGTAATGCCGAAACATGTGTCTGTTGTTATTGGCAAATTTGTGCTTTTTTAAAGTTGGTTTTCTAACTTTACTGTTCAGCACAAAGGTATTTATTTATCTTAAACATTTTTTTAAAAAACAAAATGTTTTAAAAAAAATCTGGATGAATTTTCCGCCTATTTTTGGAAGCAGAATTTTTTTAAAAGAAGGATATTGAAATAAACATGTTTCAAAAGTGATTGGACACATAAAATTTTCATATTTGTGTGTGAATAGGTTTTGTTTTTGTGATTGTGATAATTTTACTGTAGGGATTTTTCCTGAAATTCAATTACAGACCCCGAAGTGGTTTTTTGAGGGGAAAAAGTAGGAAATAAGGAATCAAAAATTAAAAAAGTAGGAAAAGTAGGAAAAAAATCGCTTAAAAAAGTAGGAAAAAATAGGAAGAGATAGGACTACACACACGTCAAGACGACTGACAATCATTAGTATGGAAAATAAACTAGTGGAAACAAAGATAGTAATTACAAAAATATGAAAATAAAATCTAAACAAAGAAACACCTTTCACCAATACAGTAATAAAATTTTTAAGTGTGAAAGAATAAAATGCAATATAGCGATCGCAAAAAAATAAATAAATAAATAAATAAATAAATAATAAAAATAATAAAACTCCTATTTTGGTTCAATAAAACCTTTTTTGTTTCAGATTTGTTTTGTCAAAAACGAAAACATTCCTTCAAGACCATCCATTTATCATTTAAAAATACTATCACTTTCAGCTCCTGTTATCATAAACTATGATACAAAAGCAAAGCAAATATTAAATTAGTTTTAGTCAAAAATAATCAGCAGTTGACATGCATTCTTGCATAATCAGAGGCAGATGTTTGAATTTGAAAAAAAAAAAAAAAAAAGGAAAACGACTGAAAATACAGAACTAAAATAAATGTGTTCTTAAATATGGGGCATAAAATTTATAACAAAATAATTAAACTAAATAAATAACGAAATAAGTAAACTAAAGGGTTTGTTCTATGTTATGTATTTTTAGCATTCAACATACATTTTTGTTTCAGGCACGTGAATTATGGGGGTCAATTTCTCCCCTCCCTGGCTTTGTAAAATTAATGCTTAGCTATACATGTTTGTGCGGGGTTTTTTTTTGTTTGCAGATAAAATTTGCATTCAGTATACATCCTTCGCTACCCACCTCCGGGGGGGGGGGGGGGGGGTTCGGGGGAGGGAATCAAAGTGATGCGTCAGTTCTAATTTTAATCAAGCAATAAAAACGAATATTGTTTTAATGGTTTGATGATTTTTACCTCCTTCTTGTTCCAAAATTTTTTGGCACGAAAATAAAAGGAAACATTCATGCATGGTAAACATAACATTTTTATCAAAGACAAAGATCAGTTACTAATGTTTCTATGTACATAAAAGGGAAAGCAAATAGTTTATCTCAATCCTCACCATACAACAAAAATATTCATTCGGAAATTGTTCACGAAATTGAGAGTGGGGGGAAGCACTTGGCATCAAATGCCTGCATATATCTATTTCTCCCCCCTCCCTTTGATCAGGCGCAATAAGTACAATAACTTACAGTAGATACGCCGCATCGGTATAATTGCCGCACCCCGAAAAGAGTTAAGAGTCTGTCAAAAAAATTTTAAATGCTCAGAAATGTCGCATTGCCAGAAACACAGCACATAAAAATGATGAGCAACTCCTCGATACTGATGATATATCAGAGTAGAAAATACCCATTAAAAAGAAAAAAAATACATATTAATTTGTAGCTCTATCCCCCAACTTTTAAAAATGAGAAGAAATAAAAACAAAATATTGCATTTAAATTGATTTCCGATTTTGTTCTCCAAAATCGGGAACGTTTTGCCCATCCAGGTTTTGCCGCTTTATTTATTTATTTATTTATTTTTATTTTTTATTTTTTTTTTTTTGCAAATACACTCTTTGCAAGGAAAGAAAATGAAATTTTATAAATTTCATAATCATGTTTACGATTTAGAATGAACAATAATCATATTTATGTACGAAAAAAGTTTCCGCGATTATTTTTGAAGTGATCCGTTTTTGCGAATTTCTGTTAGATGTCGCTTTTATGTTGTACTAACATCAATAAAATATGTACAGTATACAAGTTTTTCAGTTTTTGTTTCCTTATGTCCTTTTAAGGTTTTACATTGCCTTTCTGTTTAAATAGAGCTCCATTTCACTTGTAATCATACAAAAAATTGGCAAATAGGAAATTCGGTTTTTCCCGCATTTTTTGAACAGTCGGCCGTTTACTTTAATTAAAGCTTCTAATTGATGGGTAAATAATATATAATTGCATTAGAGTGTGCCAGTATCTATTTTTTTTTTAGTTTCGTTAATACAGTAGGACTGAAGTCAGGGCGATAAAAAGAAAAGTCGATCATAAACGCCGCAACGGCAAAAAAAAGTCACTTATGAAAATTTAACTTTTAAACACACAAACGCCGCGGCGTTCCTTCCAGAAATTACTATAGTCTAGTCATTCAATGAAAAGCTAAGGATCCGCTTTTTCCTTTTACTTTTCAAAATCAAAACATGCAGAAAATTATCGGCGTGGCATTGTAAAAATAAGAATCAATGCACAATTAGAAGTGCTAAAGAAAGAAAAAGTAGGAGAAAAAAAGGAAAAAGTAGGAAAATAAGGAGAGAGCTCTAAAAAGTAGGAAAAAGTAGGAAAAATAGGAACTCTTCGGGGTCTGCAATTATTTCTCTTAATATGATCACTTTTAATACGAAATCATGGATAAAAGAAACATTTTGTTCATTAAGTTTGGTTTGCTTCCTAATTATATAAAAAATTTCACATATAATACATACATTAAACTGAAAGTCTTGGCTAAGACAAATAAAAATTCTGACCTCTTTACTTGTTGAATTCTGTAGTTTTCTCTTTTAACAATTATTTATCATTTTCTTAGGTAGTAGAAGTCTGGTTGTGTATCAAGAACAAAATATTGAACATTTTGCATAGAAAATAAAGCCCTTGTTTACCTGTGGACATTTCAATTTAACCGGAGATAAAACTTCATCTTCAATTGTGGATCACAACCTATCCCTATTGTCAATTATCATCTACCATTTTCAATAGTTTTCAAAAACATTCATTTATAAGAAAAAAGTGATTTTTTCTGAATGTACTAATAGTAAGATAACTCATTCACGGTTGTTACAAATAACGGCTAAACCAAACAAAATCATAGATTTTTGACATTTCTTATTAACCGGGTTCAACTGTATAAGTACTGGAAAAGCTTTGATTTAATATGGGCCCAGTAGTATTATACATAATCATACATAGGACAAAATTATGACACTAAACTTATATTTTGTCTGAAAATACAAGACTGCATTTAAATGAAAAGATTTAAAGTAACATTAAATCAATTTAAAATTTTTACTTTTGCAGCAGAAACTTTGTCACTTTTTTCTTCTGACGAGGAAGATTTACTTGCTTGCATATATGCAGTAGTTATGAAGGAAAATGTTAGTGATTCATGTCTGAAAATAAAAAGGAAGAAAATGTTAATAACTAAACAGTATTCTGGATGCTTTATCACCATAGTACTTTCTACATTAATACAGGGATCAAAGAGACCAACTGACAAAATATAGGACATTTTTTGAAAAAAAATATAGAACACATTTTCAAAAAATATAGGATTTATAGGACACCAAAAAAAAAAAAAGATTAAATTTCGCATACACATCATAAAAAAGTTACTTTTTAGTGCCACTGATGAAAAAATATGTATACAAAAATTTAAATTTCTCACACAGAAAAAATAAATATATAAAAACCATGATATTATTGGAAATAACAATTTATTTCAGTTAAAAATCAAAATGGTTCAGCCAGGGGCGTAGCTAAGGGGGGGGGGGTTTGGGGACAAACCCCCCCCCCCGAAAAGTTAGTCTCAAAAAAAAGAGAAAAAGAAGAGAGAAGAGAAAGAAAAAAAAAAAGAAAAGGAAAAAATTCCAAGCGATTAAATATATATATATATATATATATATATATATATATATATTAAATATATATATATATATATATTAAATATATATATATATATATATATTAAAATATATATATATATATATATATATATATATATATATATATATATATGTAAAAGAAGTAACCCCCCCCCCCCCCCCGAAAGTCGGGTCTAGCTACGCCACTGGGTTCAGCAACAAATCACATAGAACTGCTTGACTCTTTCTGAGCAGCTTTTAACTTTTTTATTAGCAGCGTCTATTACGACTTGCCCAGCCTCAATGTCAATAATGCATTTACATTTGAGCCTTATTTTTTAAATTCATATTCCTCTCATCTATCATTACCTGAGCTGAATTAATTCTTTCCTTAAATCCATTCAGTTTATCTCAAGAAGATTTTTTTGTTACATCATTTGATTTAAGTTTTATATTTTCCCTTCTTCCTATTTCTTCCAGATTTTTTTTCTTTCTGTTCCCTAAATTTCAAGTGTGCTGCTTTGCACAGCTGGATATTTTTTTTATATTTACATCAATGTTTTCCAGGGTGTGTTACCGAGTCTTTCATCACTCTGAGAGCAACAATTGTGTCTAAACTCATGTTTGGTTTGTCACTTGTCACAATTATTTTGTTAAGCCTCTCTTCTTGGAAATTTGGCCATGAGATGAAGTCAGGACAGCCTTAACAAGTTTGGTCAGATCAGGGCAGTGCAGTTTTTCATTCTTCAGGTTAAAGATGGAATTCCAATACTTATTGTCAGGTTATCTACTACATTCTTAGGAACATCTTCATCATTGATGTCATTAGGGTGTATCCAAAAAAATGCCTCTTATATTTTCCCTTTTATGTCAAAACAACTATAAAAAAATTTCGTATAATTTTAACAATGCCAACCCATGTTCACTTGCGTTTAAATTTGTGAACCAGCACTTATAAACTAGGCTGAATCAAAATTTTTTTTCTTGGAAATTCGAAATTTCATGTAGATGAAATGTTGCCCCTATAGCCCCATATGTACCACAAAAACATTATCCAAATTTAAAAAAATTTAAGGTATACAGCAAGAGGCCTTTTCTCAAAAGAATGATTTTTTCTATTTATTTTTAAAAAATATATGCATAAATTTATATTAAAAATTTATTTCCAAAATTATTAGCAAACACATATTTAAATCAACATTTGCAAATGAATAATAAAAAAAATAATGTATTTAAAATGAAAAACTTAACTGAAACATGAAAAAAACCCATATTTTTGAGTACTATGTGGAAGACTTAAAGATTGCATGAGAGCAAAATCTTCTACTTACTACTAATTATCTTATTGTTTATATTTTTCAGCTTTATAATTTCTGAAAATTTAACTTGTTTTTAAAAAACAAAGAAAAATACTAGTTTTTTGAAGAAAATCATAAATTTTTGCCAAGTGCAGGAATATTTTTTTAACTTGAATAAATATTTCAAATCGTTTATTGGATCTAACTAAACTTTCACCAGTTTTCCCTTTAAGAGCTTCTTTTTTGATGAAGCAGGGTATAACTTTCAATGAAGGGTCACATAACTCATTATGCATAAGGCGTAGAATTCCTCTGGAGTACCAAAAATATAGGATTTTTTTGGAAATATAGGAAGGTTTTTGACCTTTTTTTTTGAAAAATATAGGATTTATAGGAAATATAGAACAACTTTGATCCTGTTAATAAATAAAATGTCTAAAGACTTGTCCTATTTGATTAGACACATTCTTAAATACACCTTATTGCTCCTCATGAACTTATTGTCCCTTAATTGTTCCTTTGGGGGCGAGCACCCCCAGGTTCAGAATCACTGGATTAGATATTAGCATAAAGAGATTTTCCCAGAATTATAATACATGTAAGTAACATGAATATTAAATTATTGCACATAAGATAATTGACAGGACACTTCATCAAAAATTTCCACTGTAATGTGAACTAAATAATAGCTGATGCTCTCATTTAGCATGGGGCATCACATGACAAAGAAAACTTGCACCAATGAAAGTGAATTTGTAGTTATTAATACACTGCAGCATTATTTTTTGTATCTCTAAATTTTGCTAAAAGACAACGTTATTAATCCTTCTCTGTTCATTTTAACTGTGAGACTTTTTGTGTTCAATGGAAAATTTAACGGTTATGCATTTTACCCATTTTACTAAAATTTTATGCATGTGAAAAATAATGATTAAAGAAGTTAGACCAGGGGCAGTGAATCCAATATTTCCAAGTCTGAAAATGATAATTTTGATTTATCAAGTGATTTTATTTATTTTGAGTTCAGTGAATCAGATGATGATGATACGAGAATGATGCTGATATGAAAAACATCGTAAGAAGGATATAACTCAAGGGAATCAAATAAATAATTACATTAGAGGTAGCAATTGACATCAATTTAAAAAAGGAAATAAAAACTTAGGTAGAATAATGCAATGATGGCAAACCTTCTGGTGGATAGTAAAGGTAGTATAACATAATTAAAACTAAACGGAGTATTCAGTGGCTAAAATTCAAATACAGTACAAACCTTTTATCTTTTTTTCAGAAAAAATTTCTAGTAATTTTTAAAAAGCAATACATTTTTAGCAAATTTTTGAAAAAGTACATATTTTCTCAAAATGTCTTTAAAGATAAGCCTATTTTATTCTAAGCAGTGGCATACTGGGGGGGGGGTTCTCTCCAGGTGGTCATCCATCTGGGGGGTGATACCCTAAGTAGAATTGTAAGTTTTTGAAAAATTTTAAGCTAAAATTCAGTTTTAAGACTACAAATTTGAAAATTTTGCTGGGGTAAACCCCCGGAACCCCCACTTTTGTCGGTTTTTTGTACATTAGTCAACTTAAAATTTCATTATAACACAAATGTAGTTGTTTTTGAATTGCATGAATTTCATGTTTTCATATTTTTCTTTTGCGTCTGTAGGGGGGGGGGGTGACACCACAAATTACTGCCCCGGGTGTCACCCATGCTAGGTACACCACTGAATCAAGTATACCATAATATTCAAGAATAGGTCAAGAAATTTAGTACAAAAAGGAGGTTCAAAGTTGGAGGATCTCGCTCCATGCAGGGCAAAATTCTTGAAATTTTCAAAGAACAAAAGTTGAAAAACAAATTAAAAATCAACATTTTCTCTATTTAAATTAAACTGAACACTACATAACTGAATATTGACACAGTGTAATGCAAGTTTTTACTGTATGGCCATTAATGACAAACCTGCATTAATAATACTTAATGCAGGATGAAATAAAACCAAATAGTTTTAAAAATATGTTGACACGGAAGACTGATGGAGAATCTTATCTAGTTTGAGAATTTGCAAAGAAAAGATAAAAACAATGTGATAAACTGAAATAAGGAATATAACTAGGGATTCAAGAATCAATTTCATTAAAAATAAATATGTTAGAGATGTAGTAACATAAAATGTCAAGATGAAGACTTCTTAACTTCAAACCTTCCTTCGTTTAGTCAAACATAAAGTAGCTGTGATCTTTCTTTTTCCCTAGAAAGATGTCGTGTGTTGTCTTGACTAGAACTGTTTATGATAACATTTCATTGAAGTGATAAATGTGAAGATCACAAATAGCAAAGGATTGTTTTTCTTCTTTTCTTAAATTACTTCTATGAAAGACAAAAAGTCCTTATGTGGCAGTTAAGCTATAGCTATGTCTCATCTTATTCACATTGACCAGAATAATAAATAAATTAAACACATATAGTGTAATAATACAAAAATTAAAGAGCTTCTTTGTAAAGACACAAGCAATTTTCAGCATCACTTTTGGGATATACTGAATAGAAATTATCCACCCTACAGTCTTTTGGACATGAAAAGCAAAGTGAACAGATTTCTAAAATGAATGAATACAAGAGCTAAGAATTAATAGTTGCATCTGAAAAAAAAAATGCATGAAGCTGTTACTTGTGTCACAACTTGCTGTTTAGTATTGAAATGAAGCTTTAAGCTTTACATAGCAATGAAAAAAGTACACAAAGTGAACAAAAACTGAAGATAAAGTCTTGAAATATATTTAAATGTGTGTATGTTCTCCCCCCCCCCCCCCCGATGAGCTTGATTTTGTTGTAACAAACAATCAGAAAAGCTTATTTTTTCAAGCATTTTCGAATGATGATAGGGTGAAAACACTGTATGCATAATAATAACATATTGAATCTTATTCTAATAATTCAAAGAACATACAGAATATTATTTGAACAGAAAAAAATCTGTATTTTAACTAGAAATTTACAGAATTATAAAACAATATAAATCCTTTTATAATAAGCATGTGCAGAGTTCTAATGTTAGAGAAACTACTGTACAGTGTATAGAGACAGCATCAAAAGGTTTAGAGTGCCCAAGACAGATTTTAACAATATTTTTCATAAAATAAACAGTGAACACAATAACTTCTTCGGGATATTTTTTATAAACTATGGAATTTTCTTTGAGTGTTATCCGGTGCGACCCCTCTTGCTCGCGACTGATAACAAGGAACCTTTTTTTAAATGCAAGAATATGTGAGCTTTTGAATGGAATGCATGAATTTGCATCCATTTACTTACATGTTTTTGCACTGAAAAAATGGGCTCGTTGTAATCCCAAAACTTGTTTTCCATATTTTTCACTAACTTGCGCTTTTAGCACTGCTTTATAATATAATGAATTTTTTACTGGTACTGAAATCTGCTAATTCGTGTGGCATGATACATAATTTTTCTACCTTGTATATATTTTGTAAAACTTAAACAAGCAAGTTTAGTTAAATTTCTTTTTAAAAATCTTACATTGCGATGCATAGCTACATCCCGGTGTTAGGTTGGCGATGCATCATGATGTAGATATTCCTACACTGCCCAGCCCTACAACACAAACATCCTTTTCTCCCCTTTAGGAGTTAATGAGGTTACCACAGTACCTCTCACAACCGAATTAGCGCACATCTATACATTTCATCTTTTATAATAAAAGTATTATCCTTTTTGCTTTGCTTTCAAAAGTGGCCAACATAGGAGTTTCTCAGTTTCTGCCAAGGATATGTAAACACTTTCGACGGGATATTTTGTTCCACTGTTTGAACATGGTACTCTCAGCTTTATTTAACTGTAGATAGTCATTTCAAGTTTTGTTATTTAAAATATAGTAGCCTGTTGTAATTTAATTTTGTGGCCTCCATCTACCTCCAAAGAAAAAAGTCGAAACATTTTCCTAAGGCAATACTTTTTCTTTCTAATACAATAAAAAATAAAAAGTCTAGAAAATGATGGACAAATTTCGGATAATATAGGATTTTTTTAGAGAAACTGGAAACAAAGGGTTTTAAGTCCCTTGCATATGCTTCAATATAAAGCATGTCATTAATGCAATCAATGTTTTCTGTGTTCCTTTGCAGTCAACTAAAATTCCGAAAGTAAGAGTTTATATGGGCTGACAGTGACAGTATCTCTTCCCCATTTCTAGAAACGAGCTGATGTGTGCATCACATGACTTCCTTTTACCCTAATTTAATGATAATAGTGCCTTGGACTTGGAGTAAGCAAAGAAACACTTTAAATATTTTCTCCCCAAGTTTGTTGCAAACCAAAGCAAAAAAAAAAAATATATATACAGATTAATTTTCCCAACATTGACAATTTTAATGAGATTAGATGGCTAAACCTCTAAATATCGCCAACAGTGGCCAAATTGACATTAGATTTAAGAACAAAAAAAAACCGTCAAATTTGTCGCCACGTTGGTGAAAAAACTTAGCGACCAAAAGATTGGCGATATATCGACAAGTGTCCACCAAATTATAACACCCCTTGAGTTTGCATCGAAATTAACGATGATTTTCCCCCCAAAAAGGGCAAAAGATCTCCTTTGGAGCATCCGAAAGCAACCAAAAAGGGAGGTGCACAACTAGACCCTACTGAGAGTCTAGGTACCAAATTTCAACTTACTAGGACATACTGTTCTTGAGGAATGACACATACATACATACGTCACGAGAAAACTTGTTGTAATTAACTCGGGGATCGTCAAAGTGAATATTTCGAGTGTCTGTACGTTCCTAGGCATATATCCACGTGTGGTTAGGTCGGAAAAAAAAAACACTCAACATTCATTCGGGGGTGAGCAAAACAGGGTTCATACTCTATTTGGATGAAAAAATTCCATGACTTTTCCAAGACTTTTTCATGACTTGATAAAATTTTTCATGACCTTGTTACAAGAAGGAAATAGTACTATTTAATATCAAATTTGCCAATTTTTTCAGAAAAAAACATTAGCAAAACTCCTACGTGAGTGCCACTACCTCATCGAAGCACTTGTAATTGCAAAATTATCAGTGTACACGTAAAAATCTATTCTTATTTGTCTTCATCACATAAATTTAAAATCTCAAAGCAAAGTAAAAATACAGTGAATGGAATATAGTGATTCTTAAATACTCTTAATTTTATTAACAGGCAGAATGATAATGAATAGGACAAAGGTTGAATGAGTTATTACTGAGTTTCAATAGATTTGTTCAAGAGTTGCCTTTTAATGTCAATTGCACATTTAACCATAAACATAATCTGACAGTATTTTTGTTTTTTAATAGCCAAATTCTTTAGTAAATTCATGTTCCTAAACCAGAAATTTGTTTAAAAAAAAGAACTGTTAGTAGAGTGAATAAATTTTCTGATTCATAACTAATTATTAACTTATTTGCACATTTTTAAATGCATATAAATTAATAGGTTCAGAAATTCCAGAACATTGTGTTCGATTCCTGACACTGAACGTAGCAGTGAGTAGCAGGAATTAGTTTTGCAGGCCGCATGCTGAATACTACTGTTTTAGAGTGTACTAGAATTCCCCTATTTCTATATGCCAATGTCTGACTAAAGATCTTCATTTTCTAAAACCTTCAACAATTTAAGATAAACTATGATAAGTTTAATAATAAAGTTTTTACAAGTGATGTAAAACTCGGATGCAATTGAGTCGCATTTTTTGAGTGGTGAAATCAAAAATCTGCAAGTTTGATTCTACAGAATATATAAGAAGTGCTGAAAACAATGGAAAATTAAAAATGAGTAATGGTCCAATTAGTAAAATTACATTGCAAAAAAAGACGAGTGGCTGCTACAGAAGTGAATGCAATGAGATTTTAAAATTCAGACTTGTTTTTGGGATTGTTCAATTTTCCACTTTTAATAGCTTTTAT
This sequence comes from Uloborus diversus, assembly GCF_026930045.1. NCBI lineage: Eukaryota > Metazoa > Arthropoda > Arachnida > Araneae > Uloboridae > Uloborus > Uloborus diversus. The sequence goes on from NC_072740.1 coordinate 63,093,043, forward strand.
GTGCAATGCTGTTAAATCACTCAAGATTTCTAATGCTCTTTTAGCTACCTCTTCTGTCAGGACATTTTTTCATGACTTCAAATAAATTTCCATGACTTGGAAAAAAAATTTCAATTTTCCATGACTTCCCCAGGTCTGAAATTTGCTAATTTTTTTTCCATGACTTTCCAGGATTTCCATGACCTGTACGAACCTTGGCAAAATGGAAATTAAGGCCTATTTTTGAGTGAAAATTTTTTCATGAATACAATACTTCCTTTTTTGTAAAAGGAAGTAAAAAGTATGTCTAACCTCATTTGCTAATAGGTAACTGTTTATTCTTGGTATTTCAAATAAGTGAATTTATAACTTTGATGACTATTTCACAACTTTAATCATGAGCAACTTATAACTTGATTTTTCAAGGTTTTTGTCACTAAAACTCCTATTCCAAGGGAAAAAAAAAACATTTTTAGACACAAGTTATATAGATGACTCTAATCATAGGCAACAACTAAGTATTTGAAGTTTATTAATCTAAAATTTATAGATAATTAATCAGTTTCAACACTGAATTTTGAATGTGATCCCAAAATCATTCATTTAGTTGCTGTCAAATAACATTTTTAATGACTATTTTTTCATGGTTGATCTTTTAGATGATTCTAAAATGTTTTTACTCAGCTAAACTACAGCGGTATGCAGTCTAAAACTTTTGTATTATGCTCTGCAATTTATAAAACATTTTTTATGAAAATATTTAATCACCTGAATACCTATTTTTAGAACCCCATGATAAAAGAAATCATTCATATTTTTATTATGTAAAAATTCTTCACACAACTAATGATCACTGAGCTTTTGTGTGTGAAATGATAAAAGCAGTGAAAAAACTTGACAAACATTACTCAAACAAAATTGTGTGCAGGTTCACACTAAAAAAGGTTTTTTGTTTTCATTTACCAGTTTAGTTGAGCTAAGATTGGCCTCTTGTGGGTTTGGTCGCCAGGCATAAAAATGATAAACTTATACAATACAACTTCCCTTCAAGGGCCGGGCCCCTAGTTTCCGACTAGACTGATATGACCTCTCGTCGGCTCTGCTAAAATGGGTCAGTAGTTGAAAGAGTGAAACATTATCACATCAACAAATGCACAATACCTATTAGTTTTTAATCTACTGTCTGTGTGAAACACTTGTGGTGTACTCAGTCTGACAGAAAAAGATTGAGGGCTGCTGCCTTAAAATATTCTGTCTAATATAAACTCATCAAATCTAACACATTTAAAAATAAAACAGTTATGTTACTGATCCCAGCAATATATTGTACACTCATGGAATGAAAAATTACCTTTAAAAAAAACTACAGGTCATTAATATATTGGAATATAAATTTTCCATCATACCTATTTTTAAGGACATTCTCTTGAGCCATTCCTTCACATAAAACAAACTTCAAACCTAAAAATTGAAGGAAAAAAATAAAAGTGGACTTTAATGAAATTTTAAGCATAAATAAGCAAACAATTTTACTTAGCAACTTCATTGTACCTGTTGAATACATATTACTGCCAGAAGAATTTTAGTTGGCTCTCCTCTGATATGCCCCCCTCTTGGCGAGATTTTAATTTTTCGCTCGATACGAAAATCGCCAATAAGGCGATAACTTGGCAACCCTGGTTTTGCAACTTGAACGCTGGAAAGTAGTTTCTCGAAGTCTGTCTTTTTGCACGTGTCTGTGTGGTAGGAGGTAGGTGCTCATATGTTCCGATTTTAGAGTATTCTTTTTCTTGTTGTTTTTTAATGTTAATTTAGTTGAATTTTCTATTTTAATTATGAGTTCGGTTTGTGATGTTGTCCAAAAGTATCAATTGAAATTTTGAATGAATCTTCTTTTTCTTTTTCGTCAGGTCGTCCAACGTTTGGACGTACCGGAGTCCTAAATAGATTTTTTATATTTAAACTAATTGAAAATAAAGAGGTTTTTTTAGAATTTTTAAGGGAAATTGGTTTACTTAAGAATGAAATGTTATGTTCTAGATGTAATTCTGTTATGAAAATTAAAAAAACTAAAAAATGTTCAGATGGGTTAATTTTTTTTTGTAGAAAGGTTATTGGGGGTGTTGTTTGTGGAAAAGAAGCAACGATCAGGAGTGGGTCATGGTTTAGTTCTAGCAAGTTGAAAATAGAGGAGATTTTTTTGATAACATATGAGATTTTAATTGGGACCAAAACTGCTGATATTGAAAGTCAATATTTTTTTTCATCACAAACTTTAGCCGATTGGCGAAATTATATTAATGAAGAAATATTAAATTACATTGAATTAAAATCCGAACAAATAGGGGGGGTTGGGAAAGTTATTGAAGTTGATGAATCTAAATTTGGGAAAAGAAAATATAATCGGGGACACGCAGTTGAGGGACAATGGGTTTTTGGGGGGGTTGAACGGGGTTCGGGGAAAACTTTTTTGGTTGCTGTTGGGGATAGGGGTAGGGAAACTCTATTTTTGGCAATTAAGCAGTGGATACTACCAGGCACGACGGTGCACTCCGATTGTTGGAGGGCATATGATACATTGGGGGAGGAGGGGTATGAGCATTTAACAGTCAACCATAAACTTAATTTTGTAGATCCAGAAACTAAATGTCACACTAACACAATTGAATCCACATGGAGACACGTTAAAAGTACTCTACCAACATATAATAGATTAGGGGATTTTAAATTTTATTTAGCTTATTATTTATACAAAAAAAATTGTGAATACAAAAATGAGGATATGTTTGTAAAGTTTTTGGAAATAATTCGCGAAATTAATTGGGTGGAGTACAAAATACAAGTAAAATAAGGTTGTTTTTTTTGGAATTTTTTTTGTCAAAACAAACATAATTTAAATATTTTTGTAAAGTAATGATAATAAAAAATGGGATAATTTCCCTAAGAGCGGAACATATGTGCACTGCCTCACGTGAGGAAGTAAAAGAAAAGTAAAAAAGGTAAGTGAACATATTTTGAATTATTGTGTTTTTAGTGTGTTTCTGGTAGTTTGTATTTTGGTCTGGTTGGCATTTTTGTAGCACAAAAATGGTGTTAATTTCACATAAAATCTGTGACTTTATTGTATACTGAACGGAGGAGATCTGTGACTTATATCCGACTGTGATGTATATTAAAAGTTGGAGGGATAACGGACCGAGCGGCAGCGAGGTCCTGGCGAGCCCGAGGTCTCATAGTACTTTCGTAATGAGACCGAGGCAGGGCCGGCGAGCCGAGGTCTCATTACGAAAGTACTATGAGACCGAGGGCTCGTATCCCGGAGAAACAACGGAAAAAATTAATGCATTAATTTCATTAAATAATTAATGACATAATTTGAATTTTTCCTGTTGGCGCTAAAAAAGCATCGCTAAGAACGATGTATGACATATGACGTCATACATAGTTTTCTTGGCAACGCTTTTTTGGCGCCAACAGGAAAAAGTCGCCAAGAGGGGGGTATATCAGATTTGTTCCTTTTAGTTTCTATAATAACAGTTTAGTCAGCTTGGAGTTTAAATGGTTGGTTTTCTTTTTGGATGACATATGAAAAAAAAAACATTAGGTATATGATATACGTGCACGAGCTTTCCAGTTGACTGTCAAAGAGCAGATTAACAGCAAAAATTTTAAAGTCGTAACATAATTAGAATAAAACATTTTAGTGAAAGTTTACAAAGCAAACAAATGTTGCTTTAGGAAAATATTAGTGTTGGAGAAATAAACTTTTACTTTAAACTAGAGTTGACAAAAAGTTTACATTTTTTTTTACCAGGCTAAAATGTTAAAACTGATCTAAACCAGTCAAAATTGGGTTTAAATGATCAAAACTAGTCAAATAAAACTAGCTTTTTATATAATTTAGATTGGTAGGAGGAGTCAGGGCAAATTGATCCACTTTTCCTTTTTCATCTCATCAAAGAAATTAATGAGCAGTTTGATTTTCCACCATGAGTTTCATGAAATATTTCTCATCATCCCAATTCTTTTTGAAAATGTTCAATTCATTAACTTTTTTTGCATTAATTTTCTTGGTCTTTTTCACTTAGTGAAATAGACCAAAGTGCCTGGAGCATGGGGTAGGTTTGTCCGCATTACGAAAGCACCTTCTGTTACAACTCTAATTATCCAATATTGTAACTAACTTATTCTTTTGTGTTTAGAATGAAAAACTTACCAGGATGCTGTTGACATTTCTATGGAAAGATCGAGAATTATATGCCTCATTGATTTTTTAATTTTCTGTTACAATAAAGAGAACGGAAATTTGTCACATAAAAAAAAACAATACAGTGGACGCCAGTTAATTGAATCAGTGGTTAATTGAATCAGCTGCTTTAATGAATTAAATTGCCAAAAAGAGAAGAGAATCCAGCTTTACTGAATTAGCTGCTTTATGGTACCAAAACTGTTAAGATCAAACATGATTCATATAAGCGGCAGCCACTGTAATACTAGGGGAGGGGGGGGGGGGACATAGAATAAAAATTTGAAGAAACAATTTGCACTAAACCGCTAGATTTTACCCTTTTATTTACAGTGTCTATTAATGTTTTACTTGTCTCAATAGGGCCATTTCACGGAAAATGGTAATTTAGTCCCTCACGTGACGCCTCATGTTTCATTAAAAATAATAATCCTTATATATTATTTCTGTAGCCTCTTTTTTGTTCCTACCCGAGATCTCCCTCAATTCTTTTGATTTACACCTCATTTTAAAGTTAATCGTACAAGCTAATGACGAAAAATAGACCCATGGTCTAAACATTGTTTTTTCTGTTAAAAAACCTATTTTAAAGCACTGGACCGAAGTTTTGGGTTAAATTTATAAGTTTAACTTATGCTTTGACTGACAGAGCTAAATAGCTCGATCGGCAGAGCGTTCGACTGGTAACCAGAAGAATGAGTGTTCAGGCACAGCCCGGATGATCTGCATCAAGAAATTAGACAACTATCACGCAATACATGAACACTTAAAAACAATAAATAAAACAAGTGAGGTAATAAAATAAATGAGATGGAAACCCTTTGTGCTGTTACGAAAACTTGATGCAACCTGTAGCTAAACTTATTCTTATTCGTAAGGTTTCTTTTTGTTTTGTTTTTAAAGCTTTGGTTCCGGTCAAAAAACTAAAGCATAATGTAAACGAAAATATAAGTATCAGGTTTAAGATTTCAGACTACAATGGAATAGTTCTTTGCTCAGGAAAAAAATAAATCATATACTGAAATGTAGATTCTTCTAATAACAGTTTTTGACCCATTGTAGAAATAAAATTACTGCCCCAATAGAGATTATGCTTTTCATTTAGTTAAACTATGAATATTTATTAGAATACGAAGTAAAACATTAAAATTACTAACAATTTGATTGCTAAAATATCATTTCTTTTCTTCTTTTGGCTAAAAACAAATAGCCAGTCACATTTTTACTACATTCGAAAAGCTACGCTTGAAAAACGAACTTAGTTCAACTGAATTTGTATTTTAACCATTCGGTTAAATGATGAACACGTGCTGCCATCTAGGCCATAACAGTTCAAGCAGCCTGCGATAACAAATTGTATAAATTTCAAAAATAAAAACACTTCTCTTCAATATCTTATCTTATTTCTGTGGATTATTTTTCTGTCAGTATGTGAGAGCTTTCTTATCTCTTGAAGACCCCCCATATTTTAAAGCTTACCGGCCCGCCTAATGACGAAAAAAACACTTACGGTCTAAAAATCAATTTTTCAGAAATGCCACTTGCTGTTGCAAAACCTTGATCAAGCCTGCAGTTCTTATGCAATTTTTTTTTTTAAAGCAAAATTCTAATACAATTTTCCAATTTTTTGCATCATTTTTGGTGGAAAAAATATTACAATTAACCTGTATATATTTTTAAATAAAGCTTAAAAGCACTTGTAGTAGCTTTGGTAGTGCGTTCGGTTATAAACTAGCTGAACTACAGTTAGGGCCCAGCATGGGATGTCCAACATTATAGCTATATATAATTTAGATTAATGTTACGCATTATATGTACTCATAACATACAACAGATAACACACGTAAGGATATAAAATAAATGCAATTGGAATGCTACTTGGCATTTTGACTCCTTTATGCAGGCTACAGTTATTATTCAGATTGTTGATTATTAATGAAAGGATGTTCTTTCTTTTTTTTTTCATGCTTTGACTCTGTTCAGACCACTAAGCATAATGTAAGCATAAAAAAAGTATTAGATTTAAAAATTCAGATATCAAGAGAATCCTTTTTGTTCAGAAAAACTTTTTTATAGTATGCTGAAATGTAGATTTTTCTAATTAGTGGTCGACCTTTTGAAAAAATGAAAAAATACTCGCCAAGTTGAAATTTTGAGTTTCACATAGTAAACCTTTGACTATTTATTCAAATACGATGTAAAGCATAAAATTATTATCAACTTCATTAGTAAGAAATCAATTTCTACTCCTCTGCTTTTGGCGGAAAAAAAAATGCATTTCGTCTACGTTTGAAAAATTACACTTAAAAAGCGGACTTAGTTCAACTGGTTTTGGTTTTGAATTTTAAGTATTCAATTAAAAGAAAAACACGTGCTGGCATTCAAGCCGTAACGATTAAAGCAGCCTGCTATGGGAAATTGTATCAATTCTCAAAAATAAAAACACTTATTTTCAATCTAATTTATCATTTCTCTAGAATGTTTTTTTCAATCGTTACGCGAGATCTTCCTCATTCCTTAGTCAAATTCTATAGTTTACGAAAAATTTTAAAGCGTATCATGCTGTCTAATGACAAAACCTAGACGCATGGTCTTTTTTTTGGCAAGAAAGCTTTTTTGCTGTTATTTGTTACACATTGCTTCAATGAATAGCAACTGAAAACGAAGGAGCAACTGCTCGGTTGGTTGGAGTGTTGTGCTGTTAACAATGGCACCAGTTCGAATCCGTGCCAATAAATATCACTTTAATGTTTATTTTTGTCCCGTCAGATGCTCACATAGGCAGGACTGTATTTGCTGCAATCCAATTTTTCACATGCACAATTACTGCTTTTTCACGAGACACTTAGTCACACTTTTAATGATTTTTTTTTCATTGAAAATACATACAACCAAAAGATAAGCGATGATCACATTATTACAGCGTTGTATTTAACGAGGTTTTGTTGCTGATGTTTTCAAATTACATGCCTTCTTTTGTGAGTTTACTTTTTTCCTTTTAGTTTAATCCGTTTACTTTTTTCGATTCTTTTTGATAACGTTCTTTCTTTGAAATTTTTAAAGAGCGAAATGCTACATAAAACGATTCGAAGCACAGTGCGGAGTTCCACACGGGTCGACTAGTTTAAAATGTTAATGATAAAATTTTTTATTGCTTAACAAACTACAAATGATTGTGTGATTTAGCAAAAGTTTTTATAATTTGTTTAAAAAATAATAATTACTTTTTGATGAACTATCCATTATGTGTGGGACAAAGTGACTACTTTTCGTGGAATGGCCCAATACATATTTTTTTCAATGGTTAAATCTATTGTTTCTCAACAAATGAGATATGTTTCCTTTATATTGGAACCTTTGCTTTCAAAATCTACAATTTATTTTAACATTAATATGATAATAGAGCAAAAATATTAACTAATTCATAAGCAAGTTACAAGAGGTTGACTTTGAATGTCCTGCATGTGACGCACACAAATAAATTAAATTTTAAATAACAAAATTGTTTAATACAAATATAATTGTGTCAGGAGAATCTTTGTATCAAACGTAAAGATTAAAAAATTTACTTATCCCAGTTTCATTAGAATATAAGGAGATATGACAAAATGTTAATGAAATTTAAACGTCTTTTTGTTCTGCATGCGACAGTGGAATGGTCCAATATCAATCACACAATTTCACTTAAGTAGTCATCTCAATGAGCTAATCCCCTCATCTATCATTGCAAGAGTCTATTAAATGATTTCCTGAAAGTCTTTCAACCAGGGCCAGATTATGGCATGGGCGCATGGGACATGGGTCCAAGGCATTACAATTTGGTGGGCATTAAATCTGTATCAAAAATATTTTTAAAATGGAGTAATTTCATTTCACACTAAAGCAAAATGAAGACATAAACCTGGAGAGAAAAAAAATTACCTTAAAATTTTAAATCTCTTTCACAAATCCCAAGGTCACTCCAAGCTTTACATATTTACACCGGAGTGCATTGATCACAACTACGGATTTAATTATTTCACATTGGCATTTAGATCGTAAAAATTTATGAATTTACAGCTGTTTTAACTGTTATTTCATTCATAAGTTACATAATAGATACTTTGGATGTTTACGTCTTATTGCAACCAGGTAAATTTAATGACATCTTTTATTTATAATGTTTTTTCATCATATGTGGCAGTGACAAGCCAAGAGATGCGAATTTGGACATTTTCAAGTTTTGAGTAAAACACACGTTTATAGATAAGGTCTTAGGTAGGCTTTCATTGAAAAGTTTTTCTAAATCATGCTGCATAACAGAACCTAATAGGACTACTAGTACTATCTCTTGCCCTAAAAGAGAGGAGATGTCCCCCTACCATTTGTACTGGTTATCTCAAAATTTTTAATTTTGCCACTGTACATCCCTTTGCTTCTCACTGCCTCATATATATTTAATTTCTACTTACACTATTGAAACTCATGATAATATAAGTATTTTAATATAGGGGGTCAAGGAATTTGGCTTAATTGCAGTAATATATAAGTATAAAAATATTTTGTTACCTCACTGTACAGTAGGGTGGGTCGATTTTGACTTTTTTTTGAAATCGAAAACGCCTGTGGTGGGAAAAGTTGTGTATTGGCATCAAATGCTTGCATAAAAAATTTTTTGGAAATCAAAATATATTTAGATCCCCCGCCAGCCCCTTAAGGTTTGGCCAAATAATGTACAAATTGACATTTTTAAAATTTTTTTTTAAAAATCTTATGTGTATAATTTTTAATCGCCTGTGGTGGGAAAAGTTGTGTATTGACATCTAATGTTCATTAAAAAACATTTTTGGTAATTAAAATATATTTATACCTTCTGCCAGGTCCCTGGAAGTTCGCTAAATATGTAAAAATTGACTTTTTTAAAAACTTTTTTTTCCTTTCTTATGTATTTTTTTTTAATCATCTGTGGTGTAAATAGTAAACAGAAAGATCCTTTGTTTGTGAACAAAATTATTATCATATCATATTACATATACCACCCCTGCCGGGAATCTGAAATTGCGCGTTTTGCCTTTTTTCTTTGCTCCTTCTGCTTAGTTTTAACTGCCAAAGAGAGAGATGGTGTAATTCCTCCGAATGTTTATTTTTCTTCTTCTCTGTGATATAATGAGACTATTTAAATCACCCACCCCCAGTCTGACAAATCGACCTGTTCTTGGCAAAACTCAGAGCAGAAGAATTGGTGCAGCGAATGAAGTGTTATCAAGCATATTAAACTATTTAAAAACAACCCAAGTATCTACTGTGGATTTAATTGCAGTAGGATCAGATGGAACAGCAGTCAATACTGGTGTGAAAGGTGGTGTAATAAGACTGTTTGAGCTGCATTTAAAAAGGTAGTTGCAGTGGCTCATACGTCAATTGCACGCCAATGAGCTACCTTTAGCTATCTGTTACGGCATCTTGATGGAAGCACTACAGGTCCTTTTACATATAATGGTCCTATAGGGAAGCTTCTTGGCACATGTGAGCAGCTACCAATTGTCAACTTTAAAAAAAATCGCTTTTGATTAGTCAACAGTTGATACAGACCGACTTGGCACTGACCAAAAATACTTGTAGCAATATGTCAAGCAATATGTTCAGGAAATTGTTCAATATCACTGTCCACCAAATCAACAGGAAAGTTATCTCATGCAAGGTGGCTTACAATAGCAAACAGAGTACTTCGTTTGTATGTTGGTACAAAAGAGTCATCGCTGGAAATAGGGAATATTGTAGAATACATTATAAAAGTGTATGCAAAAGTTTGGTTTTTGATTAAAACTGAGCCTTCATGCACAGTCGGTGCACAGCATCTTTGGGAAGTTATCCACTACTCAAGATATCTTAGCGATGATCTGAAATCAGTAGTTGACCCTGTTAAATGGTTTTTTTGGTCACCCAGAAAACCTGCTGATAGCCATGATCAACGGCACATGGTCCTCAGTAAGGAAACTAGGCTACAGAACAATCCTGAAGGCCCAAACTCTTACTAATGAAACTGTTCGTGATTTTGTCATTCCACCTCTGAATTTTCAAGCAAAAAACTATACAGAATTGATAAATTGGCAAAATTGTGTCCTTACAGACCCTCCACTCACCAAACATATACCCAATGCGGAACTTGAGAAAGTAGCTGAAACGGGTGACATTATTAAAAGTGAGTTGTGGAATTTACCATGTCATACACAAGCGGTAGAAAGAGCAGTTAGGTTGGTGACAGAAGCATCTTTATCTGTTTGTGGAGCAACACGCTATGATGGCTTTATACGTACAACATTGGCTTCCCGAAAATTAATGCCAAAATTTGAGAACAAAGCATTGTATAAGGTGTAAAACTTCTTTATTACAAAAAACTCCGAGATGAATTCTTAGTCATTTTCCCCTAATACTTCGGGAAAATGAGCGAAGAGCTGAAGTAAAACTGCGACGACGGACTTCTGGTAATTTAATCTTCTATACCTATGTTTTAATCCTAAAGAATTTTATAGTGTTATCACAGAAAAATAAAGTACAAAAAATGCTTAATTTTTTTTTAAAAAGTGTTGGATAAAATTTTTGCTTTAAAACGTCAAGATTTTAAAAATTATGAAAATATTCCAAATTTCACCGGTTGAGCGGAGTTTGAATATTATTATTATTATTACTTATAAGTGAAGAATCTTACTAGGTAATGATTTTCACAACGGGTGATTAAAAAAAATCAAACATGAGAAATTTAAAAAATAACCAATAGATGTCATTTTTTCTATATTTGGTGAAATTTCAAGAGACTGGTGCGGGATCTAAATATATTTTGATTACCAAAAAAAAATTTATGTGAGCATTAGATGTCAATACACAACTTTTCCCACCACAGGCGTTTTCGATTTCAAAAAAAAGTCAAAATCGACCCACCCTACTGTACAGTATAAGAGTGTGTAGGAGCACCAAACAGAATTCATGCCAAGTAAACTCCTGTTTGATTTATCCTTTTTGTTACACTTCTACAATTTACAGAAATGCCTCTTTCCATGTATGCTTAGCCATAGGAAAAAGTAAGGACAACATTCAGAAGATTAAAGGAAACGCAGCTTTTTACATGTTTGAGTTTACATATAAAATCCCAATAATTAAAGATGGAGCTTTTCTGCCATTTGTATGAGTCAAGTGGTCAAAACAATGTGCATCACGAGTCAAAATAATAACCAATGGCAACATTGAGTTGCCATAATATTGTGAAATTTGAAACGTACATGGGGTACTAAAATATTTACTATATTTTCTTCATACCTCTGATGAGGAAATGATACTATTTCAAATTGATAGGTAATTTTCAAAAAAAAAAAGGAAGTTCAAAATCCATAACTATCTTTGTTTTTGCTTATCTTATCTTTCTGAAAACCTATGTTGCAGCAAATTTTATTTTACTTCATTTGTTATTTTGTTTCTGCTTCTTCTTTTAAGGGAGGGCATGAAGGAATCGTAAAGATCATAGAAATATAGAGCAAGTACTATATGCAAATATGCTTTTTGTGTTTTAAATTCATTGCTGACTGAACTCCCCCCCCATCCCTACACATAAAAAGATAAAAGATAGGAAACAAATTATAAAAGCATTGGAGCTGTTTTAAAATGTAATTCAAATGATTCATGGAAAATGTTCCTGCCCTTTAGAAATTTCATGCCCTAAATAGGCGGCATTTTTTGTTAGTGCCTCCGATAGACGACATGCTTTTCAATAGAGTGGGGACTTGATGCTTAAAACCCCAAGTTATGGGTATATTCATAATTATGTTTCCTTTAGAAGGCATGTGGAAATCATATCTGAAATACATTGCAGTATTTCTGAAATAAATTGAGTGGTAGTTAAAATTGTTAAAAATATTTAGTGAAACAATTTTTAATAAATCATTCATTGTTAATGAAATGGGCAGTGGGAAGTTTTGATATTTACGCTCAAAATTTATTAAAACATGGGAAGTGTTGACCTCTAGAGTGGGACCTGAGCCCCACTTTGCCCACCTTATGGGTGTCTATGGAGTCCTGCCCTAAAGAACTGCAAGAATATCAAGAAAGAGTCAAGACAGATACCACAATATCAAAATAAGCCCACTTTGTACATAATTAAGCATTTTCTGAAAACTCAAGAAAAATATGTAGAAATCTCAAGTTCTTAAAAAGTTAGAAAACTATTTAAAACTAATTGGTTAATTGTGGGTAGAAAATTTTGTCTTTTAATAAAGCTTGCTAAAAGAAGCTATTTCAAAAATTCACGACTTGATACTAAATTTCGTCATAACATTCGATTCTGAGTTCACCACTTGTGACCTGTAGACACTCTGTATTTCTTTCTGATGGAATTGCTGCTATCTACTCGTGAATGTCAATCAAAGTTGATTAAGCTCTAGAATGTACAGAAAAACACAGAGAGAGAAAAAAAAATGCAATCAAATGCGACAAAAGTTAACTCAAAAAATTTCTTGAAAAACTTTCACTTCCGACACTCAATAAAATACAGAATAAAAGAAAAAAAAAAGAGTATGCTTTCCAAACTAAGAAAGATGGCAAAAAATTGTAAAAAATAACTCACTTTTCCAATCTCCCTAGAGTAGACAAGCCAGGGGGGGAAATGTACGACTTGTTGAAACATCAATCGCTGAGTTTTTTTGAAACAATAATAAGCAGAAGGAAAACACATAGCACACAACGGTGATCGCAGGAAACGTGCGGTGATTCTCTGGCGACAATTGGCGACTTTTTATCTATTTCAGTACGGTTTCTTTCACGTGACATACGGAGCCTTTAGCAGACACAATTCGTTTTTAAATCCCCAATGGATGCAAGTGTTATTAAATGATGACGTATTTTCTGTGAAAGAAGAACTACAGTGGAATCCGCCTAATGGGACCATCGGTTAATTGGACCAGCCGCTTTTTCGGATCAAATCTTAGAACCCAAACTAATCCCATCACACAATATTATTCGCTCATTGGGACCAAAATCCGTTTAATCGGACCAAGGAACATGAGAACAAATTGGAAAAAAAATAAAAATCGCCCACTTGAAGTGAGTTTCAAGTCGGTAAACGAACTTAATAGTTAGTGCAATACAAATTAAACATGATTCTTTGTAACTTTCAATCAAACCCATCAATATTTACATAATTTTTTTTTAAACGAAACTCCCATTTCGTGGCGTCACTGTTCCAGCAGAAATAAAAATTTCACTGAACTTTCGAATTTTCTTCAATTTAGTTGTAAAATACGTAATTTGCACTTCATATGTTTTGTGTATAGCGTGTTCGATTAAGCTACATAGGTCCTGTTCGCTTAATCGGACCAGCCGGTTATTAGGACCAAAAAGGTCTCATGTTGTTCTACTAACCGGAATCGACTGTATTATGAACCCTTGAATTGGAAACTCGTGAACTTTATGCATTTTTTTACCCTGACCGTCAACTGCAATATTACTCCCATTAGAAAACAAAGTGATTTTATTCAAATATGCTTTGTGCGCGCGCGCGTGTGTGTGTGTGTGTGTGTAAAAGAAGATCCCCAGCAGCACAGCAGTATCGGCCAATGTCATAACCACGGTGTTTGGTAGATTGGCCAATATCGGGTAAAGTTGGGTCGGCCAGCGTAAAACGGCTAACTTTTTTACAGTATTGGGCAATACTCGTTGCCAGTATTGGCTAATACTGGCAAATCAAAATTGGCTAATGTTGGCCGGTAATTTTTCCCCAGTATTGGCAGATACTCGGAGCGAGTTTTGGCCAATATCGGTTAAAGTTGGGTTGGCCAGCGTCGAATGGTTGACTTTTTAACAGTATTGGGCAATACTTGATGCCAGCATTGGCCAGTACCGGCCGAACTAAATTGGCCAATACCGGGCATAGGCGGATTTAGGACTGAGTTCTTGGGGGGGCAGGATTTTTTTTTTTCCTTTTTGTGAGCAGCATTTTAATTTGCCCCCCTCCTCCATGTTTTAGTTTGTCTCCGGTGATGCATAAGGCCATGCTTTACCTTTTTCGTGTGTTTTTCATTAATGGTGTGTTTTCAAGCTGTCCTTTTTTAATTGACCTTAAGAGAGGTGACTGGTATCAAGAGAGCGACGCAGGGCTCCCTTTTAAGTGGAATATAGAATATGTTCAATTTTAGGGGGTCCGGGGGTTTCTCCCCCGGAGGAAATTTTGTAAAATGGATACAAAATTCTGCATTTTGAAGCCTTAGAAGGGTTAATTGGACAGACAAAAATCTCGGGGAAAAAATAGACAAATAATTTTTTTTTTTAAAGTTTCATGGTTTAAATGTGCTTTGTGATGTAAGTTAATACTTTAAAAGAAATACTGTACAGATTTAGAAAATATGTAACATGAGATTAACATACTACTTATTAGAACAATTCATAATTTACACACTTGATAAGAAATAAAATAGAAGCACACTTTGCTTAGGAGTTTCAAAGACTTGTCTAATTATTTTCAAGGTTTGGTTGGTTAGATTGGGTGTTTTGGCACAAGAGGCCTAGTAGGCTATACTTCGCCAATTCTTTTCAAGAATTTTAGAAGATTTAATAATTTAAGGCACCTCATTTGCACTTTCCAGTCTCTGAAATCGAGTACTAGATTATACAGTTGTACAGTATTATTCAAACTTTAAGTTTAAAAGAAAAAAATAAACAAAAGAATTCTCTCATTACAACAACCTTTTTTTAAATTATAAGCAGTGCAGAAAACGAAAAGAAATAGAGGTAGTGTATCATTTTTTCTGGGCTAAACAGATTAACAATATGCATTAGAAGCAAGATAAAAGCAATCAATACAGAAGAATTTCCAAAATACTGCATTTGGGATTAAATAAATAGCAAGATATGAAACATGTGACTCACAAAAATTTATTTCAAGTAATATGTTACAAACGAAAGAACCATGATTTTTACACTTTTGATGCAGGATGTAGCAAGGAGCTGAATTTGACATATTTTGGCATTCATCCCCCTAGCATTTGTTAGAAATTTTAAAATTTGAGGTTTGTAGCCACACGTTTTCAAATATTCCAAGGTTTTCAAGCACTTGAAAATAAAATTAGTTTTTTCCAAGCACTTACCATTTTTCAAGGAACAAATCATGCAATTTTTTTGCGAGTTACGAACCCACTTCAAAGCAGTAGCCCGAAGCTATAGCTTGTTTATCTTATAGGCAAATCCGGCCCTATATGTAATTCACTCTTAACTCTTACCTGCAGATTTTTGTAATTTTTACGAACATTCGTCAGTTTTTACGGTTAAAATATTTTTACAATTTTACCAATAAGAACGTGTGAATTCCAAAAGGTTCTTCAAAATCTTTCGTATGTAACAACACAAAATATCTAATTTTTGAAATCACGCAAATTGAAAATAAACATTCTGAAAATAAAGAAAACAAATCATAACAAGTAGATCATTCTATTAGCGCAAATGGGGAGGGGGGTTCCCTTTGTTTTAGGTTCTAATTTAAAAATAATCATCAATTATTATAAGTGTTGCAGCTGAATGCATAGCTCGTTTAGCCTACATTTTCATTTATATACTTGCCCAAATGGTTTTCAGTTCAAAATAGTGAATATAGGCATATTTTCAGCACCCCAGTGAAAGCTTTACTATTTGTATTTAATGTTTTTTTTTTTTTTCTTTTCTCCCTCCTATTCTCTTCCTTTTCATTGAACTATTCAAAAAAGAAAAAAATAATGATTTTTTTGTTTTAAGATTTTGAAAGATGTGTTGTTACTATTTTAAGTTCTCCCAAAACTGGTGGGCATTGCCCCCTATGCCCCCCTTCTATAAATCCACCCATGCCCTTCTGAACTAGTCAAAGAAAAAAAAAATGATTTAAAAAAAAAAAAAAATTTGAAAATGTGTTGTTACTACATAAAGTCCTCCCAGAACTGGGGGGGCATTGCCCCCCTCTGCCCCCCCATAAATCCGCCCATGATACCGGGTAGCCATCTCTATTGCAGCATTGGCCGATACTCGAGCCAGTACTGGCCAATGGGGCCAGGTGACACTGGCCGATCATATATGTAGCTATTAGCCAGTGTTAGGCAATACTGCTAAAACAGAATTCAGTCTTTAAAAAAAATTGGCATACAGACTTCCATCCTTTCAGTTTTAGGCTTTTGTTTTACCTCTTTTAGTTGAAGGATGGAAATCTGTGTGACGATTTTTTTTTTTTCAAAAAACGGAATTCGTCTTTACTGAGAAGTGGTACCCATTGCTATGAAGCTTTGACACTGCACTAGAGGTATAAAACCCAGAACTGTGCGTTTGTGTTTTATTCCTAGCGCACTGGTCAAAGGTCCCTTGACCTTTCTGTCTGAAAACGATATAATTTACGGCTATAATAACTAGACTAGAGGGAAATTGACGGTTTATCATTTATTTTATAATTAGATTACTGACAGTAATATCTTTCATTTTTTATGATTTTTAATGAGCAGCAAATTACTTTTTTTACGCCAAATGTTAAGATTGTGGGAAATTAAGATTCATTATTGTTAAGAGTAAGGATCAGATTTAAGCATGACAGTTCTTCCCACTGACAGTATTTCCATCATAAATGTTTTTGTTCCCTCATTCGTTCATATAAATGATATAATCAAAATCCTTATTTTTTTCTTAAATTAATATTTTGGAACAATTTATATATTTACAAGTTCATTGGAAAAAAATTTTTATTCATTTTTTTTTACATATTATCAGCTAGGTAACATGTAAAAAACATACATATTATTTATAACATAAATATGTTTCATTAAAATACATATATATTGTGTTTACATATTATCAGCTTTTTTGCCTTCGTTTCGACCATTCAGTGTCCTTTATTTGATACTGTGAGACCGATGATCCCAATCTACAACTCCAGCAAGTATCTGCCGATTCTGCGGCTGATAGCATTTGTATTCGCAGCATCCTACTTAATTTTTACACTTGCTAAAGAGAGAGAGAGAGAGAAAAAAAGCAGTCACTTAAAATATAATTACACTTTTTTTTTTAAACTCTGCAATGTGCAAAGCAAACACATAGTAAGGATTACTACTTATAACCAACATGTAAATTGTAAACTACGTACAACGGACTCTCGTTTTTTGCAGGGGTTACATTCCACAGAAACGTAAATGAAGACTTAACAGTAATGTTAAAATAGGTTAGGTTATGTTCCATTGATAAAAAATATGTACTAATTCCAATACAAATACACAATGGATATGAAGAAAATATGAATTAACTTAGGGAATATGAATAAGAGCTGTTTATGATATTCCTTTGGCAGTCATTTTGCTATGCAGGGCTTTTCCTTTGTGGGGCATGAGCACACCCATGGTCACTTGCATCATTTCCATGATGGGATCTTCCTTTATAAACACAAATCAGAAAGATCTACTGTCAAAATATGGCTCAAAATTTAAATGTGGAAGCTCGAGTATCATCAATGTTGGTATTGTTGTTGGTTTTGTTCTTATTTGTCACTTCTAAAAGCTTTTTTTCAAGCGAGCTATGAATTGTGTGAGTTTAATAACATTACTTCTGAAAAGAGCTCTAAAAATGTCTCCAATGGCTCAAGCTCCCTTATAAGCATGCTAAAATGCAGTTTTCATTTGTTATCTACAATCTTAGAAGTTTGAAATATGAAAATTTTGAAAAACTTTATGCATTTTAATGCTACATCTGCATAAATCAAAACTCATCCATATATAATGAAATAACGGTGTCAAATCTTAAACTGTGTGTGCTGAAATCCGTGTAAAATGAAAGTATTGCAAATTAATTGGTAGTTAATCTGACATAAGTAGTGGTGCAACAAGAATGGTTTGAAGGTCAAACTCTCCCCAGAGTTCTTAGCTTCAACATATACTGCTAATTCTATTACTGTAGAAATGGTAGAGTTAGCAATTTGCTACCAATTTGATAAAATTAAACACATCAAGACTATAGACCTCCCCTCCCATTCAGGTAAAAATTCTTGCTGCTCCAGTGGAGATGATTAAAGACTATAAAATTATTTCACTGATGATTATAGCAGTAACGAAACCTTATCCAAATCATGTCTCACTCTTTGATAAGACTTTACTTTGGCAAATTTAAATTTTCAAAAAATTTCTCGCAGATTCCTACATTTTTTTTCTTTCTTTTCGGCTTGGGGGGAGGGAAAAGTTCAACTTGTACCCTTTCCTCAAACCGATAAATGACACCATATACAATGGAGATATTTTTTTACAACAATTATGAGTGATGAAATCATATTGATTCCAAAAGTTTTCTTTGATAAATTTAATTTCAGCTACAAAAATGATTCTGTTTACCATCAACTAAAATGTTTGCAGATCACATGAAGATTGCTCGTGGACCACTGTAGGCTTTTAGTGGTAGCCCCCATTTACCCTTGCAATTATTAGACACTGTAAAATAACTCATATACAAATACATTATCCCTCATATTATTTTAGCAAGTATTTTTAAATTACAAAATGAAAAAATTACGCATAACTTGATTTGCGGATATAAATGATTTTCTTTGAATGTTTGTGTACTTCTGTTGTTGTAAACAGAAAGAGAGAAGACTTATAGGTTCAATATCAAACAAATTTATGTAGTACAATCCTAAGCTAGGTAGTTACAGCAGAATATTTACAGGTGATAGAAATTCAATACAGATTAAATGTATAAGAAAATCACTTTGAAGAAATTTTTATTTTAGATTTAGCTTACCACCATTAAATTTGGATTGAATTAAATAGAAAAAATCTATTTTATCATTAAGTAGTTTATTCTGCATAAATTGTTAATTTTATTACTTTCAAAAATGATCTATCAAACTACTGTTCAGAGTATGGATTTTTGAGGATCAATACATTTCTTAAATTAAGATCAGATTCCATAAAACTTCTAATTTTTGCTCACAATTCTAATTGTTGTATTTTGCAAGCAAAAAGGAAAAGAAATCCTAGAGGCTTTAGATGCTAATTCTTCTAATTTTTTTAAAAAATTGTATTATTATTTTATAGAAATTTTTTATATTCTAAATTATATTAGAATATAAATAATATATTAGAATAATTAGAATATAAAGACATATTTCTAGGCTTGAATAAGTTCAAAATACAATGAGTATTAAAGCAAGTCATCTATTTTCTTTGTCATTCAAATAAAGATACTTCACAATCAAAAGTTCTTAATCGTGCACTATTGTTGAATTTACTAAGACAATCTGGTACTAGTTTTACTATAAACATTATTTTTCATGAAAACAAAATCTCCTCAGGGCTACCACTGACTTCAGCTATTAAAATAATTGCTTCTAGTAGTCTATGATATAAAAGTATTCAAAATAGTTGCCAGATGCAGAAATAAATAGATGTGGAAAATAATTTTTGAAAAAGTCATCAGATGTAGAAAATAATTTCGAAATAGAAAACAAATTTAAATGTTCAATAATCGGTAAACAAACACTTTTTTAAATACATTGAAAGTTATAATTTGTACACAGTACAAAATTAATTCAGACTGTCAAAGTAATTTTAATGTAAAGGAAAATATTCAGATGTTAAATTTAAACCTTATTGTTTTTAATTCACAATTCTTGTGACCATATGCATCAGCTTTACGATTACAAACTCGTTTAAAATTGACAATAACCAGGGAAAAAAATTAATATGAACTAGAAATGAATATATATGTCAATTCATTACTAATTAACATTAAATATAAAATATGCAGATTTGAAAAAAAAGGAAAATACTTGGCACTCTGCAACAAAGAGATGGCAAATTTACTAAAAATCTCATTGTTGTAGGTTAAGCAGGTCTTTAAACATTAAGGTAAAAACCTGTTTCTTATTTTAAACACTACACCCTTCTTGAAATTAAAAAAAAAAAAAAACTAGTACTCTTTTTCATTAAAAATATTTTCCAAGTACCAAAACTGAACTTATATAATGATAACTCCAAAAGAGATAAAAATTCTTACAACAGAAATCTAAATAGAATTTAAGAGAAGAAAAATGTGCCTTTTAGTCCTCTTTTGTTTTGTTTATCTATCTGTGATAAAATTTGGTTGTAACCAAAGAAACATTTGCAATTTCTTAACTTAACTATATTAAACACACATATTTTTCATATAATTTAAAACACTGCATATTCTTTCAACCTAAATATGTTTTTTCTTTTAAAATTTAACTACATAGCAAGCTTAGAAACAATTAAGTCCCCTATGTTACTTTGTTGTCTCCTGTGTTATCAAGGTAACACAGGGGAAAAAATGGTATTAAAAATTCCCCTGGTATTAATGGAAACAATGCAAAAGTATATGATTTTTTTTTCCCCTTTAAACTCAACCTGAAAGTTTTAACATGGGTTAAACAATAAAATAATTAAACCTTTCTATAATTTAATAGTAACACAGGGAACACATAAAAAAAACACCTATGTCTAAAGTTCTTTTTTCCTCACCTGGAACTCTTCAAAATAGCACATGTGAAAAAAATAGCTACTTTACATTAATAACTTGTAGAAGTACATAGCTATCGTTGACAATATTTAAGTAACACATTCTTATTATAATAAAGTAAGGAGCCATTATCACAGGAGACAAATATCAGGAGACATAAGATTTTCTTCCATAAAATAAAAAATAAATTTGAAATTTTATTTTAAAAACATGTTAGTATAATATGTTTATAATGAGTTGAAAAGAAAAAGAAATATATTTAAAAAAAATTAACATGAAAAAAAAAAAAAGCTTTAAAAATAAAGTGCTGTTGGGACATGGTTTTTTTATAAGACACAATTTCAATAACCCCATTCAAAAAGTAAAA
This sequence comes from Uloborus diversus, assembly GCF_026930045.1. Taxonomy (NCBI): domain Eukaryota; kingdom Metazoa; phylum Arthropoda; class Arachnida; order Araneae; family Uloboridae; genus Uloborus; species Uloborus diversus. Next base: position 63,114,123 of record NC_072740.1, read on the forward strand.
AATATACTTAATATTAGTAATAAATCAATGAAAAATATGTCAGACCTATCATTTTTAATGTTTACATTTAACTTAGTAAAATTTGGAAAAAGGTTATAGGGCAGTTCTCAAAAGATGGGAGCAAACACAGACCTCAACTTTGAAGCTTCAACACAAAATAACTTTCATTTTAATTGACTCAAAAATTTTTGAGTTAAATAATAATACTGTATAGAGGCAAGAATTATGGAAAAATAAAATTATGGAATATTAATGATAAATGGAAATAATTGTTAAATATATTAAAAATTATGGAAAAAATGCTCTTCAAATACCCTTAAAAATATATTTTCTTTGCTAAAAGGCACAATTTTGGACTTTCAAATGTTAACTGAGCAAATTTACCATCAAAAAATTTTTTTTTAAAATTATTTCCAACCGTTTCAAAACAAAATTAAGGGTATGAATCTCAAACTGAATATATTTTTGGTAATATTTTCTACAAATTAAAAAATTAAAGACAGATTATTTATTGTGTAAAAAATTTTAAAAAAAGAAGGAAGTTGGAAGTTTCATGTATGTCCAAAAGTTACAATCGTGACAATGCTATTATTTGAGTACTAAATATATGATTTATATGTTTTAAAGGTATTTTTCGATCCTCAAAATCAATTGTTAATCATTTTAAAGTGTTTTCATATGTTTTTATGTAGTATCTTTGAAGGAAAATCACTTTTCTTAAACATATATGTGAGATGTCCAAATTGCGTTACGATCTAGACGCCGATAATTCTGTCCATTGATTCAATATTATAATATGATCTTCTGTCTTGTAACCTTACTAACTAAAGGCTATTATAATGTTAATTTCTTTAATCCATTGCTATTTTGCACAATTAATACGTTATGCATTAAACATTACATAAATAACAGTAGAAACTCAAGTTATGATGCAACGAATAGTAAACAAAGGCGGCAAAAATTGCAAAGCAAACCCCGATTGGCGACAACTCACAGCGTACAATATGCAAAGGGTTACCAGAGAGGAATTCAGGTTCTCGCCAACAGCGTCGGTTTTGGCGACTTGATCACCTGCGCTGGCAAAATGGATGTTTTTTTTGGATTCTACAAAACCATAACAAAATTTTATTATTTAAAGACCAGTATATAAGGTCACTCATGTACTTCATAAATCCTCTATTTTTCATTGCAGAATTTAAAAATAGATAACATTTTCATTGGAAAAGTTCAAAAACTGAAACTTTCATTATGATGATGTCCAAAATCTGTTACCTACCGGACAACTGTATGTCCAAAATCTGTTACCTACGGACCGATCATTAAACTTGCTATTTATTAAATTGCATAAATACTTGCTGTCTTTTTGTGTTTGTGTATGATGTTCTAGGTATGCATGCTATGCAATAAAAGCAAAATTGATTTCAAATTCCAAAATTTTAAAAATGGCTCAAAAGCAATGTTTTTGTTCCCACCTTTTGAGAACTACCCTACAACTTAAAGTCTTGGACATTAAATGTTGCATTAACTTTGGAATGACCCAAATACAAGATTCTTGATCTATGATTAATCACCTATCAAATCATGTATCAGGAAAGAAATGATCAATTTAGATGATTTGTTTCAGCTTAATAATTTTTCTAAACATAGATAAATTTACTATGTTACATGGAAATGCTTTAACATTTCCAAAAACAGATAAATGTTTTCTATTTAAAAAAAACTAGAAAGCTATTTTAATTTATTATTGCCAACCAAGAAGTAAATTTGCAAAAAAATGTTAGCACAGATTCTGCTATAAGTGAAATTGTATCTAAAAACTAAAAAAAAAAGGTAAAGACTACACATTTTTCTCAATATTGGACAACAGTCTATTTTTTAACAATATGTGTACATTTTAGCCATTGCTCTAATTTTATGTTTTCCCAATTGGAAGGTTTTTATCACTGGTCCGACAGAAAATTAAAAAAATCGCGGTACAAAAACTTTTTATAATTGGCTTTACTATTGAGCAAACTTACCAAATCATGGATCAGTGAAGTGGACTAAAGGGTTGCGGGTTCGAAGCCAGACGGTCGAAGATCCTCTGTTGTGTGGACAAACAGGTATCATTCATCTCTAGAGCCTGATGAGAGAAGATTCCCTGCTGAAAAGATCAAGAGGTCATACGGGCGGCACAACTTGAACCTCTGGCAGGGAAAATCACATAGATATTAAAAAAGGCAGTAATTAAACAAACCTAAATAATAAACATTACTATTATGTTTCAAGTATGCATTTTATTTTTTACCAAATTACAGTGCATTCTATCCTAGTTTCGAAAATATGAAAAATATCATATATAGATAGATATACCTATATCAGTGAACCATGGCAACATACAACTGAAAGTCTTGTACAACTATTTAAACTTTTCTTAAAGTTAAGTTCCTAACCTTGAACTATAATTCTTGAGACAAAATTAAAATTTATGTAATCAAAAAAGTCAATTTTTTTAACAGATGCAAACAAATCAAATTACTGAAAGATATTAATGAGAAGTTTACATTAAACTCATATTTGCCATAATATCGAAATACTCTTTATAATTATAAATTATCTTTTTCACATTTAGATGTAAAATATCAAATATTAAAACATTTCAAATTTTGTTTTTGAAAATAAGAAAATATAATAACAACAACATACACTATAATATGCTATTATAGGGATTTTGTTAGTTGAAGAGATTTCTTCTTTTCCTCAAATCTATGTAGTTAGTTGAGCATTTTTCTATGCATCAAAATCTTGAAGGCATATATGCTTTTATTAAAATACTAACAAAGAATTACTACTCCAGCAAGTAGGATGATGTAATAAGTAACCTTTTAGATTATGTTATCTTTTGTGGTTATGATAATTTTTACAGATACAATTTTAAGCAATTATTATAGAATTAAATATCTTTTCACTTCCAGCCATTATATTGCAATAATCTCAAATAACTTGGATAAGCACAAATCACAAATATATCCAATTGCAAATAAATATTTAATATTACATACAACTTTGAACAATTTAGTATACAACCGCTGGAATCGCAATACAGAGAAAATACACAGCAAAACAGAGATAAAGATACTATTTATGTTTACTTTAATAACTCAATACCTTTACTTTCTTAAACTGATGTCAAGTGCCAACTACTGTTAAGTGCACCAGAAAAAAAAAAAAAAAAAAAAAAAAAACCTGTGTCAGAGAGCATAAACTTACTACAACCCTCTTTTGCTACGGTACCTATTCATTTCCTGAGTTTGGATTTCCCTGAAAAGTAATATGTTATATGCACTTGAAATATTGAAAATATTTGTGAATTCATGAAATTATTTTCATCAAAACATCACTGTTTAAAAAAAAATGTTAGTAAAGAATCAAAGTTTCCATCTTTTTTCCTCGCAGCCTCAAAATGTTCAGAAATTGTACATATCTGATTCAAAACTGAATTGTTAAATATATTAACTGGTTGTTGACATAAATTAATTACTTATATTGCCTACCAAAAAAGCGTTATACTTGACAGTAAATGACAATTATTCTAACTATATTCTAACTTATTTTTTCAAGAGCATGGGAAGAATTTTTAAGGGAAAAAAAAGAATATTTATATGTTTTTATCTCGCTCGATGCCTGAAAACAGCCTAAAATGCAATTTCCCTATACTATATGAATTCTCTGCAAGATAAGAAAATATAAAACAAAGCAAAACTTCGGGCGTCTTTTTTTTTTTTTTTTTTGTAAGTGTTAGCGACAACGTTAATATAGCTCGATTCTCAAAACGTGAAACGGAACGACTTATAATAAAGGATAGCACATGCTAAAAAGTTTTAATTGAAATGCCTCCCCCCACGCTATTGACATCATAAAACAATCACAAACTCAGCACAAGCAAATTTAGAAGGTTTTTCGGGTATTCAGAACACTATGTGTATTGAACAAAGAGTGGATGCAAAAAGTATAACACATTTCAAATTTTAGTTTAAAGAAATTTGCAATTATATTCAATATACAAAACGATTTCAAACTTACCCACAGAACGAGTTAAGCAAATAACAGCAATGGCGTCCTTCGACGGAGCGAAGCGAGAGAACTCCCGGCTCTGCGCATGCGTCATCAGAGAGCGCTGGCTGTACAGCACAATATCGAATGGAATCGGCTAATGTCGGCAAAAGCGAAATTCCATACATTTCTTTAACGGGGACAATAGTTTCCTAAATTATTTCAGAATAATTTTTCTCAATTTTATCCACTTATTAGAAGCAGCAAACATCCAATAGGAAAACTATTTTGAATGTAATTCTCTAATTCAGAATACCAATACAGCACAGTATCGGATGCGATCGGCTAATGTCGGCAGAAGATAAAAACGCCGTACATTTCAGTATCGTGTATTATAGATCGATAAATTACTGTAAAATGACTTTTTTTTTTTATCGTACCTACGTATTAAAATTCAAAATGTCTTGCAAAAAGTCTGTTTTAAAGTAATTTTCTAATTCAGAATGTCAATACAGCATAGTATTGGATACGATCGGCCAATGTCGACAGAAGTGTAACGCCGTACATTGTATCGTGGATTATATAAGTCGATAAATTATTGTAAAATGACTTTTTTTGATTGAACCTACACATTAAAATTCAAAATGCTTTTCAACAAATATGTTTTAAAAGTAATTTTCTAATTCAGACTGTCAATACAGCACAGTATCGGATGCGATCGGATAATGTCGGCAGAAGATAAACGCTGTACACTTCGGTATCGTGTATTATAGATCGATAAATTATTGTAAAATGACTTTTTTTCATTGTACCTACGTATAAAAATTTATAATGTCTTGCAAAAAATAAGTTTTAAACGTAATTTTCTAATTCAGAATACCAATACAGCGCAGCATCGGATGCGCTCGGCCAATGTCGGCAGAACCGAACCTCCTTACGTTTCGTTTTTGTGGATAATAGATTCCTAAATTATTTCAGTATCATTTTTCACATTATTATCAACACATTACAGAACAAAATATTCACTAAAAAAACTATTTTAAAAGTAATATTTTAATTCAGAATGCCAATATTGCATAGAATCGGATAAGATCGGCAAATGTTGGATGAAGCGAAAACCGTAGATTACTTTATCTGGATGATAGGTTCCGAACTTATTGGAAAATAACTTCTCCTAATTGTACCCACGCATTAAATTTCAAAATGCTTTGCAAGAAAACTGTTTTGAATGCACTTAAGTAATTGAGGTGGCCAATGTTGCTGAGTATCGGACAGCATTGGACATTAGACAGGAAGCGTAAATTTCCAAATATACTTTTGCAGTGCTAAATTTCGTCAAAATGTCTGTTATTCATGTTATTCTTTTGGGAGGAAATTGCAAAATGTTCTGAAAAGTAACCGCTGATTAAGTTTTTCTGATTTGACCAGTATCAGTTGGCCAAGCCTATACAGTATTGGACTAGATCGGCCAATAGCGAGGTCTGTCAGTTTCTTTAATCAGAAGTTTCAAATACCAAATTTACTGGAAAAAGTCTTAGAACAGTTCTACCTTTATGTTAAACACAAAATTTCCTTTTAAAAAACGTTTTATAAAGCCTTTTCACTTTTTCAGTATCGGGATGCCAATACTGCCCAGTATTGGCCAAAATCGGGTAAAATCGTTCGACATACGGCGACGCATGCCAGGTTTGGCCAATACTCGACCGATATTGGCCAAAATTGTTGTGCTACTGGGGATGTTGAAAAGCTTTTTACTTATGTTATGGTGAAATTAATTAATCTCTGCATAGGGAAAATTACACTTCATTATGGGTATTTTAAATTATTTTACCGGTAGTGAAACCTCGCGATACACCATTGAAGCAAAACAACTTTAGATAGTTTAACAGTATGAGTAATTTTATTTGTCGGTTTGAAAATGCAGTTCGAGAACATATATTTTTTTTCACGCTCCGTTTATCGTTTAATTTACTTTGCGTGAAATCTTTAATGCCTGAAGGAAATGGTGATTGCATTAGTGATTACACTACACAATGGTAATAGTACGGTAATACACTGCTCGACATTGAAAATGCAACACCAAGAAGGAGTGTTCAGAAATTTATGCAAATTTTAGGAGTAGACATCATACATCACTAAGTTATGTAAATGATGTGAAATGCGCAGCTCTCCGACGCACGTGAAGTAAGATATAAGGGAAGGAACTTCCAGAATGGGCACTATTCGTGTTGTTATTTCTGACTGGGGAGTATTATCGAAGAAATTTTGTTTTTGTCTCAGAGGATAAGTGTAACACGAGAGAATGCCAGGCCGCCGTCAACGAAAGCACTTCCAGCAGATAGACGATTTTACGAGGGGTATGGTGATCGAACTGAGAAGGGGAGGTTGGTCCGTACGTCAAATCGCAGCCGATACCCACATGGATGCGAGCACCGAGCACGGTGCATCGGCTGTGCCGAAGATGGTTGGAACAACGAAATGTGGCAAGATTGAGGGGTGCAGGGGCAACCAGAGTGACGTCAGAACTCGTGGATCGACGCATCCACCGAAAAGTTGTAGCAGACCCACAAGTCATTTGTTCCTATTTTGCAGCAGGTGAATGTTCCCGTGTCAACCAGAACCATTTCCCGTCGTTTGGTCGCACGTGGTCTGCAATCACGGTGTAAACTAAGAAGAGACTGCCATTGACCCCACAACGTTTAGTATGGTGCCGGACTAGATCGACGTGAAGGACAGAATGGCGAAATGTCGTGTTCCCAGATGAATCCCGCTTCTGTTTATCCAGTAATAGTCGCCGCATACGTGTGTGGCGTCGACTTGGAGACAGATCTAATCCGGCAGTAACTGTGGAACGTCCCACCGCACGACAACGTGGCATAATGGTTTGGGACGCAATTGCGTACAATTCGATATCACCTCTAGTTCGCATTCAGGGCACTATGACGGCCCAACGATACTTGGTTAATGTGCTGAGGCCTGTGGCAATCCCTTATCTTCAAAGGCTACCTAATGCAATTTTTCAGCAGGATAACGCCCGACCACACATTGCTCGCATCTGCCAACATGCTCTCCAAGGCACACAGATGCTTCCCTGGCCACCATACTCTCCTGACCTGTCACCAATCGAACATGTGTGGGATGTTATTGGACGCTGTTTGCAGACTCTGTCCCTGCCTCGTTCAGAAGACGAACTGTGGCAAATGGTTAAAAGGGAATGGAGAGCCATCCCTCTGAACACCATCCGCACCCTTATTGACTCAATGCCTAGACGTGTTTCGTAGTGTATCGCTGTTCCCGGTGGTCCTACATCCTAGTGAGCCGACGCCGTTCTCGCTCTGTATTCTGCCTATCATTTTGAAATTAAGATCATTTATTATTCCTTGCTGTCTCTGTCTTTTTTTCCAGATTTCATCACTTTCTGACCACTCCTTCTTGGTGTTGCATTTTCAATGTCGAGCAGTGTAAATTGTGAAACTTGAAAGTGAAACAAAGATTTTTTTTTTTTAAGGTACATAATTGTGCTTTATTTTTTCGTTAATTTTTATCATTATTTTTTTAAATAATTTTTTTTTACAAAATCCACCTGTATATAGCATTTGAAAATGCTGACTTGTTTCAAAAAAAAAAAAAAAAAAAATATTATAATCACTTTACCACCAGAAAGTCAATTTCTGAAATCAATTTTTTGTACCATTAAGCTTCAGATGTGGGTTCTATCAGAACACGATGCAGGGTTTTAAGGACATATTCAGAAAATTGATGAACTCAGTAATAATAAATAAATAAATACTTACAATAACAAATTTATAAAAAACTTGCAATTACCTTAGTAGCACACAATATAGTGGCATCATGTATACGACATCGGCATACATCATTTTTTCTTCTCAAAGTCGAAAGTCGTTTAAGCTGTGTAGCACTTCATCGCCCCGATATCACAAATATTTTCGAATGTCATAAATTTTGTTTCAAAACCGGAGTTGCGGCGCATTGAAAATAGGCTATTTCTCACCTGAGCGGTTTTGATAGCCGCTTAAGATGACAATATATTTCAGAAAATCAATATTTACGCTCTGCAACTATAACCCATTAAAAACATGTATATTGACATAATAATTACAAAGTAAGAGATTTTGAATCATTTTCGTTCAGAATTTACGACAGACGAAAATCCAGGAAAAAATTTATCCACTGCGTTTTGTCAAGACTTTGCTTGCGTGCTACACAAAGCTTAATGCACTCAAACTCACAAAAATACTACAGCGCGTGCACAACCAAAAGTATTTCAACCTCCTAAAATTTCAGGCTTCCACCATGGTGGTAACAAAATCCTGGGAAAAAGTTTCCGGATAATGCCCCGATATTCCTGATTTAGCTCCACAACTTTCCCTGATTTCACAATCGTGGCAAGCAGTAGATTTTAGTTTGAAGAACACGAGGAAAAGAAGTAGATTTTTATATCAGAAAACAAGAAAGAAAACAGTAAGATTAACTTTCAACATACTTGAAGACTAAGCTTCTTTAAATTAAATTTTGTCCGATTCAACATTTAACTTGTGACATTTGAAAACTCGCACTCAAAATGATTAGAGGATTTCAAGTAAACATTTCCGAATTAAGGTTTGAATGAAAATAAACAAATTTTATTTACAAGCCTTCTAACAAAGCTTAATACATAATAATCAAAAATTAAAAAATAAATAAATAAATAAATACAAGTGCGAACACAGATGCAAAAATATTGAGATCATCAGCTGTATGAGACAAAATATTAAAATATTATTCATAATTACTGACACGATCATCAAAACCTTTTAGTAAATTAAAGAATAATGAAGAGAAGTACATCTGATTTGAGTTACTTTTACTAATTTTTATTATTCTTTGATGGGTTCGATCTCGAGGCGTTGTTGGTTTGAGCAGTTAATTTTTTTTAGAATGTATGAAGTTTCATTTGGCACATAAAAAAAAAAAAAATATTTCGTGTCAAAATGAAAAGAAATATCAGGGGGGGGGGGGGACGTCAGTGGTTTGGCGGTTGGAAATTGATCATTTTTGGGAGATCCTAGATGCTCAGGACTTGGATCCCGGAAGCTGAAAACTTGCATTATTTAGTTTAAAAGACATCTCTACACCTCTATAAAATTTCATCCAAATGAGAGAGGGTCGAGCTGGGACCAGTAGGTATCACGTGACGTGGAGTGACTTCGAAACTACATTCGGAAAATAAATGAAAACTTCTGACCTTTTTTTTTTGTCTTTCACTTTCTGTTTTAGCTGGTAATTATTGAAAGAAATAGCAAACGAAGAAAATAAGTGCATACATTAAAATAAAATTAATATTATATTATAGATTGTTCATAAAAGCTAGAGTTAAAACAATGACCCTGTGATGAAAAATATCAAACGTTTCAAAATGACCAACAAAAATCCGTAACACAAAAGGAATTTATTTCATGATAATTTGCAATTTTCTGAGTGCAGCATTTTTAAAAATTTAATATTAATAACACACTATAAAGACCATACGGTATAAATATAAATGAACAAATAAGTTCAACTAAAAAGCATAACTTTTAGTTATTTAAATATCATAAAAAATAAAAAGTTTGATATTTCTCTTTGAAGTAAAAATGTGAAAATAAGTAAAAGATATAAATTTGCTTAAACTAGTAAGCACGTGATTCGGGTTTACAAGAAAATTCCAACATCTTTTTTAACCGACCTCAAAAAAAGGGAGGTTAAGAATTCGTCTGCGGCTTTTTATGCATGTTTTCCGATTCCTCGAAGACACCTCGACCGATTTGAATTTTTTTTTTGTTTGAAAGGGTATACTTCCCAGATGGTCCCAGGGTAATTTGGTCTGGGTTCGATAAAGGGTCCTGGAGAAATATAAGAATCTTAAAATTTCCAACGTTGTGGCTACGTAAATGACGGGCGGAGTTTAAACAATAAGTCAGAGGTAGGTCACGTGGTTTTGCCGTGAACGATGCATTTTCAAGCCAGAGGTTTTGTCTTTGTCTTGAGCAATATTTAATTCTCACAGCACTGGGTTAATTTTCAAGGGGCCGTGTGTTAATTTATTGGCACGGATTCGAACTGGCGCCACTCTGATTAACGGCACGACACTCCAACAAACTTAGCAATTGCGCCTTCCTTTTCGAATGCTAAGCATTGAAGGAATGCGTAAAAAAAACAGTAAAAAATATTTTTGCCGAAAAAAAATAAGTTCATGCGTTTATGTTTTATCATTACTCAGCATGATACGATTTAAAATTATTCGTAAAACATGGAATTTGATTAAAGAATGAGGAAGATCTCGCGTAGCAATTGAAACAAACATTCTAGAGAAATAATAAATTAGATTGAAAATAAGTGTGCTTTTATTTTGAAAATTGATACAATTTCGCATAGCAGGCTGCTTTAACCGTTTACGGCTTGAATGCCAGCACATGTCTTTCTTTTAATCGAACATTTTTAATTCAAAACCCAAACCAGTTGAATTGAGTCCATTTTTTAAGTGTAATTTTTCGAAGGTAGACAAAATGCATTCTCCCCCCCCCCCCCGAAAATAGAGGAGTAGAAAATGATTTCTTATTAATGAAGTTGATAACAATTTGTTTTACATCGTATTCGAATAAATAGTTAAAATAGTTAAAGGTTTAGTGGGTGAAACTCGTAATTTCAATTTAGCGTAGTATTTTTTCAATTATACAAAAGGTCGAACACTGCTATGAGAAAAATATACATTTCAGCATACAGTGAAAACGTTTTTCTGCATAAAAAAGATTCCCTTGAGAACTGAATTTTTAAATCTAATACTTTTTTTATGCTTACATTATGCTTAGTGGTCTGAACGGAGTCAAAGCTTTAAAAAAAAAAAAAAAAAAAGGAACACCCTTCGATTTATAATCAACTTATCTGAATAATAACTGTAGGGAATAACATAAAGGAATCAAAACGCCAAGTAGCTTTCCCGTCGTATTTATTTTATTGCCTTACGTGTGTTATCTGTTGTATGCTATGAGTACATGTAATGCGTAATATTAGTCTAAATTAGCTATAATGTCGGACAGCCCGTGCGGGTCCGAAGTTCAGCTGGTTTATAGCCGAACGTTCTACCGAAAAACACTTATCAATTTAACTGAACAAATAAGTCCACTACTTTTAAGCTTTATTAAAAAAAAAAAAAAAAAAAAAAAAAGATGAAATATAATTTTTTTTTCAGCCGCAAGCGACGCAAAAAATTGGAAAATTATATTAGAATTTTGCTATAAAAAGAAAAAAAAAATGCATAAGAACAACAGACTGCATCAAGGTTTTCCAACAGCAAGGGCATTTCCGAAAAACTGATTTGTAGACCGTAGGTCTATTTTTCGTCATTTCTAGGCCCGATAAGCTTTAAAATGAGGAGGGGGGGGGATTTCTTCCAGAAGTAAGAAAGATCTCGCATACGAACAGAAAAATAATCCACAGAAATAATATATAAAATAAGATATTGAAGAGAAGTGTTTTTATTTTTGAAAATTTATACAATTCGTTATCGCAGGCTGCTTGAACCGTTTTGGCTTAGATAGAAGCACGTCTTCATCATTTAACCGAACGGTTAAAATACAAAATCAGCTGAACTAAATTCGTTTTTTTAAGCGTAGCTTTTCTAATGTTGTGAAAATGTGACTGGCTACTTGTTTTTTGCCGAAAGAAGAAGAAGAAAAAAATAGATATTTTACCCATCAAGTTAATAATTTTAATGTTTTACTTCGCATTCTAATAAATATTCATAGTTTACCTAAATGAAAAGCGTAATTTCAATTTGAGGTAGTAATTCTTTTATTTGTACAAAGGGTCAAAAATTTTCTTTGTTTTTCTAAACAAAAATTATTCCATTATAGTCTGAAATCTTAAACCTGATACTCATATTTTCGCTCACTTTATGCTTTAGTTTTCTGACCGGAGCCGAAGCTTAAAAAAAAAAACAAAAAACCCAAACAATCAATTTAGCTACAGATTGCATCATGCTTTCGTCACAGAGGAGCGTTCCCATTTTATTTATTTTATTGCCTGCCTTGTGGCGTTTATTGTATTTAAAGGGTTCATATAGTGCGGGAAGTTTATCTAATTTTTCGATGCAGATCGCCCAGGCTGGGCCGAACACTCATTCTTCTGGTTACCAGTCGAACGCTCTGCCGATCGATCCGTTCAGCTCTGCCGGTCCCAGCGCAAGTTAAACTTATAAATTTAACCGAAAACCTTAGTCCGGTGCTTTAAAACAGTTTTTTTCGACATAAGAAACAATTTTTAGACCTTTGGTCTATTTTTCGTCATTAGCCTGCACAATAATCTCTCTCTCTCTCTCTCTCTATATATATATATATATATTTTTTTTTTTTTCCAAGTAAAAAAAAAAAAACACACTTACGTACGATTTCCTACCCAAACCTATAAATCAAATTTGATTTACAATTCTAGTACAAAAATCAACTAAACTAAACACATAATTATAAAATAAACACTGATTGTAATTACTATACGAAAAATTATTTTAATACTTAACTTATTATATACGATCTCTTACCTTTTAATCACCTTTTGAAGTCGGTGCCTCCTATAAACTACGACCTATCATATCTGACTAGGTTTGGTTTCAAAGATTAATTACGTGTTTAGTGTTCAGCTGAGGATTCGCTGGATTGTCAGTTAGGTTAGTTAGTAGTTTTTAGAAGGTACTGACTTCAAAAGGTGATTAAAAGTTAAGAGATCGTATATAATTAGTTAGGTATTAAAATAATTTGTCATATATTAATTACAATCAGTGTTTATTTTATAATTGGGTGTTTAGTTAAGTTGATTTTTGTTCTGGAATTGTAAAATAAATTTTATTTATAGGTTTGGGTGGGAAATCGTAAGGAAGTGTGTTTAATTCTTTTTTGCTTTTTTGTTCCTGAGTGTTTTTTGAGGGTGTTTGTTTTGTTTAAAAAACAATTTATTTCCTTTCAAAAAAGATGTAAGCTTATGGATTTAAAGACTCCGCCTCAGTCAATTCTCCCTACATAAAAAAGCTCACATCTTTTCTGATTTGAAAAAAAAAAGAGAGTTCCCTGAAACTGCAAAACACGGGTCAGCGAGTTGTTGCAAAGTTATATTTGTGTGATATCTTAAGAGCAAAACATTTCGTCATTACCCTTTAAAATTATTACTTTTTAATGAAATATATTAACCGTCACGTGCGGGACAAGCGGTTGATTTTTCGGTGGAATGTCCTTTTTCTGTTTCATGAGTTTTTAACGCTTAGAAAATTTATATATTTTTTTATTCTTTGTAATATTCACATTTCTAAAAGTTTTACTGATTAGAAAACTTATCTTACCTACATTCCTGCATTCTTTTCTTTTTTTTAGTGGGTATTATTGTTGTTTTTTTTACATGGCAAACACAGGCCATTTAAATAAATAAAAAAAGGATTGCGTTAATACCTCACACACAGCTTGTTTTATTCAATTTTTACATCCACCATCCCTTATCGAAATACCCTTTATTACAAGCAGAGTTATCACCTGCTTTTTGGTGAGTTATTTAATTTATTAATTTAATATCACATGCAGAAACTTATACAGTCGAGCCCACTTAATGGAATAGCCAAGTTTCTACGAAAAATTATTCTAATAAGCGGGATATTCCGTTTAACAGGATTAAAATAATAGACAACAACGTTTGTTACATTGATGTTAATGTATTACATTAAGAGGGATATTCTTTTAACTGATATTCTAATAAGCGGGCTTGACTGTATTGTGTAAGATTAATGTAACATTATGAGGGAGTAATAAGTATTAGCATCTAGGCATTATATTAGTATTTATAAAAGATTAGTAGGGAAGGAAAATTATAATTTTGCATTATGTGTGTGTCACTTTGCAAGAAATTGGTTAGTTCATAGTCATGATTATGTGGGCTTAAAATACCATAAGAACAATTTCCAAGTACCTTATTGTAGGTTTTGATAACTTATTTCCTTGAGAATTCTTGAAAACTTTCTAGATATTTCATTGCTCCGTTCCAATCTTAAGTTAAATTTTGTGTTAACTTCAATTTATGTTTATGGCCACATTGATAAGAAGCCTGTTTTACAATTTCTTTTTGTGCTGGAATCGCAATAATGATAAGTTAATACTCCTCAAGGACTTCAGTATCAAAGCTTTCATTGCAACTGCAATCTTGTTGAATGCGTTCCCATCCCATTTTCCTATTTTTTCTTTCAAAAAAAAAATTTTTTTTAGTCTATGTTTGTGAGACTGATTAGACAACGAAATAGGTGCAAGTTCGATATACTTTAATACCAGCTAAGACAATTTACAAGAAAAACGATTTGTATGAACACAACTTAAAATAAACAAGAGCAATAACTATTGCAAAATATTCTTCTTAAAAGAACAAGTATTTTCATTTTTAGACTTATGCATTTTACTTTGTCCCCTTTTTAACGCCCTTTGAAATGGCTGATTTAGCCATTTCATTACTTTTACTTTTATAAAAAGGTAAAGTTTCATTTTGAAGAAATTACTGCTCTAAATTCACTTAATTGAAATTAAATATTAAATATGAAAATCTTCGATCACTTCAATCAAATGTTGTCTATAGTGAAACTGAACGAAACAGGCGTAAATTCGATAGATTTCAATAAATAGTTACGGAAATTTACAAGCATAGTGATTTGTATGAATATATTTACAAATAAGATAGGTATATTATCGAAATTTCATAGATATATTCGCCTACCTTTGGTAGCATGCAGCAACTTGAAGCGTAGGTGGCTGATGAGAGAGAAATGCGCAATATGTTTAGGTTTTGATTTAATTGTATAAAGAGTTTTTAAAATCGATTAAGGCGACATCTGATGAGCTATAGAAAAGTAAAAATGAATTAATGTTTCTATACAATGTTTCTGTGCATAAAATATTGTAACAGTTATGTTTTAAAAAAGTTGTCCGTAAAAAATCGTTTTTCGATCGATCGTTAATTTTGAATAGTGGATGAGCGCAGGGGTGAACTGGCCCGCCGGCCCATTAACCTATAACCTGGGGGTCGGTGCATCCCTGAAACCTGTGCGCCTTCGTTTTTTTCTTTACTTTTTTTTTTCTGTGCCAATGAACCAGGGTTGCCAGACGTCCCGGATTTCAAGGGACAGTCCCGTATTTTGAAAAATTGTCCCGCGTCCCGAGGAACTTCCATACGGGACGGCTAAAGTCCCGTATTCTAGCTTATTACAATATTTTACAAAACGAGGCATTATTTTAAGGAAAAAAAAATAGTAAAGCAAAAAATGAGAAAAAAAAAGAGCAAAAAGAAAATCATGTGGCAGCAAGCGCAAAAATTATTTTCGTTTCAATTTGGTTTTTGTTTTGGCATGGGCGGCAGATCAATGATTACTTCCTCTTTGCTCACTGACTAATGTTGTAAATATACCCCTGCGCATGCGTTGGCAATCGCAATGAAAACGATTTTTATACTTTGATCGGCGACATTTTGTAAAGTTTAATGCTTTGATACGATTGAATTTCTCAAATTTTTCATAAAGAAACATTCTACGTCCGGAAAGCACCCCTTAAAAATACACCATATCCAGAAATTTTCCATAACCTTAAAAAATATCCCCCCCTCCCCCCGCTTTCACTCTTAGAAGCCTGTCCCGTATTTACTGTTCTGAAATCTGGCAACCTTGCAATGAACATGTGCAGTTTTGTTTTATTTTATTTTTATTTTTATTTGTGCCCACGAATCTGTGTGCCTTCTTTATTTTTCTTTCTTACTTTTCTTTGCGCCCTTGAACCCGTGCACCTTCTTTTTTATTGCTCTCTCGAACCTGTGTACCTTAGTTTTTTTTCGCGCCCCCGAACCTGTACGTCCTTGTTTTTTTTACGCTCTTGAGCCTGAGCATCTACGGGTTCATTTTAGCACCCTCAAATCTGCGCGTCTTTTTTTTTTTTTTTTTTCCTTGCAACCTCTCGGAGTCCAGGTTGTCGTCCTCCTAGAGGGCTCAGTCCACCCATGGATGGGCGTGACGCTCTACTTTTATTGGTGAGGCAGACGTCGTTGTTGTCCTCCCCCCTCCCAGACGAGACACCTACTACTTTCTGCATGTATGCCGAAAGTATGGTTATTGGCAAGACCAGTATACTGATCTTGCCAAAAACCATACTTCTCGTTAATCTCTGACCCCGAAGGAAAGGCCTTTGTGCCCTATGCGACTTAAAGCAAATGTAAAAAGGAACTGTTTGAATTTAATCTCATAAAATTAATTAAAATTAATGATTGTTGAATAATTGAAATATTCACAAATTGTGGTAAAAATAATGATTTACATACAGTGAAGTGTTGTGCAATGAAATAATGAAAAAATAAATAACTTTTTGCTAAAGCCATTTTTTCTTATTTTTGGAAAAAATCAAGCCTTGGCAAGGAGTAAGGAGATCTTCAAACATGATAATATTTCATATGTGTATTGTACTTACAAATACGTAACTTTTGGCGGCATTCCTAAACAAGATTTAAACTTTCTTTCCTGCGCTCCACCTTAATGGTACGCCATTGGTATTAAATTCTCCATACGCGGTGAGTTAAGCTTGCTTTATAGGTCTGTTGTATTCAGTATCGTTGACGACCAAGTAAAGGAAATATTGTACTAAATTTTCGTTTATTTTGGTTTTATATAGAGACTGTTCTTCAAAAAGTGTAACATTGCTGTCACATGCAGAAATTTTGAAGAACAATGTTTTTTAAATTTCATCAAAAATATGTCCATTTAAATCTGCTAGCAGTTTTCATAATTATTTTTACTTTAATACCTTTTCGTTTCACAGCATGTGAATTCTCACCTCCGTGGCATGGCATGTCACACACCTGGTGTGACTGCAGTGGCGGACTGGGTACCCCAAGAGGACGCCAACCTTGACTACCAAAGGGCGGGGAAAAAAGAAAGACTGAAGGCGAAAAAAATAATATAAATAAATAAATGAATAAAACCAAAAGAGCACTGTTCTAAAAGCGAAAAAAAAAAAAAAAAAACGAAAGCGCACGTGTTTGAGGACACAAATAAAGAGAAACAAAATTAAAAAATAGAATTAAAATTTTTAACATTTTGAATTCAAATTATGCTTTTCGCAACCACGAGTGTGTGTGTAGGCGTGTGTGCGAGTAGACGTGTATGTGGGTTGGCGTGTGTGTGTACATGCGTGTGTATTTGTATGCGTGCGCGCGCGCACATACAAACACACACACACACACGCGCGCGCGCTTGTGTGTGTGTGTGTGTGTGTGTGCGTGCATGTGTGGGGCATATACGCCACAACCCAGGTTTGATTCCGCTCGCAGAGACTGGTGGCCAGTGGAGCTCGCAGAGTTAAGTTTTATGCTTAAGTTAAGCCTTGAATGAACGCAAACGATTTGTAACCATGCCCACAAAAATTTGTCCTCCTCCTAGTAAGGAGGACAAAAAAAAAAAAAAAAAAAAAAAAAAAAAACCTCGGGGTACAGGTTTGAGGGCGCAATAAGAAAAGGCGTCCAAGTCCGAGGGTGTAAATAAAATAAAATGGTTTGAGAGCGCGAAACACAAAACCAAAAAAAAAATAAGGCAGGCACACAGGTTCAAGTGCACAAAAAAAAAAAAAAAAACGAAGGCTTACACGTTTGATGGAGCAAATACAAGTAGAATAAAATGAAAAAAAAAAAAAAAAAAAAAAAATACAGACTACGCACAGGTTATAGGGCGTAAAAAAACGAAGGCGCATACACTGTTAAAACTACAGGTTGCATTCGGCACCTTTCAGGGGTGAAACGCTTGTTCACCAGCGGCACCTAATACGGAGCCGAAATTGCACCTCTAAATAGGGTGAAAAACAGGCACCTTTTAAAAAATAGGCAGCCGGGGTGAAAAGAATGAACCTTCGGAGAGAGAAATGGCACCCTTACTGTAGATCCTCCCCCCCCTCCCCCGTATTGTGTGCGTTTTTGAATACAGTTGTGTATTTTTCTTTTTTAATAGTTTTGTTTTGATTCATGATAGTCTACGTTTTGCACACTTTTCACATTGCATGA
Organism: Uloborus diversus; assembly: GCF_026930045.1. NCBI lineage: Eukaryota > Metazoa > Arthropoda > Arachnida > Araneae > Uloboridae > Uloborus > Uloborus diversus. The sequence goes on from NC_072740.1 coordinate 63,132,246, forward strand.
ATTCAGTACTGGAAATGATTAAAACTTGTAATTACAGCATTTGACCATATTTCAGAGTTTTCAACATAGTTAAGAAGTGCTCATTGCTTTAATTCATCTGATCGTTCTCTACATCAGTGTTTCTCAACCTCTTTTGACCCACGGGTCGGTAAAAACAAATGAAAAACATTGCGGACCTGTGAAATTTTTATCCTTTTCTTAAAAATAAATAAAATAAATAATAATAATTATAATAACTCTCGGGGCGGTAAAAAACTTGTGAAAATTCTGCGTACTGATGAGTTTTTTTTTTTTACAAAGTAATATTAAAAATGAATAAAGCAATAAATATCTACAGACTTTATTTGGTATCAAAGAGTTGTCACAAATATATTTAAAGTTAAAGACGAGTAATTATTTGAATAATCATAGTTAAATTAATGATCATTTGTGAGAAATAACCGCACCGAAAGTAAAGTGTAGATGTACTTATGAATTATTTACATGAACAGTCAAAAATACTCTGGGATATTAAAGTTACGGAAAAACAAAATCGTTTCTCAAACGTTCAAAATTTCAATCAAAATAACAATAAAATAAAATGCGCATAAAATTTTTCGACAGTTAAAAATTTAAAGAAATTCCTAACACTATCGAATAACCGCTAACAGGAAATGATTCAAACACTTGAACGAAAAAGCAAAAGAAAAAGATAGACGGAGAGAGATTTCTTTTTTATTTTTTGCGCTCGCTACACAAAGCACAAGAATCATTTTTATTTAGGTTCTCACTTGTTGATTATTGAAAATAACATTGCGGTTACTATTTCGGTGATTAAATGTTGCTTATCGAGTACTCAAGAAAATAATGATAGATACATTTATTAGCGTTTTGAATGATGGAATTTTCACGACAGTAACGATAACCTGAAAATAAACAACTAACCGTACTACGGTATCGTAACGGACTAACGGTAACTGAAAAGCATTAAACGTACTTTTAACTATGTTTGAAAGCCCTAAAAGCTACAAAGTGATCAAAAGCTGTACTTACTTGTTATTTTAAAGAATTATCCTACAAAAGTTGAGATTTAATCCAATAGTGTACTTCATTCAATGTGAAAGACGTAGAAGCCACGCGTAGTGCAACCTATCATTCGTCTGCCATATTGAAGTGGTTGAATGGTGAATGTATGCCGGAAGCGCATGCGCCAGCAAGTCATTTAGCGATTGCTTGCTGTTTTGGCACCCCTGTCTACGACTGTCTGCTACTTTCGCACCTCTGCTTTACTTCCTGGCCAGTATGGCACCCTTGGTCACCATGCTTTCACCTTAGGGGGAATATATTCACTCGTTTGGAACCTCTGGTTATAACAGTGTAGGTTTAAGGGAGCATTAAAAAAATTATAACAACGAAGGTACACAGGTTTTAGAGAACAGCTACAAAAAGAAAAAAACCGAGCATACACAGCTACGAGAGAGCAATAAGAAACAAAGACGGTGCACAGTTTCGAAGGCATCCATTACCTCCGTGTGTTTCACCTTCGGGATAGTTCTTGTCATTGTCAATGTTAAGCAAGTGAGAATAAATTATACATTATATTATAATAGTGAAATACATTAACTTCTGATTGTCTACCGGTATTACGAATTACCTGTATATTCTCAAATTTACTAATTTGGAAACATGTTGATATTATACTGTTTTTAAACACACATTTAAAGTTAAGTAAAAAGATAACTAAAATTTAAGCTGTGTTTTTATCAAGATTGTTTGATATTTGATTCTCATTAATCATAAAAATTGCTTACTGTTCGCACAAATTAATTCCTTGATGTTCAATATGGCTCTATTTTCAAACATGGAAATGTTTATTTAATTTTATTTATTTATTTTTTCAGAATGGCAAAGGAAAAGAAATACCCTGAAATTAGTGGTCAATGTATTAAAAAAAAAGAAGAGGAATCTAATGAATAACAGTCAAATAAAGAAAGAGATGAGAAGATAAAAACTGCAAGAGAAAATAATGTGAATCGATTACGAATGATCCACAAAAATATGGGGGAAAAAAGCGTTAAGAGAGAGAAAGATATCATGCCAGGATAAAGGCTGGTAAAATTAAAGGAATACATGAAATAAGAAACCGAGATCAACGGAAAAACTGGAAAAAAAAAAAATGAAAAGAACGAAGCAAAAAATATTATTTTCAGAAGAAATGTGAAGTAAAATTTGAACTGATACTAGAAGATAATGCTTGTCCCACTTCTCTTGTTCCTGGTCCCAGTGGAGACAGTACAATTCATAGAGGATCGCGGCAGAAGGAAGGTAAAAGAAAAAAGTAGAAAGAATGCACATCACTTAAAAACTAAGATAAAAGAATTGAATATAAAACTTACGAATGCAAAAAAGTGCACAAATAAATACCGACAAAAACTTCATAGAAGAGAGAAAAAACACAGAATCACACACCTTCACCACGAAAAGAAAAAAAAGAGCAAAGTAGTAAATGGTCAACTAGTTTTTCAGATAGTCAGAAGGAAATTATTTTTCAGTGAAGTTACAGCTCCTCAAATTAAAGATAATTCCAAAAAAAGCAAATATTATCTTTGTAAGCGTAATGTTGCAGTTAGTGTAAGTGGTAAAATTTCTAAAAAATATAAATACCTTAATTGCACGATAGAACTACTACTTTCCTATAAGACACTCAAGCCTATCCAGGATCTAAAAGAAAAAAAATCAAGCCTAAAAGCATATTGAAGCAGTAATAGCTACAGTAAGAAATGTTTTACAAGAAGATGAATCCAGTCGTTTGTGTCCAGGAAAGAAGTATACGGTAACACTTAAGAAATGCAAGCAACAAAAAATATTTCTCAATGATACCTTCATCAAAATTTCTTCATTCAGTTTACTTAAAGTCAGCCCCAAATGAACAAGAACGATCAATACGTTTTCAGTGATCGCTTAGATATATTTGACGATTTGGCGTTGAATTAAATTATTTGGTGTGATTAAATTTTCGTTTTATTGTGTATCTAAGTTGATAAATAATTTTTGATTTATTTAATGGCGATAAATTTTAATTTACTAGTTATATCACCTCTGTGAATTAAAGCTCACCTCTGTGAACAAAATAATTTTTATTTTTTACAGTTCATGGTTACTTCTAGTATGTAACAGTTTCTTGTCAGAAAGAAAAAAGTATAAATTTTGAGATTTTTAATTTAAATTATGTTTTTCGCAATCACGCATTGCGATTGGACCCTACTCGTTGGGTTTCTTTTTTCTACTAATGGCTCTTATCACAACCGTATTTTGAATTCAAGACGTCAAAATCCAAATGAATGCCAGGAGCTGGATGATGAATGTTGTGTGCTACATACTGTTTTCGTGTAAAATGGATTGCGTAAAGTCAAGAAGGTTGTTTATAAATTATTCGATTCCGAGGCACATGGAGGCCTGAATGATTAGCATAGAAAAATAAAATCAAAATGAAAAGACGGAGCTCATTCAACGGTCAAATGAAAACAAGAAGCAATTCCTGATTACTCAAAAAAAAAAAAAAAATCCCAGAAGGTTTTGATCTTGAAAAATATTTTTTTTTTTTAAATTTTACGGGGTTCCTTGATTGGTCAAAATGGAATGGGCAACGACTGTTGATCCTTCTATTCTGCTTTTGAATTTTTGATTTGTCTTATGGTGTGTATCGATTATAAAACTATTTCAATGGTGTAGTTATTCAGTATATACTGAATAACTACACCATTAAAATATTGACAATATTATTCTAAACTACTGGGCTTAAATTTTTTTCTTTTTAGTTTTTTTACTTTTTACACAGTCCCTTTTAGTCGAAATTTCTCGTTAAAAGTGAGTTAAGTTCACATAGACTTAATATTCTAATATAACCAAAATCTTTCTGATTTCCACGTGAAATCCGGGTTCTCGTTTAGCCACGGCTCGCTATAACCGTGTTCGACTGTACTATATTCATTGTACATAAAGATTACACAATACATATGTTTTGCTATGCTGCTGCGCGTTGCGCAGTGCAATAAATTTTAAAAAGAAAGAAGGAAATTACTTTACTGAGCGAAGCTTCCCGACGTCTTGGTGAACGTCGAAAGAAAATGTATTTTAAATATGCTCTCTCCGAGCAAGGTTTTATTTTTTATATTTTTATTTATTTATTTTTTTTTATTTTTATTTTTAGAGAAATTATCGGTGTTTGAGGAAAAAGGAAAAAGCTGTGACTTTATTTGTTCCTAGGTTGCAATTACTCCACACTCCATCCTATTATTACCACGAGATGCCGAAGAAATACACATTTCACTTCAGTTTGCATCGTTGGTAAAGTACTGAATTCACAAATCTCCTTTTTTCTGCACAAAAGAGTTCACCTTAGCGGACAGAGAGAAAACGCTTTGACCTTTATTATTTCACCAAGAACAACCCTCGTGGATAAAATTTTTACTTACCATTGGGGAGAGCATAAGGTGGAATTAAAAAGCGATCGAGTTCCTGTTTTGATACATAATTTCGTACAATAAGAGTCTGTGTCCTTGGCACCAACTCATTCAGCTGATAGCTGCTTTCATTTTGGTTTAATATACAGTTTTATTTATTCTAAGAAGAAATAGAGACTTCAGCGCAACTGAGTAAGGATCGATTTGCCCACTGCACACACACACACACACAACTGCCTCTCTTTTCCTTTTTAACCTGGTGGTACACGTAAAAAGCTACCCATTTATTGTTTAAAAAAATGGCTTAGGAACTTTGCAAAAATAGGGGGAGATTAGAGCACAGAATAGAACAGAAATGTCCCTTGGGCATTTAAAATCCGCCTCGCAGTAGCGTCAAGATTTCAAATACATCAATCAACCGAGTCATAACTAGGCAAGTTTGCTTCTACTGTGAGAATTCCTTTATACACTCCTGTTTGTGAAAATTGCAACACCACGACGGACTTCCGCGAGTGAGCTGAAAATTGCAGGAAATGTAAAGTAGGGCATGATATGCAAATGATTAGAATTGCAGACCGGTAGTGCATGCGTATGCTGAGCAGCGCCCTCTGAACGGCGGATTGAACCGAATATAAATAGACGGCTGTAGCGAGGCGTGTATGATTATCGGTGGTTATATGCTAGAGTAAACGTTAACTGAATCTTTACTATGCCTCTTCGACGAAAGAAAGCGAAATTTGAGCAAATTTCGGAGTTTGAACGGCGCAGAATCGTCGGCGCTCGTGAAGCTGGATTGTCTTATTGTGCAGTAGCCGCTCGTGTGCAGCGTAACAGCAGCACAATCACGCGTGTTTGGAAGCAGTGGATGGAAGAGGGTCGGACAGCTCGGAAATCCGGGATTGGATCCCGAAATGTGACGTCAGTTCGCGATGACAGACACCTGGCGCGTATGGCGCTGATGGACCGCACAGCTTCTTCTAGACAATTGGCAGCACAGTCGTCAACAGCTGCAGGTGTTTCATTGTGTGCTTCATTGATTCGGAGACGTCTGCTGCAGCGTGGGCTGCGCGCAAGGTTTCCTTTATACAGGATTCCTCTCACGCAAAACCATCGCCGCCCGCGGCTACAGTGGACCAATGTGCATAGGAGCTGGCGTGCTGATTGGCAGCAGTTCGTCTTTTCTGACCAATCCCGCTTCAATTTGTGGCACCATGATGGCCGAATTCGTGTCAGACGCTATGCGGGTGAACGGCACATTCCGGAGTGCATTATCGAACGCCACAGTGGACCAACACCCGGAGCTATGGTCTGGGGTGCCATAGCATATCATGGACGATCATTGTTAAGAATTGTGGGCAATTTGAACAGTACCCGATACATAAAAGAAGTGTTACAGCCCCAAGCTATTCCTTTCCTTCAAGGATTACCAGGGGCTGTGTTCCAGCAGGATAATGCCTGTCCACATGTCGCTTGGACTGTCAAATCCTATCTTGATTCGCAGCAGGTACAGCTGCAATTCCCCGTTGGCCTGCATATTCCCCGGATATGTCACCGATTGAATATGTGTGGGATTTCGTTGGGCGGCGTCTTGCTCGTGATCCTCGTCCTGTTGCTCCGGCAGACGAACTTTGGTTGCGCATACAAACAATATGGAATACTCTTCCGCAGGCAGATATTCAAACTTTGTTTCACTCCATGCCGAGTCGTGTAGCAGCTCTTACTGCGGCGCGTGGTGGCCACACAAAATACTAATTTCTATCTCTTTTTATTGTTTAATTGGTTCGAAAATGTAATCATTTATTTGTACCATTACCACTCAACTGTGTTCATTCAACTATGATGCTTCCTTCTTGGTGTTGCAATTTTCACAAACAGGAGTGTACTAAAGTTTCATGCGCTTCTAATTGCACATAGAAGGATTAATGCAATGTCACTCGTAAAAATATTCATGTAACTCAGCTCTTGTGTTCTGTTTTAATTTAGCATGAAAATTGTTCATTATAATTTGTTCAGCTTCGTTACATTTTAATGTGAGGACAATAAGACTTCTATTAAATTAAACTAGATTGATACTATGGGAAAAGTTTTTGGAAAGCATTCCTAAGTCAGAAAGAGTATAAGTAAGTTATACAAATTGGGTAACGGGAAATTATTTACTTTTTCAAGAATATTAACAAATGATGATTAATTAATAGAATGTCAATGTTATGGAGTTAGTAGCTACTGAAATAGTCGATTTGAAATTTTTCATAATTTTTTCTTTCACAGTGGTTCCAAACATTTTTTTTTTCTTGCGAACCCGTTTCTAAAATGCGAAAGCAGTAGGCGAACCCCTTGGGAAGTGATAGTAAATAAAATGCAAAAACATAAATAAATGAAAATAAAAAAAGGAAGTCAAGGATATAACAATATTTGGCAGAAGCGTTTTAGTTTGATGTTGCTCAATAGAACGAAAACATAGTAGCAAAAGAAGTATAAACATTTCAACAATCTAAAATGTAATAGTTAGAAAATGAATGCAAAATGAATTCAATTAAGAACAAACCGAGTTATTATATTTCGTTGAGCTTCAGTCAACTTTGGAAATACTCTTAATGGGACAATTATGGAACAAAGAAGCTCAAGGTTTGGTTAAAACATCTGACAGTTTTTTTTATTAGGTTCAGCCATTCAGCATTTAAAATTTGATTCTGTCTTTATCTCTAGATGTGTGCGGGATATCCTTTTTTTTACATTGAAACGCTGTCCAAAAGGGGAAATAACGATTGAAAAGTTTTTTTTTTTCTGACACAAAAGTAGAGGAACGTGGAGCAAAGTGAAATAGCGGGACAAAGTGAAATGGTGAAATATTTATTCTGCTTTTAAAGCCACCTATCGTTTAATATTTTAACTGCATAGTAGGACATGCAATCTATTGCAGTCAGGAAAAAAATACCGCTGAAGATTAAAACATATGCTAATAAAGGCAATTTTCCAAAATTGATACTCATATTGTAGTATTTTGTTGTAAGTCAAAAATTATTTTTGTTATTATAAAGTGATTAAGTTCTTGTTATTTAAATTTTAAATATTAATTGAGACCTTCTAATATTCGCTGAAGTATTTATTTAGTTAATATTAGGCTTACTTGTATTTTAAATATTTTGTATAATAAGTCAAGTATACATGCGGGGCAAAGTGGATGGGGCAAAGTGAAATAGTTTATTTTGTTCACTCACTCATTTATTTATTAAATCACATACGTATTCATTAATTACGTATTCATAATACGTATTCATTTAAATGTTTTCATATAGTAATTTACTTATTTATTCATTTATTAACTTATTTTCTCATGCATTCACTCTAATACTCACTCATTTATTATTCTTCATATATTATTTATTAACTTATTTAGTGTTTCGTTGATTGTTTCAGTATCTTTTCATTTATTCATTAAACCCTTTATTTACTGATTAATTTGATCAAAAATATTTTTCATAACCGAATAGAAAATATTTCATGAGAAGGATATTTTATTTTTTAATTGCCACATGGAAAGAAAAAGTGAAAATTTTCCACTTTTTTTTGAAGGAGCAAATTTATTGGCAAAAAAAAATAGTTTCAGTAAAAGTTTTATTATAAAATACAATGTTCTTTCTTTATGTACTGTAATTTTCAAAACAAATTTCCAATTTGTTCATTTTGAAAAATCCCAGTCGTCTTAACTATATCACTTTGCCCCAACGATTCCCTCCCCCCCCCCAACATTTGCCCCCAACATTTATTTTTAACTCTGAATCAAATATCAAGTTTCTCGAAAAAAAAAAACAATGAATCTAGCTGTTTAGTAGCGATATACTAATTACATAAATCGTTTAAGTGCTGGAGAACTTCCTTGTCCAAAAAAGTGCAAAATAAAATGCGTAATTACCTTTTATTTTATTTCATTTTTTGTAAAACAATAGAAACACCTATAATTAACGCTAATTATATTATAACATAAAAGGTAATTTTTACCAACAAAAATATTTTTATTCCGACTTATGAGAAACTCTCTCTGAACGAAATCGTGAGTTCTATTTTTAAATCCGAATCAAGTTGCATGACTGAATTCCGTTGAATTAGTTTTACTGCGTACCTCCCAATCTAGCAAGCTTCACCCAGGAAATTTTGCACAAGTAAAAATATTTTTGTACACTTCCTGGGGCATTTTTGGGTTCCCGTCCATTCCTTCTGTTTTTCATCGATAAAAACTCGAAGTATATCGTAGTCTATAGGTATTGTGAAAATTTTTGCAAGAAACAGCAGCGCGATTGCACTTCTACGCGTTTTCCGCACACCACAAAGAAGCGTGAGAGTTCTTCGTCAATGTTTCGTCTACTCAAATGGTAAATCAGGACTTTATATATGCTGCATGTAATGTTTTCATCAAGTTTAATTCAAGTTTCCAATTTTAACTGAGAAATCAAAGCAATCATATGCTTTCATTTTCATCTAAAGATATTGTATTAAAAAGTTTTTCGGCATGGCTTTAACTCTATTATGCTCGATGGAAAACGGTAAAAACCCGTGGCATGTAAGAGACAAATGAATAAATAATGAACCAAAAACACTTGAACTTAAAACTTCATCTCAAACATGCATTTTAAAAGTCCGCCATCACAATATCCCTTAATACCTCTCGCAAATCCCCATTGGATCGCAAACTACCGGTTGGGAACCGATTTAAATCAATGATGCATGAATGTTAGCTCTTGCAAAAAGTTGGTTTTAAATAGGTGTTGATTAATCCGAAATCTGGTAGACTGACCAAAAAAAAAAAAAAATGAAGATTTGATGTACAATTTGTAGCTTGTTTTTAAATTCTGGCAATACCACAACAACCCTTAACTAAAAATGATTTTTTTAAATATCCCTTTTAATAAAAAAATTTGCCTGTGATCCTGAACAACATTTTGTATGGTGAACTGTCTCTTTTTGGGGTATCAGCCAGCGACTCGAAAGAAACTTTCAAAAATGGAGCTTTGTACAAGAAGTTTAGAGACCCCTGGTGTAGGAAGCAATAGACAGGGATCTAAGGGACCTCTTGGTTTTAAGGGCATCGTTGCCAAATAAGGATCCAAGTGGCAAGTGGCATTTGTCGCGCTTCAAAATTTAGAACACCGTCTCTAATGATGAATACCTCTAAAAAAATTTAGAACGCGACTTTAAAAAATGAAAGAAAGAAAAAACGGTGAAGGCACAGCCAGGTGTGCTCTCTAACTATACTTACTTTTAATTATGAAGTTATGAAGGTAGAAAAGAGAGTATTAAAAACTTTTCTGATTTTCTCTTCCTCCAGCGAAGAACACGTGCTTCTGCGATTAGATGTTTCTTTAAAAGCAGATTAGCCGATTTCATCTCCAAATTGACGTTGGCCGCCGATGACCATACCGATGGCTTTTTTTTTTTTAAACTGATCGGCACGATTCATCGGCAGGCTGCATTTTTGTTCTGAAAAATGAATAAAATAAATAAATTGCGGGTCGCGAGTTTTGGCGACCAACATTACATTTTGTAGTTGCCCAAATTTTTTTTTGTCTCGTCCTTTAGTGTAGGGTATTAAAAAGAGAAAAAAAAAATGTAAATATTTCTAATTATTATTTTCTTACACTTAGTTTGTAAATTTAGCGTTGATTATTAAATTTTCATTAAATATTTATTTATTATTTTTTAGTATTATTTATTTTTCAAATTTTTTTAAATAAAACCAAAACAACAAATTTTTAACTAGCTGTTCACTTTATCACTGATACGGCCTCAAGAGTTCACTTGTGCTATTAATATTAGGTGTCTATTCCTAGAAGAAAAACAATGATCATGGTTGAACACTGACGGAGAATTAATTATTGTTAGTTGCGCAAATATTTTATCTAAGAAACTACGTGAACTTTAAAAACTGAAACATGGCTGCAACAATTGGGCTCTTCAGTCGAACTCTATAAAAAATCTATTTACTTACGAAATTGAGTTCTATCTTAGGTGTATAAAATATCACTATGAAGAAGTAACTTCGCTTAATATAATCTGTTAATTTAAACTACTCATATATTAGGGTATTGCTCTCTCACTTCTTTTCTACTTTCCAACAATGAGGAGGGGGCATAGAAGAAAGTTGATCTGCCTCTGGTGGCTTACTTAATAAAAATCTTACATTAAAAAAAGTACCACTTCTGAATTCTAAATACTATAAGTTAATTAAACGTTAATTTAATTAATTTATACTTTTTAGAATTTAGTTAATTTAAACTATAATTATAAATAAACTATAATTTAAACTATATTCAACATGACAAATACTGCACATTGGAAACCACGTTGTTCAAAATACAGTTGTTTCTATCACAGTCCTTCATGATTCTGAGAATCTCAGCCCCAGCCATTGATCTTTTTAGAATTTAGAAGTAGTACATTTTTCAAATGTAAGAATTTATTAAGTGTATGCCACCAGAGGCAGGACAACTTTTTTCTGTACCTCCTCCTCATTGCAGGCAAATAGAAATGAAGCGAGAGAGCAATAACCTTTACTTTGACTTTAATTAGACGTGTACTAAGTGTTTGGATAGTGAGATTGAAAGCCTTTTCCCTCTTGGCCTTTTATGTAATCGGTTACCATTCATTCTCTTTTTTTTTCTATCTTTTTCTATCTAAACTTGAAGGATCTTTTTCGAGAGCATTAAGGGAGGATTGCATAATGAACGATTGACAGAAGTATACGATTGGAAAAATCTTAACTTCCTCTTATCAGTTATAGTGCAGGCGATAAGTCGTTTTGTTATTGTAGGACAAGCTTCAATTTATAGTTTTTCATTTAAGGATACAAAAGTTTAAAAAAGTGTTTTTCTGGTCATCTGTTGTTTTAAATGAATAAAATTCGATAGTTTCGGACGTTTCATGTTTTTTTGTTTTCTCAAAATTTTTTTTCCCAAGTTAATTTTTAAATTAATAACTTTTCAATGAATACTGGAAAATCCCATTCACGCACCAATAAGAAAAATATTTTTTATTTTCTTTTCTTTGAAAACTGAATGCATGCATAAGTCATTTCAACGAGCATGATTGAAACATTACATAGTTCCGAAGACGTATTTTATTCAGAAATATAGCCTACAGCATACTTCACAATTCCCTTGGAGTAGGGATGCGTTGTTCATGAATGAACGGCCTAACGACCGACTCCTTTAAAATGAATGGTACAGTACGAGCTCCTACAAAATGAACGGTCGTTCGTCTGAACGATGATATTTATTTTATATAGTTCTCTTGGTCTCATTTAGTTTCTCAATTGAATATTTTTGAATTGAAAACTTTTTTAGGCTCGTTGAGCATCTTTGAGGCGGGGAAAAACGATTCATTTGGTGACACCATCACCTCACCGACATTTGGAATACAGCGCATGCGCGTGCTCACCAAAAAAAGCAATAAATAACATAATAAGTTCATTGAAATTCAGCGGGACGACGGAATGACACTTCACAATCAAACAAAAACCTTGTTGCATGTTAAAAGACAGCTAAAGTAGCAACCCCACATTTCCTGTTCTAGATAGAAAGAGGTAGGATTTGAGCAAGGTCCGCCGTTGCCTGCCCTTGTCCGCAAGTAGGTGGTACAAGCATCTATCCTTCTGAATATTGTCTCATAGTCATCCGGAGTCTCTCAGTCAAATGACACAAGTATAGTACATTTACATAAGGCAGTCATTATATCAAACATACATTCATTTCTTTACGACCGAAATACGTAAGAAATATCAAAATATGTATGGAGTAATAACACAATTGCTCTTTCATTTAACTCTGACAAAACGCATACGACGTTCATTATGATTTAAAACATCTAAAGATACTGCCGAGTATTGAATTACATAGTGTAACGGATCCGGTGCGACTTCCAACTTCTTGAAAGGACGACACAGTTCTTGAGAGAGACACAGGAGATTTATTTACACTATGTACAGGAAAGATCGTTAACAACTGCTAACTGAATCATCAGCAATTAAGCAAATATCAATCAACACCGTAAACTCAACGGTTACACACGTATTAACATCCAAATAAGCAAAAATACCGCTCAAAAGGCTTCACAAAACGGAGCAATAAATGATCTCCAGCGTATCGCTGCAACGATTCACAAGCAAAAACTAACTCGAGACTAACTTTTTATCATGCGGGCCGCTATTTATACACATCGAAAAGTTTCCACAATATTCCAAAAGATTCCCGAAAATCGTAGACCGTTATTTTATTCCTTTCTATTCACAAATTTTATCATTCAGAAATGAGGGGACCGTATACTTCAGCCGAATGTACGGGGGCTGTATATTCATTACAAGAAACTATTTACAGGTTACGTTACTACAATAATTTTAGATGAAAGATAATTTAATAAACGCCAAATTTAGCTAGATTACGACAAAGTAATCACAAAAATAATTACTACTTACAGAATTTGTAGCAATAGTCAACAACGAAAATCAGGGTCGCTACTTCGTTCACTTTTTCGTAAAAAGTCCGGACTACCAGAAGAAGTTGCATAAAATGAACGAAATGGGACAAAATGAGAATTGAAACGTAAAACTATTGTTTTGATGTAATAGAATTCGGGCACCCTATAACCACGATGTAAGAAAAAAAATCGTGATTTTTCTTTTTAAATTAAAAAAAAATATTTTTTAAAATTTTAAATCAGGTATTTAGTAAATTCAAATCATATTTTGAAAAATATTTTTGGAACAGATTTTAGGATCTTCATATTTATTAATTAATTTCCTTGCAGAACAATAACTAAACATGAAATTGCTATTTTAAAAATAATAAAAAAACATTACATAATGAAAATCTTAAGAAAAACTTAATAGATAATGTGATGTAAAACACATTTTAATATAAAATGAAAATGATTCTGCTCACATTTGATTTAGATGGCATAATACTGCCGTAAGCAGGTAAAAGGCAGTAACTTCAAATTTTTTATTTATATGTATTTTTTCATTTTTGTCCTTTATTGTACGTTAGCTTTATTGTACTTGCTTATTTGGTTTCTGCCGAAAAAAAGCGCGAAAAAAAACGTCTGATTCCAGCATTCCCCTATTGAATCCAAAACACGTTTCTTCGAACATCTTGAAAACTCATTCCTACAGATACTGTCGTTTACTTGCCCACGGCAGAATAGTACCCTATATGTACAAAAAATAGGAGAAAAAAAAAGTAGGATATTGCTTCATTATATAAATCAAATGCGAGGCTAAATAGCCACTTTTTACCATAAAAGCAATGAATGTAACAAAATGAATAAGCAGTTAAACATAATTGCATTTTTTGCCTATAAATAGAAAAAGAAGGTTATTTTCTCATGGTATAAATACAAAAAAAAAAAAAAAAAAAAAAAAAAAACCTAATAAAATAAAAATATAATAATAATAACAACAAATAAGTAACTAATAGTAATAACAAAAAATGTAGAAATAGTTTTTTATGAAGCATATTTCACTGTTATATATATATTATGTGAAAGTTGCAAACATTTTTATCATCGTAATTTTTTAATGAATTGTATGATTAAAGACTAGTTTGAATTTAAAAATATATACCTTTTTTTTAAATATTTGAAAATGTATGATAATACAAGAAGTTTTGGTTTCGTGCAAATTAAATACTGAACCAAAACGGAAAACAAATAAAAAAGAGAAACCAAAACAAATGTAAACTATGCACATTTTTATAAAATTTAACATCAGTTTGTCATTTCATTACAAGACGTTTACTGTTTGTGAATCAAAAATTTTCTTTAAAAAACATTTTACTTTTTACTTAGTTAAAGAATAAATAAATTTCATTTTGAATATTTCTCACAGTGATGAGTATGTACATATCAGTGGGAGATATTTTGATATTAAAATGTTTCTTAAATGAGAAAAATGAATAATAAGTGTAATCATTTATTATTGTTAGGTTCTGCGTTTTTAATTTAGAACTTCAATTAGTTCTATTGAAGTTCTGAATTAAAAACGCAGGTTGAGTTCAAAATTAAAACCACATGAAAAAATGTGGACAAAATGATATTTTGTCTGTGATGATTTTCTTTAGTTTTTTTCCTTTTTTTTCAGAGTGTAAAAACAGAACAAACCGGACTAAAATATTTAAAAAAATCAGCAGTCATTGCAGATATTGTCATGCAAGTGCGATGATTTAAATATTGTTCGAGAATCACGTATAATGACGTAAATAAAGTCAGCGTGTACACGTAGCAGTTTTCTGTACGAAAAAAGAAGAAAAATTTTCTCTCTTTTTATGAAATTGTGACGATGGAAAAAAAAGAACTTTTAACAAAAAGTGAAAAAAAAAACAAAAAAAACACTGCAATGTGTAAGATATGGTAGCATGAAATTAGCAACCGCACTATCAAGTGATCGATAGGGGTTTGACTACCGAATTTTAACAATAGTTGCTTTAACTATCGAAAGTATTGTCGAATTTGAATCTATAGTAAACAGGATTTTAAGTTTTGAAATCTTACAGTTTCCAAATTTATTTCTATGCCCTCTATCTGTTTTACTCGATCTGCTAATGTATTTGCACTTATTTTTTCTAGTTTTTTGCTAAGGCAAGCCCAGTGGTTGGAATAACTACTTTTTTTTGTAGCGAACTACAGCAACAATTACTTTATTACAATTGTAGTTGACTACATCTGCAACTACTTTTTCAAAATGTAGCAACTAGAAACTACTTTTGAAAAGTAGTCGCTACTTTGCTACTATTTAAAAAATAAATAAATGAAAAGCATACACATGTTTGCACACCGTTTGAGGATAGGAGTTAATTTTACAGGAACTTATATTTTGTAGGAACTAGTTAATTGATTTTGAACTTCAAGCTAGGGGTCCGGACCTGAACACCGTCTCCTTTCTTACGCTACTGATATAATGAAATAAAAGTATTTGTCAATTTTGCCGAATGACCTCAAAAACCATTTCAAACTACAGTGGACTCACGTTACAACGTGATTCGACTTACGCGAAATGGTTATATAGCGAGTTTTTCTCGAGTAACGAATTTTGGAGCTTACGCGAATTCTTCACTCCGCAAAACGAAAATTTTCGAAAGGGAATCGCAAGCCCCTTCTTTATTGGGTACTAAATATTAATTTCGAGAATGGACTTTTCCTTTAGCAAGCATCACTGAAAGCAAAATTACCCAGCACTGTACTAGTCGAAACATCGCTTTGCTAATTTACAAATCGCCGCTCCGCATCTTTTTCAGTTGAAATATGAAGTTAATGAAACATAATTTTACATAAGCGGGCTGTTTACTTAATGTTTTAAAATGGCAGGAAAATAGATAGTTTCTGGCAACACTAAAGAAATTTAAAGATTTTCAATATGTTTGAACAACTAAAAGGTGCGTCGAATATAATTACTGTATCTAATGTATAGTACTATTGTAGTGCTGCATTTTATTATTGCTACAGGCTATGCGTACCGTACTGTTTCATTTTATGCCATTCTCTGCCATGGATTTTGTTCATCCAAACCGTATTTTTATTCAAAACACAGCTTCTTTTTTCAAATACAGTAAAGATCAGTTCTCTATGTTTAAATTCGGTAATAGGAAGTTAAAAAAAAATGGGCTAAAACAATTTCAAGTTGTTTTCAAATGTCTAAAATAATTGGTATGTTCATAAAAAAACCCTTTTCAACAACGCAAAATTTCAACCTACGCGAGAACTCTTGAAACGCATCCCTCGCGTAAGTTGAGGGTCGACTGCATATGCTGGTGACATTGATATCGAAAGCTTTTTGCTCAGCTGGCAAAGATCGCATGAAAGGGAAAATTTTCCGTTATCATACATTTCTATAACAATGTAATATTTGTTGTTAGCCGGGCTAGGCTGTTCAATATCATCCTTTTCCATAACATTTACAGCTTCCATATTAGGAGGACATTGACACAATAATCTCATTGACATATAAAATGTTCATCCGCGTGACATTTTCTGCTGACAGAAAACACAAACGTAGTACTACTTGGCAGTAATCACTTAGTCTTTTCTTTCTAAGCCATGCTCTATGCTCAAGGCGAATATTGGGGAAATATGAAAATTTCGATGCCTTGCCAAAAAAACTAATGGCGTCAAACAGATAAAATGTATGGCGTCAAAATATGTCTGATGTCAGCTCGTATTTTTCAGTCTTACGAATGTGATTGATGTAAGTTTTACTCGCGTAAGATTTGCATCAGTCAGATTGTTTGAAATCTCCTTTTTTTTTTTGAAACTTTATTTAAAAGTAGTTTCCAGAAATCGTTACAAACTACTACTTTTTTTTATAGCGAACTTCTCGCTACTCTACTTTTTTTTTAAGTAGTGCGCTACACTAAAAACTACTAAAAAATGTAGTTACTACAGTAGCGTCGCTACTTGTAGCGCTCTACTTCCAACTGCTGGGCAAGTCGCATTACTGAGTAAATAGCAGTGTAGCTTTTTGGTCTGACAACTTTGTTTTCCGAAACAGAAACGCTATGTCTCACGCAAGTTGACAGATAGACGAGGCATCTTTCCCCACCTCGCATATGCATGACTGGTTTAACTGTCGCTCCCTTCAGAACGACAATGATAAAAAAATGAGCATTGTAGAAACAAATTAATTAAAAGTTTGACGAAGAAGTCCATTGACTGCAAAACTGAAGCAAGGAACTTTCGAAGATTAAAATTAAAAAATCGGATCATCTTTGCGAAAGAAAGATAAAATTTCATAGAAGCAATTTTAGTGCAACACTCTTGTTTGAACCACTAAGAATCGGTAAAAAAATATAAATAGTTATAAAAAGTTTCGAAAAACGAACTGTTCATAAAAATGCACAATACTTCAGCATTTAAAAGTCATTCAAAAATGAATGATTAACAAGGGAAGACTTTTTTAAAATTTAAATATGATTTATGAAGAATTTTTAATTCAAGTTTTCACAGGTTGATTTCAATTTAATGGTTGAGGTCCTTTCTATACGAAACGCATCGTTTGATCAACAATGATACTTTACTTACCACCTTTCATGATTTGCATTGTCTTTAGTTATTTATGTTCAATTAATTTTACATAACAGAGCAGATAGAGAGCTGAGAAAATGAGACCAATAAACCTAGGCAGTATTATGTAGTAGAAAACAAGGTTTAAGTTGAAACTGCTGAAAAATACAAGTAAATGGAAGACAATATTTTTTTTCACTGCAATTAATAAACAAAATTGCCATCATGAAAATCAGTAAAGTACTTTGTAATATGTACAATAGTAATCACTAAAATGGAAAAGAGGCTATATATTTAAATAATGACTGTAATATGGAGCTCTATAGTATTCTTCCGCTCCTTAATCTTCGGGATAACGCCATCTGTGTGGTCAAAGTTCAAATTTTAAATAATTCGACTAGAGTTTAAATCTGGTAGCAAAAGCAATGATATTCAATCCAAAAAAAAAAACATTGAGAATAATGAAACAAATAATGGCAAATAAGTAAAAACATTACAAATCATGAAGGTTTTGAGGTAGTCGGTGAAAAGTCCTTATTGGTCAAACTCTACGTTTGTCATGAAGATGACCATCTCACCTCTAAATTCAACGCCCTCAGTTTGGTTTGACCACAAATTTTCAAGTGTTTTTGTTTAAAAACTGACTTGTAAGAGAAGAAATACTGAAAACCTTTTTGTTTCCCATAGTTCGATATTCTGCTCACATAGTCTTTACAACGATGGCAATTTACTTTATTTTGGCATAAGGCCAACATGATAAAGGTTATTTGGCATAAAGCCAACGTACTCTGCTCTTGCTTTCGTCGTTCTTTGCACTTCTTTGAATAATAAAAAAATACATAAGAAAAACCATTTTGACAAAGGGTCTTGGACCGACAGTTTTTCTACTTGACTAGCAAGAATAAACAAAAGTGCCAAGATGGGTTGACTTTTTCTTTTATATAGTTAGGAATGGCAAGATATAATTGTATTTTCACTCGTAGATGTGTATCATGTTTCAGGAATGTTCAAAAAACAAGGTACTTACTGCGTGTCAGTGAACTTCATTTAAAAATATTGATACCAAAGCGGTTTTAACTTATAATGAAAACTTGCTACAGACATTTTTCGCCTTTTGTAGATTTCCAAACAGAAATTGTTTCTACATCCTTTCAGAATCATTTGTTTATTTATTGTAAAGTAAAAATGGTCGGAAACAAATGTACACCAGACAGTGTAGATTGTATTGAAATTAAGAATAAAATATTTTACCAAGGGATTTTTACTGTGTCCACATCTCACCATACCTTTAAACAATACTATCAAGTCAATGTATTGCAATATAAACACTAATTTCAGACAAATCTCTATTCTACGGTTTTTCCTGAAATGGCTAATTTTTTACTGAGAGTAATAAGCAAGGTTTTAATATGCAATGCATCCGTTTCATGAAAATATATGGGCGCGGAAGAAAATAAGCAAGAATTACGAAAATGGCAGGTTAATAAGATTTCATAAATTATATAAGTGCCAAAATACGATGACAGGTCCCATGGCATTAAAAAACAAAAATAATACCATGAACTTATTATCTATACATATTCTGAAGTAGCTCAAAAAGGTGATAAAATTAGTTATTTTATTTTGACGGAATTTGGATTTAAAGTTTCATTTATTAAGGAAAATTCGTTGCGGAGCAGGTTACATGAAAAATCTATATATATATATAAATGAATGTTTGTCTGTATGTCATCCATGAACTCAAAAACTACCCGACAGATTTGGTTGAAACTTTCACCGTTTGTTATTTTTGGTACTGGGAATGTTTATAGACCAGTTCGAAAAAAATCCGATCGATAGTTCCTTTTTTATTCCAATTTAAGTCACAATCCATTGGATAAAGACGAATAAAATTATCGGCTGCAGAAATTAATTCGCGTAAAAGATCTCATTGATAAGAAGTTAGCTGTTGCCATTTTTCTTGAGTTTGAACAAATAAATTCTTTCTTTATTGTTTTATGGCTTTTCATGCAACGAGGGGATTTAAAACTTTTTCTATTTGATATTTTTAGCGATTGATTGATCTTGCAACCTGCGTGAGTACAAAATTTGAGTATAGTCACGGCTTCACTTGATACCTGGACCGATTATAATGAAAACTGCTATATATATGTATTTTTCCACGGAGAAGGTGCATAATATGCTCATTGAAGCCACTCGCCACCAGGTGGCACTGCAGAGTAGCAACTTCTGCCCTGTTCAACCGATTGTCATGAAAATCAGTATAATGATGTATTTTTTTGTTGGCGTTGCAACGCGCGTCGGGTACAGCTAGTAGCAATATAAAGAAGAATGTGCCCTTATTTTCACAACTAAGGCATCAATGTCACATTTTCGTCACATAATGAAATGTTAAATTGAAAATGATATTTTGAATCAACTAGAAAATTACGGTTGTCTCCTCCTGAACATTTTTCAAGCGATTTTTGGATTTTTTTTCTGTGTGAGTACAATTTTCAAAGCATTTTGCCCTACTGGCATCAAATATAATTATAATCAAGTAAATAAATTCTTTTTCATATAATATTCTTTAGTTTAAGAATATAATCTTGCAGGGGGTAAATTGTTTCGGAGGTGATATTTTTATTGCGGAGAAAAGACTGTTTATGTTTTTAAAACAGTTAATATTCATGTACGAGTATTACAAGGCATCATCGTCATAAGGTGGCTCTACTAAATGCAGGTCCTCCTTCCACTAACATGTAATGCAGGTCTTCCTTCCACTAACATTTAATGCAGGTCTTCCTTCCACTAACATTTTTGAGCCCCAGTTCATCTTCATGACAGTGGTTTTGACCATGTGCTTAGATGTTACTCTTATACCAGTGAAATTTTGAGGTTGAGTGTAAAGTGTCTGAGCTTCAGGTACTCGATTTATTTACTGGAAAATTTGAAGCATTTTTGCCTAACCGTCTGTGTATTACGCTAAAACAGCACAGGTCAAGAGAATACGGAAATAAAGATATATTAAAATGCAAAAACAGGGTACACAAAACGAAAAAGAAAAATCGAAATAAGAACTGCTAAAATGAAAATCGCAGAAAAGACTCAAGAAGAAGAAGAAAAAAAATAAAAAAGATGAAAGAAATGGAAAGAATATAAAATGCAAAATGGTGGAGAAGAAAAAAAAAATCCTGAAAATGATAATAAAAGCGATTTATTATTGATATTTTAAAGCAGTGATATTCCAGAAAAAATTATGCTGGCTGTATGGGCTGATATTTTCGAAAAGGATTCAAGTCTGAAAATTAAAACTTAGTAGGATACACACACACAAAAAAATCTGATTATCTGTTGAACCATTTGAATGATTGAAGCGTTTTTTTTCTTGTAACATTATTGAAAACAGTTTGTGTTATGAAATGGTAAAATAACAGGGAAAAGTTGTCCAAAGCGGGAACGTTAACATGTTTTGACCTACCCGAAGAAATTTTAAAGAGAAAACAAATCTAAACTAGTTTCCAGGGCCATATTCTTTTAAAAATGTATCTTTTTGCATAAACCTTGGATAATTCACTGAGAAATATACCAAAATTTAGCTTAAACTTTGACGAATCAATTCTGTAGTTTTTCTGAAATATTTTGGACTTGATAAGTTTCAATACAGTAAAAGGTGCAAATCGCACAAAAACATTGCAATGCATTTGAAAACTTCGTACAAAAGAGTAAACCGGCAAACATGTCAACAACTCATTCAATCTGGCTCATAAACGATAAGAATGATATTAATGTGTTTAATCGATGATGGCAGCACAAATCAATGAGAAACTGAATGTGTCATTTGAGCGGCCGTCCCCGTTTTAGACAGCTTTCTTTTAATCCTTGAAAGAAAATTTGAGGGAGAAAATTTTTATTATAGTTTTCTGAGAGGAGTCCTTCTGAAATTCATTCAAGGATTTGAATTATTTTAGTAGTAAAACAGCATTATTTTACAAGGCATGTTTTCTAAAAGAACAGAAATACAAGACGTGCATCTATGATGGCGCATATGGTGGCCGCTCCAGAATGCCATCATAGAAGACTTCAAATCTCTTAAAAAAGGTATCTCGATGAGATAAGACCTTTTCCAAATTTGTTGCAGAAAGTAATGTTTTTTTTTACCAGGATGAAAACCAGTCATCAGTATTTTTCGAATAAAAATATAAATCTACATAAACTAAGCTCTGTGGCACTTAAAACTGAAAATTTTGTACGATGTGCTCACTAGCTGCACATTTGTGTAGTTGAACTTTACTGAAAAAAAAAAGGTACATTTTTACATTTTTGTTTTTATTCAAAGTTATCACTTATCGCAATAGCTGGAGTAGTTACAATATATATATATATATATATATATATATATATATATATATATATATATATATATATATATATATATATATATATATATATATATATATATATATATATATATATATATGCATGTGATGACATCACGAATCATAGATACATTTTGTGGCCATAAATCCGCCCTAAATATTACGATTTTCAATCGAAAATTAAGCAATTTAGGATCCTGAAATTAAATTCTTGTTTTGCGTTAGAAGCATCATTATTACTGTATTAGTAGAGCACAATTTTGCTTCGACTCCTCACAGTGAAATGCTAACATAAGAAAAAGAGCAGACCTACAGCTTCTTTCTGGTTCCCGAAGTGCTTTAGTGTTCTAGCTGTTCATTGTATTTGAAAAGCTCTGGTAATAGTCTCTCGTTGTTGCTTCGTAAAGATAAGTTTTAATCATATCAAGTGACTAAATTGAACTTCCTGTTGTAAAAAAAGATTATCATAAAGATTTTTATTTAAAAACTAGCAGTATTTTCAATTTTTCTAACTTGTTTTAAATCTCAATTAACGAAATTTTGTGTCTTTGTGAACTGAAATAAAATTGAATATTAATCAAGCAACATGTATAAAACGTTTTTGTAAGTTTCTACTATCAGCTAAATCACGCTATACAGCATTAATGATGTACGTGTAACAAATATATGAAACGTGTATAAAATTTTACTGCTATACTTAATTAACTCGCACACCTGTGTTTCCTCGCGGTGTATGTAGCCAAAATTCCGGATGTGCTGGCATTTAAACTCTCCCAAAATCTACGATGACTGCGGGAGCCAGTGGCTTACACACACACACACACAAAAAAAAAAAAAAAAAGAAAGAAAGAAAGAAAGAAACAAATTGCAAGCTATAATGAGTTTATACTTTCGCTAACAAACTTTTATCTGAAATGGTTTTTATAATGCAAGCAATATTTCAGAAAAAGTTTGGGAGGATAAACTTTACTACGGAGGTACTGAGCGTTGTTTTTTTCGTGCCGCTTTTTTTGATAGATTAAATTCCACGACTTACCTCTAAAAATAACTAGGATGCATAAGTATCAAACGTGACAGTAATTAAATAAAGTGAATAAATTGCGAGAAATATCTTAAACATCATACACACTGCATTCATTGGCTGAAAGTTAAATTCAACACTAGGATATCTGAATTCGATAGGAAAAGAAACAAAATTTTTGTTCTATTACCATTAGATGAGGTACAATGAAATAGGAGTATTTTGTCACTTGAGTTATTCATAACAAAATGTTCTTTTTATGTTTATCTTTTATGTCAAGCTCATAGTGTAGTAATGTGTTCTGTGATTAAAGCAAGCTAATAAAACTGGTCTATCATTTTTGTACAAAATGCGTCAGTATTTTTTCATTATCTCTATTTCTGGGCCCTTCCAAGTGATAGAACGGGACATTTGTATTGATTCTGGCACTAGATTTTGCTTTATAAATACAAATAATACAAGCTAGAAATTTTACTTTTGATATCAACGGTAAGGATTTGTCATAAAAACAATGTAGAACATCAAAAGTTAATCATTTTGAGGAAAATAATTGAACGACATTTAATAAAAAAGGCCTGTGACGGACGGGACACATACGAGTCCCGTTACGTCATGGGCATTTTATTGCATATTCTTCAATTATTTTACTTAAAAACGATAACTTTTCACCTTCTACGTAATTCTTAAGACAAATCCTTACTTTGCTATCAAAAATGAATTTTCTAGCTTGTTTTATTTGTATTTAAAAAACAAAATATACTGACAAAACTACTCCAATTATTGTCACGGAATGCCCCTTTCATCAATCTAACCGGTAGAAAAATTGAAATGAAATTACGGGTCTGCCACGCATTTATTATTCATTTATTCATTCCCTGTTGAGTGGCAGATTTAAATACCTCTTCGCCGTTACATTCCATGTGTTGATTATTCTGTCCTTTAAAAAAATTAAACCATTTTTCTTTTAAAACAGAAACCATGTTATCTTTAAAACTGCAAGGCAAGATTTTTACCACCAGAGCTATGATTTAGGAAGGTCTTCTGCACTTTTGCATCCGAAAGCGAACTACTGCGTTGTGTGATGTTAGCTTTTAAAAACATGGGGGGTTTCAGGTCGAGTTACTCCCTCCGCCCGAGAGCGTTGTCCGATCAGATGGCAGGTAGGCACCAAGCCGGTTCTTTGCGAAGAGTCAGATATATAAAAGCTTGGAAGTGAAATGTGGGCTGAGTTTCCGCCATGTGGTTCATAGCTGTGTTCTTCGCGACGTCCACATTTGCTCAAAGTAAGTATATTCGTTTTGTTTTTTCTCAAACCGCATAAAGGCCTTGAACTTCATCTCTCTTGCTTTGAAAACATTACGGAGAGGATTGAATGATCCAAAAAGTTAACTTTTTAAAAAAAAAATTGCTTGTTTCAATTCCTGTAAAGTAGAAAGCTGCACGTTTTAAAATAGTTTGTTTCAGTGAAGTACAAGGAAGTTTATGTGTAGAAGTTGTTTATATATTCTTAAGCGCTCAAAAAAAAAAAAAGGTTGGGGGGGGGGGGTAGTAAATTACTTTGGTTAAAATTAAAAAAGGAAGGGCTGAAATGAGAATTAAAATTAAGATTAGCATTTCATTTAAATTATATTGAAACGTCTTTTTCAGACATAATTTCTCAGCGAACTTGAGGAATAGTTAATTACATACATTAAAAAAAGAACACATTAAAAAAAACCATTTAAAAAAAAAAACAAGTATCGAAAACATATTTTATAATGAATATAAAACATTTTTTTCTTCCAAACAAAAAGTTCTTAACTGTGAATGCTTGCATAGTATTAGTTACACATGCGTGTGACCGTTAAGATACCAATCGAAGACGATTAAGTCCAAATGAAGTTGTTTTTGAGAGCTAAATGATTCTCCTGATGCTTCTTTAAATATCGTTTCTTTGACATGAAGCCAACATCATAGTTTAATTTTTATTCTAGTTTAGTTTTACGTCCGGTAAGATACCAATCCAAGATCATTAAGTCCATGGAAAGTCGTTTCTTTGAGTTAATTGATACTCCTGATGCTTTTTCAAATGCTTGCTTTTTTGAAGTAAACCTAATGTCGTAATTTAGTTTTCTTCTATCTAGTTCATTTTTAGATTGTTTTCCAGTCACATCATGTGATGCTAAGCAGGCTTGGAGTCAATTACGAGGGAATGTAATCGATTACGATTATGATTACGGGCACAAAAAAAGGGGGATTACAAATACGATTACGATTATAATCCTCTGTCAAAACGTGATTACGATTACAGCAACTATCCGATTATGTAGAAAATGTAATCGATTACGATTATAATATGCCAATTATGATTTTGATTACGATTACAGACTTTTGTAATGTATATATATATATATATCTATATATCACTCATTTGCACCAACACCGTGATAGTTGAAAATTATGATTTTTGATTTAATATTAAGAGATAATTGCAACTACCATGTAGTATTAACTTAAAGATTATTTATTTTGTATTGTTGCGCTGTTGCAGAAAAAAAGCAATATATGATAGATAAAAAAATCTAGAAAATTCAAATTGCGTACTTACACAACGCTACAAATGACTGTACATTGTATGCAGGTATAGGCACACTCTTCATTAAATGTTTACACAGTGCATATTGTTATTGACTAAGCTGTTCATTATTATTTTGCCATTGCAGTAGTTCTGCCTTAAGCCTCGCTTACGGGCGATAATTTACTGCTGAACAGTTCAACATTTTAGAGCTTAAAATTTCTGAAAATTGTGTGATATATTTCAGCATTGTATTCTCAATTGTTTAGTATATTATCAGTTAATTTAATACGCAGTTACTTTAAAAAGAGAAAAAAAAAACCTTGTATGGTTCTATATGCAGAAAAACTGCAATGAAATAAAATACACAGAAAGTGTAAATAAAAGATACGGAACTAAACAATTGAAAATTAAAAAAAGAAAGGAATTAAATACATTTAAGTGTAATTAATACTTCAAAGATGTCTGGTTTTTTTTTTCTCGTTCTTTAAGAAGTGAAAAAAGTTCCAGCAATGCTAAACAATCGTCGGACTAGAGCAGATGACGCAGATATTAAAAAAATACTTGGGTAGTATTATTTTTAGCAAAAGGATACATATGAGTGTTAGACCCCTACAATTCTGCAGGATCGATTTTATGATCATTTGCATACGCTATTTGCATATGCTTTGATTTCATTCTTGAATCAATCACATACTAAAGAAATTGCACTTTTACAAGTGCTAAAAGTTTTCAATTTAACACTAATAAAAAAAAAGGTTAGGCATAACATGTTTTGCTATGATTTCCCCTTTTTAGTCATACAGCTTTTTTTTTTTTTTTTTTTTGCCTAAATGAGTATTTTATAATAGTATTTATACACAGTTTTAATGCAGCAGTGAAGTGCAATTTTTCTCACTTTAAAAATGTGGCATAAAAAGCTAATTAAATTTCCAACTTTGTGTAATTCCTTCATACAATAAAACGTAAACCAATTTTATTAAATCTATCAATGCAAACGTTTTATGCGAAAAATTATTTTGAAAACATACAAAAAAAAACTTATTCACCAGGATTTAGATCAGATGGCATGTAGCAAAAATTGAATGCAATACGTGTAAAGGCAAGAATGTTTAAGGAATCACTGAAACACAAATGCAAATTTGGTTTTCTTTTGACAAAATCTTTTTTCAGTCATTCACTATTTTCTCATGAAAGTATAAAAAAAACCAAAAACTTTTTGTTGCGCGAAACTTAGTTGTACTTTTGATATCATTGTACTTTTACTGCTAAAATACGATTTTGAGGCGGCAATGTGCTTTGCTTGACTGCCTAATATTGACAGATGAAGGGGAAACTGATGAATGACCAATTGTAAGGATTTGGGAAGTCATTCCCAAGAAGCCCTGAAACGTTCCTGTCAAAGCAGATGCTCACAGGGTACTAATTGTACTAAACACTTAAGATAGGACTCGATTTATGACTCTTGTTTGCAAACAGGGACGAGTGGGGACGAGCACTGAATAGACGTTTAAAGAAAGAAGTCGTTTTCTGTTACTATTGAACTATGTTATCTTTTCATACATTAGTAAAAGGGCGGCTTATATTTTTTCATTTTTAGAAAGTCAAGATTACACGATTACAAGGGGAAATTATGGATTATTTTACTTAGATTACAGTTACGATTACGCATGAAAATCCTGATTATGATTTCGATTACGATTACGGCATTATCACATCTACAGATTACGATTATGATTATGATTACACAAAAACGTAATCGATTACTCCGATTACGATTACGTAATCGGCGATTACTCCAAGCCTGATGCTAAGTAAATATTTTGCCACACATTATTGAATAATCCTAATAAGTTTATGAACTACTATGCTAGTATGTGGCAAAATTTCTGTTTCATAAATGACAGAAGATAAGGTAAACCGACCAGCGAATGAACACTTAAGCACAATTTCATAAGTCCTAGCATTTTTAAATATTATAAAATTAAATTCTCGCGTCAGTTAAAACATTTTAATTGATCAATGTACGAGTAAATGTGTAAAAAAAAAAAAAAAAAAAAAAATGCGGGAACTTAAATGGTACCGCTTCCGGCTTTTTTGGGTGCTTAACGACCCAGTGAAGAAACACTGGCAAGCTTTCTTTTGATTTTAAAAAAAATCGAAATTTCTTTGAGATACATTCATTTTCGTACTTTTTTGTAATGCAGATAGTTTTACCGTGTTTATTTATTTCATTTTATATCTATTTATTTATTTGCAAACAATACACTTTTTTTTAGCGTATTACTGATTTGTTTTCGTTTTCTTTAATTACTTTATGGCATATTATACTACATTACATATTTCTTTATTTATCTATGTATTCTGTTTGTAAAATATTCTAATAAAGTTAATTAAAAAAAAAAAAAAACGAAATTCAGTAAACTCCCGATTATCGGCGGTTGGATTGTCCGCGGGTGTTTTCACAATTTTTACATTCACAATATTGTTGAAAAAACTTCAATCACGAATTAGGAAGAAGTTTTCTTAGAATGTAAAAACAATTAGCCGACTTTTTTTTTTGGTAAAAATTAAAGATATGTACTAATATTATAGTCATGAAATGTTTTTTTTTTTTTAATTATGATTGTCTTATTGTCTATTTTCAGCTTTTACATACAATTTTTACTCACAATGTTATCGTTTTTAGCTGTAATATTTAATTGCATGTTTGAGTGTTCTTCATATTTATTTGCTATTTCATCCACTAGTAGCGTTTTTTTTACCTATGATTCGGATTATCCGCTGCTTTCGCTTATCTGCGGTTACCGTGTCACCCTATTCCGCGGATAATCGGGAGTTTTTCTGTAAAGTGAAATTTATTAATAAAAGGTAGAAGTGCTAAAGTAGTTTCTGAAGCATTAAACAAATAAATAAATGATTAAATAAATAAATAAATAAGTTTGTGCTATAAAATAATTAAGTAAAATATTAAGTTGTCATAAATCATATACTAATAACAATAAAGCACACATGAAAGCAACAAATATGTTGGAGCTGTTGGAGAAGACTATAACTTCTTCTGATCCTTTTTGCAAAACGTTTAGCAAAAATAATGAAATAAATGAGCAAATTAATAGCAATAAATATCTCTTGTATACATCCATTGCATTTCACCGCACTTCATTTGAGACTAATGTTTGCTATCGATATTTTCTAAAGTTATTTTAAATATATTTTGCTGCTTCGTGTGTGAGCCACGTGTTCCTTAAGTAACAATTCCGTTTTTCATCTTTATCATTTTCAGTGTATAGTAATGAAATATAGTTCTTTTATCTATGTATATAATGATGAATAAAGTAAACTCAGTGTCGCAACAACCCAATGTCTATGGTACTCAGCTTAGTTTAAGAGTTCAAGGGCTCTGGAGGAAGGCGGGGCAGGGCGGATGTTCTGGTTAGGTGGTCAATTTTATCATGAATATATCTACTACTGATACACATACTTTTATTTTTCTCATACTGATCTTTCATAAACATCACTAGTTAAATCTTCAGAACGAAGGAAATACATTCTTTCTGTAGATTAATGAAACTGCATATAGTATTTTTTCAAACTAGTTTGCTTCATTTTCGAAACAATGCAGAAAATAAAATCATGTTCATTATTTAATTGAGCATCCTGAATGTAGAAAAACAAACCGCAAATACATTTTTTGAACATTACATATGAATTTTACATTTGATTATTTATGTTAACCGGCTTAATTTCTTAAGTGCAAATATTTGAAAAAAAAAAAAAAAAAAAACTAAACGTGCACCAGAGCAAGAAAAGTGAAGGAGAAAAAGCAGCGTTAAAACTATTGAGGAGAGATAAAATTGAGGGAGTGAAGACTTTCATTCATGAAACCAAGACCCCAAGTCACGTGATAGATATTAAAGCAAAGCAATGGAAGAAAGGGTTTCTTTCGCTTGTTTCACGCAAAACGTGCCAACCATTTGTTGTTGTTGAGTCACATGACTTGGGTTCCTTTAGGTCAGCTTTTGCTAAGCCAATGATTGGGCTTGTTACCTCCATTTTAATTCCTGCTCTAAGGTTAAAACACACAAAATTTCAGAATAATTGCTGTCACTTTTTTTCAGGTTTACAAAGGACCTTTTTCAGTGAGAAAAAACAATCAGAGCTTCACATACGTAAGCAAAGGTAGTAATGAAACACGAGAAAGTGGAAGGCAAAAGCTATTTACTTCGTTTCACTTAAGATATTGTTGTTTACACCTTTGAAGTTCACAAGTTTCGGGGGAACTGTGGCTCATTACAACCCCATTCCTCGTTCATCATATTGTTTTTTCACCATAAGGCCATTATACTACCCTTTCAAAAGAATTTTCTCGGAAGCAGTGGTAGTAGAAGTAGTAAATGGATTATTTTCAGATTGCAATTTTGAACAGATTCTTTAAAAACATTTCAGTTTAATTAGCGATTTTAAAAACATCTACAAAATGAAATTTTTGAAGTTTATATAAACTTACAAAATACTTAATTTGAAGTGATCTATGTTTATTGAATTATTGGGACCAAATGTATAACATTTTTAGTATTTTGTTGGTATTGTTATTATTAGTATTGATAGTATTAAATAAAAAAAGTGACTCTTCGTTGAATTAAATGTATTAATTTTTGTAGATAAATTTCGAAAAAGCACGAAAATTCTATACACATCAACTTTGAATTTTTTAAGAAACAAATTATACATATGGCTGATCAAAATCCATGCTAACATTTGTTTTATACACATATGGAGACATCTTCAAAAAAAAAAAAAAAAAATCAGGACCTTACCTTGAACAGAAAATAAGTCTGAGGGGCTGGAAAACACTTGGATCTACAAAAGCAGAAGTCTGAGAAAAACGTAAATAAAGATGGTTATGGTATGAAGCCAACATTATTTACTGCTTGTTTCTTGAAATGTGTCTAAAACTAACCGAGTTTCACATTTCAGGTCTAAAATTTATATCCAAGATAACTTTGAATATTTTGAAAACAAATTGTACATGCCTGACCAAAATCCATGCAAACTTTTGTTTTATACACATATAGAAACATTAAAAAAAAAAAAAAAAAAAAGTGGGTCACGGGACGCTCGTCAGAAGTGAGAACTTTCATAGGATTAAATTATTATCATTATTTAGTCCTATGAAAGTAACAATTGGCTTATGGTAGCTATAATAAGCAACGAAATTTTTGCATTGCATGTTATCAAAAAATCTTGCAAAGACTGCATCAAGTACAATTCCGTGACTTGTAGTGGCTTCTTCTGGCTTATTAATCATTTGTAATTGTAATTTGGATTGTAGAAACGATAGTAAATTTTTACCTCGACCACAGAAGCAAAATTAACATTAAAATCTGCGATTAAAATTAAATGAATTGTATAATAATCTTGATTAACTGAAACAGAACCTTCTTATGTATAATTTAAAAGCTGTTTATGAATAAATTGAACAATACTTGAAATACTTTTGTTTGGAGATATATAAATGTTGGCAATAATAATTTGATGCTTTGCTTCATTGAGACGACTTCAAAATTGCTCTACATGAAAAATAATTTTATTCTTTGATCATCATTCAGACTACTTTTAAACATAAATTTTGATGTCGGTGCAAAAACAATAGATTAAATGACGAGTCGTTTCTAAATATTTCGTTTATCAGAAAAACACTCGAACTTACGAAACATTTTAGATTTTACTCTGTTATGAACAAATTAAATGTTTATTTATTATTTTTGTTTTCTCGGCCGTCCCCAACCCCTACGTTGCGGAGTCTGCGGGGATGAAGTTAGTTTAAAATATGTACATCTTATCACAGTTCAAAACCCTAAATGAAGCGAGATATTTTTAGTATAAGTAATCGCAAAAACGTTTTTATTTTGAAAATAAATTTAAAGATTAAATGCTGTTTTGAATATATATTGTTTACAATGTTATTGGTATTACATTGTATTATTAAACTCACCTTTCGTTAGGAGATTCCGTTATGTTGCAACGATCATTCATCTTCTATTAGTTTCATTATAGTTTCATTACTGTTTCTACTATCACTTAACGCTTAAAGCTGACCCAAAGAGTAAAGAAACAAAATTTCCCCGACCATGCGTGCTTCTGTCGTATGCGCGAACGAAAGGAATGCCAGACGAGAGTTGCGCCGTTACGCGCGTTATGTCACAAATCGGTTTACCCTCCTATAAGAAGTTATCACTTCAAAAAAAAAAAAAAAAAAGAAAACAGGACTTTACCTTGAACAGACAAAAAGTCTTAGGGGTAGCAACAGGAAAAAATGTAAGGGCAAACAATAAATGCCAAAAACTAAATTAATTAATTAACAAAATACAATAAATAAATGCATAAATAAATAAATAAATAAATAATGATATTTTTTTGTCATTTTTTTGGATATTGCTTAAAGTCACTAAGTCTGTTTATAGAATTTTCAATGTAATTAATAAAATTCTAAGATGCTTTATTTTCGACTTTCAACTTCTAGATTGTGGAGTCACTCGATACGGCAATATTTCCGAGAGAATAGTCGGGGGCAGGCTTGCATCCAGAGGAGAATTTCCATGGCAGGTAATAATAGTTTTAAAAACAGCGTTTCTCTTAAAATCGTGGCCTTTATACTACGTCTGGAGAAAGTAAAACGTAACATATTCCTGAATATTCTCCTTCCCTAAGGAGCATAAGTTTATTGTAAACCTCAACTGAAGCTGAACTGAAACTAAAAAATATTTTACCTCCGAAATCTGCAATTTTCATACTTGAAGCCAATTGAAGTAAAGGGGTGTAAGTGCCAAAATTAAACAATTGGAGATTACTAGTTCAAATTGTGGAAGAAACTCTCATCTCTTTTGAGACAAGAGATGGTAATAATAGCCCTGGCAGGTGCTGCAATTTCAGCATTACTTCTCAAAAGTTCAAAAAGACCACTCACAACCTTTTTCTTCTCACTGACTCATTTTCAGCAATAGCTGAAAAATATTTTTCTTCAGAAATCTGCAATTTTCACATTTGAAGCCAATCAAAGCAAAGGAGTGTAAGAGCCAAAATGAAACATTTGGAGATAACTAGTTCAAATTTGTTGACGAAACTCTCATCTGTTTTGGGACAAGAGATAGTAATAACAATTCCCTAGTAGGTGCTGCCCTACAGCTTTACTTTGATAAACTTTCCAATGGTATTTCGTATGATTTGATATTACCCCACGTTTTACTCAAAAGTTCAGAAAGCCCACTCACATACATCCCTTTTCTTCTCACTGACTCACTTTTGGAAAATGATAGCTACTAAGAGAGCGATAAAATGCTAACTCGAACTTCCTAAATTACGTACTCAAAATAAAAAAAATAATACGTAGCTTACTAATGCAATAAGTTTAAGGTAAAGAAGCTCACCTAGTTAGAAATATTTGCTTAGATTCAACCAAGAAATTATGTTGGACTAAATTTGTTTTTTGCAAATTAACTTATAACTGCGAATGCATTTAGAAAATTCCAATTTTGCGATCCATTTGAGACAGTTTTAAATTGTTTATCAGTATTGAATAAATAGCTACCTAACATTGATTTATCATTGTGCTTTGAATAATGAACAATCTTGTAACATTTTACATTACTTTCCATTTTTGTGTACGCTCTGTAACCTGTATATGAACAAAATTTAAAAAAAAGGTTTTCACGCAAAAATGTGTTTTTTTTTTTCCAATTTACAAGAGCAAAAAAAAAAAGTGCTTAGAAACTATTTAATAAAAAACGTGTTGCCTTAAAGGCCGAAGGATATCACGTCATCATATTACGACTTTTTGAAAGTTGAAAGTGTGATAGTTTACCATGTTTAAACTCTTTTCTAAATGAAGGAAGAAAAAAAAAAAGAAAAAAAAGAAAGAAAAACCGTTAATTTAGCTAGTTAAGAATGCGTTGGAACGCATCTCTACTGCCAAAAATACCGAATGTCTCGAGCAGATCTGTTGTTTATTATTCTAATAAGAAACGGAAAATGTTTCAACAGTTACTGTTATCTGGTCTATTCCTATCTGTTTGTATGAACTGTTGTCAGAGCACGTGTTGTATTTCGCCGACAGTCTTTCTGTCACTTTTTATGCATTGAATAGGATTTATATGAAAACCTTGTTGCCTTGTTACCATAATGGAATTATGTTAATGCAATTTCGGCAAAGACATCAATTAACGTTAAAAAGCATCACTTTCAAGAAATGTTATCTTGTTATTTTCATTCTCAGAGCAGAGCTCGACTTAATAGACTGAAGGTTCGGGACAAGTTAAATCGACTATCAATAAGTTCCATTCAATGAGAATGGTGCCCTCTCGTATTATAAAAAATGAAGCAGTATTTGCTTAATGTACTAAATTTTTTTTTTTACTGTAAATAAAATTGTTAAAACGTTGTTACATTTTTACCTTGTTAACTCAAATATCCGTTTCTTAAATCCATCAAGTCAGTTCATGCTGATTTCGTTCATATTTTAATTTTTCACCTTGAAACTAAAATTATGAAAATATGTAGCCTAGATTAATGCTTTGCCTAAATTTCATTCTGGAAATGAATTCCTTCGTGATATCGAGTTTTTGTTTGGTCAGTGTAGAAAAAATCCAAATTTTTTGTAAGCGATTTCTAAAATATGCATTTTTTGTTTCTGAAAAAAGTTTTGTGTTTTAAAATATTTAACTTATTCAATAAACGCCAATAATTGAGCCAACTATTTCTAAAAATTAGAAATAGTTGGCGCAACTAGCATATTTGTTACTCATCAAATCTATGTCAGCTGCAGATGATAATAATTTTTTCTGCTTCTTTTCCAAATAAAGATTTCTTTGGAGCTTAATCATCCTCAGAAAGGAACGATCCCGCACTTTTGCGGCGGAGTTCTCATAGACCAGCAATGGCTTCTAACTGCTGCACATTGTGTTGTCAAGTAAGTGAAAAAAACATTGAATACGGATTCTTTAAGTTCGATGTATATTTTAGATACGTAGTTTTTGTCTTATTAGTAATGCAACTAAAAAAAAAATATTGATATCATTCTAGATTTTTTTAATGTAATTTTTACATAACATATTGATCTATTTTATAATTTGTAAGAGTCGCAATGCTTGATCTCAAAAAAAAAAAGATATATTTAGTTA
The DNA here is from genome assembly GCF_026930045.1 of Uloborus diversus. Classification (NCBI taxonomy): domain Eukaryota; kingdom Metazoa; phylum Arthropoda; class Arachnida; order Araneae; family Uloboridae; genus Uloborus; species Uloborus diversus. The sequence continues at coordinate 63,166,841 of NC_072740.1, forward strand.
CGATTAAATTATTGTTTAAATTTAAGTGGAATGTATTTTAACTCACTTATAGTTTGCTCCTGATGACCACACAACGTTTTCAATTCTATGAACTCTGCACAAGTTAAAAGCTTAAACTTTTTACAGAGCATTAAGTTTTAAGGTAAATTTATGGTTTTTATGTTGAATTTATTTTTAAGATTACGTCAGCTATTATCATATTGAAAGTGATTAAATGATTATTATTATTTTTTTTTTTTTGCATCGACGGACACGATTGGAATGAAAAAACAACTTAAATAAAGCGCAAATTATCCATTAAAGTTTTTGCAGGAAATTTGGAGAAAAAAATAGATTATTTACTTGATAATTTGTACTTTATTTACGTTGTTCTACCACTTCAATTATCTTCTAGAAATAAGCTTATTTGATCATTTTTCATTTAATTGACACAACTGTTTGAAGTTTGTGGTCAGGGGCGTAGCTAGACCCGACTTTCGGGGGGGAGTTTTCTTCTTTTACATATATATATATATAAATATATATATATATATATATATATATATATATATATATATATATATATATATATATATATATATATATATATATATATATATATATATATATATATATATATATATATATATATATATATATATATACATTTTTTTAGTATTAAAGAAATGAGAGGGAGGTGTATCTTACATACTTTGGAAAGGGGTGACCCTATTCCGATACTTGTGTCAAACAAAACAAAAGCAAGGATTTTTTTATTTTTTTAATGTTGTGGAAAATTCAACTTTTTTTTCTTTTTCCTTTAATTTAAAGTGAAATTTTCTGGCATTCTCTTGTCAAAACCAGTCTTTCCAAATCAAGGGGAAGTCAAATATCTGATGAGCGTGTTCCGTTCATTTCAGTGTGACTGCGTAATTTAGAGGCTAACACACATCTACAAAAGCTGGCATCCCTGAAAGCTAATAGATACTTCCATTTCTGCCTGTAAATTGGATGTTTGACTTTCAATCTCATCGGTGGTCAGACTATAAAGACTATTTTTACTAACTTGGTTTGCACTAAAAGTATGAAATAAAATAAAAAAAGACTTCTTGAATTATAACCCACAAAAAATAAAATTGCTTTTCATATCGTTATATTTATATGTTGCTTTTTATGTATTTACATTTATGCTAAATCTAAAGCAGTTAATAAAATTTGAGTAAAAAAAGTTAGGGAAGAAATATAGGCGGTAGAAAGTTATTCGCTCAAATGCATACCATCTGTTCTCCTCTCAAGTCTTTATTTTTAATTTTATTAGCCGCTTTAGAATTTACATAAATATCTATTTGAGAGTGCAGCAGCAATTTTCGGGTATTATAAACAAAAGTCTTTTTTTTTTTTTTTTCTACTTTTTAATCCGAACCAAGCTAATAGAAATAATCTAGATTCATCTTGTTTATAAACATTTTATTCATGTAATGCTATGCAGTTTTTCTTTTGAATTAAAATAAAATTACCTTCAGAAGGGTTCGATGGGACTGATGTTGCTTTGCAGACTGTACTTCGTTTTCTTCAGACGACGTTAACTTTCTCTTTATAGAGCAATCCTTTTCGTCATTTTAATTTTTTTTTTTTGGTTGAAAAAAGCTTGTTATCGGTCTTGCTCGCTTCATTATGCAACAACTTTCACTTAGAATGTACTATTTTAAACAGACTGTACGTTTCCAAAAGAATATGCAGTAAATACTGGATGAAAAATCAATGTGATTGCAAAGGATACTCTGGTTAGCAAAGGTCGTTTTGACTATGACCTATGACACACACGAGATCAGACCAACAAAAACCTCTATCGTCTCGAATTCCGGTTAAGCTATCATTTTCGGATTCAAAGCAAAATGATCTTTAAAGCAGCAAACAAAAACATTTTCTTCAACTCAGAAACAGAGGAATTGTCTTCAAGAGCTGAGGAGGCAGTGGAAAAAAGGGAGAAATGCGTTCCACGAATAGGCTTTCCAGGAAGATTAACCAAAGGACAGTCGTTTCGCGCACTTTCTTGGAAGAAGAGTAAAGGGGTAAAATTCACAGGTTTGAAATGTTAAGATGAACATTTCAATTTCATGTTTAAAGATCATTCAAGTTAAAAACCATTTCGCTCTGTTATCCGGATTAGTACTGTTCTTTGGTAGCTCTCTTTCTTAAAATTGTGATTCCTTAGAAAACCGAAATGATAGGAGTGAAAAGAAAGTATAAGTTTTTTTCAAGTGATGAAAAAAGGAAAATTGTAGAATACTGACCAAGTTAGATTTGCTGCAATTGCTAACCTCAAGAGCATAAATAATGAATCCAAAAAAAAAAAAAAAAAAAAAAAAATCAGGGACCAAAAAGCAATAAAAGACTTCTTCTTGAAAAAGATATGCTTAAAGTTTCTTTTACTGTCAAAATGATTCCTTAAACTCTCAATAAAGCACTAAATAATGTAATAATAGAATAAATACCTAACAAAACTAATAAAGATGAATTTTAATCAAGAGCCCACGTTGTCTTTAGTATCGATTTCAAATTTTCACCATCATATTTCAAATTTCTATAAAAAGTCTCTTAAAGCCCCCGTATTTCAAAACGTCTTTATCTCGATTTTTTTCTTTAATGTGAAATTCGAAATATACAGATTCGACTGTATGCAATATTCCCACTGCGCGGCTCATAAAATTAAACATATTTAACAATTTGCAGAATCAATGACAAACAAAGGCTGCATATACGTGGATTTAACAAATCAATCTCATTTCTAAAGCGAAGTGTCAACTTTCACTCAATTATCAAAAAATTGTCGCAGCAGAGGAAGGCGTCTTTATGTTTGAGGGTCACACATGGAGCAGATTTTCAATGGCATTGGGGGGGGGGGGGGAGCGAAATGAAATTTTGACCTTTGTTACTCAGGAAAAAGTCGTTTTGATTTTTTTTCTTTTTCTTCTTTTTTTTCTTTCTCTTCCCTCTTTTTCTCTTTTTTTTTTGGGTTCGGGGGGGGGGGGGGTTTGTCCCCAAAACCCCCTCCCCTTAGCTACGCCCCTGTTTGTGGTAATAGTACGGTTAAGTCATTACTTCACCGGTGGATATGAAAGTATAAAATGAATTATTCTCGAACCATTCCTCAAACGTCAAAAAGATTTCAAGAGTAGTATTTTGACAAAGAAAAAAAGAGAACATTTTGGAATTGACTTTTTCTCGATTTTCTCAATATGTGAGTTCTGAGATCTAAACATAGTGTTATTTTCAGCGTTTCATACATTTTGTCCATTCAATATAATCTTTCAAAGTTTCTGGTCATGTAGTGTTTCTTTTTTCTTTTTTTTTTTATCGAAACGCAGACAATGCTTTACCACATGTTGCAATTTTTCGAATCAGCAACGTATCAGTATTTTGTTTATTTATGGGACTATTCATATTAAAATACACCACCAGCTCAGTTATTCCATCCGAGGACTGCAGTTTCGTGCTCTTTAGCACTCATCAGCCCAGAATAGGAATCACATGAGCTGGAGGCGAAAAATCACTTAAGGGAGCCAAGAGAGCCAAACAAACTGGTAGCTAATGCAGAATTAGCAGACCAGATGAGCGACCGCAGCAATGGTGCGGTTCAACTCAAAGATTGATGGCAAAGCTTAGGTATTTTGTAGTAAGTTACCGCCCTAAAGCCAGGGCTAAGGCAGAAATACTTAAAATTCACCGCCAGCTCAGTTATTCCATCCGAGGACTGCAGTTTCGTGCTCAAAGCTTTGAGTTGAACCGCACCATTGCTGCAGTCGCTCATCTGGTCTGCTAATTCTGCATTAGCTACCAGTTTGTTTATCTCTCTCGGCTCCCTTAAGTGATTTTTCGCCTCCAGCTCATGTGATTAATATTCCGGGCTGATGAGTGCTAAAGAGCACGAAACTGCAGTCCTCGGATGGAATAACTGAGCTGGCGGTGTATTTTAAGTATTTCTGCCTTAGCCCTGGCTTTAGGGTGGTAACTTACTACAAAATACCTAAGCTTTGCCATCAATCTTTGAGTTGAACCGCACCATTGCTGCGGTCGCTCATCTGGTCTGCTAATTCTGCATTAGCTACCAGTTTGTTTGGCTCTCTTGGCTCCATTAAGTGATTTTTCGCCTCCAGCTCATGTGATTCCTATTCCGGGCTGATGAGTGCTAAAGAGCTCGAAACTGCAGTCCTCGGATGGAATAACTGAGCTGGCGGTGTATTTTAAGTATTTCTGCCTTAGCCCTGGCTTTAAGGCGGTAACTTACTACAAAATACTATTCATATTAGTTATGATGATGGCACAGCTATTTTTATTCCAGCTTTTAAGGCAAGAGTCTTGGAACTTTTGAAAATTTGGAAATTTATTTTTTTTTAATTGTACTTTGCTTGAAAAAACATCACGCAGGAAAAGAAGATTATGTACCATTTTGAAATTTTGCAGAATTTGAAGAATTCGATCTCCTATTACTAAATACCAGTATTTTGCTAAGGTAAAAGATTATTTCTCTGCATGAATTATAAAACACTCTAATGAATTAGCAGATGTCCAAAACTTTCATGGATATTTTGCTTGCCTTACGTGGGTTGTGTCATTAATATAAGAGCAGTATGAAGAAAATAACATTTCCTTGTCCACCTTGATTTTACAAAAACACCCGATTTAGCGAGCAAATTTCTTGGTTTCGACAGATTCGTTATGTCGAGGTCTGACTTTTTTAAGGGTGATTATACTTAAATTGTTCTTTAAAAATTAAGACGGGTGATGGTACCCATCCAGGCGACTAGTAATTACATTGGAACATACGGCTGCATTGAGGTAGAAAAGAAGAAAGTAGAAATATATCCTTCGAGATAAAGAAAAACAAGTAGTAGCTTCTGATATCATTTGATACGTGCTTATATAGCATCAGCATTTTCCTTTTAGTTGGTACCGGAGGAAGGCAATCGGAGCAAAAGTTGTCAACTAAAACGGTACCACGTCGCCGGTGTCATCAATGCAACGAAGAGTGTGGTTGGCATTTTGAGGGTTTGCTATGCGTTTTTCACTAAATAATAAATGTTACTGTGCAACTTTTGGTTTCGATCATTCACTTTTCCAACACTAGTGTAAGTTCAGGTTGGAATTCTAATGTTCCTCTTTTCTGCCTCTCAAAGTGGAATGCCACCCAGTGTTCCTTGTATTTATTGATCGTCTGGATAGGTTTTATCACTCCGCTTACTTTGTAAAAACAATTTAAAATCACCCTGTACATATACATACCGTACATACGACTATACAGAGTGCCCGCTTAAGTCCGTTGCCACCCCAGTAACTTCTTAACAGCAGTCATAAAAGTATGGTTTAGGAACAGTAAAGTTGCCATGCGCTACGAAATGAAGTCACTTACAGCGCCACAGAGCGGCAAAACTTCATATCTCAGAAACGGTACGATATGAGGGAAAAAACTCAATTACAAACTTGTTCAGTATCATCAAATTAAGAAATGAAAGACATCTTCCGCATAGTAATTTTAAAAATAGCGGACGTAAAATGCATTCCAACCGCATGTAGTCAGGTATGGTGACTGCGTAGAATGGCCTCTATGTTCACGTGACCTGAACCCTTAGATCTTATTTGGTAAAAACACATCAAACAGCGAGTGTAGGCAACCACTCCATCAACATTGCAGGAACTTTGAAACCGTAATACGCGTGGTTTTGCCATCGTGTCACCTGCAATGTTGTAAAATGTGCAGAGAGAAAGGCAGCCCCATGTCCAGATGTGCGTTTGTTCTGAAATACACCATTTTTGAATAAAACCGATCATTGAACAGGTTTTTTAAAGTTCCATTATTCTAAAAAATAATCCACCAAATAAATAAATAAAGTCTATAAAGACCGTTAAAATGTAAAATAATCTGCCAAACAAATCGAAAAAGTCATTAAGCAATATTAAAAGTTTCATATAAAATGTAAAACAATCGCCAACTAAACTGAACAATATTAAAAGCTCAATTAAAATGAAAAATTACCCGCCAAATATATGTGTCAAGCCAGTAAAAAACATTAAAAACACAACTGAAATGTAAACTTAAAGCACGAAGTGCAAACATGGTTGCAACGTGAACGGCATTTGTCTATTTTTGCCAAAGTAGAAAGTAAACAAATCACCTAGCTCCAACGTACAGATATCCCTAATTCACACTGTTACACCTTAAAGGCATTCATAAGAGGGAAGGGAGGGATTCTATCTCTTTGGGAAAATATTATCCCACGACCATTTAAACCAGATCGCGAAGAATTTGCAAGTTCAAGGTCAATTTGAAATCAACTACTTCTTAGCAGGTCCACTTTTTCCTTTTCATAGTAAACATGACTTGCATTGGTAAGGAACGAGCTATAGGGCATGTCAACCAGTAGTGGCAGTAACTACGGCGACAGCTTGAAACTTGTTAGGTGATTATTGAAGGCGCCACTCGAAGAAGAAATCCCTGTCACAAGGACCTTCATCAGATAAGGCTGTCTAATGCCCTTCTCATACTCGTTTCAATTAGCGAGTCGTTTAGTAACCTTTTTTAGTGCCAATTGCACCAAAAAAGTATTTTTTTTTAAATTTAAAATTACTACAGTAAACTCCCGATTATTAGCAGAATAGGTTGGCACGGTAACCGCGGATAGGCGAAAACCGCGGATAATCCGAATAACAGGTAGAAAACGATACTTAGTGTAAACGATAGTTAAAAAATATTAATGACACTCACACGTGCTTTTAAATAAAACTGAAAACATTGCTGCATTGCATCTACTAACATTGAATATGAAATATACCATGTATAAAATCTAAATGCGAACAATGACACAATCATAAGTTTAAAAAACTAAATTGTGAAAAGACCTGCGGATAATCCGACCGCCGATAATAGGGAGTTTACTGTATATTTAAGAAAGAAACGTTCACGCGAAAGTCCACTTTTCTGTACAATCTTGTAACTATTTACCCGAATTTCACTAATTTTGTTGTAAAAAATTCAACTGTCGTAGCTAGTAGTTCATAAGAGTAGAATTAATAATAACAACGGTAAATTAACTATTTTGGAGTACTATACAGGAAGAAATAATAAGTTATCTCTCCCTCGCTCTCAAATTATAGCAGCCGATTCAGAAGAATATCGGCTTATTTGCTTTTTTATTTTATTAGTTTATTGCAATTAGTTCTGCAAAAAATGTCTGCGTGGTTAAAACAATTTTAAATTGTTTTTCAGGGATGAATTGAAGTAACTCTTTCTTTAAATGAAATTTAATAAATAAAATGTCATGGCACTTAAAGCAATATCTAGTTTATACAGTAAGAAACTTTGACTACTTTTGAAATGTCTCATCAGTTCCCTATCTGCATGACAACATTAACAGGATTCATAAAGCGTAACACCCATAGATGAAATCGACTAGAAGAGATCAAACAGTACTATTGAAACGACACTTGAACGCCTTTTCCTATATTTATAAGAGTCCGTTAATAGCATGGCTTCAGCACTACACTGCTAAAGTCAAGCCAACGTTAAACGTTATTTTCTATAGTTATAAAACTCTGTTAATAGCTGTTAAAAATTAAGGTCAATGTTTCACCAACAAATTGGATAAATTTAGGAAGAATTTAGTTGCAACCATCATATTAGTGATAGGTTTCCTCCATTAATAGTGTTTGTTTCAAATACCATAAAATTAACGAAAGTTTGAACTAATGTCATAGTGAAAAGCTGAACCAATTTTAACATTTTCACTGCAAGCCAGGAAAAAAACCCATGGCTTTTGTTTGAACAGTATTTTTGATGACGAGACCTTTTACTTTAAAACCTTGTGCCTTAACCACTGTGCTATATTGGTATGGCTGAAATGTGTTTATTAATTTCACTAATACTTTTCAGAAAGTATAACTCCATTAAAAATTGATATTTCGTTTTTAAAGTGAGTCAATAAAGGCCATTTTTTTGTAATCTTGTCTCACTTGATATGGACGTAGGTTGATAATATGATTTCAACAAAAATATCTAAATCGTTAATCACGATGCAGGTTTTTTCAGGCTCTGTACTTGGAGCACAAAATTAACCTGCTGGAAACACGTTTTGGCTTGTATAAACACAGAAAAAAACTACCACATGATTTCTGTTAATCGTTATATGTTGGGTATGCTTAATTTTCTTGAAAATGCCAATTAATCTCATAATGTGTGTGTATGCAAAAATGAAAGAATTCTAAGCACTAACTATTTTGAACTTTTTGTAGCCCGATGTTCGTGCTCCCCCATCCGAATTATTGGAAAGCTCGCGTTGGAGAGCACAATTTAAAAGAATATGAAGATAGTGAGAAAAAAATTGAAGTCAGTCAAATATTTTACTACCCATGGTACCATGGATACGACAATGACATTGCTCTGATGAAGTTGGCCGAACCTGTACCTAGCAACTCCAACATCAAGCCTATTTGTCTTCCTAAAGAATCTGACACTTTCAGTGGAATGATTTGCACTGCATCTGGTTGGGGAAAGGTTGATTTCTGTAAGTTAAAATTGTATTTTTTGTCAAAATTTCGATTGTTTTCCAGCTATTATAAGAAAATTAGTCAACTGTCGTGAAGGAGTTTAGCAAAATTTGACGAATTCATTGTCAGACGTGTGCTTAAACCCCAGGAAGGTTTTTCTGTACGCTACACTAAGCATGTTAAGAGAGGTAAATTTACTTGTCAAGTCTACAAGTTTTATAAATATTTTTTAAAATTTGTGCAATAAATTATTTTTCTTAAACTTTTAAGTCATTGGATGAAACTGCTTAGTTTTTTTGAGTGTTTTAAATGTATCTAAAAGCACCATCTACATTTTATAAGCACAATAGTTATAATGGTTGATTCATGTGTCTATCTAAAAAGTTGCAGATAGAATTTAAAACCTACTTTTTACCGGGTGGAACTCAGGATACTTCAGAGATGCTATTTGTCAAGTTTCCGGTTGTAATGTAAACGAGAGATATCAATCTCCATTTTTTCATGTTTCATGTCGGTTTATTACATTTCCTTTGTAAACGGGCCTTTAATGTCAGCATTTGTTCAGCATTTCTGTCTCAAAGCGACACAAAGTCTCAGGACTGACTCTACTCCTCCTGCTAACTAATGAGCACCACATCAAAAGAAAAGTGAAAAATTCTTTTCAACCTTAAGCTCCTTGTCTACAAAGGGTGGTCAAATTATTATACTCCAACAAACTTTTTTGTATTTTTATTGTTTTTTATTGTTGTTACATAGTTTTATTATTTGAACACATTTTACAGTTTTGTTAAAAGTTTAAAGTTTATTCTGGCTTACTTTACTTTTTTTTTTTAAATAAATATTTAAAATGTGACAGACATCAGTGTCAGTGTCCGTTAAGATTTCAGGTTACAAGTTTCTACTTGTAAGTGTGATTTTTGGGAAAAAATAAATACTTTATATATAATACTAGGTAACTCAAGTAGCCATATCATGCATTGAAAGCATGCCACGCCGCATCCAAGCTGTGATAGCAGCAAAAGGCGGAGATACTAAATATTAAATAGTTGTTTTTTAACCTATTTATAGTATTGTTTAATCCATAGTTTAAATAAACTTTAAATTGTATTCAAATAATAAAACTGGGTAACAACAATAAAAAACAGTAAAAATACAGAAAAGTTTGTTTGAGTATATTAATTTGGTTACCCTCTGTAATCTAGCGAATTAACTTTGTTTAGGTTTAGTCCGGTTTTGAATTCCTTGCACTTTTAGTGTTTGCTGTAAATAACGGCTATAGTACACTGCTCGACATTGAAAATGCAACACCAAGAAGGAGTGTTCAGAAATTTATGCAAATTTTAGAGTAGACGTACATCACTGAGTTATGTAAATTGTGTGAAATGCGCAGCTCTCCGACGCACGTGAAATAAGATATAAGGGAAGGAACTTGCAGAATGGGCAATATCCGTGTCGTTATTTCTGACTGGAGAATTATCGAAGAAATGTTGTTTTTGTCTTGGAAGATATGTATAACACGAGAGAATGACAGGCTGATGTCAACGAAGGCACTTCCACCAGATATACGATTTTACGAGGGGTATGGTGATCGGACCGAGAAGGGGAGGTTGGTCCGTACGTCAAATAGCAGCTGATACCCACATGGATGCGAGCACGGTGCATCGGCTGTGCCGAAGATAGTTGGAACAACGAAATGTGGCAAGATTGAGGGGTGCAGGGATAGTTATAGTGACGTCAGAACGCGTGGATCGACGCATCCACCGACAAGCTGTAGCAGACGCACAAGTCACTTGTTCCTCGATTCTGCAGCAGGTGCAAGATACCCTGAATGTTCCCCTGTCAACAAGAACCATTTCCAGTCGTTTGGTCGCACGTGGTCTGCAATCACGGCGTTCGCTAAGAAGACGGCCATTGACCCCACAATATAGACAGCAACGTTTAGTATGGTGCCGGACTAGAGCGACGTGGATGACAGAATGGCGCAATGTCGTGTTCTCAATGAATCCCGCTTTTGTTTATCCTGTGATAGTCGCCGCATACGTGTGTGTCGTCGACGTGGAGACAGATCTAATCCGGCAGTAACTGTGGAACGTCCCACCGCACGACAACGTGGCATAATGGTTTGGGGCTCAATTGCGTACAATTCCATATCACTTCTAGTTCGTATTCAGGGCACTATGACGGCCCAACGATACTTGGATAATGTGCTGCGGCCGGTGACAATCCCTTACCTTCAAGGGCTACCTAATGCAATGTTTCTGCAGGATAACGCCCGACCACACAGCGCTCGCACTGCCAACATGCTCTCCAAGGCACACAGATGCTTCCCTGGCCACCATACTCTCCTGACCTGTCACCAATCGAACATGTGGGGGATGTGATTGGATGCCGTTTGCAGACTCTGTCCCTGCCTCGTTCAGAAGACGCAATGGTGGCAAATGCTTGAAAGGAAATGGAGAGCCATCCCTCTGGACATTATCCGCACCCTTATTGACTCTATGCCTAGACGTGTTTCTTCGTGTATCGCTGTCCGCGGTGGTCCTACATCCTACTGAGCCGACGCCGTTCTCGCTCTGTATTCTGCCAATCATTTTGAAATTAAGATCATTTATTATTCCTTGCTGTCTCTGTCTTTTTTCCAAATTTCATCACATTTTAACTACTCTTTCTTGGTGTTGCATTTTCAATGTCGAGCAGTGTATAAACAAAGTTTCCACTAAAACGATTATCCTTTTGCAGCATCGCGAGCGTCTGAAGATCTTCGAGCCGTTGGTATCCAAGTATTTGACAATGAGAATTGCAACGCGTATACTACAAAATTCCGAATTCCTATTCAAGCATGGCATCTATGTGCTGGTACGATGGAAGGAGGCAAAGGAACCTGCCAAGTAAATATTTCCCTTCTTTTCTCACTATCAAGCAACCCTACCCAAGTGTGAGTCACCGATTGGAATAAAACTTTGCACATAGATAGAACACTTTAAGATATTGAACCCGTGTTTTTGTTTTTGTATCGGCAACAAACACCTTTGATGGGGTGAAATTTACCCATAAAATTTGCATAATTGGGAATTAGAGTGAGAAATATATTCTTTTATTTAAAATTTTAAGTTCAAAAATTCAAATAAGGATTACAAATTTTGAAAAAACTAAACAAACTAAAGTTGATGTGTTTCAGGATTTTTCTGAAAATACTATTTATAGGGGTAAACTATCCCTCGCAATCTTACCCAGTCGCGTGGCCAGTTGCCTATAAGCAATTCCATGTCAGAAAAATCACCTTCTTGACATCACCATTTCCGATTTCAATAAAATTCGACATGAAGGACACATATGACAAGATAAGTAATTCTGCCAATTTTTAGATTCCTATTTAAAAAATTGTTTGAAATATAAGCCTGTAAAACAAACTCAAAATGTGCGGAAAAAATGAAAAGTGTGTTCTTACAAATGACTGTAACTTCTCTCCTAATTATATTAGAATGAAAATGCAAAAAATATTGTAAAGTTAAACAATAAAGTTTTCTATTGATATGTAACATGATCTTCTTATAATAGATTAAAGTTTTAGGGTCATTCGCCGTGACGGGGTAATATTGCGAAGGATGGTTTGCCCCTATATTCACAAAAATCCTGAAGCACGACGAATCTAGTTTGTTACTTTTTCAAATTATCAATCATTATTTGAATTCTTGCAGTTATAATTTAAAATAAAAAAATACCCTCCAATTTCCAATTATCCAATATTTAGGGGTAAATTTCACCTTGTTAAAGGTATTTTTTGCCGATAAAAAAAAAAAAAACCTGGTTCAAAATTTTAAAGTGTTTTATCGATGTGCAAAGTTTTATCCAATCGGTGATTCACACTTGGGTAGGGTTACTTGTAAGTGAAATTTTTTGGTCACAAATGGAACTATTATAATCTTTGCGTTTTTTAATTTCAGTGGGATATTTTGTATTTTGGAACCCATAAGCACTATGCATCGATTGAGGAGTAGCCCAGAAACTTTTATCTGCAGCATTTTTTGTGATTTGTGTTGGTGCAACACTTTTTGCGACTTGTGCTGTTCTAACGTTTTTATATCAGTAGTTGTTTCTGCACAGTGGCATACGTTTAACATAATGTAAGCAAATTTGTTAAAAAATATTCCAGAAGGAGTTTTACGTGTATGCTCAGTTTCGAATTCAAGCTGTTTACAGTTCACGCCATGCGAAACGCCTTTAAGAGTTTATCCTTCAGAACAAAGCAACGTTTTTGAAGCATTGTATGTAGGGATTGCAATACCGGACCAAAAATGCGATACTGGTATTCAGTATTTTTTTTTTTACGTGGTACCGGTATTAGAAATTTCCCAAGAAACATTCAAAAACATAATGTTTCGTTGCCATATTTTATTATTTTGTTCAAAAAGTGCATTATTTACTTATTGTGAACAAATATAAAATAAAGGAACAAATATCTTAAAAAATCAATAATAGCAAAAAAAAAAAAAAAAAAAAACACAATGCATCTATTTAATTTTCACTAAGCCTGGAACTCGTTTTAATGGACAAATTTCCTGCAGTTGAAAAATACTCTTTTTGAATTCACGCAGGCCGGTGGTACTCCTAAAAATGTGCGTCACACATTCTGTTTAGTTGATTGAAAGTCCTTCTTCTTCAATTAATTCGGTCTTTACCTTGTTGGTTTTGAAAAAAAAATCATTTTTATGAGTGCGAGTATTTCTTTTGTATTTTGGATAGTTTTTTTTTTTATTTTATCGTCATTATTCATAGCTAATTGTAACTGTTCTTCAAGCGACAATTCTTTCCCAGCATTAACATCATTTTGAGCTATTTCCTCTTGGTCAGAATAATTTTGCGTTTGCTTTTCATTTACCCTTTGGTTTGAAATTTACAATGAATTTGATCTTGCTAGTTTCTTTTCTTTTCATTTTCGTCTTCTTTTCGAAATTCTTTACAATTATGCAAATATCTGAAAATATGTTCCAACTGATTATACCTTTTTTCTTTGCAAATGTTAACCGCATTATAAATATTATCTTGCTTAGTGTAAAACTGAATCACGAGATAGAACAGCACGCCAATACCGATGACAACAAATTACTCTTTGCTTGTAGGGACGACCGCTTATATTGGACCACTGCTTAAATTGGACCGGGGGCTTAAAATCTAGCATAGAGTTCTGTGCTACACTCTGTCAGTGGAAATACCAAGATTTGTGTCTGAAACCTTAGAGGATGAAGTTTCATCACATTTCGATCTGCATAGCTTGAGTTACGATGGGATTTGTGTTCAAAACGTGTTCGATTTTATTTTGAGAACTCGTATCTAGTAGAATAATACTAAAATTTGTGAACTGAGGAAATTGCTTTTATAGTATGTTGAACAGTATTTAATGGTGATTACAGCGATGTGTTTACATGCATGATTGGGAAACTTGTTGACAAGGAATAAATAAAAGAATAAAAAATGGCGTGTTTTCCTTTATTAGACCGAAAAAATTTTCCTGTATCGGACCGGTAGTCCAATTTAAGAATATGTAATTAAGCAAGCCTTTTTACTTATTACGTTATAAAATAAGTGATTAGTGTAACTTAATCACGTAGTTAGGATTATTTTGAGCATATTTTAACAATTTTAGCATATTTTAAGAAAATTCATTTTGACTTTTTGTTTTTTTCAAGCACATTTTCTAGAAGCTGCCACCCATAAAACTAGTAGTACATTAAAAACAGGGGTCGGACCCAAACATAAAAAAAAGAAAAAAAAAAGAAGCTAAACCTGGTGCAAATTGTTTATTACCCTCCCAATAAGAACAGGTAAAAAGTCCCACCTCATTGTGCGTCGGGTTTCGGAATGGGGGGCATCTAAAAATTGCTGTTTGGGGTATTTTTCCAGAACGTTTAGAGTAAATTTAAAGTGAGAGTATTATGTCACACTAAATTTAAATGCATTAAATTAAAGGTGTTAGCCCCCCAAGAGGGATGACATAACCCTCCATGATATGGGGCTATGCTATAAACTTGGCTAACGATAACGGTGCAATAATGCTTCCTCTTCCAGCACACACTAAGCATCTTATACAGTCCTTTTGACGTGGCCTTTTTCAAGCCTATGTTCACACATTTCAATCGAACCTGTGATACGTGGATGCGAGAACATACAATGGAGTCCATTAGCTAATATGTAATAAGAGAACTGTTAGGTGAATCTTATGAACAAACTGCAAGCGTGTCCAATATTTTGTGAATGTATTCTCTAGAAGAGAGTTTGACCTGTTAGTACAATTGGTTCATCAACACTGCGCCAAGTTAGTCCAAAGCAAAGGAAATTCTGTTGCAAATCCTGTAAAAAGACTATACAGTTCAAATGCAAGTTATTATATCATTTACTGTTACGGTCCAATTTAGGAAGCGAATAGTTCAATATAGGCGTATATATTTCTAAATTGGACTTTTGCAACTTTTTCAAAATTATTAAAAAAAAAAAAATCGTTATATTTACAGAAAATGTAAGTACCTATGACGGTTCCTAATTAAATTTGGCTTCAAATGCCTATTTTTTATTTTTGTTTTTCTTCACATTTAGCGACACGGGCTTTTTGTTCTTAAGGGTCCAATATAGGCGGTCTTCAGTTACTAACAAGAAAAAGTTTTTCTCAAAATTCAGTAGAGTCGAGACAAATATTTTTAAAGAAATATCATAAAGAACTGCTGCAATTGATGGTTGAAATAAATTGTTCGTAGCGCAACACTTAAATTCCAACACTTCATTACATTTAAAAATAATTTTCATAATAGGATAAGTTTGAAAAATGGAGACTTTAAAAACATGGTTCACATAAACTCATTAAAAGTGGCGAAAACTCTTTAATTAAAAACTATTTATTATTTTTGGGTAATACCGAAAATACCGGTATTACGAAATTGCAAAATAGCTCCAAATACCGCTATTCGGTATTCCGGTATACCGGTATTTCAATCACTAATTGTATGGTTATCACCAATTTTTTCTGCAAAAACAAGTGAAAAATTCGGAATGGCGCTAAATACAGCTAAGTAAATTGAATTGCTAAAGAGCATGAGTAGTGTATCTTGGAATATTTGTATTCAATTTTTTTTTTTTCATTTAGGAAAAGAAAAGCCTTCGAATGCAGTCACATCAGTGGCGAATACAGGGATCTCCCCAGAATTGATCCACCCAAAGTCCTCAAAAAACATCTGAAATTTCAGTATTAGGAAGGATTTCAATTCCTACAAATTTAGGTTTGAGAGTTCGCGAATTCATCCATCCCTAGTACCATCTAAAATTTCTTTTTTTGAACTTCAATACCGAAACATTTCTTGGAGTTGGGGTTTCCGTCTCCAATCCTACCCCCAACGTCGTCAAAGATGCCCAACAATTGCGTTCTTATAACTTAATTTTGAAAATATTCTGGGGCAGAGCCCCGAACCCCATCTCGTGTCCTAATTTCAAGGGAATACGGTGGCCATTCTTGAGCTCCAACGAAGTCCAAAAAATGTGTCTTGCCCCAGTCTTGTGTGACTTTAACTCTGTGTGCAAGTGTGAAATAATGTTGAAAGGCCCATTTTTTGTTTCCAACGAACTTTTGCGACGAAGGTAAGACAATATCTTTCAAAATGCGTTTGCGATATGTTTCTTGACTAATTTTATCCCCTGATCAATAAACACAGTGATATTTTCCCACTAGCACATATCCCACCCCAAAACCATTAGATTGGGGTCACTGATACAGTTTAATAGTGCAAGAATTTCCTAGAGATAAGATTGTGTGCTAAACTTTCTAAAATTTTGGCATCCCTAAAGAAATCATTATGCAAGAGATGGGATAAAATATCAGTGAGTTGCGGCCAAGAGCCGAAAATTTTGTGACACGTTTAAAGCTCTGTATTAATGCTAAAGGTATCCACTAAGAAAATTCGTAAATATATTAGACGAAATAATGTATTTATATTTATTTTGAAGTTTGGTCGTAATATTTTCATTAACATTAAAGTCACAGTGCATTATGTGTGTTCAAGTTATTTCTTGTCACCCTGTAATGAGAAGGGCGTTAGTTCAAACCCGGGCAAAAAATTTTCGTTTTTATGTTTGTTTTTTTCTTCAGAAGACTTCTAATCCAAGTTTTTATTAATAATTAACTCATTGCAGGATTCTAAGCTACAGTTCTGTTATTGATAAAACTAAGAAACAATACATCAATGCTTTTAACATTGCCATCATTATGCTGCTTAGAAATCTCAATGTTAAACAAGGATGAATAAAGGTGCAAAATTAGTAATAACTAATTTAGGAGAATACACAATAGCGGCGAAATTCCTTGCTTCTGACAAACCAGAATTATTCCTGGAATTGTACGCACTCCCTCTGATTCGATTATGTCATTTTAACTGCTCAGCAAAAAATTCCATCAAGGTTGCCTTTGCCACGATCACTAATAAGTTTAAATGCTCACAAAGGCAGGATTGTATTTGCACATCCCGTTTTCCCACATGAACAATTACACTGTGTGGCAAAAAAAAAAAAAAAAAAAACTTTAAAATGTTTCTGACATTTCGTCGGCTGATTCTTATGTAAAATGACCCCCTGAATCTGAATATGACCTCCGTTTTCCCCCTGTACGTACCAATTTCTTTTTAAAAGTCCCTCAAGTTTTTTTTTTTCAATTTTACTTAGTTTCAGAGCATTTTTTTTTTTTTTTTTTGTGGTTAAAGGAGCTTTATATTAACTGCTAACATAGTTTTGGCGGGCAAGAGAAGTTCAAAGTTCAAGATCATGGACACCGAAAGCAAAAAGGGGGACTTCGGGGTTATACCCCAAAAATATTAAAAAAAATCACGAAAAGTAATCTTTTCATTCTGCTTTTCGAAAAATGATGTTTGTAAAAAAAAATTCGGTGCAGAATGAGAGTATAAGACTCGCTTCTATGACTCCCATGTCCAAAAAAATTTTCGCGATGTAAAAAAGTTTAAAAAAAAAAACTGTCATGTGAATGTCGCACGTTGCATACGAGTTGAATCGCAGGTCTTCATTCAAAAAGACATTTTTCTGGCTGATTCTTATATAAAATGACTCCCTTGTTTCCAAATACGATCACCTTCCCCGAATCACGCCCCCTTTTTAGAACCCTCCCCCCTCTTCTGATTCAGAGCCATTTTTTTTTAAATTTGAAATTGAAAAAGAGCCTTACAATAACCGTAAACATTATTCTGAATGACTAGAGATGTGCAAAGCTCAAAGTCTTGTGCATATGTAGCAAAAAGTAAAACTTGGGGTCATCCCTCTCCAAATAATTTCCCCAAGTATCCCTTTTTTTTTTTTATCAGTACATGATTTTGAACATTCAGCCTTTCTTGTCCTCCAAAACAATGTTAGCGATTAACATGATGCTCATTTCTCCCCAAAGGAAAATAATAGATCTAAAACTAAGGAATTCTTTTTTTTTTTTTAAAGGGGGGTTCTTTTTTTTAAAAAAAAAAGGGGGGGCGGGGTTGTACAAAAATCGTACGTGTAGGGGAAAACAGAGATCATATTCGGATTCAGGCGGTCAATTTGCCGAAGAATCAGCCGGAATAGCCTCAGAAACATTTGAGATTTTTTTACATATGCACAAGATTTTAAGCTTTGCACATCTCTAGTCATTCAGAATAATATTTACAGTTATTTTAATGCTCTTTTCCTCCTCCAAATTAAAAGAAAAAATCGCTCTGAATCAGAGGAGAGGGGAATGTTCTAAAAAGGGGGCGTAATGGGGGGGGGGGTCGTATGCAACGTGCGACATTCACAAGATAGTTTTTTTTTAATTTTTTCTTTACATCGCGAAAATTTTTTTGGACATGGGAGTCATAGAAGCGAGTCTTATACTCTCATTCTGCACCAAATTTTTTTTTAAAAAACATCTTTTTTAAAAAAACAGAATAAAAAGATCGTTTTTCGTGATTTTGCTAATATTTTGGGGGGGTTTGCCCCCCCTTTTGCTATCGGTGTCCATGATCTTGAACTTTGAACCTCTCTTGCCCGCCAAAACTATGCTAGCAGTTAATATAAAGCTCATTTAACCTCAAAAAAAAAAAAAAAATTCTCTGAAACTAAGGATAATTGAAAAAAAAAAAAAAAAACTTGAGGGGCCTTTGAAAAAAGAATGGTACGTACAGGGGGAAAACGGAGGTCATATTCGGATTTAGGGGGTCATTTTACATAAGAATCAGCCGACGAAATGTCAGAAACATTTTAAAGGTTTTTTTTTTCTTTCTTTTTACTACATAAATGACTATTGAACTTAACAGTGTTTTGATAAAGCCTACCAATAATGAAATTAAGAAAAACGTACTCTAACTCATAGGTTCATAATCGATCTACTTTCAAAAATATTAACTGCTTTACACACAATTTCAAATAAAAGACAGAAGAAAAAATATCCAATATGGTCCGTGGAGAAAAAGAAAACTGTTATTTGGTCATATGAGTTATAGGGTCTGGTGGGGGAAAGTGGTCAATGGGGTAAAGTGGTCATACGTCAAATAAATGACTATAGATTGGAAATAAATGTTCGAATGCATGTGAAAATTTTATTTTAGGTTCAGGGAGTTAGAAACTACATTTTGAATATAAAATTTCCAAACCTGGCAAAATTTTATTTGGTAAAAAAAAATATTTTGTGTAAATATGAAAATTTTAAAAATCTAAACAGCTCTTTTAACTTCTTTGGGAAATTTTGTTTGTTAGAGTTATGAACAGATTGACGGCACAGGAAGCTTCCTACATGTCTTAAGATCGCTTACTCATTAGCAGTTAGCTGAATATATTTTAGATCATTTTTTAGAACAATTTCAGTAAGATGGGGTAAAGTGGTCATAATATTAGGCTTAACGAATATTGTTCTTCTAATGTCACTTAAGAGTTATGTATAAGGCAGATATGAATTAAATATTAATTTCACTTAATATGTATTCTTTTTACCGTAAATGGGGTTAAATATACGAGTATATACGTATGCATACGCATATACTCGTGTAGGCACGTATACAAACGTATTCACATAAATGCTACAATAAATACGTATATTTGTATCTGCAATATGGGTATTTTTTATCTATGCAGATATACATTCGACTATAAAAGTATATACTTGCTTTTACTCATATGTATACGAAGACTTATATACTCAGGTAGACACGTATATACACGTACGTACTCGAGTAGATACTTACATACAAGCATATGACATACAAGTATACAGGGTCAGTTTAAACTCTTGGGAAAATTTTTACCAGGTGTTAGAGGGGAGGATAAGAAGCAAGAATCACAAGGAACATATGGTCACAAACACAATGCTGACGCGCTACATGCACACAAAGCCAAAGACTGATGGATGCAAAACAGGTCACAAATTTGTTACACTAAGACAATTTGGCACAACATTTTAGGTTGTAAGAAGGTTTTAAAGCGATTGAAGAAATTTGCGGCCTGCAGCTGTAATGCATGCGTCGCAATCACAAAGCACTCTCTGTTTTAATAACGAGACTTTTGAAAAACTTTCATCCGTCGCTGCGCCTTTGTTGAGATGCGTGTATTAGAACTACTACGGGCCGTAACTTTTAAAAAGTGCTCTAAATATTTCTTAAAAACTAAATTTTGAGTAAAATCATCTTTGTGTAAAAAATTTGTGACCTGTTTTGCATCCATCAGTTTCTGGCTTTGTGTGCATGTAGCGCGTCAACGACCATAAACTCCTTATTATTCTTTGCTTTTTATCCTCACCTCTCACACCCCTTAGATTTTTGCTCAAGAGCTTGGATTCACTCTGTACGCATACATGTATGTAAGCGTATATACTCGTGAATACATATATGTACTGGTTGACGAGTATGTACGGACACATAAATGTACGTATATACTTTTTTTCAGGTATATAATTGTGTTTACACGTATACATACGTATATACTCGTGCTTCCATATATACGTGTATATACGTGAGTAGGCACGTACAAACACGCACTAGATGCATCCACGAATTAACTCGTGTATACCCGTATATACATTTATGTACAGTTATGTATATACCCACATGTACACTTGTACATATATGCGTATATATGTCTACTATACATGTATATACTCAGGTATGCACGGTATCTACTCATATATGAACGTGATTACTCATGTTTACACGACACGTATATACTCGTGAATACACGCATATATTAGTGCATATACTTGTAACCATAAAAATAAATGAAATATACAAATATTAGGGTTATTTAATACGGTTTTGCATTTATTTTTAACTATGACCACTTTACCCCATGCTATGACCACTTTCCCCCATCCCATGGGGTAAAGTAGTCATAAATACAAAGGGAAAAGAAAGTGTTATAAAACTAATTAAATCAATATTTTTTTTTCTAAACTTCAATGTACTGTGTTCTTTAATAATACAATGTAAAATAACAACAAAAAAAGTTGAGGTGTTTAAATTATTTGTTGTATTTATTATCCACCAAAGTTGAAAACCTACGATTTTATGACCACTTTACCCCACCAGACCCTATTGTTTCAGATATTCGGATAAACTTGAAACTGGAGAAAGCTAGCCTGAACTCATGATCCAGGACATTTTCCAAGTAAGAAAATAGTGGTGTTTAGTAGTGTGATGAGCAACCATATCGTCATAATCTTCCAAATGCATGACTTTGCTTGATAAAATCATTGTCAAAGACTACGTCACTATTCTGGTAACACAAGTTGCTCTAGAGCAGTGCTCTCCAACCTACGGCCTGTTGGCCACCTATGTCCCGCGGAAGCTTACCAATCGGAAAAAATCATTTTTTATTTGGTAATATCAACAGCTTTTTAAGCATTTTTGAGAGATCTAATACCATAAAATCTCAAAAACCACTGAGTTCTTAATTAAAAAAACTTCATGGGTGTATGGGAGGGGGGAACACTAACTATACCATCTGAACTGAAATATTGCTCAGTTGTTGGTCCGCTTTACCTCTAAATATTTACAATGTGGGGCCCATGGGTAAAAAAGGTTGGAGACCCTTGCTCTAGAGCAATCAAATTTTCCTCTCTCTCTTGATTAGTGATACTCTTTAACAAGATTGCATAACCTTCTTTTTTATATCACAGTCTCCAGGGTGGTTCTTGAGACCAAGATGAAATTTAAAAATTTTCACAACCGACACAAGGGTTTTACCTGAATATTATTGAGAGTTTTTGAGAGGAATAGATGAGTATCATATCCACTTCGACATTAGTGAATTTTTACAATTTCTTCTAAAATGAGATCCACGCTTTTACTCCAAAGAGACCATTTACCATTGATTCGTAACTACAGAACCGGCCCTATATCATACCAATAAATATTGTTTCATTTGTTTCCTTTTGAAATAATCTTAACTCTTTGCGTGTGGTGTAAATCCGAAGTTTAATTCGTAACTGTACAAAACTTTAAATATTATTCACATTTAAAAAGCATATTAAGAGAAATCTAAATAGTACTAGGGATTTTAAATGTATTCACTGTATTTCAATCTTTTAAAGAGTTTTTTTTTATTGAAATATTTGAACCACTTACAAAAAAGTTAAAATAGAGTTCTGTTTCAATGTATAATTTAGATAGTCTAATGTTCGTGACGATAATTAGTAATTATAGTACATTTCAGCAAAGTATTTTCAAATTATTTTGTATCAATTTTCATAAGAAAAGTTTCTAAATCAACAATATATTTCTACTAATTTTCAATTCACTGATAAAAGAAATTAATGTTTCATACACGTGTAAATTTCATATGCCGTGAATTTAAATAATTTTGAAAGTTAATGATTTTTTACACGTTTTTCAAATTCTTTGAAAATTATTGACCGTAAACTTATAACACAAAAAGCACGCGATTAGGAGGCGATGTATTATTAGGTCATTGAACCACATTAAATATTTCGAGGCAATGCCATTAAACTGTGTAGTAATTTACTCTGTGTTATGCAACTGATGAATAGCAGGTGATAGAACAGCACAACAAGTCGAAAATGCTCAGGACTACGGAAACGGGGGGAAATTCTCCGGCTCCGACTGCTCGAGTTTTTGAGCCTTCGACTCCGACTCTTTTACAATAAGATCAATCTCTCTCCGACTCCACAGCACAGATTTGCGGACTCGGAGGGAAAATGACAGACTCCAACTCTTCGAACAGAAAACCTTCGACACCGATTACTTTACCCCAAAATAAGTTCGACTCTGTCCCCGCAATCACTTTTATGTTCCTGCATGATTCTACAGAGGATGGCCAAATTATTGTACTCAAACCTTTTCTGTAATTTTATTGTTTCTTATTGTCTTTACATAGTTTTATTATTTGAACACACTTTAATGTTTATTTAAAAGTATAAAGTTCTGGCAAAACTTTATTTTATGTTTTATTTTTTTATTTTAAATGTGACGAACGTCAGTGTCAGTGTCCATTAAAATTTCAAGTTACAACCTTCTTCTTGTGCTTGTGGTTTTTGGAAAAAAATAACGATTTTATATAGAATACTTGGAGATTCTAGTGATCATATCATTTGCTGAAAGCATGCCACGCCGCATTCAAGCCGTGATAGCAGCAAAAGGCGGAGTTACTAAATATTAAATAATTATTTTTGCACCTATTTATCGTATCTATCAGAAGGTGCTTTACGTTTAATATATTTTACTTGTATTTTAAATAAACTTTAAAATGTGTTCAAATAATAAAATTACATATGCAAAAACAACAAAAATACATAAAAGTTTGAGTATAATAATTTGGAAACACCCTCTGTTCCAAAGATCACTAGCTACAAGAGAATCATTTTTATTTCACCAAAACAATTAATTTTTGTGATTTTCTGCATATAGGGTGACTCTGGTGGACCTTTAGCTTGCCAGACTTCTGATCGTGGATGGGTTTTAGCTGGATTGACTTCATTCGGATCAGGGTGCGCAAAAAGAGGATTCCCTGATGTATACACTAGAGTGTCACACTTTTTGTCGTGGATCAAGCAAATGAGAGGATATTGATTTTATTTTGGAAGATGTACTGATTTATTTTATTTATTTATTTATTTATTTTACTTCTAGCTTTGCTTGTGCCTTTTATGTAATACTGAAGTTACAGCTAGCTTTTTGCTTTCACTTCTTTCTTACTGGTGAGAAGATTATGTAAATAATAGTGCTTATCAATTTTAATAAATTGTTTTAACTTATTCACTAATTACTTAATTCCGCAGTTAAGATTCATTATTTTTTCGCAAGGTGGAATATGCGTTTAAAAATATTTATCAGGTTTATATTTTCAATGAAGTACTTTTTTTTAAAAAACTTTTACGCTACATATTTTGATCAATATTGCTAAAAATTGTAAAAGATTAAGAATATGACATTTGACTTGATTCTATTGAAAGTGATAAATTGAAACTGTTTCGTGATTTTGGAGAAAGAGTAGAAAAGCCGAAATGTTAATACTGTTCTTGTGAAAGCATTTTACTCAATTGTGTATGTAGTTTGCGCCTAATGTACGTTGTATTTGTTTATAGTAATTTTGATTACGTTTGAAAAGTTGTAACATGTGTAAAAATGAATCTTTATTGAAAAGTATTTAAGGAATACTAGATCAGCAAGTCGATTAATTTTCAAATGAATAGTTTCACTTTGCAATCTGTACAACTACAAAAAACTTTATAATTCAATTTATGGGACACCTCATAATCCCAAAATTTCAACAGGTATTTTTCTTTGTAATTTGAACTCAAAAAATGAACTTTTACTTGTCATTTGTGTTTAAGTCGTTATTAATGTAAGACTTAATAAAGTTTTTTCGTTTTCAATGACTTTAGTGACTTCCATCTGATTGTTACGCACTTTTCATAATTTAAGCCCCATTATAACAGCTTATCGATTATCTTCGTCCATTTGAGTACAGCATCAAATGTTTTGTTACTCACTGTGAATTATCTCAGTTAAAATTATGTTTTGCACTTCATCTAAGTGACTGTGGTAAAATTTACAAACAATAATTCTTGTTTAGCTTTCGTTTTTAAAAATAGCTTACACTTATATTGTACCATTATGTTTTTAAAACAATTTAGGTAAGACATTGTTCTGAAACCAAGCATTTAAAACGAAAGCGGGTAATTTTCCGTGCGAAGTTTAGTCTACCCTAAAAATATTTGTAGCTCCCAAAGACCGAAAAATAGCAATAATTTTAAGTACATTTTCCATGAAGAAGGTAACTCTGGGAGGCAGAATAATACGTTTAGCACTGTTTAAGTACTGATGTCACTGTATTAGTAGGGGCGATCAGAGCTCTGATTCCCAAACGGAACAATGATTTCGTTGGAGTCTTTTCCTCTTATGATAGTTGCTGAGATGTGAGCTGTATCTCATGAAATTATAAGTTGCGTTTCCAGTAATTTTATTATTTCTAACTTTAATTGCTGTGAATTATCCAGAAGAAGTATATCAAAGCAGTTATTTTTATCCCTTTAGGCAAGCTATATTTCTCAAAACATTTTCAAATGATTAAATTAATAAAATGAACCAATAAGCATAAAAATATATTTAATGTGTTATGGAAGTGTTAATTTTTATTTTTGGGTCCTGGATTATTTAGTTATGATTTTTTCAAAGTTTACAAAAGATAATAAATAAAAAAAAAGAAATTAAATAACAATTAAAGGAAATAATTCGTCAAAAGTGCATCAAGTTTCCCTAATCTCCTTTTAGTTTCACAGTAAATGTTATTCATTCAGATATTTTCTTAGAAAGAAGCTTCACGTTTTATTGCTCATCTGATGGTGATGAATTGAATTTTAAACTCTTAAGTGGTACTAAGAACAGACCACACCTTAAAGGTAATCTAAGTTGAAGCATTCTTAGGGTGAATGTTCCACAAAGAGTAATCCATCTTATGCGACTGAGATCTTTCGCCTCACTTTAAGCAACAGAAACCACAAAATGAAGAGCATAAACAAATTTGTTTCTTCTTTGTACGTGCAAGTATGAAGGAGGCTATGAACTCTCCAGATAATTCAATTGCAAAAAATAAAATAATATTCTTGGTAACCTTGACATTTTCCTGGTAAAAGAAAGTGAAGAGGCTAGAAAATACGTGAGATGATTGCGACTGCATAAAGGCTGTTGACCCGCCTTTCTGTAGCGCAAACAGTCTTTTAACCTGATTACTTCTGGATAGAAACAGGTTTGTCAAATCTTTCTGAATTCGGAAGCATAAACGTAGATTGTCGCCTTGTTGCTTCAGGGACTCAGTTGACATTTGCTCTTGTCGAACTCTAAAATGGAGATCAGAAAGTTTTATCAGAGAATGTCTAATTATTAAGGTCAAAGGGATTTATTTCTGTATTCTATACTCGAGTGCTAAGAGGTCTCTAATACCTTACATTTGTTGAGTAATTCATAAATGATAGGATTGGAGAATGTCGACTTTCACCGGTAGTTCAGGCTTTCACCAATTTCTTTGATATTCACCGGTCACTGCCAATATTTACCTGACTTTGAACTTCTTTCAGAATAACATATACTCGTTAATTCGAACATGCTTAAAACGAATTCCTGATAAGACGAACTATGGTTGATTTGATTTCAAAAGTCTCTTTGAAGCTTTTTTTTAAACGATGTTAGAATTTATGTAATATATATAAATGTATATTATGTACTCAAATATATTTCGCTTCACTCTTGATCGATATTATCAGTTTTATCAGCAATTTAAAAAATTTGATATCTCAATTGAGCCGTAACGTTTTTCAGTTAGAATTGCTCAAGAATTGAAGCCAGGGGAAACGAAGTCCTCCTCATTTAACTTCGACATATCAGACAAGAGACTACGTGTCAAAACGAGTTACCTCAAATTCTCAAGGATTAATGATGACGGAAATCACAAGAAAACTGAATATCACAACACAGAAATTCTCGTGTTCGTACCCTTTTCTTTATATCCATTTTTTAATAAGTATATGCGGTGTATCCGTGACGAATGAGGATTGCATCCTTTTCTTCAACATGGATATATTAAAATATCTACTTGATATACCATGTCTTTTGTATAAAGCCACAAAAGGAAATTCAGAGTTACGTCGCGTCGGCCGATCGTGGAGGCC
Organism: Uloborus diversus; assembly: GCF_026930045.1. Taxonomy (NCBI): domain Eukaryota; kingdom Metazoa; phylum Arthropoda; class Arachnida; order Araneae; family Uloboridae; genus Uloborus; species Uloborus diversus. The sequence goes on from NC_072740.1 coordinate 63,193,527, forward strand.
AAAGTACGGGAGAGCAGGGTTAGAAGTTCCGTTTTTTAAACAAGTTCAAAATGTGTTATGAAAATGTAGTTCTAGAATTATTACTCTGAAATTAAAATAGAGTAATATATACCCCTATGATGTAACAACTGTTTTTTTGTGTAGCATTTTGTAAGATTTTTTTTATAATTAATTTTATAGTACCAAAAGTCAAGAAGGAACAACTTGCCCCTTTTTGGGGCTAGTTGTTCCGCTGGTGGGGCAAGTTGTTCCGATATTAATACAACGATGTTTAACGATGATGATTTCGAGATAAACTACGTTTCGAGACGAGTAATTTGTTAAAGGTATAATTTGTGATAAAAAAAAATGTTGATTAAAAACAAGTGTTTTTTTAAAGACTAATAAGCAATATTGTCCGAATAATCATATATATATATATATATTTAAAAAAAAAAAAAAAACTTGTTTCTACATTTTAGCATTTATGTCTTGTATTTGAAGGTTTAATGATTACCTTTTAAGTACAAATACATATATTGAGGCACAGTTAATAAGCATAGTAATATTATACTATATTAACACAGTAAAATATAGTAAGAATAGAATAATGAAGTAAAATTAAATAAAATATTTAACAGCTTCTGTAGCTACTATGATAACTAGTTCATTCTGCAATCATAACAGAAAACCATCTTTGACTATAAGTGATACGATACTTCGCAGCCGATCCATTAAAGGGGTCAGTGCAAATGATAACAATAAATTCCCGATTACTCGCGGGCGGATATTGTTATTGTGGATTTGTTTATTGATTGTTTATTTATTTATTTTTGTGTTAATAAATTACTGAATTTTGAAAATACTCATTTTAACTTAACACGTGCACGATCTATTTTTAGACCTTCCATTTTTTTTCTTCCCCTTTTTTCCCAAATACATCAAACTTTCCTCTGTCACCGAAATCTAACTAGTTGAAACCCGATTTTTATATCCACACTCTACATGCCTGTAAACGAGTGACCGAGTCAGTTTTTCTAGAAAAAAAATCTCCTGCTTTAAACGCTTTTGGCATAACCTAAGTTGATTTGATTTGGTTGATCTGTTTGCAGGATTTTCTGTGTCCATTTATAGTAATGAGCGATTTGTTTTTTGCATATACGTACATTTTCTACATAGTACAGTTGTCACTTTCATTAGTGTTACTAGTTTAATCGTTTGCGTCTACACTGTTAAAAAAAACCTGAAAGTTCATGTAGTTTTCTGACTGATTTTAACAGAATATTTCCGTAATGCTTCAAAACCTATTTTTTCCTTACAACAACGTAAACATCCCGAAGAAAACGGAATTTTTCCATTTCTAGGGTTGCCGCTATGCTGTACTTTGCTCTGATTAGTCTTCAAGTCATGATAAACATCCCTTATTGATAGTGCTTATTAATCGCACTGTTACATTTTGCTAATTAAAAGCATATTTAGAGTAACAACTCGGATGCTGTAGACAAAATAGATAGCTTGCTATTTCATGTCTGGAGAGTAATATACTCGTTATGTCGAAATTGTTTACACGCCTTTGAGCTTTGTAAGTGTGGGAAAATGTTCGCGCCATTTTTATAGACTGGCAGATGTGTTTTGATCGCCCTGATGATTTGATGTGGGTTTTACTGAGTCAGTATTAGAATGTTATTGCGGTGTATTATTTTGCTCAATACTTCGAACAATTCTATTCGTTAGTCATATTGTGTGTTCTAGCGGTGAGAATAGTTTTAGGATCCCGTGTTATCCATTTAAAATAAAGGCTATTGGATTACTTGTATCCAGATGCAATGGAGACACTTAAATTTAGCACCGCTGGTCACATGTAGGGGAGACCGGGGCAAGATGACGAATGCCTTAATTTTTCCGTTTTAAACTAGGTAACTGCATCAACTGCATGCTACTGGCTCTCCTATCCACTGTTCGTTCAGCAATAGTATAGAGACCCTGAAATCGCCATATTTGTGTTAGTTCTAAAGCTCTGATTGTTTATCGTCGCTCCGGTATAACTTTTATGCATGTGTAAATAAGCTCTGCTACAGATATATATATAGGATATATCATGTCTCTTTAGTATTTATGAGTAACTTAGTTTAAATACTACCTATTACCATGAATAAATATGAATTAATCGCCTATGTTATGGCAATGGAGAAGAATCCGTTCAAACAGGCAGTCTGGGGCAAGATGACGGGCAGCAACGTGGGGCAAGATGACGAGCTTGCCTATTGCCCGTGCTTCGGAATTTATTAAACTAACTATGTTGTCCATTTTATCGTGTAAACGCTTATTTGTCTGTGTGTTTGTCCACGAGACCTTGCGCTTCTCCTCTGGGGCTAAAGGACGCATTGAATCAAGGGAGGTATCGTTCAAAAGGAGGTGACCAGGGGTTATTTATAAACCAGTCGACCAAATGACTAGTTGAATGAATTAAACCAAGCAAAGAATCTCCTGCTCTGTTGATTATTGACAATCATAAATCTCACATAACTTTTGTTTCACTAATATTGCAGTGGAAAAACATTATCATGGTTGGGTTGCCATTGCACACATCTCGCATCTTCTCTAGCTCCTGATGCATCATTTTTCTGCCTATTAAAAACCTACTATAGCCAAGCATGTGACAACTTGATGCTCATTCATCTAGGACAAACTATCACAGACAAAAATATTGGTGAGCTTTTGAGCACCGCTTACTTCAAAGCAGCTACAATTGGAAATGCCGATAAGGGGTTTAAAGAATGAGGGATCGAGTCTAATAATTCTGTTGTTTTTTGCGGACTATGACGTTGTTGGCGATGAAACTGAGAATAACAGTGTTAATCCTTAGACCTCGGGAGTTGAAAACCAACATATAAACCCTCTAGACGAAGCTGAAATTATGGCAAATGCTGATTCCGATGCTTTAAAGAAGTCAATTAGTGTTTCTGATTTCAATGCATTGCCTAAAACAACCCAATGCGAGAAAACAAAAAGGAAAAGCAGAAAACTGAGCTGAAACATTCTTACAAGCACAACCCATCAAAGAAATGCCAGAACAAGGAGCAAAGCGAAAGGAAAAAAAAACAAAGATTATTTAAAAAAGCAGGAAAAATAAGCTAGCGAAGTTAAAAAGAGAGTAAAAATACTTAGACCAAGTTCCTGTAGGCACAAGTCAATACAATTCATGCCAAGCAATGCAGTTGCATCAACTTCAAAGAATGGTGTTCTAAGATGCCCTGCTTGGAAAGTGGAATATTGTGACCCTCCAACAGAAGAATGCATACATAACTGTAAAAACCAAGAGTGGTGGCATGAGGAATGTTCAAATCTTGACAATGGCATTTTTAATTGTGTCTATTGCTAGCTGCACAACTTAACACTTCAACATTACGCTACAATGCATTACGCTTAATTTGACACTTAGTAAGATGTAAAGACACAGTTATCATTTGTAAAACTAGATAACACATTCAAAGCATTAAGTATGTTCAACCTTTTTCAACGTTGCCATCTTGCCCCTAGGTCAAAGTCATCTTGCCCCGGTACTGGGACAAGATGACGATTTGTTAAGGTTATGAAAAAATAAAAATATCCTTCGTTATTTTTATTTGAAAAATTAAATGGTAATATATTTAATACTACAAAGGACTACTCTGACAGCTCATGTAAAATTATTTTTACTATCCTTAAAAATAAATTAATAAAGCACGAAAATTGTTAGCATAGTCATCTTGCCCCGGTCTCCCCTAAGTATTGTTGAATATCTTTGTACATGTTAAAATACAAATGCATTTTTCTTGTTAGTATGCATTTGATAGAATTCCGATGGTAGCTGATTTAGAATTTATAGAACTATTATAAATTACTGTTTTTGCTCTAACGCGTTGTATTCTTGAAAATCATTAAAACGTTAAATGCCAACATTTCGTATCAACCGGAGATTATCGTAGTGTGCGAGCAAGCCAAAAAAAAAATCACTCAGTTTTTTTTTTTTTTTTTTTTTTGACAGATTGAAAGCAAACATTTTGAATCTCTAAATAAAAGTATTTCTTGCTGTTATATTTTTTGCAAAAAGGCATAGCAGATGGTTAATCTTTGAAAATAAAATTTTGACAAGAATAAGTTTTCTTGACTACTTAGAAATCTGGAAACATTCATTACTCCTTTCGGGATTTTATTTATAATAAAAAATATAAATTATTTAATTTATTTCCTTAGGATCTCATCCAACAACTTATTTGAGATTATTGCAAGTTTCTTGTAAAAACATTTCGGGTAAAACGAACTGATTGATATGTTTAGCCTAAGTATAATGCTTATGCACTAAAAATCTATGTTGCTGTTCCAATGAGTGAAAAATGCGGAAATCACCGGGGGGGGGGGGGGTATACATCATCTGAGCAAAAAATTCTTCACGTGTATATCAATGATTCTGTTTTTAAACGCAGTAAATTGGTATGCGGTACTTTCCATCAGGTATATTATTCCATGATAAAGTCAACCGGGTTTTAATGGTATTTTATTTGACTCATTCTGCAAATAAAAATATTCTATTTTTCATGTATGCTTTTCCATGCCACACCAGAATATGTACGAGGAGATGTGGAAGAAAATATCGAACAGTATCAGCATCAAAAATTGGTGTTATATTCAAATCCACTAATTTCCTTGTTGGTACTTTTCGATTATTTTTATTCATCTGAAGGTGCGAATTTCGAGAAATATGCTTGAAAGGTAAGTTATCAAGCAAAAATTTCACTTAAAATATATTTTAGTAATAAATACAAATTTAAAAAAATAATAGTTTTTGAATAGTTAAACTTTTTTTCTATTATATATCATTTTAAACATGGGATAGAAAAACGAGAATGAAATTTCAGTAAAATATGTGAAAATGAGAAACGAAAAAATAGCGCAACGAAAAATCAAGAACCGAAAGTTCTGTAAAGACACAGAAAGTTTAAAAACGGAAAAATAGATGAACGGAAAATTTAAAAACGGAAAAATAGATCAACGGAAAGAAGATAAATGGAATTTTCGTTAAATCACGGAAAATTTATAAATGGAAGAACAGAATTAAACGGAGAAATGAGAAATGGAACTTCTGTTAAGTCACGGAAAATAATTTAACGGAAACGTAATATTTACGCAACTTTGCTGCCGGTACTTTATCCGTTATTTTCAGGAATTTTTTTTAACAGTGTAGCATCGTTTGAATGTACGTCAGTGTTCTTGATTTTCTTTTGCTCTTGTATGTTCTGGTATTGTTTTTTCTAAGTTCTTCTATTGAGTGCAACATCAACAAATATCCACGAATTCTGTTTATACGCTGTAACCGTGGCATCCCCTATGCATGATATTCGAATTACCATTTTCAGCGACTGTTGCAACTAGATTTCTCTGGATTACGAAAAGGAAGGTTACTTGCGTTTTTAATTTACATCTTCAATAATGAAAGTCCTACACTAATTTGACCTGGTGAAACTCACAACGCTGAAACTACAGTCTCTGGCAAATGTCGGCTAAGTAGGTAAAGCCTAGACAGATCCACTTGCGTAGATCACGTATACTACACGTTGTGTAGTATATGATTTGCTTAAAGGGACATCTGCCTTGTCTGAGCAACATTGAACTGTTTTACCTCTTTGGCTACTTTCTCAAATCACCGCAAGGTAGTCCAGATCTAGAACAACAAATTTTATATTTTCATGTTAAGATATGAAACATATTTTGATTCCTAGTTAGAAAAAAAAATCATATTTTTCTACCTGTCTATAACAGAACGATCAGATACTTTCGGTGAATCACTGGTGAGAGTCGACATTCTCAGATTTCTATAGTTTACGGTGATGAATATATACATTTAATATTGTGTTTTTGTTTACTGCACTGCTGACATAGATAAATAGGGGCAATAAGTTCCTTGGAGCTAGCTGTTCCTCGGAACAACTTACCCCACAGAGAAAGAACAACTAGCTCCACAAGCACAAGTGCTTGACAAATTACATTATAGGTTAGATAACGAAACGTAAATCGTTTTAGCCGAGTATTTTAGGATACACAGTAGGTATTTGCATAAAATACCAAAAATCTAAACTCTATCATTTAAAGTTCGTGAAAAAGACCAAAAAGTTCAAAAACGAAAATCTTTACAAAAGTAGATCAGTGATGCACGTGCTCAGCTTTTTATATACGGGATGGCACTGGCCTGGCTAATATGGCTGCCATCGGTGCGCTGCAACAGTCCATTTTACCAGGTATTTACAAAATACATTTATTTTTTTTCTTCATTGAGCTATTTCAAAGGGAGCAACTTACCCGCGGAACTTTTAGCCCCACCCTCCCCTATAGATCCTTCACGTGGCCAGTCTTTTTTTTGGGAAACACATCCATCACCATTTACCTCAGGCAACTGATACCAGAAAATTAGCTTAAATTTAACGTCTCTTAAAGCAAAAAGCATTTCAGTTCTTTTAAAAATATTTTTGTTGTAATGCATAGACTGGTAAAAAATGGGTTTACGATAAAATAATCAATATTTATACATGCTTGCATTGATATTTTTACATATTTGTAAATTATCAAAGAAATTGGTTATTTTCTTTGAACCGTCTTATTGTCTCTTTCTTGTTATTGTTTTCGAGGAACGTGTTTTCCGAAAAACATCGTCATTTGCATCCGTGGCTTCAAAGTATTTTGAAGTTTTTCTGCATTTAAGAAGCCTAGTATTTCGATAGCTATTTAAATTCAAATTCTTCACATTTGTCGTTATCTTGGTCACTTTTATTTTTTTCTTATCTACAGTAGCTTTACTTTCAATAACATTCACTTGAACATACATTTAATTTTGAAATTATCCTCTACTCCACGAATTTCAAAAAAAATAAATAAATAAATAAATAAAATGGTCGCGTTATCACTTGTTTTTCGGGACTTATGTCTTATCTCTAACATTCGGTTGAATTCAAAATGTTAAAGGAATTTTTCCAAAAAAAAGGAATAATTTTTTGTGAGGAGGAAATAAACAGAGATTTTGTGAATTAAAAAAATATTGCTCTCTTTAAGCGGGATTTGCTCATTAAACGCGAGGTATGTTCCCGTAAATTTAGCATTGTACCAACCAAATCTTTTTGATTTCTTCACTAAATCCGAGTTTTCGTTAAAACCGGTCTCGTAATAAGCAAGTTCGACTGTATCATAATATTTAAAAGCAATAAAAGTTATGCTTGTTTAATCAGTGGGTTTCATTCTAAAATATTTAAGTGTCACTTTCATGCTTTAAATTTATTTCTTTACTAGAACTTCTTTGAGTACCAGTTAAAGTTTAATTTATTTTAGTGCAGTATCCAAACCAAGTAATATTTAAATAATCAAAATGATTTTGCAGTAAATGACGCCATAAAAATATGTATTAATCTTTTTGGGGTGTTTGTTTCCAGGTGAAAAACATCACAAAATGTAGAAAAAATGTTTATTTACAATTTAAAATACGTAAAAATAAACATCCATGTACAATTTTAACAACTTTCAATCCATATGTACATCAAAAGACATAAATCAAGCAATGTATATCGTCCAAATGCAAGATAAACTGTTGAAACTCTTCCACAACATTTCCCTCAAATGATGAGATTGAATAAGCAGAACATCTACGCGTAGTAATACCCAATTATTGGCGAACGTATATTTACGTAATACGTTTGAAGATGAAGAAAATTTCACGAAAAAGAAAAAAAAAAAGATATTCAATTTAAATTATTAAACATTTTCATTCAATAGTCAAATATTACATTTTACTCTATATTTTAGCATTACGTCAGGAAAAGGATATTGTTTATCTTTTAAACGTTTGTTCCATTATGAACATTGTTTTAAATGAGAAAGCAATTAAAAGAAATAATTAACAAAATAAAGTTAAATTAAATTAAAACAAACATTGGTTTAAATTTAAAAAGCAGAAATAAAAACACAACTACCGCAAATATTAACTGATAATGAAATAATAACTATAACAAAAGCTGCTGATTTTACGAGTAAATAATCGTTACATATTACTTTGGATAAAAGCTTTCGCATGTGCAATGTATAAAAAACAATGCTTTAACTTTAATATAAAGAGAGAAAATTTTAACACACTGATTTGAAAGCGTATAGCTGTAAAGAAAAGAAATGACTTTTCTTTTTTTTTTTAATCCAGAAGAAAGCGTACCATCCTATGTTCCCATATTCTGATTCATTTCCCAAAACGTTAACAAAAAAGTTCTTTCCTATCTTGGCACTGAGCTCTTTTACTATTTTACTGAATATTAGAAGCTTAAAACAGCTATCTAAAATAATCTAATACATGAGCTGACACATGTGCTTTTAGCCAAGTTACATTGCGTCAAAATTGAAATTATAACACATCACGAGCTAAAAGAACTTGAAAACCGGTCCGATTTTGTAAATGTAAAAATGTTAATCCTTTTGTGAAGCACAATTTTTAAAATGAGAGTTTCAGACGCTTCATCTTATTTGATTAATAGAAATATTAATAACCCATTCTGCACAAAAAAATCGTAGAAAAACAAATGCTTTCAAGAAGATGGAATGTGTCATCATATTTAATCTAGATAGCATGGTCATGCGGACTCTAAAGTATTCCTTAAGATTATTTTTTTTTGGGGGGGGGGGGGATGTTATTATCGGAAGAAAATTTGTAGAGTGGAATTGTAGTTACAATCTGTTTTCATCTTAGAAATTTGCTGTACAATGATTCTTTAAACTCGATGCAGGTATTAGTATTACCTAATTTCTTGGTATCTCCTACGTATAAGAAGTAATGATGAAGTTTGAAGCAATTTTCTTTAAAAACCTAAACTTTGAAACATATTTCTAAAACAAAACCAAAAACATGGGTTTGAGTCATTATTAATATTAAACTAGCCTTTCAAAAGCCTACAAAAATCTGTTGAATTCTGATAAACTCAGTTTTGCCATTAATTATTTTTTAACTTAAAATAAGGTAATTTTGCAACTGAATCTAGTTTTTGTTCTAGGTTTGAAGAATGAAGATAAAAAGTTAACTTTTCAGGTGTCAGTCTTAATCATGTTAGTAGGAAAAAAATAATTTGTTTTCTTTTGAACTTTTAATACAATCTTTCTTTCGTTACAATATTCAGTTAACTAAAGGAAATAAACCCATTCAAATGGACAGAAGACGTAAATCAATAGCTAATTGAACTAAATCATCTTGCAAAAAGGAACAATTGTTTGTTTTGCACTTTCATCATACATTTGTGCAGCTGTAAGAAAATAATAAATAAACAATAAATTAAACCTTTTGTTAAGCATGAAATACATATTCTTTAAATTGCTTTTCATTCTTATTTGGACATAAACATGCATGATTTTTTTTTCAGAACTGACTGCTCACTGTATTTTAAAAACGGGGGCACGTAAGAAAATAAAACATTTTTTTTTTAAACATATGATTTAGAATTAAAGATGATACATGATTTTATCACGTACTCACATCGCTCTATTTGAAGCATACTGCAAGAATACCTTTTTCCATTCGTAAACTTTAATCAGAGGGCTTTTAGCGTGACACTAAATCCATTTTAGAAAAAAAGTTCTATTATTCAAATGAAACAAGAATTATCATGTCTAAAAAAATGCTATAAAAAAAGCCTCACTTAACTCCTGAACATTTAACGTTTCTCATAAAATCTATTTAAAAAAATCTTCATTTTATGAGCTATTTTTTTAAAAAAAACTAAGTATTATGCCTAAGAATTTGTGTTGTCAATTTAACCAGTGTAACAGTATGTATAAACTTTTTTTTAATACGATGAGGAAAATACTTTACGATGTATCTTTTATCAGTAGAAAAACTAAATCTTCTCCTGAACCGTAAAATCTCACTGCATATCTTTTCACAAAGATGATGACAGAAAAGACAAAGATTATAAGTTTTTTTTTTTTGCAAATGCTGCTGTAGGGTAAATATTCTCAACCATGACATTTGATGAATATGGTAATCATTCGTATAACGCCGTAACGCATAAACTGTTATATAAAGTTGAGATGAAAACGCGTGTTAACTTTTCTAATGGTATTTTTACTATATTCATTAACTGGACACAGATAAACATTTTATTCTCATTACATTTGATGTTAAAACGACCAGCGTATCCACCAAGCAATTAGACTAGAGTTTAACTGGTTACGATTATGCTTGTATTTTATGAAAGGAAATGAAGCCATGATTTAACTCTGAAATATTATTACAGAAGGTTGCAAGAAACAACATGAATGGGTTGAAAGAATGTTATAAATTGTAGTCTAATGTAAGAAAAGAGATACAAAGAGGAATTAGAGCTTCACAGGATGAAAGCTCACAATTAAAATTAAGAAAATGAAAGACAAAATCTATGTTCTCGTGTTTGAGTTTGAACACATAGCTGCTTCATTTGAACTTAGAAATCAGGTCATAACACAAATGAACAAATGCTCTTTATACAATATGTCGAGTTTGGATCTGACTTATCAGAAACTTTCGTACGTGAGTTAGTTTCTGTTAGTGACTTGATCTATCCAAGTAACATACTCAGAAATTTTTGTGTAGACTCCTGGCAGCTTGGGTCTAGCACATCCTACGCCCCACGAGACGAGTCCTACTAAAACGGTCCTTCCGTTCTTCACAGCTGTAAGGGGACCACCAGAATCACCCTGAAGGGAAGAAGATACACTCATTAAAATACATTGATTTTAACACGCTAAGGATCTGGAGAGTCAACTTTGTAAAACTTAGTTTTTTTTTTTGCTCATCCCTCTTTTTCAATCATTTAAAGGTTAAAATTGAAGCTTCAATGCTTTCTGTGTCTGTGTACGCATTTAATTTCCACATGTACTACTTTAAAAAGGTGAGTAGTGCGTTTATGCAAGTGGTCATGTACTGCTCATTTTTCTTCACTTCCTTAAAAGTTTCATTTTGGAAGCTAAGCGTCCCCATTTCTTGCTGATAAGCGACCACGTAATCACCCTTATCCTTAAAGACTTACTTAATCCGACCTAAATTAATTGCTACGTTTAAATAGTTTTGTACTGATTGTTGATACTAATGCTTTTCTGATGTTTTTTGATCATTTTTAGACATTTCAAGGTTTTATGCTATCAATTAACAACAGTTGCTTACCAAACATTCCCTCCTTTTCTTCTAAAATCAATACCAAATAATTTTCACGGATACCAAGTTCACATTCTCTTAAGCCATGCCCCCTTTTATAAGGACTGTACCACCAGTATACCAGAAAGATCAGTTTGTTTCCACTAAATTTGCGATTTATTATCTAGAAGATAGATTTATGTGATTATTAATGGTGGACGGATTAATAGAAAATGGAAAGTGCGGACTCAAGATTGTTGAAAATAGTTTGGTACTGATTTAAGAAGGAAAGGAGGGGATGATAGGTAAGTACGTGTTATTGATTGTCATAGAACCTTGAAATCCCTGTAAAATGGTTAAAAAAAATTATCAATTTAATTATTTAATCAGGGGGAACACCTGGGGGGGGGGGAGGTCATAGCGCAGACTGCGCCATTGAAATTTTTAGGGGGGAGGGGGTGTTTTAAGGCAGCGAAGGCAACCTAAACTAGCTGCCGTCAACTTTCTGAATTAGACTAACACTAAGTTCGACTTTGGAAGAGGGGGGAGGGGACTTATTTTATCGCTGTGCCACTGGTAAAATCCCCGTACAAAACAATGTTTTTATACATCAAGAACTTGTAAAACATTAGTGTCAAGTTTTTATCTTTAAATTCATTGTAACTTCTGTGGACCTTTTTCAAGAACAAAAGGCGATTTTTTTTGTTGAAAATAAACATATTTGTAGCATTTTTAGCTTTTTTAAAGTCTTGAAAAATATTCAAATAGCTTTTGATTTAGAAGTTGAGTCTATTTTTTCTCCAGAAAATAATACTTTTTTCTCTGACAAAAATATGGTCCAGAATGTCTTCGCGATCGACCTTCAACAGGTCGGAGATCGACCGGTCGATCACGTTCGACGGGTTGCTTACCGTATTTCTCTATTTGGGGGGATGGGAGGAGGGGTTCCGATTTGGGGTGGTCTTCTTGGTATTCGGGGAGGGGAGGGTGCACATTTGCTCTTGGGGGGAATGGGCACACCTGATTAAATAGAAAAATTTTCAACTGTAGAGACTAACTTTGTACAAAATTTTTGACCTAAGTGTAGCGACTAATTTGGGACGGAAAGAGTAATCTTAATAATGCTCACTGAAGTTTCTGATGTGAATTTCAGATACATAACGATATTCACTAGACATATCCAATACTTTACCGGACTTCACTGTTACTAATACTTTACTGTTTTACTTAATGATAGGAAGCACAAATTTGATCCTCAGATTGGATGTTCATACTCAGATGATACCAAATCCTCGGCTACAAACAGCTGCTTCATCTGCTTAGCATCATTCTGTATATTTATGAACAAAAATGAAAAGATTATTTAAAATATATAAAAGGTTTTGTTTCGTAAATGGTATAAGTAATCGTCTTAGTAAAAACTTTTTATTGGACAATATACACAAAATAAAGATTATTCATCACAAAACGTGGATAAAATGAAATGCTTTGACTTCTCAGTTCCAGACTATATGCCTGACCCGTGTTACTTACCTTCAGAATTTTTTTTTGGATTTATGATTCTAAACCAAAGGCAAGTGGTTGCAAAATGTTAAAATTACTCACCTGGAAAAACCTCCATTGCAATAGTCTAGGAAATATTTTAATGAAATATTTTAGCTTGTCAGATCTGAACACTTACCATTTCTGTACAATCATTAAAAAACTAAATTTGGAAGAAAATAATTAAAACTAAAATTATTATATGAATCTTAGGCACATGCTATAATTCAGTTTTTGAAGCCTTCTGCCATATTTTACTGACATTAAACAATAACATCTTTTTGAAACTGTTTTTTTATGCTCGATTAAAATGTATTTAACCTGAAGTATTGAAATCAAAATAGAAAGACAAAGCTGAAAGTTAACTTATGTTTAAAACAAAAATAAAGAAAATGCAAAGTATGAGAGAAAACTCATTACTTTAAATATTTCTTCATGATACTTTATATTGAAAATCCATTTGAGCAGCTTTTAAGTTTGAAGTACTTAAAATATTTTTTAAGTTACGCGTAAGATTTCAATGTTATTTTGGTAGCTTTCATGAAAAGCTAATAACATTATCAAATGCAGATATTTTCAAAAGTATACTACATCAATCACACACACACACACTCAACCTCTTGAAAGCTTATTTAACCAGCAAGAGTTCTGTTTTCATAACCGTTAGTTCTAGAAAAATACTTCGAATTGCAAAAATGGTCAAAATGAGCTGCCAACAAAAGATATTAAAAGCTTAAATGCAAAAAAAAAAAAAAAAAAAAAAAAAGTAAATAGAGGGAGCTAGTTCAATCATTGGCTTAGTAAAAGCTTAGACAAAGAGCTCAAGTCACGTGATTTGACAACGACGAATGGTTGACGCGTTTTGCATGAAAATGGTGAGAGAAACCTGCTTTCTTCCAATGTTTCGCTGTAAAATCTATCACGTGGCTTAGTGTCTTTGCTTTACGAATGAAAGTCTTCACTCCCTTCATTTTATCCCTTCTCGATGGTAGGGACCGTGCAGAAGATGATCGGATCGTATCGCACATGTTGCCAAAATAAAGAAAAAAAATATTTATCACTGTTATTTTTTTAAAAAATAAATGCAAATGTTATGCTATAATACAAAAAGACACACTACAAAAATTCCTTATTTACACAAGACATACTCGATGCGCTTATATAATTTTACACCCTTGTTATATATTATATTTCCCCTGAAAGATGTAAACGGTCCCCCGAGTGTAAAGTGGTATACGTCACAACTTTACTCTGGTTAGCTGCTATATTTTTATTAAAAATTCTAATATTAGGACACAATTTTGCCGCTCATGGTAGTGCAGAGCAGGACCACATTTACAATCCACACATGCATTATATGTTTAGTATGAACCAAAAATATAAATATACATTAGTTCAATATCAAAAACAAATTCATTTCCAATTTTTAGTTACATGTATGAATGTAAGCTTCTTTACTGAAGATCTGCAATGCGATTCGTAAGTAACGGTTGACGCTTCCATGATTTCTTTTTTTTTTTTTGGTGAAAATAATTCGGGTTCGGAGCTCAAGGAATTGGAGCTGATGCTCTCGTTTTACACCGAAAAGTAAGTGAAGAGCAATGTGAAAAATAAACCAGATATCGTTTTGATGACTTTTCAATTATTGGGGGGGGGGGGGGGGGGGAGATATCGCCATGAGTTCCACAGCTGCCTAAAAGTGTTTATTTTTCAAAACGTTTCCATCTCTTTAGCTCTTCAGAGCAATGTTTACGGTTAATTTAATGCTCCGCCCCCCGCCCTAATCAAAATAACGGCAGTGAAATTGTCGAAAACTTAAAAAATTAGGGCCACCATTGCTAAAAAATGGAGGGTGATCTGGGAAAATTGTAGTCATATTTACTTCAGGCGATCATTTTACTTAAGAACCAGTGAGAATAGCATTTTTTTTATTCCTCCAAATGTAATTAATTTGTTCATAAAAATTTAACTTTAAATTTAAAAAAAAATCCATGTATTTGAGTACTATGCGGGAGACCTAAATATTGCATAAGAGCAAAAAGCTTTTTTTTTTGACAATACTGTTCGACTTTAATGTTTACATCAGTCAACTTCAAATGTTTTTTATATATATATAATATATATATATATATATATATATATATATATATATATATATATATATATATATATATATATATATATATATATATATATATATATATATATATATATATTTGAATAAAAAAATTGTGTTGGACACTGGCTCATAGGGGCAACTTTTTGAAATTTTGAATTAAAAAAATAAGTTTTTTTATGCACCTTAATGCATAATATGAGCATAATGCAATATTCAATAGAATTCTCTAAGCACTTTGCTCAGCTTAACGTAGCTATAAATCACACAAATATTTGTTTTTACGTCATTCATGAATGTGCTTTATAAACATATTCATACTGCAAATTTAAAAGGCATTTATACCGTCGATACTTCCATGTAAGTGTGTGCTAAATTCAGTGCATTTCTTAGCAAACATTCTATTTTTTTTAGTAATTCCTAAAATTTTCCGTTTCTATTTCTAACAATTTGAAAACAACTTATAATTACATTTTCTTTCCCGATTTCTCTTCGTACTATTTTGCAAAATAAAACGACAGAAAAGGATGACGGATGAAATGTAATTGTTTTGTTACTTTAAGGTTTAGAGTATTGTTTTCCACTTAAAAAAAAACAAAAACTCGTATTCCATTTTATACTCAATGTATGATAACTTTAAGTGCATTGAGATATGTTTTAATAAAGTACTGTAAGAAATGGTATTTAAATGTTGAAATTTCTAAAGCAAAGTAATGAAATGTCAATAAAGTGAAAATGAAAACAGTTTATAGATATACTAAGAAGCTATGAAAAACCTATTCTTGCTCATTAGATCACTTTTTTTTAAATTTTGATGTTGGAATATCTTTCAGCTAAGTGTATACATTTAGTATTATTTCAGAGAGTCATGTAACACTAAAGAAAATTGTGTTAATTTTACTGTATTTGACAAAAACATTTTTTTAATGAAAGTTTTATTTACCTGGCATGAATCCTTTCCTCCTTCTTTGTAACCAGCACAGACCATGGTAGAGAATATTGTTTCCTTTCTCCCAATGCTTTTATACCAATCTTGGCACTCAGTATGGTCAATCACTTCCAGTTCCACTTTTTGTAATATTCCGGGAGAATCACGGACTCCTGTAAATGAAAATAAAAACCTCACGTTGAAAAAGTTATATAAATGTAATGGGGTCGTTTCCAAAATTTCAAAAGTTTTTTTTTCTGAAAGAGCATGCTTAAAAACATAGGATCTCACTATTTTTTAAATAATTTGACTAAGTTTAATATTTTTTAAAAAGTACTTTAATCGGTGCGCATTCATTGTTTACGTTTCTGCCCGATGTTATCACAAATGATGAAATGCCATTCACTGTTGCCATTTTCATAAATAATTATATTTAATTCGCATCTTTACTCACATGTAGTGGCAACGATATGGTTGAAGCAAGCGTAGAGCGCAATATTTCATTCGCTTCTTGATTATCATAACGTGAAAATGGGGCAGGCAGATGCGGCAAAGTTCATCATTTGTGACGTCATAAAGACCACGCCTTGTTTTCGAATCGGACATTTAAAAAAAAATAATTAAAAATTAAGCGTTGGGAAAATGAAAGTTTTTTCTCGCTTCATGTTTTTTTTTCTTTTTTGCTTATTCTATCAATTTCAGTGACTAAGAGTAGTAATTTTGACTAAAGGAAACAACTCCATTACAGGGTAAACTAGAATGGTTGATGTGCAGAAGTTTGGGAACATAGAGCTTGAGAAGTCTGCAATTTGACTCTGATAGCTTCAACTCCGATGGACGATGGGGTCTGTTAGTTTAGGACCTCATTTGTTAACATAACGGTGAAAACGCCGGTATTCTTCTCCAAAAACGTTAGGAGACTGTTATTGGCTTTATGCCAGTGGCAAGAGTTCCTTAACTTTCTACCCAACAGAAAATGAACTCTCTCTATGTCAGATGTCTTGTCATCGCAGCCGCTCTATAAATAACCCTTTTCCATGTTTAAACTTGGCTTTTAGTATGCAAAAAATAGTGCCATTTGTTTTGAACTGTAAGTGTCAACTAATTAAGGGAAGTAGAAAAAAAAATCATGAAAATTAATTAAAATTAACAAATAAATGAGTAAAGTATCAAAATCAAAAGATAACATATTTAACCTACAGGTGCTGCTAAATAACTAGCTCATAAAACCAACGTCTGGTTTTAACAGTTAATAACTCTGTTAATTAATGTCGTAAAGATGAGATCGTTTTAAGTTCCCCAAAAAATAACAAATCTTTCTGTACATAGATCGACTCAAACCTCGTTTTTGTTCTTGAGAACAGGGCATGGGCGCCCATATGCAAAATTGTAAGTGGAGGGGCTCAGATATTTTAACCATGGTTTAGCATGATATTTTCCCCATGAAAACCAATTTCAAGACCGATTAGAGTCATTAAAATTGGACATTTTTAATTACTAATTCATTAATGACTGGAGGAGAAATATTTTTACATTTTTGCAAAGAAAAAATACTAAAAACAAGGAAGTTCTAATTTCTAAGGGGGGGATTTCGAGCCCCCCCTGCCCCTTTATATGGGCGCCCTTGATACAGGGTGTTTCGGTGAAGAGATGAAATGAGCTTGCATAACTCTTGAAAATATAGCAATGCAAGGCCAGAAATTGTTTTCCGTTGCTATAGTGCAAAAAAAAAAAAAAAAAAAGAAATAAGGTGACACCACGTCTTTTAATATTTGTTTCAATGACAAATTTAAGATAAAATGTAACACAGTCAAACGTTTTGTCGATTTACTGCAATGCATTTACTATGTATATACGGACGTCAGGAGAAAACTCGTTGTAATTAACTCTGGATTGTCAAAATGAACATTTCGGGTGTCTATACGTTCTTAGGCATTCCACATGTGATCTGGTTGAAACAAAAATCAATATGCATTCGGGGGCGAGCAAAATGGAAATTAAAGTCCATTTTTGAGTGAAACTTTTTTCGCGAATACAATACTTCCTTTACTATGTAAAAAGAAGTAAAAAGGGAAATACACTGAAAATGTTTGGATTTATGGAGGAATGAAATGAATATAGAAACAGAGAAAAAGAATTTTTTCTTCACTCACCGTATCGTGTTCTACCCCATCCAGTTACAGTTGCCTTTTGCCCAGCAAATTCTTCTCCAAAGAAAGGTAAGCAGACTGGAATGACATGCCTTCGAAATCTAATCGGTCTTTGCAACTGAAGCAGTGCAATATCGTGTTGGTAGTTGGCAGGGTTATAGCCAGGATTCACAACTTTACGCCTTACAGCCAATTCTTCATGAGCATAGGCTTCTGTAGTTTGCCTAATGTCATGTTCGCCTAAGCGGACCTTCAAGCTAGAAGTCTGAGACCTATTTCAAACATTAAAATATTAGCATACTTAAGTAGCTGCATAGACTGAAAACATTTTATTTTTTAAAAGGATTCTGATATTCCATCTCAGAATTGTTTCTGGACCTATGGTAAATGCAGTTCTGCCGAGAGCCAAGGCGGGCCCCTTGTTAGATTGGTCATTTGGGCCCCCCTCCCCACGTGAAATAGTTAAAATTTATACTACTCCAGTTCCGAGCCGGGTCCTTTCAAGGGCCGGGCCCCATTGTTTTCGACTTGGCTGACGTGGCATTTCTACGGCTCTGGGTAAATGTACAAATAATGTGCCATGTACCTATAATGGGATGTTTTGAATAATGAAAACAAGCTTATTTGACCCTAATGGAAACAAATAAATTAATACCTGATTGGTTGAATCCCTTTCCTTGAAATACGCAGAGTTACATCATTGTTTGATGTGAAGAAAATAGTTTTTATTAAGTAGAGTGAAAATAGCTCTTAAGAAGTAAGTCTTACTCTTCTAAAGAGTATTTTGTTAAAAATGTATAATTTTTTTTCTTAGAATGTCTTTTTATAATTCATTACATATTTAATAGTCTGTAACTGACGTTTATAAAACATAAATATTTATATTTAATTTTATTAATATTTAATATTTATTTATTTATTAATATAAATATTTATTTATTAATATTAATAAATAAATATTTATACTTATTTATTAATATATAAATAGTAGCTTATTTTAGGGGACATGTATTGCTCAATTTTTGCTACGTTAAACGACAATTTTTAATTTGATGTTTAACTTTTTAATTTATGCTTTAATTAGTTCATTCAACATATCTTTATTACTTCCTTTTACAAAAAAGGAAGTATTGTATTCGCGAAAAAATTTTCACTCAAAAATCGCCCTTAATTTCCATTTTGCTCACCCCCAAATGAATGTTGAGTTTTTTTTTCGATTCGACCACATGCGGAAAAGTGCCTAAGAATGTATAGACACGCGAAATATCCATTTTGACCATCACCGAGGTAATTACAACGACTTTTCTCGTGACGTCTGTATGTATGTGCGTATGTGTGTATGTGCGTATGTGCGTATGTGCGTATGTATCTCGCATAACTCAAAAATGGTATGTCCTAGAAAGTTGAAATTTGGTACATAGACTCGTAGTGGGGTCTAGTTGTGCACCTCCCCTTTTGGTTGCTTTCGGATGTTCCTAAGGGGGTCTTTTGCACCTTTTTGGGGGGAAATCATTGTTAATATCAATGCAAACTTAAGTGGTGTTACAATTTGGCGGACACTTGGCGATATATCGCCAGTCTTTTGGTCGCCAAGTTTTGTCGCCAACTTGGCGGAAAATTTGGCGATTTTTTTTATCTGGTTTTAATTTGGCCATCGTTTTTAATATTTAGAGATTAAACTATTGAATCACATTAAAATTGCCAATAATGGGAAAATGACATTAAAATGGAGTAAAAGGAAGTCATGTGAGGCACACATCAGCTCGTTTTAATTTGTTATTTGATGATCAAAGCCAGTAGCCAATCAAAAATGACCCATTTTTGATGGACTTGCGGTCCATTACTGATACACTTGTGCGTTATTACTAATAAAACCTAGTTAATCGCCTAAAAAAGTGATTAACTATTTTTTTTTTTGGATGATGACACTTTTTGATTTTTTCAATACATTTAAAAAAATTGCTTTTTTTTTTGGAGTAAGAATACATTTTTAGTGGTCCAATCTAGAGGGATTCATAACTGGTACGTATGAAATTTAGCATGCCCGTTACAGAAGCAAAGATAAGGTAAAAGCTTTATTTATTTTTAAATTAATGTAGGGTAGACCGGGGCACGTTTACGCAGTGCCCTTTTTCCGAAAAGAGTTAGAACTGGGGATCCAACTGTCATACCCGATTGATGCTATTTTCTAGCAAATATTCTCACAAGTTTTTGAGCAACAGTCGAGCTTCGGATTAGCATGCGCATAGAAAAATCTGTTTTCTACCAAGCTGAGTAAATTTTGTGTTGAACGTTTTGAAGCTTGTTGTGAATAGATAATACGCAGTTAAGAACAAATATATATATATATATATATATATATATATATATAAATCATCAGAATTTTATCCTTTTTTGAGAAGAGCATTTGTATGGACAGAAAAGTTATGAAATTTTGTTGCACGTTAAAAATAAATCTA
Source organism: Uloborus diversus (assembly GCF_026930045.1). Lineage (NCBI taxonomy): Eukaryota > Metazoa > Arthropoda > Arachnida > Araneae > Uloboridae > Uloborus > Uloborus diversus. The sequence continues at coordinate 63,213,868 of NC_072740.1, forward strand.
AACTTGTCGACGGGGCACGTTAAAGCATTTTCAGCGGGGCACATTTACGCACGTTCTTACTGTGTCTTATAACTCTGTCTTACTTCAAAATGGAGCCCGGACGCTTTTTTCGCTCTCTACTGTTTCAAACATTTAATATTTTTATGCTATTTAGTTTTGAAAATCACCTTTCATTTCTAATTAAGTAACATATTCGTATCTTATAGTTTACAATCATATAGCGTTGTCTTCATGCCTATAAAATGTTCTTTAATTAATTGTGTGTAATTTTCTTATGATTAAAGTGTTTTAAGATAAATAAAACATTTAAATTTGTGGTTAAATATTTCAAAAACTTAATCCTTGCTAGGGTTTTTTCTATGCGTAAACTTGCCACGCGTTCGGGCATGTTTACGCAAACGACTTGAACTCAAAAAAACATTTTTTTTAAGGTTAAAAACACAAGCTGCGCATCGACTGAATATACGAATTTCGACTCCATTAATTGCTTCATACAACCACAATGTTTAAAATTTCCTCTGTTAAAACAAAAACTAGAAAATTCGTTGAAAAAAATCCTCGTAAACGTGTCCCGGTCTACCCGATACATTTAATGATTTTATGCTTTAGCAATGATGAATAAGTAATCTTCCGACCGAACTCTTTAAACATTTTAATACAACTGACTAAATGTTCTTAAGTGACCATTATTGGTGCATTCACCTTACGGGCGAATTATTTCATGCATGGAAATGATTTAGTGCTTAAGATTACAGTTGCGCCATTTTGTTGCCTCTTACAGTTGCATATATTTTCCTAAATAAATTTTTCTGCCGTTTTCAAAGAATTTTATTGATTTAATAAACAAAAAGGAGAAAACTGAAAAAATACATAACTAACGATTACTAAAAACAAAGATTGTTAATTTTGATTAAACAATAATAATAATTATTTATTAGTTATTTATGTCTTTCTCAGAAAAATAACTACTTTGTGAAAGTTAATGAAAATAAAAAAAGAGCAGAAAAAGGGTCCTTTAAGATACAGGGTGACAAGAAATAACTTGGACTCACATGATACATTAAAATTTTAATGCTAATGAGAATATAACGACCAAACTTCAAAATAAATATGAATGCATTAATTATTCTAATATATTTAAAAATTTTCAACGTGGCTGCCTTTAGACTTAATACAAAGCTTTGAACGCATCACAAAATTTTCGACTATTTGCCGCAACTTACTTACTGATGTTTCATCCCGTTCCTTGTATAAGGATTTCTTTAAAAATGCCAAACTTTATGTGGTTTAGTACACACTCTTGTCTCCAAGACATTCTCAGAATTTTAAACGGCGTCAACTATCCTAATCTAATGTTTTTGGGTAAAATATGTGCTAGTTGGAAAACGGCACTTGTTTTTGTGGATCAAGGGATAAAGATTAACCAAGAAACATATCGTAAAATCATTTTGTAAGATGTTGTTTTATCTTAGTCCCAAAAATTCTTTGGTAACAACAAATATGGACCTGCCAACAGGATTCCGTACTTGCACACAGAGCTAAAAGCACTGAAGATTGGTGCAACACACATTTTTCGGACTTCATTGGAGCTCTAGAATGGCCACCATATTCCCCAGATTTGAACCCAATGGATTATTCTGTTTAATCCATCTTAGAGGCAAGGAAATGTGCTAAAGCCCATACGACTTTGGCATCCGTAAAGAAATCCTTATGCAAGAAATGAGATAAAATATCAATAATTGAGTAGCGGCCCATAGCCGAATATTTTCTGACACGTTTAACGCTGTGTATAAAGCTAATGGTAGTCTTTTTCATGAATTTGTAAATATATTAGACGAAATAATGTATTCATATTTATTTTCAAGTTTGGTCGTAATATTTTCATAGTAAAATTATATACTGTATCATGTGTGTCCAAGTTATTTCTTATCACCCTGTATAACCAGTGTACAATGGAGCGTAAACGTTTAAGCACAATGCAAATGTTTGAACAAAAAGAAACCTATTCAACGGAATACTTTTAAAATTCTACTGTAGCTGGATAGTATGATCATGAATACACATCGAAAGTTTTGAAAAAATAATCCTAATGAAAACCAGAAATTGATTAATACATTTTTTTATGCCGCAAAAGATTCTGGACAAATCAGATTTTATACAGATATCTTTTGAAACATCATAAGCGGCGAAAGGGAGAGATTTTTTATCTAAGACTATAAAGTGTAGATCTTGCTCAACGAATAATCAAAATTCCAAAACCTTTGTAGTTCTTGCCTGAAGAAGGTGAAACAATGTAGAAGCTGAAAGCTGAAATTAAATCCACTTCTCAAATTTTCTTGTTTTAAATCGGCCCATATATGGTAGTATATGGTGTTTTACTTTGTGCAGAGCACTTTAAACGTGCGTTCTTCTCAAAAAAGCCATGAATAGGCATATTTTGTAAGAATAAAGAAATTAAAAGATCGGATCGAACTGTCAACTTTTCTCATAATCGGATGAAACTCCAATTCGGGTTAAAACTAGCACGTGACAGCATAAGCAGACGAAAAACTTGAATCAGAATTTATCAACAATAAATAAATAAATAAATAAAAATTTATACATTAGCCTTTTCTGAAACAATGCCACAAACAAACAAGATTGTTCTGGGAAAATAGCCCACATAACACCGTGACTAAAGAATGAGTATTACTCTGATGAAAATATATAGAATTCGTATGGCCAAGATGGGTCAACATTCAATAGGCGTCAAAAGGCTCGAACTGACAATTTGTCTTGTAATCGGAAAAAAGTTCAATTTGGATCAAAACTAACACATAACAGCATAAGTAGACGAACAACCGAATCAGAATTCATCAAAATAACAAAAATTTGTTCGTGAGCCTTTTCTGACACAGCACCACAAACAAACAAGATTGTAATAGGAAAAATAGCCCATATAAGACCGTGACTTAAGAGTATTACTTTCTCTCATGAAAATACGTAGAATTAGTATGGCCAAGGTCGGTTATCATTCTATTAGCGTGACTTGAGGAAAGATTCAACGAGTATATACTGCAGGGAACGATTGCTGATGATGTCTTGGGTCTTTGAATTTAAAAAGACCACATTTCTTTGCATCCTAAATTACACTAAAATTCAAAAAGATTTTCAACAATTATCTGTGGGTGGGCATTTGCTGTCGCTTGGTGAACTTATAGATGCTCTCAATTGGATCTTTCAGCAAGACAACACATATACACAAACTTCTCATTGTACAAAAGACAGGCTTTCGTTATCGAATATGTGTGTGATGAACTCGATAGCACTCAGGTAAGATCTCAATCCAATAGAGAGCATCTAGAAATCCTCTCACGTGACTTCATAACTATTAGAAGGCAGTATTATTCAGTGCAAGAGCGCAAATCAACGATTTAAGAAAGTCTGAGGCCGATTCGCTTCTTAACCTTCCATAAACTCGCGGTATCAATTGAAAATTACATATTCCATTTTGTCAGGGGTATGTGGGGATGTGTGTGTGATGAACTCGCTAGCACTCAGATCAGATCTCAATCCAATAGAGAGCGTCTAGGAATCCTCTCACGTGACTTCACAACTATTAGAAGGCAATATTATTCAGTGCAAGAGCGCAAATCAACGATTTAAGAAAGCCTGGAGGCCGATTCGCTTCCTAAACCTTCCATAACCTCGCGGTATCAATTGAAAATTATACATATTCCATTTTGTCAGGGGTATATGGGGATGTGTGTGTGATGAACTCGCTAGCACTCAGATCAGATCTCAATCCAATAGAGAGCGTCTAGGAATCCTCTCACGTGACTTCATAACTATTAGAAGGCAGTATTATTCAGTGCAAGAGCGCAAATCAACGATTTAGGAAAGCCTGAGGCCGATTCGCTTCCTCAACCTTCCATAACCTCGTGGTATCAAATGAAAATTACATATTCCATTTTGTCAGGGGTAATTTAAATACCACAGACAGCTAAAAGACTTTTGTGAATTGTGAAATGTAAATAGTTTGTTTTTGTACATAAACTTTTACGAGAATACAAAATTTCATTTAAAAATAATTTATTAATTTCTGGTTAATGAGTTGCCTCCAAATTTGACGTATGAACTAGCAATATAGTTGTTTTGCTACAGCAAAAGTTTCAGAACATTCCGGGGTATATGTTTCATTTTACAAAAATAATTATCTTGTGAATGAACTTGTGCGCCGCAAAAGCTATAAAGCCCATCTAGTTCAAACTAACCTAGCTCAAACGTGGATGTAGTTAAGTGATAAGCTTTAGGGAAACCGTAAGTCTTAAAGTTCTACTTTAACTTCTGATACAAAAAAAAAAAAAAAAATCAAAAATAAAAGGTTGTAAGATTTAAAGGTAACCATTTTTCACTTATTAAATTTTTGCTTCTTTCTGGATCAGAGAGTTTTCTTGATGAGATTTTATTTTCCTTGATATTAATGCATTTATTATGATCTTAACAATCTTAATATTTCCCCAATGACGCGTCGTTTCAGTGTTTAAGTACTTGCAAGGAAAACAACCCTCATTTCTTTGCGTGTATTTACGACGCTACATTTTTTCTTTACATTATGACACTAGCAGATTTATTTTCCTATTATTGTGTTAAATTCACATCGGCGCAGATGTTGGAAAAATAGTTGGGATGATCGGATTCAAAAACGTCCAAAAACAAGGCGCAGATACACGTAAAATCTCGAAATTCAGTTCTCCTCAAATGCACATTCGTTGTATTTTTGGAAAAGCAGTACATGAGAGGAAAACAATAGTAAATGATTAATCAAGCACTTTTTATCCAACAATGAATTAGTAAAAACCAAACATAGCACATTAAATAACTTGTTAGGGTCTGGTGGGGGAAAGTGTTCAATGGGGTAAAGTGGTCATACGTCAAATAAATGGCTATAGCTTGGAAATAAATGTTCGAATGAATGTGAAAATTTTATTTTAGAGTAAGGTAGTTAGAAACTACATTTTGAATACAAAATTTTACAACTGGCAAAATTTTACTCGGTAAAAAAAATATTTTGCGTGAATATGAAAAATTTTAAAATCTAAACACCTATTTTATCATCCTTGGGAAATTTTGTTTCTTAAAATTAGGAACATATTGACTGTACAGGAAGCTTCCTACATGTCTCAAGAACTCTTACTTATTAGCAGTTAGCTGAATCTATTTTAGATAATTATTTAGAACAATTTAAGTAAGATGGGGTAAAGTGGTCATAATATTAGGCTTAACGAATATTGTTCTTCTAATGTCACTTAATCTTTAGGTATAAGGCAGATACAAATTAAATATTGATTTTACTTAATATGTATTGTTTTTACGGTAAACGGGGTTAAATATACGAGTATATGCGTATATATATGCATATATATTCGTGTAGACATGTACATAGACGTATTCACATAAATGCGCCAATAAATACGTATATGGGTATCTGAAAGTATTTTTCATACATACAGCTATACATTCTACTATACACGTATATGCTCGCTTATACTCGTATGTATAAGAACACTTATATACTCAAGTAGACACGTATATACGCATACGTACTGGAGTAGACACTTACATACAAGCATATGATATAAAAGTACACAGGGTGAGTTTACATTCTTCAGCAAATTATTAAAAGGTGTTAGAGGAGCGTATAAGAAGCAAGAAAACGAACATATGGTGACAAACACAATGCTGACGCGCTACATTCACGCAAAGTGAGAAATTGATGGATACAAAACAAATCACAAATTTATATATATATATATATATATATATATATATATATATATATATATAATAAAAGTGAAAAATATTGAAAAGACCACACCAAAAGCCCATAGATGCGCAACGCAGCAAAATTAAAAAGCCAAGTAAATATAAAATTAAGCAAACAGAATTTCAAATATTAAACAAATTATATATAATTAATGATGATAAAAAGGAAAATTGCAAACAGCTATTAAATAGGAAAAGATAAAGTATGAATCCAGAGCTCATCAGCCGTGGAGGATTCATTAATTATGGTCAAAAGACCAAAAATTTAACAATGAACTAAAAGAGAATGTTTAAGCTCCAGTACATGCAATATAGAGTAACATTGGGCAAAAGCACCACTTGCTAAACTAAAAACAATAAACTAGAGCTCAAACCTAAAACTAAAAGCAGGGGGTTTCGCCTCGACTAATTAGGAAAACAAGTTCCGATAATTACGGGCTAATTTTAGCAAGTGGTGCTTTTGCCCAATGTTACTCTATATTGCATGTACTGGAGCTTAAACATTCTCTTTTAGTTCATAGTTAAATTTTTGGTCTTTTGACCATAATTAATGAATCCTCCACGGCTGATGAGCTCTGGATTCATACTTTATCTTTTCCTATTTAATAGCTGCTTGCAATTTTCCTTTTTATCATCATCAATTATATATAATTTTTTTAATATTTGAAATTCTGTTTGCTTAATTTTATATATATATATATATATATATATACATACATACATACATACATATTACACAAATATAATTAGACAAAACATTTTAGAACTTAAGAAAGTTTTAAAACGATTGATGAAATTCGCGGCCTTCAGCTGTAATACATGCGTCGCATTCACAGATCCCTCTCTGTTGCAATAACGAGACTTTTGAAGAACTTTCATCAGCCGTTGCGCCTTTGTTGCGATGCGTGTATTAGAGCTACAACAGACTGTAACTTTCAACAACTGCTCTAAATATTTCTTAAAAACTAAAATGTTAAGTAAAATCATCTTTGTGCAACAAATTTGTGCCCTGCTTTGCATCCATCAGTTTCTGGCTTTGTGTGCATGTAGCGCGTCAGTGATTATAACTTTCTTATGATTCTTTGCTTCTTATCCTCCCCTCTCACACCCCTTTGATTTTTGCCCAAGAGCTTAGATTTACTCTGTAGTCCGACATGTATATAAGCGTTTATTCTCTTGTATACATACATTTTCTGGTCGGGTGTATACACGTAAATGTACGTATATACGTCTATACAGGTATATAATCGTGTTTACATGTATACATGCGTATATACTCGTGCTTCCATATTATATATACGTGAGTAGACATGTACAAAGACGCACTGGATGTATCCACGAATTAACTCGTGTATACCCGTATATATATTTATGTACACTTATATATGCGTATATACGTCTACTATACACATATATACTGAAGTATGCACGTATTTTCTCGAGATACAAGTGCATACACGCATACGATGTTCGTTTATACGTGTATATACTCGTATATACACGTGACACGTACTTATACGTGACATGTATATACATGTGACACGTATGTACTCATGTAGACACCTATACACTCCTGTAGGTAATCACATATATATGCTTATATACTCGTATATACACGTATATACTTCAGTAGGCATGTGCATGCATGTATCTGATGTATACATGTATCTACTCATATAGAAACGTGTTTACTCGTGTATAACACGACACGTATATATTCGTGTATACACGCATGTACTCGTGAATATACTTGTAACTATAAAAACGACTGAAATATACAAGTATTAGGGTTCTTTATGATGGTTTTGCATCTATTTTTAACTATGACCACTTTGCCCCATGCTATGACCACTTTCCCCCACCCCATGGGGTAAAGTGGTCATAAAAACATAGGGAAAAGAAAGTTCTATAAAACTACTAAAATCAATATTTTCTTCCTAAAATTCAATGTACCGTGTTTTTTAATAATGCAATGTACAATAACAACAAAACAAGTTGAAGTGTTTAAAGAATTTGTTGCATTTATTATCCACCTAAGTTGAAAATCTACGATTTTATGACCACTTTACCCCACCAGACCCGATATATTTTCTTATTAATATTCTCATACGAAAACTCTAGAGAATCGAGAAAAACTTTTAAACTTTTCTTAAAACAGAAAAATAAATAAATAAATAAATATAAAGAATGCAGGGAAAAAAACGAAAGAAAGAAAAGAAAAACCAAAAGAAAAAAAGATCCTTAGATCCTTCCTTTTTTTTTGAAAAGAAAGACTGTTCTCTCATAAGTAAACAAAAACTGTTACGGAAAATACGGAAAATAAGTTCACGCAAAAAATGTAATACTAATGCAAATAAATATACTTAAAATAAATAAACTTCTCCATCACAATCAACTGATTTTTTTAACTAGAGATTATAATACAAATTAAAAAAAAAAAAAAACAGCATATAATTTAAAATAAATGCAGCATTCAGTATATCGCGGTTAAAAAAATATTCAACTTATTGCTCGTTTGCGTAACCTTCATGAACTACGCATGCACAGAAATCACCAGTAATTAATTAAAGCGTGGAAAAAATCTCATAATGAGTACTGTAACCACATTTCTTCGAGTTTACGATGGAGGGGAAGAAAAGAGGATTTCTGTTTGTGACTTAGTAAAATCGTTTCGAAGAAAATGATACTTCTGATGATGATAAGATAAAGAACAAGTTGATGATAAGATGATGCTGATAAGATGAGAAATGATGCTACTGATATGTTATTGATGATTTATGGGAAATTAAAATAAATAAAACACGAACTTCTACATCAATGCAGAATTATTTTAAGAAGAAAAGAAAAAGAGAATTAAATTCATTAATTTCTAGTTCAAGATGTTTTTAACGGAACGATTGCGTTTTATACTTGAAACCTTCGTTACCATCCTTACTCCGAATATTGCGTGAGGTACTTCTAAAGTAAAAATTCAAGACTGTTATAAGTTAACAGAAAATAACTTTCACGAAGCTAACAAGTCGATACTTAATGTGAACGCGTGAAATTCAGAAAAACTAAGCAGGGGAATGTGGGGCAAAGTGAAATAGTTAAGATGACTAACTTTTTTCAAAATGAAAAAATAGGATATTTGTTTTGAGAATTGCGGTACATAAAGAAAGAATAATGTCTTCTCTACAAAGAAACTTGCATTGAAACATTTTTTTTTTTTTTTTGGCAGTGAGTTTTTACCTTAAAAAAAAGATGGAAAAATTTCACTTTTTTTATGAGGCAAAGTGAAGAATTTTTTTTTCAAAATGAAATACTTTATATTCGATTATTAAAGATATATTTGTTCAAATAAATGAGTAAATAAAAGAATGATTGGATAAATGAAAAGGAAATGAAGCAATAAACGAATACATAAATAAATAATTAAGTTAATGCATGAGCAAAAATAAATGAGTGAAGAAAATAGTGAATGAATGAAAAAATAAGGGGATTAATAAATGAAAGAATGAAAATGAATTAATTAATAAATGAATGTATGAGTGATTTGATAAAAGACTGAATAAGTAAGTGAAATGAACTGTTTCACTTCGCCCCATCCATTTTGCGCCGCATGTACTTGACTTACTGTACAAAACATTTAAAATACAAATAAGCTTAATATTAAACAAATAAATCATGCACTGAATATTAGTAGGTCTCAATTGATATTTCAAATGTTAATAACAAGAACTTTATCATTTAATAATACCAAAAATAATTTTTTACTTACAACAAAATACTGCAAAATGAGTATCAAGTTTTGAAAATTGCTTGTATTATCATATTCTTTGATTTTCAGAGGTAATTTTTTATAGACTGGAATAGACTATACGTGTTACGGCATAGTTAAAATATTATAGATAGGTGGTGGTAAAAGCAAGGAAAAATATTTCACCATTTCATTTTGCCCCGCTATTTCACTTTGCCCCACATTCTCCTATATTATTTTGAAGGTAAACAAAGATTAATTACTTGTAGAAGTGTAATTTGGATAGGTTGTTGGAGAGCGATTAATGTTCACAAGAACATTTTTTATATAACAAGATAATTATAAAACAAGAACATTTTTTACAAAATGAAGGTCAGGCGAAGAAAGCTTCAATAACACAGTCGAGAATGAAAATGGAAACCATACTTTCCTTTTGAAAAAAAAAAAAAAAAAAAATCAGAAAAATTGACAGACAAACCGTGGAGTGTTTTCGGAGTATCGTAATGTATGGAGGAATACTCCATGAACTCTAAATATTTATACGTAATATTGAACCATTTAACAAAATTTATTTTAGCAAAAAAAAATTATTTAGGGAGTGCAAAGTTTTTAACCACTCAAATAGATCTTAAATCATTTTGCCTCATCAGGCTCTAAAAATAAAAATGTTTGAGATGTCGCATGGGAGATAGCATTGGATCTAAGATAAATAAATACCTTTGTGCTGAAAAGTAAAGTAAGAAATGAGAACGTCGAAAAGATTACTGCAGACACGTGTTTCGGCGTTACAAGGAACGCATTTATCAATGCAAAAAGTAATGAGCTTATGGATGAAAAGACATCTGAAAAAAGCCTTGTCGGATGTCTTTTCATCCTTACTTACTTTATTGGATCTAAGCTTCCATCAGAATCAAATTACCGTATTACACCGCATTATCCGGCTTGCCGGAAAAAAGCGAGGTTGACCGGCATGCCGAAAAATTCGAATTTTCCGGCATGCCGGATAATCTGAGGTTTATTTTGCAACAAATCAAAAGTAAATTTCCCCATTCAGTTCCAATCAGAAAGCAAATCACTGCAAGGAAAAAAAAAAAATAAATCCCGAAAGTAACCTTTCAAAAGAAATGTGTATTGCATGTAATCTGTGCTTGTTATTTATGGTAGGCCATAATTAATGGATTTATTTACATGCCAATAAAGTAATAAATTCAGAAGCAATCATCGTTACTGCGATTTATTCATATTTTTTTTAAATAAATTATTTTAGGTTCCTTTTAAAGAGGCAAGTTTAATTTTTATTTATTGAATAGCTATGGCAAATTCTTTAGCACTGGTTAAAGGGCGGTTTACTGCTTAAATATTTGCTTACTTAGTTTTAATTTAACTTCATAAAATCGTTCGTTAAATATTTTTCTTGTTAAAATAACAAATGGCATTGTTAATAAATATTTTTACAAAATTAGACTGTTTATTAATACTACTAAAATATGCATGGAACTTATGTTCGTTTTTAAGATGATCATGTATTTTTTATAGTATTGATTTTTTTTCCTAACCTCGATTTTTCCGGCATGCCGAAAAAGACCACGCAAGTGTTATTGAAAATCTGGTGCCCCCCCGAATTTTGCGGCATGCCGGATTATGCAGAGTAATACGGTATGTGTGAATGATTGCTTGTAGCCTCTTATAAGTATGAACTGTAATTTTTGATGTTTCTTTTAAAAAAATAAACTAAAGTGAATTTATTTCTGATATTCACCAAGCGTTTCTGCAAATATGTGTCTCAGATCGTCATTAATAAACACGACGACATGTCAATTAATGATGATATAAAAATGACGACATTCTGATTGCAAAAATCAGCGCGACGCTGCGACGTACGTCTACGATTTTTGAGAAAGGCAGCAGACTATTTCTTTGTTAAGACGAAAAAAAAAATTTTTTTTTTGAAAGAAAAAAAATCTTACAGTTTCAGCGAACGAAGATTTGTGCTCCATTTCCTTAGTTCTGGGATTTAATTCGCAAGTAGTATGCACTTGTAACTTTTGAGTTTAGTATCTTATTTTATGCATTTTTTGATTAATATAATATCGGTTTATCTTGCAGACTATTATGGGGTTTTTAATCTGCATCGAAGACTATTGAACAAAATTCTGCTCCCTGGGACGACATAAACACAGTGTGCTTTCTTTGAGCAAATAGCAAACTTATTGAGATGAAAAGCAGAACTTAAAAATAACCAATCTGAAAGAGTTATTTTTCGAGTCAAAGCCAGTCTCTTGATTGATAGCTACAATTACGTAGTTTAAATAGCGGCACGTCCGCCATCTTGGGGCTAAACGATGCTTCTTCCTATGTCAGTTATTGTGAAATAGCGTGTTTTGCCTCTTGATTGTGGTTTCTTATTAACTCCACGTTAATTCACAATCAAGAAACATCATGATCAAGAAGCAAAACAGGCTAGTTCATCATAGCAAACATAGGAAGAAAGCGGCGTTTATTCCCAAGATGGCGGAGGTGTCACTACTTAAGCTGCGATTTAGGAACTTAGCTACAATAAGACACCTAACGGAGAAAGAAGAAGATTTAAGAATTATTTCTCTTTTACGTAGGAGAAATGACGGAGACAACTGAAATGAGAATCAGAAAGTGGAAGCGATTCTAAATACACATCGCCTGTAAACAAATTTATTTTTTAAAAATTTGTTATCAAATTATCTTTTAATGCGTTAAGTTTACTTATAAATATTTTCGGAAGCTAAGTTTGTATTTGGAGCTGACAAAAACTGATCTTTCAGTTAGAAGCCCCTCAAAGCTCTCGTTCAAATTCAAAAGAGCAAAAAGTAGAGTAATATCTATGAAGAACAATGTTAAAGGGAGGTTATAAAAAAGGTCAGCTTTTTTTTTTTTTTGGCAAGAAAAGAAGTAAATGAGCTCTGGGTTGACTTTGCAAATGAGCTCTCTTCCCCCCTTTTTTTCTGTCCTTCACTTGTTTAAATACAACAACATACCATATAAATTAAGAAGCAAATAATATATTAGACGTATTATTTGCATTTTGAGGACGCTTTTTTTTTACTTTAAATGTGCATTTTGTGAAATATTCTTGAAAAAAAAAAAAAAAAAAAAAAAAAACTAAGGTGATTTACGGATTTAGTGCTAAAGGTGCATAAGGATTAATCATCAGAATTGTAGAATCCTGACGTATGGCAAATGTTTCTGGCTAGTGCAATTATTTCATTACTTAGCGCGGATTCTTAAAACAACTTTTACTTTTCCGTCGCGTCAGGTTTTTTCGAAATCGCAAAAGTTTTGTACTAGGCAAAAAATTAGAAAACCTACGAATTTAAAATAGGCGTAAATAATGTTAGTTTAAAATAATCTATTCATTTTTTTAGCGTTCACTTTACATTAAATACAATCAAACAAGTGAAGAATTTGAGAAGATAGCGGGGAGTACATACACCTCTTAATGTTTTTCTTGTCATGGGGAATAGCAAAATATATTTTTATCAGACTTTTACGCGAGCAGCAAAGTGGTCTATGTCGATTAATGTAAGGAAATGTCAAGTGCTTTATTTAGGTCATGTAAATAAGCATGTAAATTATAATCTACAAGACTCTATCACAATCAAATCAGAAATAGTTGTTGAATATGTATAAACGTATAAGTACATACTGCTTGCTGGTGGATTAATGAGATAAAACTTTAAGGGGGTCAGTACCCTAAATACTTTCAAAAATTCGATTTTTTGATTTTGATATATTTTGAAACTCCAATTCAATACCGTTTTAATGATACAAACTTCTTGATCGTGCTCCTATTAGAAGTTAAAATAAGTTTTAAAAACGTAAACCTATTTTAATGAGGTATGATTTTCCCCTTTAAATTGCAATATCTCGAAATGGTAGGAGAGACCGGGGCAGGTTTTCGCGCGGGGCACGTTTTCGATTTGACTTTAACTCGTTAGCGAACTGGTAGAGCGAAGCACCGACCAGACTATTTGAAAGGCAGCGCCAGTAGACGAGAACTACGAGAGTTTCAGTTGGATGGCTGTTCACATCGCTGCGTAACGTCAGTTTCACTTGTTTTTATACAGGTAAGTAAATTTTGATGACCTCATTTAAACTAAAAACAAACATATACGTCTTAAGTTAAGTTTTTGTCTGTTGTAATATTTCGAAAGAGCACATTGAGGAGCTACCTGTGATGTGATAGTTTGTCCGTAAAATTCTTTTTTTGACTGTCTACGTGAAGTTAAAGGAAAAACATGGCGACGGGGCACGTTTTCGAACACCAAGCGGGGAATATTTTTGCATCGAAAACGTGCCCCGTCGCATCGAAAATATGCCCCGCCCCCTTCAATCGATACTATTTATCGATGTTTATTATATTATTTACTCTTAAATGAAGCATAAATAGTTAAATACACATGAAATGGTAAGCTTCTTATTTGACAACTTATATTTTTAAACAAAAAAAAAAAAAAACAGAAAAAAAAATCACAATCTCAATCATTCATGAGAGATATATGTTAAAGCAAAATAGGCCTAAGTGTTTATAAAATAGCATTAAACTGATATGTTCACAGAATGACTTGATTATTATGACTTGATATTGATCTGTGTGTTGGGTTTTTAGATTTGTCATGGTACGACACTACAAAAAGAAGCCTGAAAGAGGCAAGTACATCATAGAGACTATGGTAGAAGCTGATAACAAAATAAAAGAAGGAAGAAGTATAAAAAGTGTAGCGGCAGAGTTCGGATTGTACGACAGGACTTTGGCAAATTATTGTAGAATGTTAACCTGTGAAAATGTAACTGAAACTCCCTTGAGAATTGAATATTTCCCTTGAACCCAGATATCTTTACAGATTCCGACTACATGCCAGCCTATTTCACCGACAGACCTACCCCAGTGCAGGCAGAGGTGTACAGACCTATAACAGGGCAGCACGAAGAGGCTGATACTCAAGTTCTAACACAGCCAAACGTAGGTTGTCCCACCCCAGAAGAAGTGAGACCTCTGGAAAAAGCGGGTCCGAGAAAACACACCGGCAAAGGAAGAAAGAAGAGAAATTCTTCCATTGACCGACACTCCAGTCAAAGAGCAGCTTAGACTAGAGCGGCAACAAGCTAAGCAGAGAAAACAAATGAAAAATGAGAATGAAAAGAAAGATAAGAAAAATGTAAAAAAGTTTAAGAGACAAATTGGAAAACCTAACAAGCCCGAACAAAATGAAGAATTAAGTGATGAAGAGGAAGAAGACTGTGCTTGCATTTATGCTTAGACTTGTACAGTAAATCTAAGGCTAAAGAGATATGGGTAAAGTGCACTCGTTGCAAAAGATGGACCCACGAGTCTTGCATCAAAGGAAACCCTATATTCTTTGTATGCATTAATTGTGGCAGTGACGATGACGTTTAGTATTCTAAAAGTCCTACATGTATTAAAATTATTAAGTAGCCAAATTGGTGATGAGTTTTTTTAAATGTATATTTACTGAAAATCAATGAATAACCTACCTTGAAAATATTTTATTTGATTTCCTAAGTTATATTGATATAAGTGCATGCGAAAACTTGCCCCTGTCTATTAATAAGGTATGCGAAAACTTGCCCCGGTCATGGGGCACATTTTCGCACGTGACATAAGGGCACTTAAAACTATTTTTCTGTAAAACAAAGCCTAATTAATTGATGTAAGTAATTCCATGTTGTAGCCAAGGTTTCTCTGAATGGTGTAGTACAGTTTTTTCAAATTTAGGTAAATAAATAAAAAATTTAAAAAAAATTAAAAAAATGCGCGAAAACCTGCCCCGGTCTCCCCTATTTTTGAAACTAAATGTTCCTTTTTCTCAGAAACTAAATTGTGTTTGACTTTGAAATTTTTAACATCTATTCTAAACATCTAATTCCATATACTGAAGTAAATTTTTTCTCATATTCGAATTTTTTTTTTTATAGAGCTGATTTCGTGGTGCAAAATGACATTTTTTGAAAAAAAATACACTGATTTGCACATTAGATTTTTTTTAACAACCAAGCTTTCTTTCTGTAAAATTTTACTTCAGTATAGAAAAAAGAGTTTACTTAAGGTATAGAAATAAAATTGATAATTGTATCTTTAATTTTAAGAAAAAGGTACATGAACCTGTGCAAATTAACATTGATGGTATAGGGGGTACGGACTCCCCCTAAATTTTTTCAGCAGTGCAGTATAGCTTTTAACAAAGGCAACAGAACGTAAGGGTAGAAGGTGGGTACCAGAGGAAACTTTTGCAAAACAATGGTACTTTAATACCGAAAGTTTAGCCGAAAAGTTTTATCTAAATTATGTGAAAAATCTGCCTGAAGTGGGATTTCTAAAGTTAAATTTTCTGAGAACAAAAAATATTTTTTGACAGATAAAAGCTCGCTGATGTAAAAATGAAACCTTTGTGAGATAAGAAGTAAAAACGTTACCTTGCTACGCAATGTGCAGCAGTAACCACCCATTGACGGTTAATCAATGCACCTCCGCAAGAAATCTTCCTATACAAGAACGACTGCTTGACTATTGCAACCTGAAAGAAAAGCAACTCACGTAAAGCAAAGGCAGTTAGTTCATCAACAGTGATAACCATGTGAGAACACTTGATGCCACTTTTTTTTTTTAATTAGTTCAAAGTGAATTATTTCGATGATGTGAATTTCATTTAAGTTGTGTAAGAGTTGAAAATATGGCTACATTGATTAGTAGTGGGTAACAAGCTGTAATATATTTCTTTCTGTGTAATACTCAGTCAAGACATAGCAATTTTTGTTCTTACATTAGAAAGAGTTATAGTATTTTTACAGAGTAAAGCAATTTTGAAATAAGTTAAGTTTCATAATACACTTTTCTAAACTTATTATTCATGGAAGTCGGAATATTTTTATGTTTAAGTTCTGAGGATTATTTCTAATTTGAGCAACTTTTATGCGTAAAAATGAAAAAGATATTATTTGCTTACACACTTTTTCTGCAGTTAAATGAATCCAAAGCGATTTTTGTTAATTGGAACATAAAAGCTGCATTATCTTTGCCCAGTTTTTAAAAATGTATTACATTAGCGGGCCCACGTTATGTTTCTTAGGTTTTGATACTTGATTCTTATGCATTTTGAGGATTGAATCTATGAATACCAGGATTATTCTTACGCATTTAAGTTTTCTCAAAACAGTAACTCTCAGAAAAATCAAAGAATTGCCCTTCAGAATAAAATTGAAATATATTTTATTCTATTTTATTTTTTGACTAATACTACCCATTAATCTAACGTAGTGAAGAGAGAGAGAGAAAAAAAATTCAACTGAAGTAATGGGGATGTGGACCACCAACGAAGACCGCCATGAAACCCTTTCATCTAGCTGGAGGGAAAAGGACAACCAGAAAGAAAAGTTCGTTCGCTTTTCCGATTTTCTCTGTTTATTCCTTTTTTAAATTACGTATTACAAACATTTGACGGTCATTGACAGTGGGGAAATTTAATAATTAGGGTCTGGTGGGGTAAACCGAATAGTCTAGAAAAAAGATAGTAACTGTTTTATTGGCGTGCTGTTTTTGAGAGTTATTTATATCACAAGCAATGTTTTTGAGCTACTTGTTTTATTTCTCTACATTATTTTAATATGATGTGATATTGTTTTTGATTTTGTGCTTGACTCCGCCTATCAAACTAAAGTTAACTTCTCTGCATCACTTTCTCGTCCAGATTGCAACTAGTTTTAATATACATATGCTTATCTTGTTAATGAGAAAGATATTGCACCCAACCTGTTTTTATGCGGTCTTTTTTTTTTATGTGTGTTTTTTTTTTTTTTTTTTTTTTTTTGCGCGAATTGGTTTTGTGCGGTATATTTAAATTTCAATCAGATAGGGATTCAATTGACGAAATTATTTTTAAAACGACTGCGAGGTAGTATCTTCCAAGTGACGACATAGGCACTCCGATGGGAAGTCATTGTGACCTCCCAAAAATTTCCCTATTTGGGAAATTTTTTCCGACTACTCGGCAAAAATTATCACTTGGTTTATTTTGATATTACAATTTTGTAAGTTTTCGGGATTATTTTCTATGTGAGGCTTTTTTTATGCGGTCCCTATCCACCGCATAATGTTTTTTTAACTGTTGCGAAAACAACGCTTTAAAGCTACTAGTGAAGTTTCGAACAATTTTTTATGCGATTTTTTTATACGGTCCCTATCCACCGCATAAAAACAAGTTTGGGTGTACTGTGTCTAGGTAGATTGCATTTGCTTTGTTTTTTTCTTACAACAGCTAAAGAAAAGTGGGGTAAAATGATCGCAGTGTTAGACTTAGCTATTCGTGTGATCTTTATAATCACTTGATTTTGCTTATGATATGTTGGAGCTGAATAGCAAACAGAAATTTCGAATTAAATAGTGAAAAGCTGTTGTCGCATGTACGTCTGTATTCTGGTTGTCGCGATGCAACTGTGACGAAGTGAGGGGGATACAGGAAAATGGACAGTTTGTGGCGGAGAAGGAAAAAAAAAAACATTAACAAATAAACAAATTTCGGAGGAGGTATATGATTAGTTTTTTTCCTGCTCTATCGTCCAAAAAGAAAGTTTCCGGAGATTTATGGGGGAGTAGGGGGATACATCATCAAAGTTCCCCTGGCTACGCCTCTGAGCTTTGCTACTGTTCATTTACTAAGAGAAGGTACCTGGCTCCACCTTCGTCACGTGGTATCGTAAGATTCTATTTCGCTGTTTTTGGCAAAAGGCATACTCGGATCCCAGCATTTTACCGTAAATGAAGCAGTTTTCAAATCTTAAGAAAAACGAAAGTAACAGCAGACAAATGAAGCACGTGCCTTGAAGGATAATCAAAGAATTTTTCGCGCATTCAGATGAGCGCCAATGTTAAGGTTGTCTGGTTGCATGATTTGTAAGCACAGGGATGTGTTTACGGATCGTACGATGATACGTTTGTAAGGACAATGATACGTTTGTAAGGAAAACGGGATTAAAGTCCGAACACAAAAATCCGATACATTTAAGAGCGGACGCAATAAAAACTTGAAGAAAGGAAATTTTTGAATTGAAATCAAACATATTCGTTACGGATCATTTCAACAGTTAAGAGACAGACTAGTATTCCCATCTATGTTGTGAAAACCGAACCATACTGCATAAATTGAGCCACACCTAGGACGATATAACGATAAAATTGTCACAGCAAATTGCCTGACGTGGGAAATGTCAACATAACAACTTCTTGACAATGGCAAGTTTTCTTCTCATTATGGAAATGCCTATAATGAATTTCAGTTAGAGGTCCACACTTTATTACAAACAACTTTTTTTTGTAATGTTACAAACAACTTTTCCACTCCAAACTGTGATGTATTCTTTTATACAAGAATTAACCGTTTATTGATGTAAATCACGCTTGTGCTAAAAGTTTGTACATTTCTCTGTCAATTCAATAAAGAGCTGTTTTGGGCACATTTCCTCTATATTTCCTATTTTTAGTTATTTACTTTAAACATAAAACAGGTTGCACTTTTTAACTTTTAGCAGTTTACGTGTGTAATAAACTGGAACCCTGACTTTACGTTTTCATCGGATAGGTGATAAAAAAAAAAAAAAAAAAAAAAAAAAAAAAAAAACGGGGGGGGGTAACGTGAAATAAGGGGCCGAGTTAAAAATCAAACCTAAGAATTGAATCTTATCCAATGAAGTAGTAGGAAAAATGTGTAATCTCTTCATTTGTTTTTTCTTTTTAGATACGATTTCAATTATATTACGATCTGTACTAAAAAAAAGTTTGCAAGTTTTCTTTTTAGCTGGCATTCAGAAGTAAAAATAGTTTGAGAGATTTTATACTTGATCAGTTGTAGGAACATCCTCGACTATTTCCTTTCCGTCTTCACCATTATCATCGAAAGCGAGTAGTAAATCAGATATTAAAGGAATTCGTGATGTGATGAGACGATACATGCGTCACCAACTTCTGGATACACTGTATACAAGCAAGGTATTTAGTTTAGAATAAAACCCATTTCCGTTTCTTTTTGAAATTTTATAGGAGGAATTCAAAGTTTACGGTTTGAGTTGCTTTTCAAAGAAAACACAAATGTTTACCACCTAACTGGGCTGGGTGCGTTACAAATCACTTTGTAGCGCATAACAACGTCTGAAAAGTATCAAACCATGAAATTAAAAAAAAACTTTTGAAAATTGATGGATAGGGCTGGTTTTGATACTAAGCGCTTGATACACAAATTTTACAAATACTTTTCCAGACAAACAGAATGATTCTTTATACATAAGTTAACAATTTATATTTTATTGGGATAAATAACTGCACTTTTTCCACAGCTGTAATACCAAATGTGCGCTAACTAACATTGACCTGGCCCCTTACTCAGACTCTCAGTTATTCAATAAAATATTTTACGAATTCAGATCTTTTTGAGAGAAAGCTGCTGAAGCTTGTGTTTTTTTATTTTTAAATAAGCATTATTTTTACTAGGAAGGCGAGGAAAAAAGATCAACAAAACTTTTAATTTTCGAGTTGTTTTGTGCGGAAAAGTTGCGATTTTGAAATACTTAAAATAAAAAAAAAAGAAAGAAAGAGAAATCGGATAATGCGTATCTTTTGATACTGTAACGTGCCTTAATGTTCGAAACAAATGATGAATTTCCTCACTCCATTGCATTTGAAAAGAAAAAAAAAGGTTTGGTTCAGTGTTGATTTACCGCTGTAGGAGACAAAAGTTGCAACAGGTACAGCTATAAATATTTTTTTTCTACCTCGATTACCTTTCAATTTCCTTCATCCGTAAAAATTAACGAAAACTGAAATTTATTTTGATATTTTTGGTAAATTCAATACAATTAAAAAAAAAATAATAATAACAATCTGCATTGACGTTAATATGTCTACAGTTCTGGAGAATAACTTCTTTCTTATGAAATAGAATTTATAATTTAGTCTTATCTGCCCTATTTAGCTTGCTTGAAAAATGAATTTGCATTGTTTGAGAAAATTACAAAACTCGTGTCTCCTATTTGTTGCCGCTTGGGGCCATGTTAACTCTCCACACGTAAAAATGTGCTCCAAAGTATTTTTGATGTTCATGGGAGGGGGGGGGGCAACACTGCTTCAGAGCTGTTTGTTAATGCCAACTATTAAATGGCATCATTTATGTATTGGAATTTCGGTGGGAGGGATTTCTTAATATCTGACTAAACCCATGGGCGAGGAAGTTAACTTAACAAAACGAAAAATGTATTTTTGATAAGGCGCAATCCCTGAGGCTTTTTCATTATAGTGCAGTTCAACTTATAACTATCACCCTTGATAAACATCGTAATCTTGTGAAATCTTAAAACCAAAACAAGGAAAGACTATCTGTGAGGCACGAAGAGCTACGACGTGGGACTTGAAGATATCAAGAAGAGCATCTACTAGAAAGGTTAAAGTATTCCTCTCATTGAGCAAATACTTCTCAACCTTTAGAGGAATTTAGGATTTGTCTCATACAAGAAAAGTTCATAAAAGTTCAGACAAAAAAGAAGCAAAAAATTAAAAACAAAAGTTTAAATGAAAGCTACACTTTTAAAACTAGAAGTTTCTGAGAGCATTCCAGCCATTATCTATGATATTTTATTAAAAATTTCTATAAATTTGTGAGTTAACGAGGATATTAATGATGACTAAAAACCAACCTACGCTGAAAATTGACAGCAGATGAGGATTGAAATTAACATGTAACTACATAAGGACAGTATCGAAATCTATGCATATTATGTAGGAGTTTTTAAAGTGGAAAAAAATTTAAAAAGAAAAAAAAACTCACTACAAATTTTGATTAATCTGTACAAATCAAAAAGCATCAGACATATATGTTAAACTGTACGTAAGGTATTTTATAGAAAGTGTTTTAGAACTTTAATGAACCTTAATTTTAAAGACCATTTACACAACTTGTTTGGCTTACATTTCAACCTTAAAACCCATGATGCTTTAAAAAAAATAAGTTAGTTTCAAAATTCACGATATTTGAAAAAAGGCTCTTGCTTGTAAAAAATTAAAGCTTTGCGTGATTGGAAGACATACTCTCAATATTGAAAATTAGCAAACATTTTGGGAGAAACAATAATCACAAAGAAGTGTTGAAATTACTCATTTTTTAAATATTCAAGTGCTTAGTGCAATCAGAAGATTTTATACAATTTCAATAAGTGTTTTTGTAAATCTAGCAATCAAGAACCACAACTGTTCCGCACTATAGTGACTCGAAAGTAAAAATTCGTTTTCTTCATACGCTCCTTTTACGAAGGATAAAACCGAATTACCTATTCTGTTTCTCATACAGGAAGCTGGTTTCCAGGTTTATTGTTACGTATAATGAATGCCATTGCGAATCTTTAAAAGCTGACCCAAATACAAATAAGTTTTAAAATGTTTTAAAAAGGATAAAATTTTCATATATCATTTGCATTAATGGATTTTGGAAATCGAAAGATAATCTTAAAGCAGAAGAACAAGTGCATTAGACTCGCGAGGTTCAACTGCAAGAAATACTAAAAATTTATTTGTATGAATAGGGTATCTGAAAGATACGCGCGACCTTTCATGTTAGTACAGAGGCCGAGCCCGTTGGAAGGTTAAAATGACACTGTGTGTGTGTACTGTATTTGTTTTCCATTGGTAAACCTGTATAGTTTTGCAAATTTGGAAGGACTATTGGTAATTTTGAAAAGTTTTTAACTCATCCATCTGGCTGATTTACAAATGACCGTTTCCTTTTTTTTTTGAATTTCTTTTTCTGTTTTACGGTAACGTTCTCTTGCGAAAAAAATTAGAATAGGACGTATAACAATACAAATGTACAGCATTTCCAAGACAAAAAAAAAAAAAAAGGATTTTACTCAATTCGCGTAGTAGAAACATCATTATTAAAAGCTCAAAATATATAATTCAAAATGAAATACTTTACCTGCCACGGTTGTTCACCAAAGTTGGCATTTTCTCCACCAACAATCTTGCCGGATCTCATGTGAGTTCGACCACATTCTAGAACACAAATACGTACATAAATAAATACGCTTTTATTCAATGTCTTAACTTTGCTGAATTTAATTAAATCACTCAATAAATAGACCACACAACACACCACACAAATCATTTTTTTTAAAGGAAAAAACAAAATTACAAATTTTCAGTTATTCTCAATACATTCAGGTGTCTCATAAATATTCCGACAAACTTTCAGTGGAAATAAATAGCATCTAAAGGAATGATAATTGCATAAGAACCCGTAACCAGGAAAGTCAGAGGAAAATGGTAGCAGGAGGAGAACATTTGAAATTCCATTGTCATGGAAATAAGCGTATGAGATATCGTTTACAGGGTTCAGTCATAAATCACGCAGAAAATGTTATGGATCTGGGTGTCTTTATAAATCAGGACTTCAAGTTTAGTCAACAGTGCAGTATTGCTAGTAACAAAGCCAACAAAATGCTTGGGTTCATCAATAGATCTATTTCAAACAAATCTAAGAAAGTTCTTCTGCCTTTATATAGGAGTTTAGTAAGACTTCATTTGGAGTATGCTGTTCAGTTTTGGTCGCCTTATCTGAAGAAAGATATTTTTGTATTGGAAAGGGTTCAAAGAAGGGTAACTAAATTAGTAAGGGGACTGTCAGATTTAGATTATGATACCAGACTTAAAAGGCTTAACATGTATAGCCTGGAGCAAAGGAGAGTCAGAGGGGACATGATTCAGTTATTTAAATTTATCAAAATGAAAGATGTAAATGGATTAAATTTTGGCGGGGAAAGCAGGACAAAGGGTCATTGTTTTAAGCTATTTAAATCTCAGGCTAACTTGGAAATCAGGAAAAACTACTACTTTAGCAGGGTCGTGGGCACTTGGAATAGCTTACCGGAAGAGGCGGTAATGAGCAAGGGAGTGGATAGCTTTAAGAGGGCCATTGATCTTCATTGGGGACTAATTAATTGACTAGGACCAGCCTAGCTGGGCCCAGAGCCTGTTGCTGGTCGTCACATTTGTATTTGTATTTGTATTTGAAAAATTCCAATGCTCTCGTCAGTGGGAAATGTTTCTCACATTTTTTGGGCACAGTGGCGTTGGGGGCTGAACACATTTCGTAATGCCGCAAAAAATTCTAGAAGTTCCCACCGGCTGACGCCAAAGGAGCACCAGCTGCTTCATTGAAAACGTTCAAATATTTTGAGTTTCATTAATTGTAGACAGAGGCAGCGATCGGGACTGAAAAGGGGTGGGGGTGCTAATTTGACAGCTTAACTCACGTTTTTACTAAGATTTTAATGAATTTCGTACACAACAAGTTTCCCCAAAGAAACACTTAGACATGAATTAGACTTACATTATTTACCCCAAAGTATTTTGAGATGTCATAAACACTTGGTAATAATTTCATGCATCAAATATGGCTTGTTTTAGTTAAGCGATTGATTTACTAATATCTAAACAATGAATACATAAACTAAAAGTTACTGCTTGTGCTAAATAATGTTTCATCAACAGATATAGAAAGTAAAACAAATAATTATGATCTGAAAATTTTGACACTTCTGCTTCTTTTATATTTGTAGTTTTGGTTCGCAAATTGAAAAGTAAAATTATTTAATGAACCATAAAAAGTGGGAGGCGGGCGGTTGCCCCCATTGTCCCTCCCCCAATCGCCGCCACTGATTGTAGAATTCTAGTGATTAAACTTCGACCATTTGTTGTAACCCCTTAAAGGACTGTCGCATCATTTTTATAGATCCTGAGCGCACGCTTGTGCGTGGGTATGTATCCAGCGCGTCCGGGTTTAATCTACTTGACTTCTAATTTTACAACCGTTATTCCTAGAAACATACTTTCAATTGAAAAAAAATGGTCAAAATCAGAGGTAGATTTAAGTTATTCAAAGTGTGACGCAAAATAATGAAAGACTTTTATATGGCCTCCACGTCCTCTCGTAATTTTTTAGGAAAATCACCACACACACAAGTCATATTCACAAGCATAAAAGCTATACTAACACAAGCAAGTTGAAGCATTTTACCCCCAAAATTCAAAGAGATACGTATTAGAGTTCAAAATTCTAACAGAGCGTGTTGAAAATGAGATTAAAACAGATTGCTCTATCAGAAGAACACAAAAATGTTCGATAATTGAATGAAATAAGCAATGTATGTGTTGCGAATCGTGTCAATTTTAAACAACGCATTTTTGGTTAAGGTTACAGTGACAGAATTTTGAAATTTTCAAATGACAACACCCATTGTTTTGTTTCGCTAATTAATCAGCGCATTGAAAAATCACAAATAGAGTTGGGTCTATTGGCGTGTGACGAAAGTTGTTCGTCTGCTTATTCGAGCATCTGACTGAAGAAAACCTTTTTCCACACTGCTTATTAAAGATTTTTTTACCAGCAATTGACGTAACGAGATGTTCTATGATTGGTGTTTCTGCTACTGCCTTACTCTGTAAATGGGGTAAGTCAGATCTCATCTTCTCTCGCGGTGTCACTAGTCATTTATAATGCTTTTCTTTTCAAATGCTTCAATCCGGCAATTTTCGGCACTGGTCAAATGTTTCTACTCTATTTGTGGTTTTTTATACGCTAATTAATTTGCGCAATCATAAAAAGGTTAATCCATACAAAGTCGACGGATGGTTGCACAATACCCTTTTTGATTTTTTTTGAAACTCATATTCCTAAAAGCTGCATATGAAAAATGTTTGAAACAATTTTTATCTTTTCTCTTATCTTGACCTTTCACTTTTCAGAGGTTTACAAAAACCGTTTTCGTAGTCGAAAACAGGACTTTTAGACCTTTGCATTTTGGACAAAATCTATTTGAATTACATTTACGGCAGTTAATTTTACATTTTGATGTTGAAGTGCATAAGATGCCTTAAGGCTGAGTTATGTGGCTAGAACTTAATAGCAAGTTTTTCTGCCAGGTGGAGCTGTAAGCGTCTCTTGGCGACAAGCTTTCTATGTCTCTCATACTTTTAATAAAATTATAGTTGTTCCAAAAAATGTGCTGAATGTAATTGCAATTTGATTAGCAATATTTTTTATCAGTAACAAAGTATTTATATTCTTTTACAAAATCCAGTTCACCATGAAAGTGATTTTGCATTTTCTAAATCATTTTTAAAAATTTCATTACTACGGATTTTTTCTTCTTAATCACACAACCGCAACCTATTATATCCACATAACTTTATATAAATAAAACAAACTCCAAATGATTATGTCAGTGGTAAACTCGGAAACTACATAATCGATTTCATTGAATTTTTCAGTTTTTGTTAGTGTTGGGAAGGTTTATAGAGAACGTTTCGAAAAAAAATAATCAATGAATAGTTCTTTTTTTCTTAATTTAATTTTAGGGCCCAAAAGGGATCTTTCTGTGTGAACTAATCATCGAATTGTCTCGATTTCAGTTTGATTGATAAGAGTAGAAAAACTGTCTTTTTCGAAGATTTTCTGCCTAATGTCCGATGGAACAAAAGTCCATAATTAAAGAGCAATAAAGTAACAAGTATTTTAAATAAGGGAAAATTAATTTTTAATTCGAAATTTGAATCGTTACCATTTTTGCTCAAATGTGATAAATGAAATTCTTCAGCTGTTTTTAGGTTTCTCCGATAATGGGAAGAGGGGGGGGGGGCTTATTATTGATTTTTTTTGGTTACCTCACACTTTTTTTCTTTCTTTTTTTTTGTGCATAAAAAAAATAAAAAAATAAAAATAAATAAAGGCAAGAAAAAAGTTATACGCATTTAGCAAGGGAAAATCAGTTCTAAATTCGATCTTTGAAATCGTCTGCGCCAAATATTGAATTTTTTATGGAGCGAATTGCCATTTTTGCTCAGGTGTGGAAAAATAAAATTATTCAGCTGGTTTTAGCGTCTTCGATAATGGGGGGGGAGGGGTTATATTTTCTTATTTATGTATTTTTTAATTGTTATTTAACGTCTATTTATTTGTTTTTGCAGCTTTGATACAATCGCTGAAAATTATATTTTGGTTTTATAACTGAATTTTTTATTACTGTTGTATTTAATACAATTGGGATCTAAAATTAACTGTTTGAGCGGAGTTTATGAGCAGTCTTTGATGATGTGGATTTTGAGGAACTGGCGTTCTTATTCCAATGGTGAGTTTCGGAGAATACTGTCCTTATTTAAAAAGAAATATTTTGATGCTATTTCTTTCCTTTTTTTAAATCCTAATGTTTTTCCCTTTTTTTTTTTTTTAAATATAAATACTGTTATTGCTATTTCGGAAGTTTTCTTTATTCTGAATATTGTTTTTGGAATTATTTTCCCTGTCTAAGAAGAGGTTTTTAAAGCGTCGGTTGACGTTATTGGAAAACTGTTACCCTTTTTCCATTAGAGGTTTATAGAGACCGATTTCTACAGAATTATTTTTTCATTTTTGAAAGAAAAGTTTTGGGGACTATTTTTTCCATTATAATTGAATTATTTAGGAACTCATGTCTTTATTGCCCAAAGCGGGTAGGTTTTCGAGAACGCTCGAAAGTTGCAGTTTTTGGACTTATATCGCAACAATTTTAGTTTTATTTCCTAGCAGGGTTCTTGAACTTCAAAATAAGAAGAGATTTTTGTATTATTTCAAACCCAATATTTATTTATTATCAAACATTACAAATACTTGAAAAAAAAAAAAAAAAAAACGCTTTGCCCTACCAGGGGGCCCAAAGCGGGTAAGCTTAACTAATTGTGATTTGGAACATTTGCCAATCAAATATGAAGTTATAAATGATTAAAATAGTTGACTAGCTACCTGCCATTATAAAAAAATACAAAAATGTTGTACTTATCCAATTTAAAGTCAGCACATCTGTTTATAAAACATGAAGAAAAAACTGATTAAATTAATAGACTAATTTATTGCCATCCTAATATATAACTTTTTAAAGTTATACCTATTCTATTGAAATAGAAAATCTAAGTCAGCACATTTGTCAAGAAATTATATATAAATATATGATTAAGTCCTATACCCGCTTTGCCCGACTCACTTTACTCGAAGGCACGTTTTTTATTTCAATAAATATAACCTTAAATTTAAATAAAGAAAAAAAACGAAATGACCATCGTAGTTTCTAGCTCGATGGTGTCAGAATAACGTAAAATTTTTAACGGTCAAAATAATAAGCTGGTCTTCGACTAATCACAAGTTACAAAACTTCATTTTTTTAAAAAGAAATGTGTAAATTTTTTTTATATCTTAAGCCATGTTGCGCCATGCCGCTTCACTGCTGCTTCGCTGGGACTGAATAAAAATCGGGGGTGTTCGGGTAAACATGACATACGTATGCATCGCCGCTTACACACAATGGGGGGGATACGAAGGCCTACCCGCTTTGGGCCACCCTCCCCTACGCTTGCTACATTACCTTGCATAATAGTGGGTTTTGCAATAAAAATGATATCATCCTAGCAGCACTCTTGCTTAACGCTACGCATATGGATGGTGCCGCATGGATGTTGCAGTGTTCAAATATCTAAAACAAAAATGGCAAGAGAAAGTTCACAAATGGAAGCTGGAAAACCTAAATTCAAAACCAATTTTAAAGAAAAAGGATGTCTCTCCTTTATTGGAAGTTGCTTTTGAGGAAATTATATCATCTGAAATTCAAAATGGAAATTGAAAAATGTGGAATAGTTCCATAGAATCCAGAACAGGTACTGAATACTCTTACCGGCGAGAATGTTTCCAATGAAGGAGTTAGAGAAAGACTTCACAAGATGTGTAAATCAAAAATACAAGTCAGTTCTAGAAGATTTAGAACTCGAGAAAGTCAATTCTTTTAAACCAGTGATTCTCAATCTGTGGGGCGCGCCCCAGTAGGGGGGCGCGAGCGCACTCGAGGAGGGGCACAAAAAAAGCCAAGAGAAAAAACTATTAAAAAGAGTTGATTAACTGGCTTAAAGAAAAAGCAGACATACAAATGGAAAAAAAAAATGCACTTCAACATATTTCATAATTATCTTATTAAAGTAAACAACTTCTGAATCAAAACTTACTTAATAAAAACATACCAAATTAAAAAGAAATTTCGTAATTATTTGTGACTTCCTTGGGCCTGTCTTGAAGAACAAAGTTCTTTAAAGGAAGGCTTAATATTAGATACAGCTACTCTCAGTTCTGTTTCTATATTTAGCCGAGATCTATATTTTGTCTTCGAAGATGCCGCAGCAGAAAATCCAGTTTCACAAAGGTAGGATGTTGAAAATGGTAATAGAATGCGAAATGCCCTTGTTTTTAGTGCGGAAAAGGATCCTTTACTTCTAACCAAAATTCAAATTGTGATTTATTATTGAATTGACTTTTGGTTTCACCACTTGGCGTAAACTCTATGAATTTTTCTTCCTTATCAATGGAGAGTCCTTCGGGAATCTTATAAAATGGATCTCTTTCCCACTCGTAACTTGCTATCTGTTAGTCGTCAGCAAGAAAATACTTTTTAAAATTCTTTGCCAGCATGGCTGAATGATTTTCAATAGTTACAAAAGCAACTTTTATATGTTCTTCTTCAGCTTTGTAACTTTTAGTACTGTTAGAGGTTGATAATCAACCTCATCTAGGTCCTAGATAGCTTCCAATTTATTTGCATTTAGTTCTTTAATTTTCTATGTTCTAATCAGACTATGCTCAAAACAAAGTTATGCGTAGTAATATTAAATTTGTTTACGAAATCATCAATGTTCTTCAAAGGAGGGGGCAAAGCCTAAAATGTGGAGAACCCCTGTTTCAAACGGATTTTATTTGACCAGATAGACACGAAGTGAAAAATGAACGTTAACGTGCTCTTTTTCCTACATTTGTAACATCTAAAGGGCCGCGTAAACACACACACACACACACAAAAGCATGGAAAAAGCTGAACAGGAGAGAGCTGAGAAAAGGTGGAAAAAGAAAATTGAAATTGAAGCATAGAGAAGAAAAACTAGTGTGCTGAGGCTATCACGAAACTTTCTTCTATATCTGTATTGGTAATGTTTGGATCTAACGTATTGTTGCAAATTTTGTAAATTAGTAATTATTTTTATGTTTATATATGCTTAATTTGCTGTTATTTGGCTACATTTGGCGTCTATTCAATTAGTTTTTACTTAAAATTACCGTAGTTCGTGAAACTTTACCTGCATGCTGGCTTTGCGTGCCATGCACCAATTAACGTTCGATTGCTCAACCCCCTCTTGAGTTAATTGCCCCAAAATTGAATCAGCACTTGTACCCTCTAGGGTTTACACAGACGATAAATTAAAAAATATGACTGTTGAATTATTCTACTCTGTATTCTTTTTACTAGGTCTTAGTTTTTCTTTTTTAAAAGTATTGCATTTTGAAAGTAGACGGTATTTTTTCCCAATACATATTCATTTGAATGGAACAGAGATAGGCCAATTTTGCCAAAATAAGAGCTGTTTTTGTACTTTTAATTTTTACGAAATGTCTCCGTCTACCAGATGATGTAATGAAACAATTCAAAATGCAATTTATCTTATATTATTTCTTATTAGAAGATTTTTCCCGGCATGATATCTTCCCATATCGTATACCTTGGTGTGTAATTACTGATTGCTAGTCTCGTACGGCATTCAGGGATGCCTTTGAAAAGTTTTTGTGAGGGCAAAATTTCTCAATTTGCCGAATAATATTTAAAAAAAGTATGCACATACAAGTAGGTACATCAAATGAAACGGGTCATTCGGGCACATGAGCATTGCAATATTGCAGTTATGTTTCTAAATTAGTGGAATAGTCAGACAGAATCTGCCGGATAAGAAAGATTTTTGGGTGTTCACGGTGATCTTCCATGACCTCCCATCGGGGCGCCCTATCCATAAATCTTTGAAATTTGGTTTTGACTGTACAATGCAAAAATGAAATAATTTATTTAAGTTTTTTAAACGTTAAATAATTGAAGATGAAGAAACTTTATCCGTACAATTAATTTCTCAGCGTGTCTGCCTGTGTGTTTGTAAGCCTATCGCTCCAGATTGGCAATATCTACGTTGTCAATACTGTCACCGTTGGATGCAGGACGTCCAGGAGAAGCTATTCCGCCCAGTCTTATCCCTCTAAACCAGCGATTCCTAACCAATGGACCTCAGGCCATAAGTGGGCCGCGAGCAGCATGGTACTGAGCCGTGGACGCTGGTCTAGTGCCAATACAATTCTTGTTGTCTAGTGTAAGTGTTTCGCAACGTTTCACAACTGAAATGTGACGTCACTCAAAATTTTCGCGAGAAACATAGTAAATATGTAAGACTACACTGTTAAAAATTCAGGAAGATTTTCTGGTAATTGTTACTGTAAAATTGCATCGCCGACGCATCGCTGATTTTTACGGTAATTTATACCGGAGAAATAAGCGATCCCAGCGCCAACTGGTTGCTGTGGCCTACCGAGGAAACCGTAAAATTTTACAGTAACATTTGATTTTTACGGTAATAGTTACTGGCAACATGGATGCCAGTAACAATTACCGTAAATTTTCCGGAAAATTTTTAACAGTGTAGAGTCAAACGGGAAAAAACGCAGCTGTCAATTGATAACTGAATTTTCAACTCTGATTCCAAAAGTTGTGAGTTAGTAACTTGATATGTCCAGTCCAAATTATCGAAAAATAGCAAGGAAAATAAAATTATTTTTTTAAATATAACCCTGGCTGTTTAAAATGAGGGTTTGCTTTTCCTGAATTTGAGGAAAACTTTCAGTGGGTGTGAGTGGGATTTCTCTCAAAACCTAAAAGGCGTCCATCAAGTAAGCATCCGAAATGTGTGGGAACTTCATATTTCTTTCAAATCAAGAAAGGAAATGTTTCCCAAATGGGAAAATTTCGGAGAAATATTCAATCCAGAGCAAACCAAACACACAACTGTTTCTTATGATCTACGTTTGTTAAAATCATAATGACGGGTTCAACAGACATCGCGAAAGAGCTTACGATATCTGCAGCAAAATTAGTAAGTAATGAAGTTTGATGAAAAAAAAATTAAATACAACTTTGAGGAGAAGAATTGATGAAATGTCGGAAATGCGTGAGAAGTTATCTGTCATTACTTTGTATGAAACAAACTGATTATTTTTCGCAGCAACTTGAAGATGGTACAAACATGATTGGTCAGATTAATTTATTAGTTTTGATAATTTTGAGTTGAATGGCAGTATTGGGTAAATGTTATGTTAGTTAGATTGATCAAAATGTGTAGGTTTATCAACTAATGGGGTGCAACTATGTCTGGAATATTAGTTAAGTCACCAGAATTTGATAAGATGCTCCCTTCGATCAGTTCACCCATTGTAATGGTAAATTTGCCACTCTTGAAAATGTAGTAAAATTTTTTTAACTATTAAGTTAAGTCTTAAAACCTCCAAGACTGTTTGGTGTTTTGTCTGGTGAAACTGAACGTTAACGCAAACAACTTCTATCTCCCTGCAAAGTTCAGTGACTGTTCAGCATATACGTTAGTACAGTGTTAGCTAAAGGTATGTAAGTGGTGCTAAGATCGACAACTCAAAATGGCGACTTTGAAAGAAAAAACTACCACCATGGGCGGATTTATGGGGGGGCAGAGGGGGGCAATGCCCCCTCAGTTTTGGGAGGACTTTATATGTAGTAACAACACATCTTCCAAAAAATTTAAAAAAAAATTATTATCATTTTTTTTCTTTTTTGAATAGTTCAGAATTGCATGGGTGGATTTATAGAGGGGGGGGGGCATAGGGGCAATTCACCTTAGTTTTGGGAGGACTTTATATAGTAACAACACATCTTCCAAAATCTTAAAGCAAAAAATTCATGACTTTTCCTTTTCAATGAATAGTTCAATGAAAATGAAGAGAAAAATGAATGTCCTTTTCTGATGGGAGAAAGGGGGAAAAAACGAACATTAAATACAAATTGTACAGCTGTCACTGGGGTGCAGAAAATGTGTCTAAATTCACTATTTTGGACTGAAAAACATTTGGGCTAGTATATGAATGAAAATATAGGCTAAACGAGCTATACATTAAGCTGCAACACTTATAATAATTGACGATTATTTTTACAAATTAGCATGTAAAGCAAAGGGGAAAAAATTCCCTCCCCCCACACTACTCGTTATGATGTGTCCACATTTAAAGTATATTTGTGCATAATATTTATGTTCTTAGTAGATTAATTGGCCTTTTGAGAAATTCTAAAAAACATAGTTTTTTTTCCCTTCTCTCTGAAAAGTGAGAAAATAAATACCATCGCAAACTGAATAAATTTCAGTTATCTGAGTATTCTGATTAAATAAATCTTTTTACTTAGAGGTACAATTTTACTTACTTTATAAATACTGTTTAAAAAGTAAGGTAAATTATAATCATCTAAATCTAAGTGAGTCAGTCCTTGTCATTATTGAAATCTAAATAATTGAGTCATCAAAAGTTTTGGAAAAATTTGCTGAAATTTTATAAAAGTCTATAAAAACCTAACAAAGATTGGTAAAATCGTAAAAATCCCTTAACCGTAAAAACTGACGAATTTTCCTAAAAATTACAAAAAATCAAGCAAAAATCTGCAGGTAAGAGTGATTTACAAACAGGGCTGAATTTGCTTATAAGATAAACATGTTATTGCTTAGGGCCCCTGCTTTGAAGTGGGTCCCTAACTCCCAAAAAAAAGTCATAATTCGTTCCTTAAAAAATCGAAATTACTTGAAAAAACTAATTTCATTTTTAAGTGCTTGAAAACCTTGAATATTTGGAAACGTGTGGCTACAAACCTTAAATTTTAAAATTTCTAACAAGAGGTAGAGGGAGAGGAGTGCCAAAATGTGTCAAATTCAGCTTCTTGCCCCATCCTGTATAAAAAATGTAAAAATCATGGTTCTCACGTTTGTAACATATTATTTGAAATAAGTTTTTGTGACTCACATGTTTCATATCTTGCTATTTATTCAATCCCAAATGCAGTACTTTGAAAATTCTTTTGTATTGATTGCTTTTATCTTACTTCTGCATATTGTCTATCTGTTTAGCACGGAAAAAATACACACTACTTCTATTTCTTTTCGTTTTCTGCCCCACTTGCAACTGAAGAAATGTTGTTGTCATGAGAAATCTATGGTTTCTTTTTTCTTTTAAATTTAAAATATCTATTTCTCAAAGTTAGAACAGGACTGTAAAAATTTACCATCAAAAGTACTAAAATATCAGAGACTGGAAAGTACAAATGAAGTGCGTTAAATAATTTTATTTGTTCTAAAGTCCTTGAAAATAATTAGATAAGTCTTTGAAAATCCTAAGCAAAGTGAGCTCCAATTACTTCTACTGCATATTGTTAATCTGTTTAGTTATGAAAAAAAAAAAATGATACACTACCTCTATTCCTTTTCGTTTTTTGCACTACTTATAATTAAAAACAGGTTGTTGTAATGAGAAATCTATAATTTATTTTTTCTTTCAAACTTAAAATAGCTGTTTCTTAAAAAGTTTAAACAATACTGTACACCTGTATAATCTAGTTATCAATTTCTATGTCTATCCAATTAACCTTTATAAGGCTTCAAAATGCAGAGTTTTATATCCATTTTACAAACTTTCCTCCGGGGGAGAAATCCCCGGCCCCCTAAAATTGGTGATATTTTATTTCCCACTTAAAAGGCAGCCCTGCGTCATTCTCTTGATACCAGCTCCCTCTCCTAAGGTCAATTCAAAAAGGACAGCATGAAAACACACATTAATGAAAACGACACACAATAAAAAAATTTTGAAAAAAAAATAGAACCGACTTCAAAATTGCTCTAAAAAGTGAAAAATAATTTTATTCTTTAAACACCATCGATAATGCTTTTAAACATAATTTTTGAAGTTGGCGCAAAAACAAAACGTAAAATCCAGTGTACCATGTTTCGTTCATATTTTTTTCAGAAAAGCATCCAAAGTTACGAACGAAACATTTATCACGTTATTCAAATATGCTGTCATCAATGCATAATGTATGTGATAGTGTAGAAACTGGTCCTGGTTAAATTTATAGTTGTATATGAGTTATGGCTGTGAATGATTTTATCTATCGTTTTTGCGCCAACTTCAAAAATTATGTTTAAAAGCATTATCGATGGTGTTTAAAGAATAAAATTATTTTTCATTTTTTAGAGCAATTTTGAAGTCGGTTCTATTTTTTTTTTCAAAATTTTTTTATTTCATTCTTTTTAGTGTAAATGTAGGTATTTCAGAAATAATAAGAAGTTACCATCACGAAACTTCACATTTTTTTCTTAAAAATGCTCTATACTAAAAAAAAATAAATATTGACAGGCGTTAAACTTTAAGCGATTGGCACTAAAAACTTATCTTCGTCCCTCTCTGGAAATCATGCGTAGTTAATTTAATTATAACCATTTAAGTATTACGTTTTTCCTAACTAATTTACATTCCACAGCATCTAAGTTGCTCATGATGCAATCCTGTATTTTCTTATACTTAGCCCCGATCATCTGTTATCGGCATAGATGATAACGATAAAAATACTACAGAGTAGTTGAGTCAAACCTAATGATAGCATTGTGAAGGCTAAGCAGATCCTAATCACTGCATCACCTCGCTTCCAGGTTAGGTTTACCCCTACTATGGAGCAATAGCACTGAAGAAAGGAAGATTTTGATAATTCACATAGGGTTACTATAAATCAGCAGGGTTACTAAAATAAAATTATTTACGCCAAAAATGAGACGACAGCGCCAGATTCCCCATTATCAAAATATCCCTTGAAGAAATTTGATGCTTGCTTCAGAGAAGCCTTCATTCAAAATTATTATTACAATTACTATTAATGTTACTGTTATAGGGCACCAAAGTTTTATAACAATGAGTTTCCTATTGTCGCGTAGATGAAGATAGCGAAGACAATGTGAAAGCTAAATGAAGCGAATACTCGTTAGTCTCAACTCGAGATCTTTATTCAGAACCACAATTGAACGTTACATCTCCTTATATACAACTTGAGAAAGTGCTGGAACTTTCCAGACTTGGAAAGATACAGAAATTAATAGAAGATTCGAGAAAATACGGGAAACAGTAGAAATGAAATTTTAGTAAAATTCACTTTGTCCTAGTCGGGATTTGAACCCGGGTCGCCCGTGTGGGAGGCGAGAATTCTACCACTGAGCCTCCGCTATACACGGATGAAAAGTGCGAACTTCGCTACAAAGTCATTTAATAGGGAAATTGCATAAAATTTATTGTTTTTTGCCCATAACTTTTTTTTTAAAGAACAAATATGGTCAAACAAAATAATGGGACCTAAGTTGAGCCATCCCCTATCCATTAAAAAAAGAATCATCAAAATCGGTTCACTGGGTGAGACGCTATGAGTGGACAAACAAAAAAAAAAAAACATACATACGGTATGAATTGATAACTACCTCCTTTTTGAAGTCGGTTAAAAAAGTAAAGCATGGACTTATGCATCACAGGAAACAGACAAAAACATGTGAGTGGGGGGGGGGGGGAATAAAAATGTTGCTCAAAAAAAAAAAAAAAACCCTGCCCCCCCCCCAGGAACTCATTCTTAAATCCGCCTATGACTACCACGGGAGCTGCGAAGGGAAAGGGGGGGGGGGGTTGAGGGTAAACCCCACAATAGATTGAGGCATGAGTACATGGGGAACTGGCCCAGGGCACCAAAATTTGGGGAGCACCAAAACTGTAGCTAAAATTTAAAAAAAAAGTCCAAATGACACTATATGAATATGTGTCTAGAAAGAAAGAAATATCCTTAAAATTTTAATTTCTTTCGCAAATTCTAATGCTACTCCTAGCTAAACAATATTACTTTAATAAAATGAGAGGCGATTTAGGTGTTTATATCTTATTGCATCTTGGAAAAATTCGAAGGCATCTTTAAAATTGTTGTATATTATAATATAAGATACACTTGAGACCGACAAAAATTGTAAAACCTTAGACGCCAAGAAACAACTTTAGACGCAAGATAACCCTTTCTAAAAGTACATTGGAATATTCAGTATAACAGGGTTTCTTAATGATTCTTGCTCGGAAAGAACTAGTCGCAAAGATGTTTTTTTAAGTCGCCCGGGATTTTTCGGATCCTGAGGATATACATCAGCAAATTTGGTCTGATTATGATTTTATGAGTATCAAATGGTATAATTGCTTCATAATATGTTATAAAAGAGGGGAGAGGGAGGGCACCAAACACAGTTTGACCTTAGTCTCTTCTAAAGTCATAGTCGAGCTCTGCCCTGAAGCACATATATGCCATTCCTAATATAAGTTTGTGTTCATATAAAGACTTATGACCAAACCCTCACCACTAGTGCCTGTTTGCACTAGTGCCTGGTGCGAAATAGAAAATCGTACACATCTTCAGAGAACTACGAAATTTGCACATGTAGAAGGGATTGAAGTTACTTTGAAATACAAGGTAACTATGAAGACCTAGTAGGAATTGATAGTTGAACTACAAAAACTGCTTAAGCTGGTAGTCATGTAATTGTGAAACTTTCATGAAGGAAAACCATGAAGTTTTATGTAGCTCAAATGTAGGAAGTTGATAATGCAAAGGAAAAAAAAAAAACACTGCTGAATTTGCAAGAACGAATAAAAATCCTGACTTTTTATTGGCCTGATGCTGATGATGTTGGAATAATTACTGAAGAAGTGATAATAGTTCTTCTTAGCCAACTTTAAATAGACACTGCCATGTAGCGTTACCAACTTCGTTTTCAACTTATAATTTTAGCTAATTAACCAAAATTGATCTTAATCAACTGATGTTCCATAAATTAATGCATTTACAATATATATATATATATATATATATATATATATACTAAAAGTTTACATGCTTTATCAAATAAGACCCCATTACCCCCTTTTCTTAGACATATTTGATTTAATTTAAATAAAAGGAGGATGGGCCACCTATTTCTTTTTATGGGGTAAAAAGAGATGGGTGGGCCTTCTAATTAAAAATGATAATTTTTAAGAATATTGACAGCACTATTTCAGAAAAGAATGATGAATTTTTATTTATTAATAATGTCGAAAATAAAATACGTTAATAAGCTAATTTTTTTTGTCTCAAAACTTTTGTATAAAGCTTCAAAAACGAACTCTTCTGAAAAGGTGTCCCACTTACCCCCACCAACCTAAGTTTATTATTAATTTTTTTAATGAATTTTCTTCACCAGTGCAATACTTTATAAACACCCAGTAATATTCGTGAATGTCGTTTTCGTGCTTGTAGGAAAACATAAAAACAAGACACTAACCTGGTTCGTTTACTAAATTGATGAGAGATGGAACAATATTCCTGGGGACGCAACAACTCCATAACAATCCTCCATTGCATAAGTCGACAGGGCGTTGACCTTGAAAAATGCAACCCAGACCTATGTTGCAGGTATAGCGATTGCCTTCATAATTGCAACCAGTTGGAAGAGCTAGAAGAAAAATTGAAAGAATAAGTCTTTGTGCCTGTCAGAGGAGAAATAATCAATAAAAGATGAATCTGAAAAATAATTGGTTACTTCTTCTGAAATTGAGAAGCTAATTAATAAATCTCTTCTTGCAATGCTTGCGGTGCACACAGCTTTGACTTAACTTTTTAGTATTTATAGAAAAGAATTGAAGTGCTTAGCTTCGATTCCCAGATTACAGTAGATTTTTTACACCTGGTAAATGACTTTCTCTCAGAGTTTTTGGCAGTTGAAAGTTTTATGAGAAAACGAAGAAATGTTTACGGTTAAAAGTCAGAACAGGAGCTGAAATATAAATTTTCCTGTTAGGTTCAATCCTCAAAGTCTTTCATATTTTTTATCTTATATTTTTTGATCATATCGTTGGCACCATGCTAAACTAAAGAATGTGAAAATTGACACTTTTAAGGACAGCCAAAACAATGAAATTTATTTTCCCCTAACGCGTGTAGTTATTTCATTGTTTTAATTTTTATAGATTAAAACAACATAAAGAGTAAAAAAACTATTTTTTTTAAGTAGTTATAATCAATAGCCTTTTTTGAGTACAACGGTAAACATCGAAGTTGAAAAACGTGATTTTTCACATTTGTTAGTTTAGCATAGTGCCGACGATATACACATACACTTAAAAAGATCTTAATCGATATCTTAATCGGACCTTGAAAGTAGATACTGCATTTTCTAGAAATTGTAACACAGAAGAAAAGTAATCAGCATCTCATTACGTTTCTCACTCTTGGTTAACGAATTGTTAAACCTCAGTCGGTTGCTGTTCATTTTTCAAACATTTTTAGAAATGTTTTACGCTGTTTTGCACGTGCAAGAGTCATTTTTAGACATTTATTTTCCTTTCATACTTTTATCTCTATCTATTATAAAACACAGGGTCTGTTTTTTAGGATGTTATCTCTAGACGAATCTGATCGAGGGTCGAACTTCAGAATCTACAGAAGAGAAACGAAAACAAAGTGTCTATTTTATTTTCTTTCTTTTCTGCAAATTCTTTGCACTTACGACTCGTAGAAAATCTTCTGTTTTGTATTGTATATAAAACCTAGCAAGCAGAAATAATTTCCCACAAAAACATTTTTATGCTGGTTGCGAGCAAAATTTATTTCTTTATTATTTTTGTTTTTGTTTTTGTTTTTGACCATTTCACTGGAAACAGCTACCAAAAAATCAAGGTTTAGTCGCAGTAGCGACCATGTATTTATTTATTTGTTAAGAATCATATCATATATTTGTCTACGACAACACGCTTCCAATCCTGGGACGCTCAGCGTATCAATTGACTCACATCTTGGTTACATAATAAGGTTATTTATTTTTTTGGGCTAAATATATATCTTTTTAAAAAGTGGCTACAAAAAATCAAAAGTAGCTACCACTTTTTGTTACTCTGGTAGCTGCGGGTACTATTCAGAATTTCTACTCTATAGCTTTAATATCAGTACTTGATGACTGAATTCTCTGCGATTTCTTGCTAAAAAATAACTTTGGAAAAGCATCGGTGTTCTATATTATTCTGTCATAAGGATGTAACCAGTAGTTTTCAAAGTTTTTCAGAAAAATTATTTTGCTCTAAGTAAGTTAGAGGGAAACCACTTTATCAGTGCTTCTCAACCGGTGTGCCTCGGCACAGTGCTGTGCCGCGACAAAGTCCTTACGGTATTTTCGGAGTTGTAGAATAAGGAAGAACACCTATTTTACCTCCGCAAGAAATCACATATAATGTTCCTCGTTTCATCCTTTGTTGCTAGTTTCATTAAATTAATACCAACGATGTGAAAATTTATTTTACTAACATGTAAAGAAATCGTACGGGGAACGATAGTATCCGATGCAATGAATGAAATGGTCATAGTGCCAATTCCAGGCGATGTTATATATCAGGCGACTAATTAATGACACGACGGGGGACATTAAAAACAATGGTTGATAAACTATAAGTAGCTGATTTTTTTTTCTCAATTTCAAGTTGATGAATCAACAGAGATATAAAAGGTGTACTATTCTTGCTGATGAGGACGGCATTCAAGATCATTTTATTTTCTGCCAAGAACTTTCTCATCATGCAATGGGTGATGAAATATTCTGCGTTACAACTAAAGTAATAAAAGGTAATAGGATCTAGTGTAACAACTGCACACGCGCTTGCAGTGATGGAGCAGTTGCAAAGATGGGATATATCGAAGGGTTCATGTTGAATGCAAAAAATCAAAATCCAGGTGTTCAAATCGATTTCCTCCATCGTAAAACTCTCTTGGCAAACAATATGACCATGGTTGAGGCAGTAAAAACCGTCAGCATCATACAATTAAGACCACTTAATGTTCTCACATCTTTATTGTAAATTTGGAAGACGTGGGGGCAGATAGTCACTCCCTGCTTCTTCACATGGTGTTTAGCTGTTTTTTTTTTGAAAAGCAAGGGCCAGCCAAGAACTTTTGAGTTGGGGGACGAAGTTCAAATTTCTGATGTTTCACGACGAAACGAAACATACCAGTTTATTACAAGACAAATATTTTCTGGGAAAACAAGAGTACACGGCTGATATTTTTTAGAATCTCAACGAATTGACTCGGAGAATTCAGGGACGCGGTGAGTATCGTGTTCATATGTATGCACAATTAAACGGATTCAAACCAAAAGTTCAGCAGTGGAGAAAGAAATTCGATCGTGGCCCATTGGAAATTTAAAAGGACCAATTATAGTTGAGGCAGACCTAGCCTGGCAGCATTACGAAAGCTACGCAGATTCAAATTACAGTACAATGATGCTGCCCGGTTATGTTTGCCCCAACTGTATGTACACCTTGAAAGAAAAGCTTAAAATGGTGGTAGAACATTTGGCCATGATTCAGAACAAAATTTAAGCGCAACTTCAAGCTGACTGGCATAGAATAATATAACTGGGTTCGTGATCCATTGACGCATCAGCAAGGAACTTTCTTCATTAAAAAAACGTATTGATCTCAACAGCGACCGCTCCTTAAAACTAGGGTTTAGTGCATTTGGACGTATATTGGCTGTTAGTAAAAAGTGTATACCTAAAAACTTCTGATCACGCTATTCATGAGTTGTTACTGTTACCATTATTCTTAGCATTGACACTTTTCAAGAACAACAAATATTGTGGCTAAATCCACGATTTAAAAACTTCCTATAGCTCATATTATCATAGAAATGATTTAAAAGTGCCTCGTTCTCTCAAGGCAGCCATAACTTTCTCAGTCGTTTTAAGTGAAAGTTTGGGACTTTCTAGTCTTAATAATCATTAAAATTTATGATGAACCCAATTTATAAAGAAACTGAAATATTTAAAAGATTAAATGTTAAATCCATATGGAAACGTTGGTTTTTTAATCTCTTTTCTTCGATTAGAGAATGATGAAAACATTGTCCATATTGACATGTGAAATTTGGTTCAGTGTGCCGCAAGAATCGAACCAACTATCAAGAGTGCCGTCAAATAAAAACGGCTGAGAAGCACTACACTATATAAAGCTATCTATATTTTGGCAGTGCTAAATCATACTGCCGTGGGGAGGTAAAGCGCAGTGGGCTGATTAATAAAATTTTCCGAAAATATTACTTCAGTTGTTGGATACTACAAAATTTTTATTTTTACGAAGATATTATTATATTACATCTCAAATCTACTTCCAAGCTACATGTGTCATACGATTTTAATAGCTGTAAATTGATTCAATTATTTTCAAAATACCACAAGAACAAAATCTAGTCCTCAGAAAAATGCCTGTTTTTGTTAGCACGCCAAAAAATCACAAATCACTAAACGACAAAATCACCTAGTTCAAATTCGTTGAAATATTTTTACGGTTTATTAAACATGCTGCCGTCACATATATTTTCAAACTATCTTTTGACCAAAGACTTGTTTGTTTTTAAGCATCAAAATTAAAATGGAAATAACTGTACCATTTAACTTACTTGAAACTTTTTTAAAACTTGAGTTGTGCGCGCATTGTTTGTAAAAGTGTATCATAGTCACGATTCTGGTTACTTTACAAAAACTTAAGGGGGTCCGGGACACAAAAATCCTCAAATTTTGCAATTTTTTTTTATAATTTAAAAAATTGCTCCGTTTTTTTCTGCTTAAGAGGACGTTTGAATCTTGTTTCTACCTTAAATAGAACGAAAGTTATAGTTATTTTTGTTGCATGCATCTAACGAATGTGTACATAACTTTAAAACTTTAAACGCGTTTTTCTCCATGATGCAATTTTTCCCGATTTCTTGCATTCAAACTCTTATAAGTCAGGAACCGATAGAGATAAAGTAATGAAACTTGGAGCATATCTTTTTCAAGCAATTTACTTTAATTTTTATTCGGCGAATTTGAAAAAAATGTTTACTGCAAAAATTATGATTTTTTTAAAAAAAAGTATCTTCGAATTTTTCGAAATTTTTCTTCAAATATTTTTTATTTTTTATTGAATCAATATTTTTCAAATCGCCGAATAAAAATTAAAGCTTAGATATTTGTGCATACTTTTTTGAAAAAAAATTGAAAATTGACCAACAATATTTTGAGTTATAGCAATTTAAAGCAACCCCATTTTTTTGAAAAAAACTAATTAAATTTAAATAAAAAAATAATTTTTTTTCATATTTATGTTATGATTTTGCTTATTAAATAAATGATGAATCAGTTCAAAAAATTTCAAAACTCTAAAGTACATAATAAAAAAAATTTCAAAATGTGTCCCGGACCCCCTTAACAAGGTATTAAAAAAGTGCTTGTTACCGCAAAAAATCAATGGCAAACTCATGAATGCGTAACAAGTTACAAAAAATAAATAAATAAATAAATAAGTAAATAAGTAAAGTGTCTTCTGGTTTTTTTTAAATTTTATTTTACTTAAAAGATTTATTAAAGCAAAAGTACCTGGTTCTCGGGAACTACCCGGGAAAGATATCCAGATATTGTTTCATGATGTAGGAGACTGGTGGGGGAAAGTGGTCATAAATAAAATAAAGAGCTATGAATTCGAAATAAATGAAATAATGAGGGCAACTTTTTATTTTATGTTTTAACAATTAAGAACTATATTCTGAATTCAAAATTTTGAAACTGACAGTATTTTATTGCGTGAAAAAAATTGTTTTGTGTGCACATTAAACATTTTAAAATGTGATCACCTCTTTTAACTTCTTTTTAAAATTTTGTTCATTAATATTTTAGCAAATTGGTTTCGCAGGTAGCTTCCCGGATGACTCTAGAACACGTCTGCATAAACAGCTAAGATGATTCATTTTATATTATATTTCATAACAACTTAAGTAAGATGGGGTAAAGTGGTCATATATAGATCAAAATAGACATGTATCCTTCATGTAAAATCATTTAATCTTCACTTATAAAGCAGATATCAGTTAAATATTAA
Organism: Uloborus diversus; assembly: GCF_026930045.1. NCBI lineage: Eukaryota > Metazoa > Arthropoda > Arachnida > Araneae > Uloboridae > Uloborus > Uloborus diversus. Next base: position 63,257,398 of record NC_072740.1, read on the forward strand.
GTTTACTAACCATTTACTGTTTTTAAGGTAAACTGGATTAAGTACAACTGAGTTTAAATATGATGCAACATATCGATTGAAGTAAAGCAAGATTGTAATCCTATAATATTTGAAAAAATAATCATAAAATTTTTCTGCAACTAAAGCTTTCAGTTTATTCTAGTAAAATAACTTATGCTACCCTTTATCCCTCTGAAAAAAAGATCATTGATTAAATATCAGTAAAAAGTAGAAACTTTGAACTAGAAGTTCACATACATTGAATAAATACATAAATCTTGATACTATGTCCCCTTTTGTTTTTTAATTAAGTAATATTTTTTCGAAACTCTATTTGAGTGTAATATTTTCTTATTATGTAATTTAGGTAGTTTAGACTTAATTCAGACACTATCTTTACTGCATTCCAAAAGAAATAAAACATTGATAATTATCACACCTTTCCTGATGATATTGATGAAATCCAAGAGTGAAATATGATAAAAATTCTTGGTGAACCAACATTGACCATAATTGACCATCAAAAATTTATTAAAATAAAGTTAATTTCTTCAAAAGAACTAGGTGCGTTCAGCATTAAAGAAATTACGGTTATTTATGATGGTTTTGAACAATTCATTTTAACCATGACCACTTTACATCAACTCAGGCCATTAACACACATGAAAAAGAAAATGCCATTAAACTATTTAAATCAATTTTTTTCTTTCGAAAATTCAGTGCAGCGTGTTCTTTATTGATGTAATGTAAAACAAAAAAAAAAAAAAAAAAAAACTTTAAAGGCAATTCCTGTACTTCGTGTATACTTAAGTTTAAGAAACCTGCATTTTATGGCCACTTTACCCCACCAGAACATATTGTTTAATTATCAGTATTTCTCAACCTGTGGTAAGTGAGCTACTTTCATGTGGTCCGTGAACAGCTAGTGAAAACTTATCTTGGAATCAATTTTAGAGTTGTTTTTAAATTGATTAAAGAAAACTTTTGGATTCATCTTGCTTCACCTAATATAATTGTTGTGAAAATATTATTTCCATCGTAAGTAGTCTGTTTAGGATTCGGAACGGGTACCGTGTTGTCCTTAGTAGTAAAAAGTTTGAGAACCACTGCTGAACTTCACATGCCATTTGATAGATGTCGCCACTAAAACAGTTAACTTATCGTGCAATAGATGGCGCCACTAAAACTTAAGCTACTGTGAATAACAACTTTCCAATTCAAGGAAGGCAATTATTTCTTCCCATGCCGGAATTTTTACATTGCAAAGCGAATAAAATGTGGTTGTAAACATTAAATCACTAGAAAAAAAGGAGTTCTTGACATTACATTGTGTTTTAAATTGTAGAAAATATTGAAAGAAACAAAATACTAATTTGTGAAGACAGACCACCTGCATGCTAAAGAACATTTTCCTCGGCAGATATTACGCAAGGGCGTCTTGAATGTATCATAAAATAAAAAGCAAAACTCCATTGGAATGAGGCAATCGGTCTCTATAAGCCCTTGGTAGAATAAAAGTAACAGTTTTTCCTTTATGCAGATTATTATTTAACGATTTCGCCTTCCTTTTGCAATTGATAGTTCGCTTCGTCCATTTTGCAGATAGGAAGAAACAATGTGACGTAAATGACAAAAGGGAATTTTTGAGATAAACTACTGAAAAGTCCAAGAATACATAAGTTTTTATAGAAAATTTTCTCTAAATCAGGGGTTCTTAAACTTTTGGACATTGCGACCCCCTCTTTAGACTAAGTAATTTGGCTAACCCCAAAGTTTTAACTCTGTCTAAACAATAAAACAATAACTAAAAACTACACAAATGGTTAAGTTTTTACTGATTTTATAATCTTGCAGTAGTTTTATGGCAGTTATTGACCTTGCGCTCTTTCAAGTTCTATCTTTGCACACAGTGCGATAATTTGATGCCTTTTTCCACATCCTACAACTGTGAACAAGGATTCTCTATAATGATAAATTTAAAAACAAAATCAAGAAATCGTTTGACACTGGAAAATGACATTGTTTTGTGTGTTACAAAGAAACAATGCCGAACACGCCTTTGTATCACAAAACTAATAGAACACACACACGCACAAAAAAAACTTTTATGTGTATTAAAAGCTTTATGCGTACACTTTTTTGTAAATAAATACACAGCAATAAAAAAATTTTCTTTATTTTCTTTCCCATCTCGCGACCACCTTGGACCCATCCCACGACCCCCCTGGGGATCGCCACCCACCGTTTGAGAATCCCTGCTCTAAATCCTGCTGGAAAACGGGACTCTTCATCTGTTACACTTACATTGTATTTGCCACAAGAAATCATTTGCACAAGCTGTGTCCTAAAATTCATTTTATCACTTGCACTCCTTTGCTTCATAATGCCTCATTTCTTTTCTTTTTTTTTAACCCATAGTGGAATGCTACCTTGGTTTCAATGGTAACCATTGTTCATTAAAAAATCTGAGTAAAATCACCTCTCGTATTTTGTCAAACATCTTTCTGAACTGCATTTTTACTTGAGAACAAAAAAATCTACGAAGTACGCAGTGAAAATAACCGATCAAAAGTATACAGTGGACACCGGTTAATTGAATCAGTGGCAATTGAATCAACCGCTTTAATGAATCAAATTGCCCAAAACAGAACTAAATCCAGCTTTATTTAATCAGCTGCTTTATGGAATCAAAACATTTTATTGCCCGTTTTTTACGAGAAGGCACTTCGCCACGCCTCCTCGAACACAGAGTTCGATTTTACGCGGGGGTGATCAGTAAGCAATCCACGCGCTTCTAAAGGAGACAAAACCAGACTTCCTTAACCCGGGCGTGCATTTTAATGTGCAAAAAAGTCTTAGTGTCCTTTACATCACTAGCTTCACTTGTCTATTGTCATTTTAGATATTCTTACATTTTAAAAACTGCTGCTTTTACAACAAAATGCTATGATCCGAATATAACTTCTGCCAAAACAGCGAAATAAACTCATCGGATGCCACGTGACGAGGGAGGAATCAAGTGCCTTCTCGTAGAAAACGGACAATAGAACAAACATGATTCGTATAAGCGGTGGCCACTGTATTGATAAAAATTGTAAGTGACTTACATTGCAAGTACTGAGCCACGTTCATGATGTTGTAGAGGAAATTCTGATCCAGAAACTTGGGTGGAGCGTTCGGTGAAGAAGCGAGGTTCTTTGGTGGGATTTTGTGTTTGACTCTTCCGGGATCATTTTTGCGAAACTCGTGTCGGAAAGACGATCGGAAAGAGAAAGGTGAGTATGCAAATGTGGCGCACTCTGTCAGGATCAGTAATAGCAGCACGAGCACTGCTCGCTCAGGCATCCTGAAATAAAGAGCAACAGAAATTTACTTTGGTGGCAGTTATTTTAAGGCTATATTGGATACAATTTTTTTTCAGTGATTGATCTAGATGCCTAAAACTTTGTACACTTGTATATTTATTGTGTCCAAAAGAGTAAAAAAAAATATTTGTGCTCTTTGATGCACAAAAAAAAGTATACTTTTCAGAAGTTTAAAGCTAAAATAAATAAATAAATAAATAAATTTAAATTCACAAATTTCAAATTGCTCCATACGGTACATTTTTTTTCAAACTTTGAACTTCCACTTGTTTTACAATCATTGGGCATAATTGCATTATTTTATGCATTACATGTAATGTTTTATGAGACAGTTTATGAAAATGGCTCAAAACGAAAATTTATTTGATATTTTCAGCAAATACGGTGACTTTCACAACAAAAGAATTTCTGATTTTACATATCCTTCATTACTGAAATTCATGCATGAAACTATAACTAGATATTATCCGAATGTTTTTCAGAAGTTTCATGATCCGATAAATATTGTGAAGCATGGGACATTTTAAGTTTACTTTTTATGTACGAGGGTCATTCTCCAGAAAACGTAACTTGTGAACACGAATATTTTTAAATTTCGAAACCTTTTGTTTTCTTTCTTTTTTCATTCTTACATGAAAGTGTTACCTTACTAGAAGTAACCATAACAATGGCCCAGCTAAGTTATTTTACTCATAAATAAAAAAATATAAAAAAAACTTGTTCAAGGAAATAGAAAGAAGTAGAAAAAAAAGAAGAGAACTTTTAATATTTAAAAATAGAGATCAATTTAATGTCAAATTAGTAATTTTGTTAACAGTGCAAACAATAAGCTATTTTAATGATTAGTGGGAATATAATATTAAGCTCTCTTAATTAAAGTACGGCTTAGTTAATAGTTTCAAATGTATGTTTTAAAATAGTATTCAGTAAATTTGAGGATATACTGGCAATTTATAATTTTGGTAGAATGCCTATTATTGACGTATTTCCACTCCATCAGTTATTTTCCTCTCAGAAATAATGACATTGATAAGGTCTGTCACGGAGGTGAGGATCTTTCCATTAATATAGGCCTAATAGATACATTTTCCATGAAAATGTTTTTTTCTTCGTTGCTACACTCTGCACATTTTAAGCATACGCAAAAATATTTACATCTTTTTTTTTACATTAATTTACATCCCTGAAATTCAAGTTCTTGGGGGTGAGAAGTCAGAAGACCCACACCAAGTATTTAAAGCAAAATCTATCTTCTTGTTTCTCGACAAAAATCTCACAACTTAAACTATGGCTGAAAATCTCCCTTGTATCATGGAAAATAAAATTTGATGTCATTACTGCCGCGTGTTAATGAGAAATGACATTTTGTGTTTAGTTAACGGAGGTGAGAATTTATTGTGTGATATGACTCCTTGTCCTTCTAAAACGAACTAAAACACAATATTTAAAAAAAATTTAATGTACTTAAACAATTAGTATTTGAGACACTTGTGAAAGGAGTAATAAATAAAAAAGTATATACTTTTAATTAAACAAGTTATTAAGCAACATAAACAGCCACACAAGGTGTATGACATGCCATGGAGGTGAGAATTCACATGTTGTGAACCAAAAATATACTAAAATAGAAATTATTATCAAAAAATTGTTGGCAGGTTTAAATAGATATATTTTTGATTAAATTAAAAACCATTGTTAAAAGAATTGTTCCTTAAAGTTTTTACTGTAAAAGGCGTGTGACAGAAAAGTTACACTTTTTGAAGAATGACCCACAAGTAGAGTCAACAAATATACATGCTGCAAAATGCAAACTAAGGGTCGTGGTCACGAATGCGCAAAACAAAACTAACGCATAATTCATTTAATAATGCTTGGAATGAATCCCAGTCTGAATGTTGCCCTGGATACAGTAGCTGATATAGTATTAAAAAAAGGCTGATAAAAATTTTGCGATTTTTTGCTCAATTTTCAGCATTTTATTGTTTTCTGTAGTACTAAGACAGACTGGAAATTTAAATGGAAATACATAGTATTTAAAAACTCAATACAGTAGAACGTTGAAAATCCGGACGTCAAAAATCCGAAACATTTAAGTCCGTTTTTCCTTGCAGAAATTAATTCAGCTTTCTTTGTGTGAAGTTGGGCATATTTTTTACAGGTTCATTCAATTTTCTGTGTAAAATTACAGTACATTTGTTCCTCACACAATGTATACAGTTCTGCGAAAAATTTAAGTTTTCCTTTATGTTAAGTAAACAAAGAGAATTAATATTTGTTAAATTTTGTTAAAAAGTGTAATTACTTACCATAGCATCGTGTATTTTTGTATTATGTGTTATGTTCACTCGCATTGTATAAGCACTTTATTGGATGAAATGCCATACTATTTTCCTAAACGGTATTTTCTTCGTTATTTTCGAAAATCGAACTACCTACACTGTAAAAGAAATTCGGAAACGTTTCTGAGTATATCGTGCAGCTGCGGTTCATGAAATTTTCAAAAACGTTTCTGAGTATTTCGGAATTCTCTTTCTGTAATGTCCGGAAACATGATTGAGTATTTCGGAATCCTCTTTCTGTAATGTCCAGAAACGTGTCTGAGTATTTCGGAATCCTCTTTCTATAATTTCCAGAAATGTTTCTGAGTATTTCGGAATCCTCTTTCTGTAATTTTCAGAAACGTTTCTGAGTATTTCGGAATCCTCTTTCCGTAATTTCCAGAAATGTTTCTGAGTATTCTGTGCAGCTGTGGTTCATGAAAGTTTCGAAAACGTTTCCGAGTATTTCGGAATTCTCCAAACAATTTTCAAAAACGTTTCTGAGAATTTCAAAATACTGTTTCCGTGGTTTTTTCTAAAAAATAATTTTTTACTATAGTATTGCATGCCATATCAGTTTCAATTCTTTCATATCTAAGAGCAATGAAACAAGCAATTTTAGAATCATTCGTGGATTTTTTTTTTTTTTCTGAATTTCTAATGACAAATAGCATTGTTAACAGCATAACATATGCACAGTTATAAATTTTTGAAAATTTATGAAATAATATAATAGTTTCATTCCTAATCACAAAATCGTCAGGGGAGGGGAGGGGGTACTTTCTCAAAAGTGGGATTGTTTGTTAAACAATATTAAACTTCAGTTTTTCTCTCAATATTTTCAAGACAAAATTATCAACATATTGTATTTTTAATGCAGAACTTAAAAACGTATCTTTTATCAAAATTGATAGCTTTTATTTTCGGATAAAATTTGACAGAACTTACCTACACTTTGCGTTCCGAAATTCGTTCACGTCAAGTCAATTTCTTTGACGAACAAAGTGTACCGAAAAGTACCAACAGAGAAATTGATGAATTTAAATATGACACCAAAGTCCCCCTGCTGGAACCATTCGGGTTTATTCTTCTGTTCTTGCCCTTTTCCAGTTCATCACAAATATAGATGCTTAATCAAAATAGGTTACCGATTTTATTTTTAGAGTGTGCGCAAAATGCATTATATATTTTATTTATTAAAACATTGAACTCTATTACATGATTATTCCATTTCATATATACGAGAGTCCCCCCCCCACACCATAAGAGTGATGGTGCACCCATAAAATGATATAAAGCGCCCCCTCCCCCTTAAAAAAAGCAACCCCTTGAAAATGTCAATGGCACAGTCTGCGTGGTGAACGCCCCTCGTCTTCTCCCCATATGTGCATTGCATATTAATAACATAGTATTTAAAAAATGATCACTTTTAAAACGATGACATGAAATAATATTACTTTTTATTTCGGCATGTAAATGCAGCTGTTCCATTTTTGCTACTGACTCATTCCTCCTGACTGTCCTACGTTAAACTAGTATATCCACGAAGGAAATGTTATTTTCGGAACAACTAATGTCAAGGAATTTTTTTATTGTTAAGCACATTTAACAAAATGAATAAGCAGATGAATTAATTGCATAACTATGTTCTTACTAATAGATAACATGGTCATTTTATAATGGTATAAATATTTTTAAATGAATGAATAAATTACAATAAAAAAAGATAAATAATACTGGCACATTTTTTGTGAAGCATATTACAATACTAGAAAATATTTGCATTACCATATTTTTAATGAATTAAACAATTGATTTTTTTTTTCTTTTTGAACCAAAATGTATGTACATCCAAGTATTTCGAAATAACTTTTCTGTGATTGCTTCTCAAATGTAAATCTTATTTCTTTTGCGTAATTAATCAGTTTCAGTTAGTTACAAAAAATAGTACACCGCGCACATAGGTATGTAGGATAACTTTAAATTAATTCGATAAACCCAAAAACAGTTACAATTGGAGCCTCATCAAATGCAAAACAACAAAAATATAAATGTATATAACAACATGTTTTAAAACATTCATTAATACTTACAAGTGAACATGAACGGAGGAAAATCCAAGTACCTCCATTACAACTGAATAAGTAATCCTAAGGGTTTCGTTTCATTAAGTATAAACACGGGTGTTGAAACTATTCACGCTTGAACACACAATATATATCTAATTATGGCCGCATTGGAAATTGTAAAGAAGCAAATGGTTATAAACTAACTTAATAGCTGCGTACATCGTCTAAATATCAAGAGCAGTCCAAAATGCACAGGCGTAAAATTAGTTTCGACACATTTTACTACTCTCTAGACATGAAATAACAAGCAATCCAATGCTAAACAGTTGCTGACTGCAGCAACCATAGATTAAAAAAAAAATAAGTTCTCGTTATTTCCGACTCGTTGGCGCCCGTGTTGGAAGGATGAAATAGGTTTCGAAGCGTTGCGTCATCACTTCCGCTTCTAGGTTTCTTGAAATAACAAAAAGCGTTCTGAATATTGAGGAGTTCGCTATTGGATAAAGGATTCCTACTATTTCGGAAACGTTTCCGATATATCCAGAAACGTTTCCGAAATTTGTTACAGTGTATGGTTTCGATTAATTCTGATTTTTGACATTATACTGTACTATAAAAGTTTTCTTAAACGCTCTAAACTGAATAAAAATCTGCCATCAGCAGCAGACCATCGAATATAAGCTCTAGCCCTATGTTATGCACTAATTGTAAGTGTGTAATATTGGGAAGGGTGGCTTAAAGCGGGTAGGTTAAAGAAGAACATTCTAAAATTGTAGTTTTTGGATTTTATTGCAACAATTTCGTTTTTTTTTCCCTAGTAGGAATCGTGAACTTTAAAATAAAAAGCGATTCTTGCATTATTTCAAACACAATATTTCTTTATCACCAAACATTACAAATACTTGAAAAACTCGCTTTGCCCTACCAGGGGAACTAAAGCGGGTAAGCCGTCGCCTTATCTGAGGAAAGACATTTGTTTATTGGAAAGGGTTCAAAGAAGAACTAGTAAGGGGATTTTCAGATTTCGATTATGATACTAGTCTTAATAGGTTTAATATGTATAGCCTGGAGCAAAGGAGGATCAGAGGGGACATGATCCAGTAGTTTAAATTTATCAAAATGAATGATGTTAATGGATTAAATTTTTGCACCGAAAGCAGGACAAGGGGTCATTGTTTTAAGCTATTCAAATCTCATGCTAACCTAGGAATAAGGAGAAATTACTACTTTAGTAGGGTTGTGGGCACTTGGAACAGCTTACCGGAAGAGTTGGTAACGAGCAAGGGGGTGGATAGCTTTAAGTGGGCCATTGATCTTCATTGAGGACTAATAAATTGACTAGGACCAGCCTAGCTGGGCCAATAGCCTGTTGCTGGTCGTCACATTTGTATTTGTATTTGTAAAGCGGGTAAGCTTAACTAATTGTGATTTGGTACATTTGTCAGTCAAATATGAACTTATAAATGATTAAATAAATTGACTAGCTAACTGCTATTATAAAAAAAATAAATAAAGTTATACTTCTCCAATTTAAATTGAAAATTATTTATTACGTTATGCTTACGATATTCTTATAATAGTATGCTATTCTGACATCATCCACCCATAAAATACAATGGTTGCTCTGTATGTTTCTTTTTTAAATTTAAGGTTATAAATATTGAAATAAAAATGTGCTTTCGGGCAAAGCGGGTAGGGCAAAGTGGGTTTAGTATTTAATCATGTATTTAATTTGTATTTTGTTGGAAAATGTACTAACATAGATTTTCCATTCAAATAGGATCAGTAAAGCTTAAAAAAAAATGTTTTCTACGATGGCAAATAGTTAGTCTATTAATTTAATAAATTATTTCTTTATGTTTTATAAACAAATGTGCTGACTTAGAGTTCATTTCCTTCCCTCGAATAAAAAAAAAGCTGCAAAATCAATAGAAGAAAGGTTTTAAGCATTTTTAAGCCTAATAGGACAGTATTTTCATATCGGAAAATTATCGTTAGCACGATCTCATTTTAAATTAGCGTAAATAAAATCATTCAGAAGGTTGCCACTTTTTTTTCCTCGACTGTAACTAAATAAAGTTTTGTTTTTTGTTTCGAGGTAAAAATTTCCCCTGTTAATTATTATCTGGCAATTTATTTTCTTTCTTTTTCTTAGGATTCTGGTTGTATTTATGGAGGGTTGCGATTAATTTATTCAGGAATTTTTTATTTGCCGTTTTTTTTCTTTAAGAATGATTATTTTGACGGGAAATTTTACAATATTTTTTCTGAAAATTTCTCCTACATTTGAACGAAGCAATTGCCTGTTTGTTGATATTTTGATAGTTGAAATTTTAACCCTAACTGCAGTAGATTAACCCTAAACTCCAGTAGATAGCGTTCATTTTTGACCCCTGTTTCGGTTCTTCATTCTCCTTAATTGATCTTACCAGTAAAACAGTTAAGTTACCGGATCCAGTTCAGTGTATTCAAAATAAAGCCTTTCCCTGCACGTCAATACCAAAAAATGTTATCATATTATCAGGCTGTGGCGTGAGTTTCAATGTTGGTGATGTCAGGAGCGTTACTCGATCAGTGAATTCGCTTTCATATGTATGGGGATTTGAATAAAGAACTTTTTTTTAATAGGGCATTTTTTGCAGGACAAAGAGTTCCTTTATGAAAACTTTTCCACGTTGCTTCAGTGTATTTTCCCCCCTTTTTTAAGAAACAGATACATTAAATCCAAACATTGGAGAGACTTACATCGGCAGGTAAATTTATAAGACATTCCCTCAAAAAAAAAAAAAAAAAAAAAAAAAGATTTGTCACAAAACATTGCATTAAAAATTACATCAAAAATATCTGTTATGAGAACGGACCTGCACCACCAATCTTTGAAATCATGGCTAAAAGAAACTACAGTCCAGTAAAATTTAAATCAATGCATTGGAATTTCAAAAACTAAAAAAATTCTATTTGTCCATCATACGTACAGGCTAGAATGATAAGGATGTAAGTCGAAAAGTTTATAATTCGAGTAAATGATGGGTTTGGGTTCCTCTTTTGCACCTCTAATAGGTCTACTTTTGGCATTGAAAATATTAAAATGTTTTGGCCCTTAGGAGAGCAAAAAATTAATCTAGGAAACTGAAACGCTGTTGAGGTGAGAAGGAGACTGGTTAAGTCAGTTTCCAATGTCTCTGATAAACCCCAGCTGCCAGAAATTTAAATTTCTACTTTTAATTTATAGCAGTCCTTACATGTATTTAAATTGCTTTCAGTTAACTCTTCATAAGTGTGTCAGTGGTGTTCGTCATTTAAAGTTACTTTACAGCAAGTTGCAAGTGAATTTTGGTAAAAGTCGGCTCACAAGTAAAAAAGAGTAGAGAAATGTGGGGAAAAGTGAAATAATTAAGATAACTTTCTTTTTCCAAAGTGAACAGATTGGAAATTTGTTATGAAACTTACTGTACATAAAGAAAGAACAATATTTTACATTAAAGCTTGCTTTGAAGCATTATATTTTATTTTTGGCTGTGGTTTGTTCCTCCAAAAAAAAAAGGTGAGAAATTTAAAACTTTTTTTTTCCATGGGGCAAAGTGGAAAGTGAAGTAGTTTCTAATGAAATTAGATTATACATGCGCTACTAAATAGTTAAAATGTTGCTAGAAAGGTGGCGCAAAAAGCAGAGTAAATATTTCACCATTTTACTTTGCCCCACATTCCCCTACTCTCTTTAAAAAATCCAGCGATTTTAACTCAGACTGAGTAAATTTTCACTCCTTTCCAGTGTCGAAAACGCACTTTCCTTATAGGAGTGAATTTCATTCCTTATGCGGAGCGGTTATTTTCACTCCTTTTGGATAAACTATTTTCACTCCCTTTTGATAAGTGTTTTTCACTCTTTTTTAAGACTAAATTAATATCCTAAATGAGTGGCTGCTTTCCGTTTTGGAAAGCCGCTATTTCACTCTTTTTTAGAATAAAATAGGTAAAATCATTTCACTCTCATTTGGTGAAATTGTTTTTTAAACGTGTTTTCATGTGCTTATACTGTGTATTTGAATTGAAAACTGTTTTTAAAACTGTTATTTCATTTGAAAAAAAAAATAGTTTTTAAGTTAAAAAAGGAAAAAAAACTGTTTTTAGTGTTTCCGAAGAGGATGCACAAAAACTTTATGGTAAGTACGAATAATTTTCTTTTTTATTAAAACTTTAACTGGTAATATTTCTTGAACTACTCGTATATCGTTACAAATCACCCATGTGCAATATTACGTACAATTCCCAATCTAAAGATTGAAATAAAATTAAAAAACCCACACAATTCCAAATAAATAGATTTAAAATTTTGAAACTCTATATTTATATTCTCGGTGTGCCTTTTAACATTAATAATGTTTTAAAAGTTACATCAGTCCAAATTAATTTAAAAAGTCACTCATAAATTGTGACAAGATACGTTTGAATTCAATTTTGTTTCTTCGGGACCATTCATTAATTACGTAAGGACAATTTTGGCAAATTTTGACCTTCCCTTCCCCCTATGTAAGGGTATGTAAGACTCCCCCCCCCCCCATCTTACTTAAGATTCTTTTTTTCCTTCACAATAATAAAATATCTAATATTACATCACTGGGATCGTTCTTAAATTAACTATCATTATTTTTTTTAAACATTTTTGAGTAAAGAAACGTTTACTGTAAGGAATCTAGACCGAATGTTTTTTCGACAAATAATTTTTGTATATGATGCGATAATAATTAAAAATAAGACATGCAAAACACAGTGCGATTTTTTTATTATATTTTACACGTTTCATTCTTTGAAACACAAGTAAAAAACAGCTCATCCTATAATACATACTTTTACCTTCCCGAAGCAAATGAAATATAATATTTGCCAAACCACTTGACCGCGGATTTCTATATAAAATATCGGCTTGGAAAACATTACGTAAGAATGGATCTAACCCCCCCCCCCTCTCCAAGCAAGGGTATGTAGAGAATTCCCCCCCTCCCTCAGGACCCTTGCTTATTTAATGAATGGCCCGTTACACATATGAATGAGTGTATTATACAAAGTTTATGATACTCTTTAAAGTTTATTATGCACAAAAACAATATTTGATTAATTTAAAATTATGCAGTGGTTGGAGCTCCGACCATCGGGAGCGGATTCGGTATCCGACCTATAGATTTGTGCATGGTCGGGTCTGTAACACCTGCCTAAAATATATATACAGTACACACACACACCAAAGATGATAACAACTGTTTCAAATGTCATATTTTTGATTCGAGGACCGAAACAAAATTGTTGATGAAAGTTTCATTAATATGGAAGAAAAAGTTACAAAAAGTTCGCCGTAACATTGCACGTGGGTGATTTGTTACGATATACGAGCAGTTCAAGAAATATTAACAGTTACAAGTTTTAATAAAAAAGAAAATTCTTCGCACTTACCATGCAGCTTTTGAGATTTCCTTCAGAAATCTCATTCGGCAAAAAATATTGTTTAAATTCATTAAATGAAGACATTTAGATAGCGATATCCACTTGGTATTCGCGACCAACGTTAGTTAAGCCGAACGTGGAGGTATAGAAGATTTTCCCTAAACAAAATCACGTGACAGAATCGAACCAATGAAAATGTTTTTGAGTCCTTCTTTTAAAGAATGTTTTTATTTTTCGCTCATCAAAAGAAGTGTTTCCGAATTTCACGCCAATAAAGACGAATTTTAGTCTTGGTTTTTTCGTAAAGCGTCTTTTTTCGATAAAGCTAGCACTCAGAAAGAATGAATGCACCCGCAATATATTTCACTCTTTTTAAGAGTTATTTTTTCGTTCTTTTGAATTAAGAGTGACATATCCTTAAACGCATTCATTACGTCTACTTGTTTCATATAACCTATTTCTAACTTCTCGAAATGTTTTCTTCTTTCAGAAAAAGTTAACGAATTTCTTTGATAATTCGTTAACTTTTTCCAACTAAGCTTATATCGCACATAATTTTTAAGCGTGGACAATGTTTAGACTGCTGAATCTTAAGAAATTGTTATTTTTCAATCTTAGCGACTGCCTCATGTGTTCTTTTGTGACAAGATATAAGCAAAGTCCAATGTAGCCCCGTAGGGAAATAAAAATCGTGAAATCATTTTATTGAGACATCACCGGCTTGTCGAAAGCAATTTTTGATTGCTGAATATTTTCGCAGTAACTACTAACTACTAATATATCTGAAAGCTATTAAAATACTAGTATCAAAAATATTGAAAATAAAATATAATTTTTTTCTGAGGCCATTTACAAATGTGTGTTACTTTATCATTGAGAGTACTTTTGCAGATTTCTTTTCGAAACGTACTGCTTCTTATTGATAGTTATCCTTTTTTATGTGAAAACAAATTAAATATGGAAAAATGTACAAAATCACAATTCCAGTTGAAATTGACTGGGATAAAAATTGAAGTTCCGTGTTAGTTAAAGTAAAGAAACCATTGTCTACGTACAATTCAAAGCATATTTTGAAATGAAGTCATTGACTATTTATTATGTTATTAATGATATTCAAGTTCATACTGCAATAATAATGTCAGATTAAGCGGCATAGTTTACTTATTCTAAAATAAATTTTTGCCCTATCAAAAATTAAATAACAGCTTTCCTTTCATTAATACAAAAAATCTTATATTGCTTTTATTTTCCATAATTTATGTGTGCATATTTTTCCGAACAAATAAGCTTTTTATGCTTATGAAGCTTCGTAGCTGTATCGTAAAGAAAGTCGATTCTGGTGGTAATTGGGAAGTAAAATTTCAAAAAAATGTGTGGTAACGTATTTTTTCTTTTAGTTAATCATCTTGTTAACTGCGAAATCTACATTTTAATATTACATGTCATCCTCATGGCTTAAAAAACGATTCAACTCTAAAAGAGTTCAGTATTGTAAAAAATTCGGATTCTTCAAATATAAATGTGTAGTAAAATCTCACTAAACTAAACATTTCACTTTTTCATGATATATTTCGAGAGAAAAAAGTTTCATCAGATCAATGCAAACTAATTAAAATGCTTCATATGCAGTTTTAAAATTTGCATTAATAAACTTTTGTTTGATACTAATGATATTTGATGGTCTGGTTTTCTTTTTAACTGTTTGTTATTATAAACACATGAAAACATCTTAATTAAAAATAAATTTTTTGTATGAAAAGAAGCGCATAGCATTCTTTAAAAATATTTTTATCGACATCATACATTGACTTTTATCTAAAATATCTTCTTTCTCATTTCTTTTTTTTCTTAAATCGTTTTATTGTTCTTTCTCATAAACATACGATAGGAATTAAAATGTCAGTAATCCAACGTTATTAAGCACAAAACTTGCAAATGATTGCAGACACGTGTTTCGGTGTTACAAGGAACACCTTTTTCAATGCAAAGAAGTGTGAGCTTTTGGATGAAAAGTCATCCGAGAAAAGCAACACGGTGGAACAGGAGGTAGTATAAATATCAAAAAATAGAAATTAAACAAAACAAAAAAGATAAAATGACACATGGAGACAAAATTTATTATATAATTCCATCAGGAAAAAACCGTTAAGTAATACATTTTAAAAGAAAACCCATAAACAATGCAAAAAGTCCAAAAATGAAACCACTCTGAATAAATTAGCAATAAATTTACCAGCGGGAAAAACTATGTATGGAAGCAATGTATCAAATGGAGAAATGCAGAAAAAACAGAGTGAAGGATAAACATATTGGAATTAGTTAATCACAAAACGAAATAAGAAAGCAAAAAATGAAAAAATAAAAGTAAGAAATGTACGACGTTTACATAAAAATAATAGAAAATCTAAACCAATTTTAACAAAGGAGTCCACACAGAAGAAAAATAGGGAATTGCAGTAAGATCGTTAACTAAATTAGAACGGTTCCTCAGGATGTGAAAAGATTCCCAAAAATCAAGATCCAACGAATTGGGGCATTTTTGGATAATTTGATAAGAGTTAAAATCAAAAGAGTGATTCGATTCCCAACAGTGTTGAGCAATACTGGATTTATTCAGCTGTTGTTTTCTCACATAGCTTTGATGTTCTTTTAACCGAAATTTCAAAGAACGGCGGGTCTGTCCGATGTATCCGAGTCCGCAATTGCAAACAATTTTATAGATCCCACAGCAATTAAGAGGGTGAATAGAATCTTTAAGAGAAGAGAAAGAAAGTTTATTAATAGGAGAAAATACCACTTGGAATTGGAATCGCTTCAGAATCTTAGCAACCTGAAAACTGATACCAGGGAAGAAAGGCAGAACAACTAAATTCTTAGTGTTAAAAGTTCTATTAAGAACAACATTTTGAGATTTTTTGCAAAGTTTTTTATAAATGGAATCAACTAAGGTGGGCGGATAGTCTCTATCAACAGCCACAGCTCTTATATAGTTAAGTTCCGCATTAAGAAGCTCAGGTGAAGAACAAATATTCATTGCACGATAAACATATGTGTTGAAAGCTGAATATTTTTGATTAGGAGGGTGAGACGATAATCTATGTGGGGGTAAGGAAACAGCAAAAGGTTTACGATAAACCGTAGTTTCAAAACCGGACTCAGTTCGAGAAACGAGAACATCCAGAAATGGAAGGCAATTATTCTGTTCTTTTTCACAAGAGAATTGAATATGAGGATCAATGGAATTTAAAATGGATAAAGTATCATCAATGCTTAGTTGACCGTGGTTCATAAGAACAAAACAGTCATCAACATAGCGAACATAGAATTGAAACTGTAGTTTCTGAAACAACTTGACCTCAAAGTAATGCATGTAAATATCACTAAGGATGGGACTAAGTGGGTTTCCCATTGCCAAACCATCCAACATAGTATAAAATTTACCATTAAAAA
Organism: Uloborus diversus; assembly: GCF_026930045.1. Classification (NCBI taxonomy): domain Eukaryota; kingdom Metazoa; phylum Arthropoda; class Arachnida; order Araneae; family Uloboridae; genus Uloborus; species Uloborus diversus. The sequence continues at coordinate 63,274,039 of NC_072740.1, forward strand.
CAAAGGAACTTTGCCTTAGACAAGTATGAGTAAGGAAAACTAAATCCTCAATTTCCTTAGAGGTAAAATGAAATTCAGACAGTCTACTCTGAAGGCATAACAATGAACCCTCGACCGGAACGTTCGTAAATAATGAGTTCACATCAAAAGAAACCATAAAAGAATTATTTGGAACGCAATTCTGAATTTTTTTGACAAACTCGATAGAGTTTTTTACAGTGAATACATTATTACTCATAAGAGGAGAAAACACAGAGACTAAATATTTTGCAAGTTTATAAGAAGCCGTACCAATATTGGAAACAATCGGTCTGAAAGGAATGCCAGCTTTATGTACCTTGGGTAAAGCATAAAATCTAGCGCAATTAGCAATAGAAGGAATAACAGAGCGTTTAACATTTATTGGAATAGACTGAACAGACTTGACAGCCGAAGAAATAGTCTTTAACTCATTTTCACTAGGATCTTTAGAAATCTCTAAGTATGGACCAGAAGAAATCAAATCATTAGTTTTGTCAACATAAGATGATTTGTCAAGAACAACAATTTGACCACCCTTGTCAGCTTTAGTAACAACAATATCTGAATTAGAAGTTAAATTCTTTACAGTACGCCGAACAGTATTAGTAAAGACGGGATTGGAAATTCTAGAATTAAAGTCCACATTAGAAGCAATAAGATGCCTAACGCAATCTTTTTGATTGGATGATAAGGCACTAAATTTAAAAGCTTTCTCAATAGGAGCAATAAGCTTAGAAAAAGAAGGTTTGCTGGCCAGAGCAAAGTTATCATTGCATTTTAGAGCATTAATTTGAGAACTATTTAAAGGAACTCTTGAAATATTAACGACAACATTTTTATTTACCACTGGTAAATTTTCCGAAGGAACAACTTTCGAATTTCTACAAAGTTTAGCTAATTTCTTTTTCAAAACAACTTGATGATTCTCCGTAGAACGAAGGGTTCTAGACCAAGAATTTCTATCAACATAATCAAAATCAGAAATAGAATTTGAAATAGAGAGATGCAAATCATAGAGCTCACGTTCAATAAACGAGAGGCGTTTCCTAGTTTCTTGGATCGAAGCTCTAAGTAGAGCCAATTTCGACCGAAAAATAACTTTATCAATTTTTACAGAACGTGGTAAGTTACATTTCAAAGAAATAAAATTCGGAATAACTTTCCTGCGCCTACATTCTTGAAGAAATTTTAAGTGGTTCAAAAAGCGAAACTTCTTAATACGAAGATTGCAAAACCTATTGATTTGAGACATTCCAAAAACAAAATAACAAAGTACATAAGAACAAATTATTATCAAAAATACAAATCAAATTAAAACAGTAACAAGGCAAAAATGAAGCAAAATTCAAAACTACCAAATACAACAAATACAACCAAAATTCAAGGCAAGAAGAAAGAAAAAAGAAAGTAGAATGCAAACGTACGGCCCGTTTAAGCCAACTAAATAAAGAATAAATACCTTTGTGCTGAAAAATTAAAATGTCAGTAATCCAACGTTATTAAGCACAAAACTTGCAAATGATTGCAGACACGTGTTTCGGTGTTACAAGGAACACCTTTTTCAATGCAAAGAAGTGTGAGCTTTTGGATGAAAAGTCATCCGAGAAAAGCAACACGGTGGAACAGGAGGTAGTATAAATATCAAAAAATAGAAATTAAACAAAACAAAAAAGATAAAATGACACATGGAGACAAAATTTATTATATAATTCCATCAGGAAAAAACCGTTAAGTAATACATTTTAAAAGAAAACCCATAAACAATGCAAAAAGTCCAAAAATGAAACCACTCTGAATAAATTAGCAATAAATTTACCAGCGGGAAAAACTATGTATGGAAGCAATGTATCAAATGGAGAAATGCAGAAAAAACAGAGTGAAGGATAAACATATTGGAATTAGTTAATCACAAAACGAAATAAGAAAGCAAAAAATGAAAAAATAAAAGTAAGAAATGTACGACGTTTACATAAAAATAATAGAAAATCTAAACCAATTTTAACAAAGGAGTCCACACAGAAGAAAAATAGGGAATTGCAGTAAGATCGTTAACTAAATTAGAACGGTTCCTCAGGATGTGAAAAGATTCCCAAAAATCAAGATCCAACGAATTGGGGCATTTTTGGATAATTTGATAAGAGTTAAAATCAAAAGAGTGATTCGATTCCCAACAGTGTTGAGCAATACTGGATTTATTCAGCTGTTGTTTTCTCACATAGCTTTGATGTTCTTTTAACCGAAATTTCAAAGAACGGCGGGTCTGTCCGATGTATCCGAGTCCGCAATTGCAAACAATTTTATAGATCCCACAGCAATTAAGAGGGTGAATAGAATCTTTAAGAGAAGAGAAAGAAAGTTTATTAATAGGAGAAAATACCACTTGGAATTGGAATCGCTTCAGAATCTTAGCAACCTGAAAACTGATACCAGGGAAGAAAGGCAGAACAACTAAATTCTTAGTGTTAAAAGTTCTATTAAGAACAACATTTTGAGATTTTTTGCAAAGTTTTTTATAAATGGAATCAACTAAGGTGGGCGGATAGTCTCTATCAACAGCCACAGCTCTTATATAGTTAAGTTCCGCATTAAGAAGCTCAGGTGAAGAACAAATATTCATTGCACGATAAACATATGTGTTGAAAGCTGAATATTTTTGATTAGGAGGGTGAGACGATAATCTATGTGGGGGTAAGGAAACAGCAAAAGGTTTACGATAAACCGTAGTTTCAAAACCGGACTCAGTTCGAGAAACGAGAACATCCAGAAATGGAAGGCAATTATTCTGTTCTTTTTCACAAGAGAATTGAATATGAGGATCAATGGAATTTAAAATGGATAAAGTATCATCAATGCTTAGTTGACCGTGGTTCATAAGAACAAAACAGTCATCAACATAGCGAACATAGAATTGAAACTGTAGTTTCTGAAACAACTTGACCTCAAAGTAATGCATGTAAATATCACTAAGGATGGGACTAAGTGGGTTTCCCATTGCCAAACCATCCAACATAGTATAAAATTTACCATTAAAAACAAAGGAACTTTGCCTTAGACAAGTATGAGTAAGGAAAACTAAATCCTCAATTTCCTTAGAGGTAAAATGAAATTCAGACAGTCTACTCTGAAGGCATAACAATGAACCCTCGACCGGAACGTTCGTAAATAATGAGTTCACATCAAAAGAAACCATAAAAGAATTATTTGGAACGCAATTCTGAATTTTTTTGACAAACTCGATAGAGTTTTTTACAGTGAATACATTATTACTCATAAGAGGAGAAAACACAGAGACTAAATATTTTGCAAGTTTATAAGAAGCCGTAATCCAATATTGCGTCCAATATCCCGTTGTTTCCAATATTGGTACGGCTTCTTATAAACTTGCAAAATATTTAGTCTCTGTGTTTTCTCCTCTTATGAGTAATAATGTATTCACTGTAAAAAACTCTATCGAGTTTGTCAAAAAAATTCAGAATTGCGTTCCAAATAATTCTTTTATGGTTTCTTTTGATGTGAACTCATTATTTACGAACGTTCCGGTCGAGGGTTCATTGTTATGCCTTCAGAGTAGACTGTCTGAATTTCATTTTACCTCTAAGGAAATTGAGGATTTAGTTTTCCTTACTCATACTTGTCTAAGGCAAAGTTCCTTTGTTTTTAATGGTAAATTTTATACTATGTTGGATGGTTTGGCAATGGGAAACCCACTTAGTCCCATCCTTAGTGATATTTACATGCATTACTTTGAGGTCAAGTTGTTTCAGAAACTACAGTTTCAATTCTATGTTCGCTATGTTGATGACTGTTTTGTTCTTATGAACCACGGTCAACTAAGCATTGATGATACTTTATCCATTTTAAATTCCATTGATCCTCATATTCAATTCTCTTGTGAAAAAGAACAGAATAATTGCCTTCCATTTCTGGATGTTCTCGTTTCTCGAACTGAGTCCGGTTTTGAAACTACGGTTTATCGTAAACCTTTTGCTGTTTCCTTACCCCCACATAGATTATCGTCTCACCCTCCTAATCAAAAATATTCAGCTTTCAACACATATGTTTATCGTGCAATGAATATTTGTTCTTCACCTGAGCTTCTTAATGCGGAACTTAACTATATAAGAGCTGTGGCTGTTGATAGAGACTATCCGCCCACCTTAGTTGATTCCATTTATAAAAAACTTTGCAAAAAATCTCAAAATGTTGTTCTTAATAGAACTTTTAACACTAAGAATTTAGTTGTTCTGCCTTTCTTCCCTGGTATCAGTTTTCAGGTTGCTAAGATTCTGAAGCGATTCCAATTCCAAGTGGTATTTTCTCCTATTAATAAACTTTCTTTCTCTTCTCTTAAAGATTCTATTCACCCTCTTAATTGCTGTGGGATCTATAAAATTGTTTGCAATTGCGGACTCGGATACATCGGACAGACCCGCCGTTCTTTGAAATTTCGGTTAAAAGAACATCAAAGCTATGTGAGAAAACAACAGCTGAATAAATCCAGTATTGCTCAACACTGTTGGGAATCGAATCACTCTTTTGATTTTAACTCTTATCAAATTATCCAAAAATGCCCCAATTCGTTGGATCTTGATTTTTGGGAATCTTTTCACATCCTGAGGAACCGTTCTAATTTAGTTAACGATCTTACTGCAATTCCCTATTTTTCTTCTGTGTGGACTCCTTTGTTAAAATTGGTTTAGATTTTCTATTATTTTTATGTAAACGTCGTACATTTTTTACTTTTATTTTTTCATTTTTTGCTTTCTTATTTCGTTTTGTGATTAACTAATTCCAATATGTTTATCCTTCACTCTGTTTTTTCTGCATTTCTCCATTTGATACATTGCTTCCATACATAGTTTTTCCCGCTGGTAAATTTATTGCTAATTTATTCAGAGTGGTTTCATTTTTGGACTTTTTGCATTGTTTATGGGTTTTCTTTTAAAATGTATTACTTAACGGTTTTTTCCTGATGGAATTATATAATAAATTTTGTCTCCATGTGTCATTTTATCTTTTTTGTTTTGTTTAATTTCTATTTTTTGATATTTATACTACCTCCTGTTCCACCGTGTTGCTTTTCTCGGATGACTTTTCATCCAAAAGCTCACACTTCTTTGCATTGAAAAAGGTGTTCCTTGTAACACCGAAACACGTGTCTGCAATCATTTGCAAGTTTTGTGCTTAATAACGTTGGATTACTGACATTTTAATTTTTCAGCACAAAGGTATTTATTCTTTATTTATACGATAGGAATTCTTTTATTATTCAAAATGAAGGTTCGCATGTATTTTTAGCAGTTTTTAAAAATATTGAGAGTATTTGAAACAGCTTAAAAGAAATAAAATTATATTTACACCCAAACCTGCTTTAATGCGGTGGATAGAGAGCGCATAAAAAAAATCGCATTAAAAAAAATTGTTCGAAATTTCACGAGTAGCTCTAAAAAGTTGTTTTCACAACACAGTTTTTTTTAAATATTATTATTGCGGTGGATAGGAACCGCATAAAAAAAGTCTCACGTAGAAAATAACCCAAAAACATATCTTTAAACGAAATCAAAAATCAAGTGATGATAATTTTTGATAAATAATCGAACAAAATTTTCCGAAAAGGGAAATTTTTGGGAGGTCACAGTGACTTCCCATCGGGATGCCCCTGCCTTCACTTAAAGATACTACCTCGCACGTTTTATAAATAAGTTTGCCAATTGAGTCCCAATCTGATTGAAATTTTCACATACCGCAAAAAAAATAAATAAATAAATAAATAAATGAATAAATAAATAAATAAATAAATAAATAAAAATAAAATAAAAAAAAAATCGCTCAAAAAAAGACCACGCAAAAACAGGTTTGCGTGTATCTGTTTCAATAACACAGAGAAAATGTTACGGTTTTCCGTTACATAACAACCTAAATTCATTTTTTCCTCATTGTAATTAATATTAAATCTCTCGCACCAATTTCGAAGTGTTTCACTTAGTATAATGAGCTATGAGATTTGAAATCTTACCATGAAGAATTCGCTTTCAGCAAAAGGAAGTACTATTGGTTATTCTTACGTGGTTCGAAAATTAGCACTACAGGATTTCCCAATGAAAGTGTTTCCCGTTTTTGAAGAAAATTTCAACGAAACTTCCTGACTCCACGTGAAATTTGACGCAATTTTACCCTTTAGGATTTTTTTTCCAGAGGCTTTAACTTCCCTTACTAAGATTAAGAACAGGAAGAGATATAGAGGGTAAAGATACACCTCTTAGAATGATCTCGACAAAGAATTCGAAAAAGGAAATAAAGTTTGGAGTTACATTTTCTGGCGGCAACTTATTATTTGAAACGGAAAATATTTTCAACAACCTTTAAATTTATTATTATTTCATATTATCACAATTAAATTCGTTGCGTCTTGAAGAACATGTTTTTCACTGTTATTTTAGTCAGAAAAGGAAAAAGAGATGGGAAGAGGAAAATTTAACTACTGTACGAAATGTTTCTAAACTGAAATCGCTGGCAATCAAAGAAAATCTGCCAACGTAGAAATGAATTACAAAGTCATGAACTATATCTGCAGCGATAAGAAGAAAAAAAAAGAAAACTAAAGCCAAGAAATGCATTTTAAAAAAACAACGAAATATAATCAACATTGGTCACCAGGTTTTGCACATATGTGGGGCTAAAAAAACATTTTTATAAGGAATCTGTTTGAAAATCATTTCTGCGAGACATAAATGAAAGCACATCGCTAGAATTGATTACGCATTTGTTTTTCTATGTAACTGTTTAAAAAAAGGCTTTATTTGTTGACAAAAATGAAGGGGGGGGGGGAATCCACAAACTGGTTTGGTCAATGGAAAGTAAGTTTTAGTGAGACTAAGTTTTAGTAAGTTAGTTTATAATTAAAGCAGGGTTTTCTAACAATAGGATGTAAGAATGAAGTAACATCAGGAAATGATTGATTTAAAAAATGCATTTCAACGTTTGTTGGCGTAAAATTAGTTGCAGTATGCCTCTTTTTACCCGACTGCGCGTGCGCGACGCAAAGGAGGGTAATGTGTTTATCAGACTATGTATGTATGTCCGTTTCTATGTGGCGTTCTAAGGGCTAAACGCCTTGGCCAATTTTGGTAATTCTTACGTCAATCGATTTGTCTTAACCTTGGGAGTGTCACTAAACACATGACAGCAATCAAAAGTACCATTTCAAAAACCGATTGCCATTTTGTCAGTTCGGGATCGGCGCACATTTGGTGTTGCACACTGTGTCGCACGCTACCTGCGTGCGACATTCAGGCAGCGAAAACTACCTGCATTTGTCGCACGCTACCTGCGTGCGACAAATGCAGGTAGTTTTCGCTGCCTGAATTTTTTTGTTTACTAAGTCTACTAATTGGGGTCTCAATGGCCGAGTGGTCTAAGCAATTGCTTTTCCCACTTGAGGCGGTGGGTCAAGACACCCTCGCTCGGGATGTAATTTCCCCTCTTTCTGATGTAAATTCTTTCATGTGTTCTTTATATGTATTCTGTACTATAATAAAAAATATATCATGCGTAACGAAGGCAAGACACTCAGATTGTAGTCCTCATCAAAATAAACCCGTGCAATAAGCACCAAAAGAAAGAAAGTCTACTAATTCGATTTTCATTTCTAACATGTTGCAATTGTTCTTGCTTTGATTCAAGGGACTGAGTTTCGCGACGTGTATTTTCTTGAGAGGCTTTTTTAGTTTTGCAAAAAATATTTGACTGACGGGGGGGGGGGGGGGGGCGGGGGACGTTTTCGATTTCGCGTCATCATGAGTTATACAGGCTGTTTCTATAGCTGTGCTGTGGTTGACTTAAGTTCGCGCATTTTTGCCGAAGGTCAAGCAATATAACAATAAGCACCAAAAGAAAGAAAGTCTACTAATTCGATTTTCATTTCTAACATGTTGCAATTGTTCTTGCTTTGATTCAAGGGACTGAGTTTCGCGACGTGTATTTTCTTGAGAGGCTTTTTTAGTTTTGCAAAAAAGATTTGACTGACGGGGGGGGGGGGGGGGGGGGGGGGCGGGGGACGTTTTCGATTTCGCGTCATCATGAGTTATACAGGCTGTTTCTATAGCTGTGCTGTGGTTGACTTAAGTTCGCGCATTTTTGCCGAAGGTCAAGCACATGTAGCTTTAAGCCGAGTTAGATCCCTAGAGGGACTAATTAACAGTAGTTTACACCACCGGAAGTTACTTAATAATCCTCACGATACAAGCTCTCTCAATGATATGACAAGGTTGCGAAATGTACCGTCTTATAATCATAATAACTAAGTCAATAAAAGTAAACTAAAAAGTGTAAAATAAAAAATTATTAAATAAAAACAAAAAACCCGACTGCGTGAAAACCAAAAAAACTGAAAAGGAAAATGTATAAGCCCAGTAGTTTAGAATGTATTAATTACTACTGAATAACTACACTGTTGAAATAGTTTTATAACCGTACACAGATAAGACAAATCATAAATTCAAAAGCAGAATAGAAGGATTAACTGTCGGGGTCCATTCAAATTTTACGGGGTTCCTTGAATCAGAAAGGAATGGGCCCCGACTGTTGATCCTTCTATTCTGCTTTTGAATTTATAATTTGTCTTATCTGTGTACGATTATAAAACTATTTCAACGGTGTAGTTATTCAGTAGTAATTAATACATTATAAACTACTGGGCTTATACATTTTCCTTTTTAGTTTTTTTGGTTTTTACGCAGTCGGGTTTTTTGTTTTTATTTAATAACTTTTTGAGGCTTGAACCTGAAGTTTGTCGCAGAGCACACCACGGTGCTGTATCTTGAGACAGTTTGCAATTTCTACTTTAAATGGCTCCCAAATATTTACATTGTATATGGAGAAATACATTACAGATGAAACAGTTGTTGTACCTAATTCTTTTCTTTGGATTATAAATGTGACATTTATTGTTGAACTTAAAAAAAGTATGATGTGAAATATTTCTCAAATTAACACACACTAACATCTATTAACATAAGCAACTCAAATAGGTTTTAAGGGGGGGGGGAGGGGAAACGGTTTAAAATTGACTTATTCACGAGCCTTTTTTCAGACAAATGTACATTATAAAACTAGTTTCATGAAATAGAGTTGCTCAGACTCGAGAAATTTCACTTCCTGATTTTTCTGAAATCTGTCTAAACTAAATAGGTAACATATTTTATTACATATTTTATTCATAGTGAATGAAACGTCTGATGTGAAAAATGTTTCGAAATGAGCACATACAGCAAAAATACAATGCATACAATGCATCTTACGACGCAGAACTATCATAGATATTCATTACACGAATTAAGTACAGAATTGAGTTTTGATTTGCTTGAACAGAAGGTGTTCCCAAATTCGAATATATAAACTTAGCTTTGAGAACCACCAACATTTACAAATTAAAGCTACATTGTTGAAACTGCGGGTTGCATCTGGCACCTTTTAGGGTGAAACGTTGTAGCACCAGAGACACCTCCTTAAAGGGAAGGGGGGTCATTATGCCACCTATGTCATCTTAAAGGTGTCAAAGGGAACTAAATGGAGTCCTTTGAAGTGTATGCACTGCTAAAAAACACTGAAATTTTATGGTAAAAGTTACTGGCATCCATGGTGTCTTAACTTTTACCGTAAAATCCTATTTTACTGTAAAATTTTGTGGTAAAATAGACGAGAGTTAAAAAACGCAAAAATGGGAGTAGCAGGTCCGATCTCGGGATCTTCGGATTGGTAGACGACTTTTCTACCCACTGTCTGAGTTGGGGTTGAGACACATCAAGTGAGGAGAAATACGGTGTAAGTCACGTGGTGTATCAATTGGCGATGCAACCGTTTATTTTTTCCGGTACAATTGATTGTTATTTTTTTTCTTTACTGTAAACATTCCATTTTACAGTAATATTTACCATAAAGTTTCCTGAATTTTTAACAGCGTAAGGTGCTATACGGAACCAACTGACATCTTTAAGGGTGCCAAAAGTCGCGAAATGATACTCATATGTGCCGCTGGTGCTACAACACTGCACCCTAAAAAGTTCCGTATGCAACCTGCGGTTTTTACAGTTTAGGACATTCTGCTACATTAGATACTCAAAGCATCAAGAAGCATTCGGGTATAATACAGCTAATTAAGAACCCCTTCGGCGATGGTTTACGAAGTCGTCCTCCAAAGCCTCATTTACATCCCATGAAACTTGCTTGTTGTATGCTGATCTGAGACTGGAATAATTCATCAGCTTCCTCCCAAGTGATCTTTCAGAATAATTATGATGAATTGTGACAGTTACATCTGAAATTGATAGTAAAACAACCAGTCTTGGTAAGCAAACGTGCAGTTCTCTCTTTGCAAAGCAACATTTGCCACACATTTCATTTTCGCACTGACACAAAAGGATACTTTTTGTAATAAAGTAAGTTTGTGTCAGTTTTCCATATCGCAAAGTTTATAATCCACATGAAATATGAGTTGCTGTCTTGTGACATGATGCACTAAAATGTCTTTCATTGTAACTTTCATTTCCAAGTAGGGTCAGTTGGGGTAAAAGGAAACAGATTTCAATGCTTTATTTTTAGATTCTTTGGGTTTTTGAGTTTAAAAGTCAAAGTTTTGAGTTTTTTTTAGTTTTCTTTCACAATTCTTTTAATCAACCTCAACCTTTTTTCTTGCATACACATCTCTCGCAACTGGAAAGCTTAATTTTTCTATAATAAAGTTTTTTATGCGAAAGTTTGTGTGTATGGATGTTTGTTTCTCTTTCACGCAAAAACTACTAAATGGATTTTAATGAAGCTTCACAGCAATATAGCTTATACATCAGAATAACACGTAGACAATAATTTATAAAGATATTGTGTGACGTGTTCAAAATATATAACGATAAGTATCAAGAAAGTAGAAAAATACTCTACCATCTGCGAGCTATTCTGGCGTGCACGATCCTTACAAAATTAATACTTTTGTCGCTTCTGGTTTTATATAATTTGCGGTGCGTATTTGAGTTAAATTCTTTTTTCTACGGAGGAAGAGGATTTCCCTTTTGTATTTGCAATGCGGATTTTAATTTAAAACATTTTTTTCTAGGTAGAGCGGAATGATCATTTTATGTAACGTGCGTTGCGTATTTGAGTTAAATTCTTTTTTTTTACAGGGGACAGGACTTTCCATTTGTTTTAGATATAATGTGTTTTTTAATTACAGTATTTTTCTTCGAAATAAAATGGGAGAGTTTTGTTTAAAAGTTTTTGTTAAAAAGATCGGATCGCTATTTGATTGGAGATCGCTTCGCTCGCTAATCGGTAAGGTTTCAGTAGCTTGGTCGCTTGGCGAGATAGGCGATAAACAATGGCGTTGGTGGGTTATTTGACAACTTAATGCAACTGTTAATGTAATTAAATGCTTTTTATTTCTTTGGTGAAATAGTTTAAATAACAAAAGAAACTTTTACTGTTTTTATTTATAGTGTGTGCGGGAAGGGGGGGGGGGGGGAGGGGATTTTCATGCATTCAAGGGATTTTTTTTTAAATTCTTGGCACGGGCATCACCGTGCGGGTGCTAGTAATGCATAAGTTTTTAGTTAGCAATGTATAAATTTTTCATGCAGATATTGTAACATATTTTTTGATTGGTTCAAGCTGAAAGGTTTAAAAAATATATATATATTTCATTGAATTGACGTCCTTCGGTTCTAGATTTTGGACTAAAACTGCTTAATCCAAGCTGAAATAACTGCTTTAAAACAAATTATTCATTGCTAACGAGTAAATTTTGCTATATGTCTTTGTTCTTTGTGACAGACAGGTAAATAAACCGATCTCATATATTTGCACCGGAACATTACCCTTGACATTTTTTTAAAATTTTAAAACTAGTTTTGGCTAATTAAACAGCGTGTTGTGTTTTATGTTATGCTCTTTTTGCAAGGAACTTAAAACACATTTTTTTTTTTACTTCCAAACTTTTAGTTCGTTTTGTATTTAAGTAAATGTTGTAGGGTCCTAATTATACACATTTCGCAGCTATTAATCTATTATGGAATGATTTTGAAATGGAAAGTCATATCCGTCATAGCACCGGTTGTTTTTACGATCCTTGAACAGCATGGATTGGTTTCCCTAAATTTAGTGATTTTCTTTTGCTTTGTTAGGTTTTTCAGCTTTTTTTTTCCTCTTCTGTTTCTTTGTTTTTTTACAACTTTAATTTCTTTTTTACGTGGGTTTTATGTCCTTAATTCCACGAAATCTTTTTTTTTCTTTTGGCCACTGCCAGAAGAGAGAGACGAAGCGGAAAAAAATGTTGTTCGGCAATCAACTGCCGCTGCTCATTTATTTAAATTTATCCGGGGATCAATATTAAACAACCCGATGTCATAGCCTAAGCAGGATATTGTAGTAGGACGGTTCTGGAGCTGATGTCTGTAAGGGGTAATGGAATTAGTTTTGGTAGTTTTATAAACACTAAATTAATTAGCTAACCCATAATTTCGATAGAAGTGCTTGCACTGCTCCCATAAGCATCAATGTTTCAAAAAATAATTGAAAACTGCATTAGAATAATGAAGTCAAGAAATCCGTTTTTATATGTCTTAGTGAAAAAAGGATTTGTCTGCTAAAGTTTGTTCAAAGCAAATACACTTGTTAGACGAGAACTTCCATGAAGGATATAATATTAACATTTTTTATCAATCAAATTTGAACGAAAGGTTGCTCTAATTTTAGGAAAATGAAACATGTAAATTTGGTAACCTCTCGAAGAGCTTGTAAAATTAAAAGCAATTTGATTTGTAGAGGACTCTTCCCTCAAAAGTTACTAGGAGGAGAGGGATAACCTTGCCTTAAACGTTTCCATTTTTTAAAATATGCATTGATATAATTAATTTATAACTGACTTACAGTTGTTCTTATCCCTATTATAAGAAGCCTTCTTTTACACATAAAAGATTGTAGAAAAGAAAGTTTTCACCAGTTCACTACAGTTAAAAAAAGGCTATAGGATCCAGAAAGAGGTAACTATTTCCAATACAACTCCCGTATAACCACCACTGAACTATCAAAACACTTCTCGAAAAAACGAAAAGTGATTTGGTTTCATAGTGAGTAATAAATACTATGGCTAAAAAAAACCTTCCACAAGGACACGCTAACCACTTAGGCCTTCTTAAAGTGACTGATGTCATTGTATGGAACAAGTTCAGATGATGTCATGAACCCAGGGTCCTTGTAATCCCTGTGATCACTTTTAAGGACTAGCTCCAAGTTGTTCAAAAAAGAGTCAACTTCTTTGCTGAAAATAATTTCTTACGTTTTTGAACGAATGCTTCTGCATGTTTTCTTTGCTTCATTGTGATTTTTTTAATGTTCGTACAGTATCAATAAAACTGCAAAGCAAAAGATTGTTTAACTTATTAGAAAGAATATTTAGTTTATTTAGATCTTATTAGAGTTAAAATATTTCAGCTGAATTAATATTAAATGCTGATTATTTTTTCTCGTTGAGTATTTTTTTTATCAAACACGCAAATAAGGGTGAGCAAATCCTTTTAAATAAAATATCTTAGAAAAAACATTTTTTTGCAGTTTTTTATGATCTCTAAAATGGTGCAAAATTCCAAACGATATAATGTAAAGTGTTCAGAAACTAACAACTTTTTACCTCAAACCCCCCCCCCCCCCCAAAATTAGAGACGCTCTGAAGGAAAATATTGATTTCAATTAGAATTATACGCACACACATGCACAAATACACAGACTGATCTTAAATTCATGTGTATCTTTATTTTTAGTTTCTCATCATGTGTCTATATCAAAAGGCTTCTCAAATTTAAATATTGGTTTTATTTTGCACGTCAATGAGAAATATTGCAAATTTTCCTTCTTTCTTGGAGCGCAGATCTCCCCTCGAAACATTTCCAACGCAGACGAGGCAAATTTTTTTCAAATACACCCGATAACTAAAATTTACAGTACATAGAGCATTGAAACATGTTTTGTTCTCAAAGATTTTTATTTTTTGTATTTTAATGTTTTTTTTTTTTTTTTGTACAGATTAGAAATTGTTAAATTTAGGCTGTTAATTCTAATGATGTTTATTTGTATCTGAAACAATGCACTTTTTTGAAGTAATATATGTTTTCTGTCTTTCCGTACATTGTAAAATTGTAATTTTATGTATCCATTTAAACGAAAAACGACGCATAATCTGCACAATAAAATATTTTATTAGCTCTATAATCACCAGCCGTTAGATGTGTCTTGTTTTTTTCTTAACAAGGCCAAAATTCCTAGTAAGGGGACCCGTTACAGTACATCCTAAGTCAAAACCCTTTGCTTGCTACCTCTATTTCAATGTGCCATTTTCGGCTTTAAAAATCTTTGCTAAAAATTGTGCAGCGTTTTAAAAGTTTCCTGTTCAAATATCGTAACTTTGTGCCAAGGGGGCAACAATGGGCCACTATTGCCCTGGTGATGATTTTGCTCTCTAGTGGCCACTTTTTCGAACTTAGGAGCTCCAAAAAAAAAAAAAAAAAAAAATTCACCAGGTAGTGTAACCATTTAGGTAGTTAGTGACAGTATATCAGAAATTGTCACTGTTGTTGTTATACCTTAGATAATTTAGTCCTGCTTAGTGCGTGATTCGACTCACTCGTGGAAGAGTCAAAAGTCGCCTTTGGGCAGACCACTCATATTGTTTTCCAAGATCTGGTAAGTTCAGATTTGCTTTACTATTTCGTCAGTTATGAATTAAGCCGATTTTTGACTTAAAATGTTTCATAGTTTTCACAAGTTCTCAACATTTATCGAAAATGGGAATGTTGGGGTACAACAATGGGCCACCTATTTTACACGATTTTTAGTGACTTGGAGCTTTATTTTATTCTCTGTAGGGATGCTTTTGTCATATTTTGTGTTATTTATTGTAAATAATGGCAAGAAAGGATAGAAAAAAGCTTGGGAGTTGCCCTATCGCCCTCATTCATGGGAGTTTTTGCAGAAGGTATTGACTGAAATTCGGACCAAATATAAACTGAGAATTTTTAATAATTTTGATGAGATCTGTAATACGTGAAATGTGATTTCACTGTTCAGTTTTCAAAACTTTTGTTGACCTCGTTTAAAATTTTTCGGACCTGAACGACGACTTCGAGACTGAACTATAGATACCAAGCCTTCAGTTGGTGAGATTTTTCTAGTTTTCAAATGTTTCTATGTCAAAACTTAGGCAGATAATGAATAACGTTACCAACATTTACTCTATTGAACTTTATTAATCACTCAAGACGATAAGTGATGATTAAACCTTAAAAAAATTGAAAAAAAAAGGTAAATAATGGACTAAACAAATTTTTTATACATTTTTAAGCAGAGGGTAACTTGTATCCACAGATAACAATATGCCAGATCAAGATTTTAATGTGTTTTCTAGGTTAAAATGAGGTGGCCCATAGTTGTACCCCATAGAGGTACAACTATGGGCAACGGGGAAAAAATTCCCCTTCCTCTTCTTTCCAACAGAGATTTTTTTTTAAACATTTCATTTGAAAGACGAGATGTATAGCTATCATTGCGAAAGTCCTCAAATTTCTAAATCAAAGATGTACACAGAATTTTCATCGAAAACATCGAAAAATGGCCCATAGTTGGACCATTTTACGGTATGCTACGAAGTGAAGCACAGCTATTTTCAAGGTGATGAAAGAATGAAGTTTCTGTTTTCATCTGGGAAGAGAGCTGATTTCATTTTGTCTGTTATTTTTTTGACCTCGTAATAGAAAATCCTCGCAGTGGATAACCAAAGCACCGGATCTTCATTGCGCGCCTCATTTTCCTTGTTTTACATCAAGTGAATTTACTCCCAACGAGATTACACTGCAAGAAATGAATGCAGTCTTTAAACCCCTGGAAGTATAAATGGGCAAAGAGGTCAGTTTTCTCAGACAAACACACCAGACTATACATTTAATCCGCTGGTGGAAAGCAGTCTTTTATTGCAATTATGGGGTCAGGCCTGGAGCCTTCGCAGCTCCGGAACGCATATAGGTCGACTGTTTAATGCATAGTCACGCTCAAAACAGACTTTGCCACCAAACAACAAGCAAATTTCAAGGACGAGTTTTCTATAAAACTTTTACTATCTGAACACATTAATTTTAAAATAATTTTAACAAGATTTATGTTGTTTTACCAATTGAAAATTGTCACGGGCTGTATCATACATAAGATCGGTTGCTTTGCGAAAGTAATCAAACTGAATACTCATGTCGTAATTTCAAAACAATACAAGAAGTTAAATACAAAATGAGACCAAAGAAAAAAGTAACCCTTTTCACAAAAATAACGTTGCATGTAAAATAAATTAATAAATCAAATGAAGTTTAAAAATCATTCGACTTGAAATCGATTTAAAAATCCACTCTTTAACGCATAACTCTTCTCGCAAAAATAGCATTGCATGTGAAACAAATTAATAAATCAAAATGAAATTTAAAAAGCAATCGACTTAAAATCGAGTTAAAAATCCACTTCTTAATCCGCTCAAAAAAGTGACTTTGCCGCCAAACAACAGGCAAATTTTAAGGACGAGTTTTCTGTAAAACTTTCACTATCTGAATACATTAATTTTGAAATAATTTTAACACGTTTTATGCAGTTTTACCAACTGAAAATTTGCACGGCTGTATCATACACAAGATTGGTTGAATTGCCTCCTAAATCAGAAAAATAAATACCCATATAATTTTTAAACAATACATGAAATTTAGAGGCAAAAGAAGAGCAAAGAAAAAAGCAACTCTTCTCCCAAAAATAGCGTTGCAAGTAAAACAAATCAATAAATCTGATGAAGTTTAAAAATCACCAAAAAGGGTTAAAAGGAGTAAGTTTGATGCAAGGTCATATTTTACTTTGTTGCATTGCTGTCATCTGTGGAATGTGACGCAAACTGCATACTAACATAACATTCACTAATCCACCACAGTTCTTTGGTGAAAGTTGAACCTTCCGTGGGAGGTTGCAAACTTACTTTTAGTTTTAACTCTGCTGTCAGATCAAAGATGGCATAACTTAATCTAAACTGATCGCTTTTGATAACTTCTTTTTTGACAATCTACCAAGTTAAAATATTTCTGCGGCTGTTACAAGCTATATGCATAGTCGAAAAGACCTTTTATCTTTAACATTAGCAAAGTTGACTAACTTTTTTTTTTCAAAAATAAATTAGTAAATAAATCAACGAGAGGTGATTGCATTCTAAAAAGTAAAAGTATTTTTCATTTTCATTTCTCTGGCTACTATATTAATTAAGCTATTTTCTGTATTTGATACTATATAAATGAAGCACTACATTAATATTACTGAAATGAGTCTAAAACTAGGTTGCGAATGTAATTGAGTTCAAATCCTTATGGACCGAAAGATATAACTTTAATGAATTATTTTGTTATCAGAATGCTGATTCAAATTTCCATGAATGACCTAATCTCATTGCTGGACTCTGAGCTAAAGTTCGTTGGTTTTTAAAATCAGGAAACAAGACATTAATTTCAACATGGTAAATTGTAGTAAACTTTTTAAAAATGCTTTTTAACCAAATAAAGGTACGATTTCAATTTATTTTGTTGATTTATTACGAAATGATTTAGTGTATAGTATACCGAGATGGAAGCTTAGTAGCTCAGTTGGTAAGAGCGTGCTGCTAATCACGCGGCGAGCAAGGATCGATCCTCCCACATGGGCTAGAAAAAGTAGTTTGGGTCAAAGTGTGTGATCATGTCAAGTGTGTGATCCAAAACTTGAGAAATTTTTTCCCTCATTTTTGTATTTCTTTGAAATTTGACACATCGATTGTATCCTTCGAGGTAATTAAAAGTCCAAATTTTTAGATTTTTATATCTTTTATCTTTGTATTTATGAGACTTTGATTTTTAGAAAAACCCTCTTTTTTCATGGACGCTTGAACATAAAATGGACAATAAATCAGCACCAAATATGGGTAGAAAGATTTGGTAAAAAAGCATTTTAAAGTACATTATTTGCTGTTTAATATGATATGCAACATGACTAATTTTATAAAAAATTTCATTTAAAAAATTTTAATAAATTAAAAATCTAAATTTCTCAGAAAACATTAATGAATTTATTTAAAAAAAATCTCAAAATTGTTTGTGTATTTTATACTTATTTGTGCAAAATTTCCAGTTGCGATCTCAATTGGATAATATTTTTATGAATTTTTGAATAAAATTTGACCTAAGAAATAATTATATGTTTCAGATTCTATTTAGTTAAATATGGGGTTCTCGTACTAGGATGATTGTCTGTCCAACTGGCGGCCCGCGGGACGCATGCGGCCCTTCATATTCAGCATGTATAGAAAGCGGATCGGTCTCAGTTTTCCCATTAAAATGTAAGCAAATAGTTTTATTATCCTTCTGTTTCATTGTTTTATAATCAATAATTTGACTGTTAATTATTATTGTATAAGAGATAAGAGGGTATTGTTAAACTTTTTCAAAGTGCGGCCCGCCGGGTGATCAGTGACCAGAATTCTGGTCCGTGGGCTCTTTGCAGTTGAACAGCCCTGGTCTAGTGAGTATTTAGTAAATATGACTATGCTTGGAATGAGCTGGCATGAACTTGTAGATTAGTAACCCCCTCAGGCACCACCACTTTTACTTTTTTTTCTTTAAAGCAAGACGAAGCACATGCCTCCTCCACCCACCCAAACATACGATTAACACCATACTAGTATCAACGATCTATTTTCTTTGACTAGTATTACGCCTCACCTGGGAATTGAATTGAGGATTATTTTCCCCCCATTGGTTTTATTTGGACCAAGAATTTCTTTTTCAGACAATTTCTTTTTTTTTTTTTTATCGCACAAAATCTATACAGTAATAAAGTAAGATGTTTGTTTGTCGGTTCGTGGCGCAAATCTCGGAAAAACGGTACAGGATGCTACATAAGGTTTTGTTAGTAGTTATATTTTTCGTGGCGATATGCAACTCGGGGTCAGGATTTCGATAAATTAATTAAAAAAAAAAATATTTAACATTTGGTATGTGCTTTTTAGAGCATTTTGTTCGACAAATCCCGTGCATTGTTGTAACTTTCGAATTTTAACTTTAATTGTTAAAAATCCGTAATAATGAAATTTTCCCGAAACAATTCAGTTCAAGTTAGAAATGACTATACATTGTATGGAGTTATGTTACATAGATAGATAGATTGATAACCATCGGAAGATTTTGATAAACACAATGAGGGAATAACTATATTTTACACAGAGTTTTCTTGAAATTTATATTTTAGAGATTAATACATATAAATATTGATTTATAATTTTAGAGTTAGATCCAGACATAGACATACATCTATTGATAGTTATCGATATACATAGATATAAATACAGATAGATTATCGAGGTTTAAACAGATGCATTGATGATAGATATATACATTAACTGAAATAACTTTACACCGTCGTCACATTCATTTAAGCAGCCGCCGATGACGGTACTCTTGTTTTAATAATGAGTAATGCATGAAAAGCAAATTGTTCTGAAAGGCGAACCGTCTACGACGGAAATTGCTTACAAAAATATCTCACAATGAAAATGGTAGGTACTTGGTACGCATGATTAATGATCGGAATTTTCGACGCTGAAATGTAGATAAAGTGAATGATCAGAGTACATAAACCACGAATTTTCAAAGAACTACAGTGAAAAACTGCTTCAAAGTTACAGTCAACTCTTCATCAACGCGAAAACTTTGAACAGACACCACCTTGTGTGTGGTTTCGGGCCATTCCATGAAAACGTTAACCCTCTCTCCCGCACGTGACGGTTCATGTATTTATTAAAAAGTAATAATTTTAAAGGTTAATGGCGAAATTTTTGGCTTAAGAAATCACAAATAACATTGCAATTTGTTGAGCAGAAAAAAAATAGCTCATTAGTATTTAAAAGTATTATTTTTAATGTAATATATGAGGCGTCACGTGATTTACAAAATGACCGTTTCCCGTAAGATGACCCTTTTACGTTTTCGTACTGATGAAGAGACTGCAATATAAGTTTTACAGTAACGGCGTAAAGAACAAAATCACCGAAATAGATTTTAACAAAATTAAGAGCTTGCAAAAAAGATCAGCTGATTATCTAGGCAACGTTTTTTTTTTTTTTTTTTTTAATATTCTAACCATAGCACAGCAGTTATGGTTAGAATAGCAGTTATGGTATTAAATCATTCCCCGAATCTTTTTACTCTTTAATTTTTTTTTTAATTTTACTACTCACGTGGGAAACTAGCATGAGTGAGAAAACATATCCATATTTTGGAGGGAGTACACCAGGAACGTTTTTAGTTTTGTAAACTGTTAAAAGAAAAAGTATCATAGAAACATTGGAAAGCAACTTCCTTCAAGATTATGCTTGATTGAATGTTTACCACACAACAAGAATACACTTCGTAGCTTTTAAGCAATTTAGAATGTCCACAAAATAATATAGAAATGAAGTATTCATATTAAATCACTAAAATAATTATTTATAATTATTTATATATTATTATGAAGTTACTTATTTCTTAAATTCATAATTTAAGCAAAGCAAGTAAGTTTTGTATTGTATGTATTAAAGGTAAGTTTAAAATTCCATTTTAATATTACTTTCATTTTCAATATTGGTTAGTGATAGCAGTTTTTGCGTAAAATGTAGCATTATATCGCAGAAGAGTAGCCGGAAACGTGACTGAAATTACACCAAAAATAAACAAGTTACCTTCTAGAAACAGAATTTAAATGGTTTTATTACTGATAGCAGCTCAAACTCAATCACTACAAAATAAGATGAATCAATATTTTTCATTTTTACAACAGAAATGAACAATACTCTTTTTTTTTTTTTTTTTGCATTTCATTCAATTTATGAAAATGGTTATCGGAATGAAATTGAAGACAAAACCCCATTTGATCGTTCTTTTTCCAGCTTTTTAATGACAGCTTTCCATACACAGACCACAGATCTGTGAACCGTGGAATGTATTTTTACTCAAGACAGAGTGCCTTGCACGAATAAATGACTCCTGAAAATATCAAAGTAATATTCTTTGACTTTACACGACTTTTATGCACAGTTTATTCCAACAATTTCTACTGAGATAAAGAACCGGACCGTTTCTGGGCCAAGCCAAGCACTTGATTCCGTGGGAACTTTACAATTAGGCTGCATGAGATAAAAAAGAAATAACAGAATGAAAAAAACGCACATTTAAATTAATGTTCAATGCTAGGAGAAGTTTTTTAATGTTGGATGCCAGTTTGATCTTTGACTTAGAATACAATCATACTGGAATGTGCTATTAGAAGCTGACCGAAACTTATCCGGGATGACGGGAAGCAAATTGCTATTCAAATGACATTGTACATTTAAATACTGTCTGCTCCTGTTCCAAAGTATAAGCTTCCAATATCATTTCAAACACAGCCCAAAATCATTTGAAGAAAAGGATATTGCTTCGTCTACCCGGGAGCAGTGTCAGTCAGTTTCCAGTTGCAAGTTTCAGAGTGATTTCGCTATGTGTAATAGAGCTAAACTGGTAAGTAATTATGTTAAGTACTTCCTTAAGCATTAAGCACTAATTTGAATGGGCGTGTAATTGCTTGCTGTTCTTTTCTTTCGTTTTCTTTCTTGAAATTACTTACAAGTTACAAAATAGAAAACTTCCCATCATATGTTTGACTTAGACCGGAAACAGATCGAACCTAAATCCAAACGAAAGTTTTTGGAACAAAATGAGCACAAGCGCTATAATGGTATACCAACAATGCAGCCCTTAGGAGTCACTAATTTGTCTATGGTTGAGTATTGAGAAGGGGGGGAACGTCCCTTCTTATTTAAAGGTCGTTCTCGGACAAACGGATAATATTGCTTTTAAAACATTTATTTTTATAACTCCCAATTTTTTATGCCATGTCTAATTTTATGGAGAAAATAAAATCCACCAGAAATTGTTTGCCTCAATTACAGCGCTAATTACTTAGCAAGCTTTTATCAATGGGATGTGGCAATAACAGAAAACACCCGTTGTAATAATATTTGTAAGCATAAAAACGAAAACCAAAATCAGAGAAATGACCAACAGCTAAATAGTTGAACTCAAATCAAGTAAACAGTTTAGATTTTTTTAATAAAAAGTTCTAAATCTCATCATTATGTCTCTAAACATAACTACCATGTTTTTTAAAACACCATATTAATGACTGTTACGGTAACGAAATTTTTAATGTTAAGTGTGTTTTGGGAAAAACCATTAGAATTTGAAATTAATACTAATTTTTATTCTTAACAAAGGCTCAAATCTCTTTTGAAATTATTCAGAAAATTTAAATTTATTAAAATTGTGATAAGTACTGTGGTCTAACTTTTGGGACATTAAAAAAAAGTAAAAGTCTGCTTATTAGATTATTAGAACATGTGACCCTTCACTGCTAGCAGTTAGATGAATATTTAGCGCAGGACACGAAATTACAAATTTATCTGAGAATAGCTCTTAAACACTATTTGCTCTAGAGTCACAGGACGTACGTAAATTTATCAGGAATGATGTGCAGCATAAAATGTCAGTTGTGAAAGTTTGTTCGAGGATCTTCTAGTAACAAAATGAGCATCAAATTTAAACTTTAAAAACTTCCATTTTTCATTTCACCTTACATGCCAATTTTCCTATTATTTAGCTAAGCTTTTACTTTACAGTTAAACTGACAGAATCCCTTCTCGTATTTTTGATATATTTTATGTTTTGATTTATGAACACTAAATAACTATGGTTACCGCGTCATTTCCTCTTCTTCTTCTTCTTTTTTTTAATTTTAAATTATGAACCAATGCAGCAATAAAAACATGAGTTTATGAGGTTGAATATAATGATTTATCTTTTATTATTAACTAGGAAATACTGTATTGTTTTAATGAAAAGTTAATATGAACTAGCTTTGAGGGATATTTGAAATTTCAGTCAATAATATTTAACAGCTTTTCCTGTACTTAAAAGTACTGTTTGCAAACATCTTAGGATAATGTGTCTGTTCTCCCTTCAAAAACATTGATGGTTGTTTTCGTTGCTTCGTAAGCTTTCATTTGAAAGCTTATTTGAATATCTTTTACACAATTAAAGACACATTATGCCATTATTTTTTTCATTGAGCCTATAAGTGAAAAAAAAAACAACAACTGAGAACGACAATCAATTATGTCTTTAAGCTTTGTTTGTCTAAATAAAAATTTTCAGTATTTAACGTATATAAATTAATAAATCAATTTAGGTGATATAAGCCCCCGAATGCATGAAGTATACATTTAACTGCAGACCCCCTTAGTAGAATTTCAGACTTCCATTTTAATTTATCTTTCAAGTTAATTTTAAAATGTTAAAAAAAATAATTTGAAGAAGGCAAAAGGTTGGGAAGGAGATTTCGTTCGTTGTTTTCTTTTGTCACCTCAGTATGTCGATACTTCTTTTGGATTATAGAGTACTTGCTTACGTAACTTTCATTTCTTGGGGAGGCGACATTATAATTTCTGCAAAGTTATTTATTTGCTTTTGAATACGACACTAGATACAGAAAATAACATTTCATGTGAGCTAAAAAAACATTTATCAAGGCATTAATGAATATCACAATATCTGCAGTGTTATTTTTTAAACTGATAAAGATAAATGATTAAGGTAATAAAACTGAGTAAGATAAATTGTGTTTTTCCTTACATTTTAATGTTATTAAAATTCACATCTTTCCATTATTCTTGTGGGCAAAATTCTGTGAACATATGACATTTGCCGGTATGTTACATACATCTCGCAATATTTAAAGTACCAGCAAATGGCCTCAGACCTCTAATTTGATCTCAACTTGTGTCCCAAGTGGACAAGACTAGCATTTAGCTAGTTTTATGGGGAATTAAATGCTTGAAGAGTAAGAGTAACTTGTCATTTTGAAGCTATCACATAAATTATCAAAAGTATCTTTAACAAAACAGCTCTGTAATCTATACTTATAATCTCGTTTCACATACCATTCAAACACTAAAAGTGTTGTTACGTCAATAATATGTTATCGGTGAAATTGTGTTGTAATCTCAGTAATGTTTTCAGAAGAAATTTTTTTTGGCGAAAAGTACCTCCAAGAACAGAAAACTAAGTGAATGAAGTGTTCTTAACTCATGTCAGCAATTTTTATTTTAGAGCTTAAAGCAAATTATGACTTTTTTCAGTCTAGATTGGAAAGAAAAAAAAACCCTACTATTCAATGTTTGTAATACACAATCATTTTTTAAGTATGTAACATATTGGCGAAATGAATTTTAGCGTTTTACTACATATGAGTTTAAGCATAGGTTAATTTTTTGTTACTTAAATTATGTTCTTTTTGCCTGCAATGATGAAAATAAACATTTACAAAAGTCACAATAGAAATGTTTGAATCTCTTGCAGGAATGGTACTTCTTCATTTAATGAGACGTATCACGGATGAACTTGAAGTCTTAAACTGAATTTTTGCAATGTTTTATACCTGTTGCATCTTTGCATATATACATATATATATTTGAATTATATATGAATACGCGTATTGTAATCAGTATTACAAAGCTAATGTCATCAAACGGTATTAATTATGGAATCGCACTAATCAAATCGACGCTTTTTTTTTTATCCCCATTGCAGTCAACGGTCTGTTACGATTCTTAGCGCGTAACACTAATGTACTGCAAAGTGAAAGATATTTAGACACGCATATATTGAGAAAAATCTTATAAAGAAAATATGGGCAATACATGCATAGATATTGTACTACTGTAAAAGTCCAAAATCTGGTAAATAATGACATTAGCCGGCGAACATCAACATTCATGTAGCAATCACATTGGTAATGACCTAATATTCTGGTGAATCACCGGTGGAAGTCGACATGCTCCAATTCCGGTTTTTCACTACAGCATATATATATATATATATATATATATATATATATATATATATATATATATATATATATAACACGACGACAGACACACACACATATATGCATATGTATGATGTATATGAAGTACAAAAATAAATAAGAGGCTTTTTTAACATCTTATTCTTTTTGCATTAAAACAAAAAGGTATGTTGTAAACTTAAAATACGTACACGCCTTAGTTTTCACGCGTGGGCTTTAAAAATGCTATATTCTATCATTTGTTAATCAAGCATATATTTAATCTGCTATTTAATTATCTTTGGACGATTTAGAGTCCTTTTAAATGTTGGGTAATTGAACTGTGATTCCCCCCCCCCCCAATTTAACGGATGCTTGTAATATCTTACGGAATTGACACGCCCTTCTTATATTTTTCTCAGAGTGGGTTATTTAGTAAACTTCATCCATAATGTTAATTACTATATACGTATTAATTTTATAGTAATTTAAACACAGTTGTTTTCATTTGTAGAAAAAATTTATTTAACCCATTGCTTAGGTATTTTTATACTTCTAGATGGTTTATATATTTCGTAAGCAATTATTACATCGTTTAGCATTGACTTGTTGTACCATAACTCGTGTAATACTGGATACATCGGGGATTGAAGAATAAGGAGACAAATTTTCTAATTCATATTCTATTCTAAATGCTATGTTTTACTGTAGATGTGGTTTCAGTTAAATAAATGCAAAAATGGACATAGTTGATTCATATTTTAAATGTTGCTGACATTTTTCTAACTGTTATTGACTCTTCGTCTTTTTGTTAATTAAAATATGATTCAATGATCTTTCTATGGTTTTTCAAGTAAAATGGAAAAATAAATCTTTAAGTAGCATTAATGTATAATCTTCTTTGCAGTAAACATATTTACGACAACATTCCTTCAAAAACAAAGCAGGGAAAAGTAACTAAAATGGATCATAAAACTTTAGCCATCATTATATTTTTTCTCCAATTTTTAATCTACGCTCTACAAACAGTGTAGGTATATTTTCATATATTGCCCTATATTAACTGAAAAACATGTATTGCACAAAACTTCATAAATGAAAGTAAATATTATTTTAGTAGTACTGAGAAAATCTGTACTTAACTTCGCCCACTAAAGCGGATCAAAGTGATAGTTATTTCAGAAAAAGTTATTTTTGTTGCTACAAATTACGTCTTGTTGTTTACTAATAAACTATGCAACTATTGCTTGACCACGAAAAGAAGGCGGATGACCTGGAAGCAAAAATATCATTTGTATCATTTGTAATAGGTTGTTTGTTATTATTTTGGAATAGATAGGATTAGCGAGACCATGCCTCTTACTATTCGATTCTTTCTGGCAGATTCTACCTATTACAAATGATACAAATGAGGCTTCACTTCAAGGTCATCAGCCTTCTTTTCGTGGTCAAGTTTTAACAATGATATTAAATTACTTATGCACAAACCTAAGAGTTTATACCGCTATACTTTCTATTACTTTGAAAATTGACATTATATGAGCAGCTTACAATATGTCATTATAGGAAATAAATGTTATAGAGTCTTGACTTACAAGAGGGATGCAGTCCACGACTCCTGGCGCAAGTCAAAATTACGTTTTGTGAAATAGGGTGGATACAAGGTGTCCGAACCAAATGCACCGCATTTGGAGAAGTCGCTAGAAACTCAGAGAGTTTAAAAGCATAAGAAAACTGAAATTATGTACCAATACTCCCAAAGATTTTATAAAAAATTCAGTACATTTCCATGTGAGCTCCCTTAGTACCCCTAAGCAGCTTAGTTCCCTTAGAAGCTTACAGTGCATCCTTAGTAACTTCCCTTAGTAGCCTTTTCTGTATAGTTCCTGTTTCGAGAAAAAGTTATGCCACTTTTTAATGCTCTTATAATGGGGTGAATATGAACAACTCGAAACATTCTTTTCAGTTATTACTGATTTTTGTTCTGCATAACGGATAACAATATGTTCCTTCTTATTCGGTGACGCAATTTTTCCCTTTACCCATTTACAGAGGGTGGATAAATTATCATATTCAAAGAAACTTTTCTGTTATCTTTATTGTTTTTTATTGTTGTTACATAGTTTTATTATTTGAACGCATTTTAAAGTTAATTTAAAAGTTTAGTGTTTATATTAGTAACACTTTACTTTTTGTCCTTTTTTTTAATGTAACAGACTTCAGTGTCAGTGTCCGTGGAAATGTAAAGTTACAAGCTTCTTCTTGTGAATGTGATTCAGAATATCATCAAAGCAAAGCACAATGCTCCGAGACTGCAACAAGTAGCCTTATTTTGCTTTGAAAGCGTGCCGCGCCGCATCCAAGCCATGATAGAAGCAAAAGGCGTTGTTACTAAATATTAAAAAAATATTTTTTTAAACCTATTTATAGTATCGATCAGAAAGCATTTTACGTTTAATATGTTGAATTCATATCTTAAATAAACTTTAAAAAGTGTTCAAGTAATAAAACTATGTAACAATAAAAACAATAAAAATGCAGAAAGGTTTGTTTGAATATAATAGTTTGGCCACCTTCTGTATATAAAACGCATGTGCGTTAGACGCGAGGAAAAAAATGCCTTCTAACTCCAGGAATTCAGCAGTCAAATTTTGTCAATATTACTCTCGTAGCACTTAAACATTTTTATTAAACCGACAGTTCAAAGTCAGTACATTTGATTCGAACATCCTGTATTCGTGAAGGACAGAAATTTGAGAGTGTCAAATTTCACTGGTGATTCACCGGAAATATTCCGTCTACCACCCTTGTGTTTGGATAGTGAGCGCTGATTTTCACCGGCTAATGTCGACATTTATCAGATTTCTAACTTTCACAGAAACATATATACGACTTTTTCAAGCGCATTTACAATTATTTTACAGCATTAAAAACTGGGAGCTCAAACTGATGCAAACCATTCCCTAACTATTTCGTATCACTTCCCTAATAAAGTAATGAAACATAGCGTATTTAAAAAAAAAATGTAGATCAACTGCGGAGTGAAAGGAACAAAATAAGTGATCAATAGGAAGGCGACCCAAATAAAATACCGTTTTGTAATTACGTACAATGCGTGAAAATACTAATAAAGTGCAGCAATTTTGCAATAATACTGTATAGTAATAATAAGTAAGTACGAAAGATAAAGATGCTGATTGGTGCTGATCAGGTTGCAGTTAGCAATTTATCATTAAGGACGTTATTTTTGGTTGCGGTTGTTTTTTGAGAATGGAAATAGCTAACTATAAAGCTGGTACCTACTTCACGTTCGTTTTGTAAAAAAAAAAAAAAAAAAATGTGAAGAGGGGTTCGTGTTATTTCGGAGATACGTTACGTGTTAAAAAATTCAGGTTATGTCCGTTTCGAGTAAGTTAGATAGTGGTGTAGCTCGTGTTCACTATACTCCTGGGGCTTGCGAAACATAAATTAAAATTTAGGTCTAACAGAAAACGACGTGTCACGTTTGAAAACTGTCTTGCATGCATATTCTTTATCCATCATAAAAAAAATAAAAATTATTCACAAAATCGTTCATAGTAATCTGATAGATTTTTTCAAAAAATTGCAACACATTTTCTTAACTTCAGGAGCAGTCCGTAAATGATGTCACAGTGTTTTACAATCTGTCTATTGTCACAAAGTGTCACACTTCGCCTTTCCCTTTCCCTTCCTCTTGTCACATCTCATGCTAGATTACATAAACATATCGTTTCAAAAATGCCTTTATTCCGATCAGTGATATCATTTCTGGACCGCTCCTTACCCTGTTTATTACACACAAAACTTTTAAAGGCCTGTCCTTACCAAAATTAACATAACAACTATTGTTACCTGAAATACACCGCCAGCTCAGTCATTCCAGCCGAGGACTGCACTTTCGTGCTTATCAGCACTCATCAGCTCGGCATAGGAAGTGAATGAGCTGGAGGTGGAAAACCTCTTAAGGAAGTCAAGAGTGCCAAAAAAAAAAAAAAAACTGGTAGCTTATATAAAATTAGCACTGACAAGACGAGTGACCGAAGCAATGGTTCGGTCAAACTCGAAGATTGAAGGCAAGGCATGCTAATTCCGGTAAGTTACCGCCCTATAGCCAAGGCTAAAGCAAAAATTCATGAAATACACCCCCAGCTCAGTCTGTTTGTTTGGTTCTCTTGGCTTCCTTAAGAGGTTCTCCTCCTCTAGCTCATTCACTTCCTATGCAGGGCTGATAAGTGCTAATAAGCACGAAACTGCAGTCCTCGCATGGAATGAAAGAACTGGCGGTGTATTTCATGTATTTCTGCTTTAGCCCTGGCTATAGGGCGCAACTTACTGAAACAACTATTGTTGACAAAACATACATGAAAGTTTTTACAAAAAATTCCACGTGAGCTCTCGCAGTAGCCCTGAACAGCTTATTGAGATCCCTTAGAAACTTAATGCGTTTCCTAAGAAACTTAGAGAGCCCCTTAGTAGCCTTTTCTTTACAGTTCCTGTTTCGAGAAAAAATTTGTGCCACTTTTTAATGCTCTTATAATGGGGTGGATATAAACTCTTATTTATTTGAAGAATGCCATCAATTATAAAATTTTTTAAAAAAATTGATCAATCCTTTTTGGAATACCTTTCCTTGTTTCTCATGCAGTAAAAAAAAGCTAATAGCGTTCATTTTTTCCAATCATAAAGGAAATTCTTAATTCAAAAAAGTAAAAGAAGTTTCACTTACCCTATTTATTTCACACAATACTTTTAAATGCCTACAAAAATTGAATCTGTTGCTGTACACAACAAAACCTTCAGACAGTTAAAATCCAACCACTTTGGGATACTGTTCCTTACTTCTCGTATAACTAAAAGGCACTAACAACGCTCGTTTTTTACCATCCTACAGGAAATTATTAATGTTAAAAAATTAAAACAAGTTGCAATGACCTACTACCCGAATTTTAATGATAGGTTAAAGCTCTGGATTTTGATTGATTTGCTTTGACAATAGAACATTTATTTATTTAATAAAACATTTATTTGTCAGAACGTGTGATTCAACTGCATTTCCGAATCTAGATTTCATTGTTCTAGTTTCGTCACTTAACGGAAACGATCCAAATTTAATAAAAACCTATAGAGCAGAACGAGTATCCTGCATCTTCGTTTATATTTTTATTCTTTTAAAAAAATTATAATACTAGGTCCGGCTATTGATTTCCAGGACTGACGTAACTGTAAGAGAACGAAAAGTCGGAAGATGGCGCTAATGATTGAAGAGCGTTTTCTTAGGCGTGCGCAGTGCAATCGACGCTATTCTGAAATTAGTGGTTCTCGTGGAGAGGGGGCGCATTTAAACATAGCTCTTCAATTCCAGTTGTCACCATAATGCGAACTTTTTAAATTGCTTCCAGCGGGCGTACAGACTGTTGCCGACCTGTATGTGGATCATCATCGACGCTTTTTCGCCCGTCCCGAAATGGTATAAAAAACCATTCAAAAGTTCAAGTGAACTTGTTTCAACATTTCGGATGTTTCTGCAGCTGTCTTGTCCAATTTGAAGCAAAATTTAATGTTAATTCTTTGCTCCATTTTCACTTCGACGACAGGAATTTGAGAGCTAAGTTTTAATGCACTTTTCGACGAGAACCACTTACTTTAGAATGACGCCAATTGCATTGCACATGCGCAAGAAAACACTCTTCAATATGCAATCATTAGCGCCATCTTCCGGCTTTTCATTCTTCTACAGTTACGTCAGTCATGGAAATTAATAGCCGGACCTTGTAGTATTTAGAACCTAATGTATCAAAATGCATTTCAATAGTTCACATTTATGCTGATAAATGTTTTCTACTAATTTCATCGCCATTAATGACTTTTGAACCGGGAATGTATAAGAGGACCAGAATTACCTTAGTTTTGAATGTGTAGTAAATACGCTATTTTTATATTTATAAAATTATTCTTCACATTCAACGAGATTTTTCTTTTTTTTTACTAAGCATTCTCTCCTAAAAGAAACGATCTCGGAGGATTAACATGTACAGAAACCGCAAAACGTTTCGCGTGTTTAATTTAATTAAATAACTTGAAATCAGTTTTATTCAGGATTCTAACTATAAAGAGGGAAACCTGTTTTACATTTCTGTAAATGGGAGATAAAGGGCACCAAGTCATGGGGGAAAAAAAACAGGGGCTATTCACAAATGATGTCACGCTTTGAGGGGAGGAGGGAGTTCATGAAGTTATGACAGTTTGTGACAAAGGGAAGGGAAAGGAGAAGATAAGTGGGACATCATGCCTTATTTATAAGATTATATGAATATATAATCCTATAAATAAGGCGTGAAAATATATGGCGTATATGTATAATAATATATAAATATGGTATAGGCGTATATAAATATATAATCTTCTAACACTAACATATTATAAGAATAGTTTAGTGAAAATTAGCATGACATGTTACACACTGGGGAGGAGGGAGGTGAGGTGAAGTGTGACACCGTTTGTGACAAATTGAGTAGGGAATTCAAAACTGGTGAGAAAAGTTTGACATCTTTTACAAACAGCCTCTTAGCCTGGAGATGAGTTTAAAATTTTGCTTTTGTGATGATTTGGATTTCTAGATTGTTATTTATGGGTTGATAAAATACAAATTTATTAATTTTACCCTTAGTGATTTATAGACTTAAATGGAGAGTAAAAAGTTTAGTAAGGTAGTGCTTAAATCACGAGTTTGAAAAAAAAAAAAAAAAAATGGACATAATGCCCTTTGCTTCCCTTTTACGAAATTATGTATTAAAAATTTTTAGAACGTTTTTATGAGCATTTTCAGTTAAAATAATTTCAGTTTTTTTATGAAAAGGCATTTTATATTTAAAAAAAAATCTAATTTTTAACGGTTTACAATTTTACTTTTGTTTTAATTAAATGGACAAATAGTTATCCACGTAATTGTAATTATGCTCTTTATTGCTGCAACACTGTACGTTAGATAGGAAAAAACGTGACATTGGTGGAGATTGAGTTATATTGTTTAATAGTATTTTAACGCATTCAAGTGGGCTGGTAAGCAATCTCGTCAAGAATAATTGTTTTGCAGTATCCGTCAGTAAAAAATAAACAAAAGTTTTTTGAAACAATTTTGCTTCATAACCCCCCCCCCCCCCTGACATATGTTTTTGCATGGGTGTTAATTGCTCAAACATTATTTTTTGAAAATGCCGTTAAATTTGCTTTGTGCATGTTAAATATTTCTACAATAAGCTTGAAGTCAGTTCATTCATAAAAACATTTTCTAAGTAATAGTCGACAGATGACGCTTTTCAATCTCTTTACAAAAATACATTTATTCAGCGTAGCTTTGATCCGTAATATCTCTAATTTTAAATGTCTCACATTTATTACAATAGTATTTTTACATCTATTGGCATAAAACAGAAAGAATAAAATGTTTTCATCCGTAATCTCTCTGTTCTTAAAAGTCATTCATATTTTAATGGTATTTTTGTATGTATTGCATAGTACTGAAAAAAACTCTTCTATAGTATCATACAACTATCCAAAATTTAAAAATACTGATTGTAAAACTTATTAAAGTTAGTTTTTAACCTGGTTAACAGTTATTCAGCTCTTAGGGTAACTAAGAACCATGGGAGAAGTGGAATAAAATAAATTGTTTTAATAAAAGTAGCGCATTTTTGAACCAAAAACATGAAATTTCAAAATGTTACGAATATCACGTTTTTATTCCATAGAATCACGTAATTTCTATAATTTGTTATATTGCATTATAGGGGACAAAAGAGTTCATCAACTTCGAATCAGTATTTAAGAGGAAATCCCAAACAGTAACTTTAAAATTATTAAACTATACATTTAGCTGCGTACAGTGTTTCCAACTTATTCTGTAAAATTAAAATAGAAAACTAGTATTCTAACCTCGCCAGCAAATTGCAACATTGGATTTTCTACAGTTTTTTTTTGGAGTAAAATATACTAAAAAATAGAAAATGGCGTGACGATTAACCCACGTAGTTCAAAATTATGCTAAATTACTGCATTAACTGGGGGTAATTGAAAGCAATTGTGAATTCAAAACTGCAGAGCCAAATATACTAAGAATATGACGTGGAGCAAAGATAACCCAGATGGTTGAACGTTATCCAAAATGACTATATTTAACGAATGCTAATAGAAAGCACATTTGTGATTTCAAAACTCCAGAATCAAATTCCACTAAAAATATGACGTGGAGCAAAGTAACCCATTTGGTTCAAAGTTATCCGAAATGGCTGTATTTAACTGTTGTTAAAAGAAAGTATTTGCGATTTCGAAATTCCAGAGCCATGAATAATTCGTCAACTTAGAATAAAGTTTGAAGGAATACAAAACGGGGTGTGAAATGTAAACAAATGGTTGAAAGGTGGTGAAATAATTGGTGATTTCAAAACTCCAACTCCAGAGTCAAATGTACTAACAATATGACATGGGCAAATATAACTCAAATAGTTGAATGTTTTCCTAATTGGCTTTATGTACCTAGTGAAAAGAGAAAGCAGTCATTTCAAAACCATGGAGTCAAATGTACTAAGAATATGCTGTGGAGCAAAGATAACCCACATGGTTCACGGCTATCTTAAATGGCTGTTTTTAACTGGTACTAAGGGAAAGCACTAGTGATTTCAAAATTCCAGAATCAAATGTACTAAGAATATGACGTAAAACAAAGTTAACCCATATGGTTCAAAGTTATCCTAAATGGCTGAATGTAACGAGTGCAATTAGTGCATTTGTGATTTCAAAACTAGAGTCAAACGTATTAAGAATATGACGTGGAGCAAAGATAACCCACATAGTTGAACGTTATCCTAAATGACTTGATATAATAGGTGCTACGAGAAAGCACTTGGGATTTAAAAACTACAGAGTCAAGTGTACTAAGAAAATGACGTGAGCAAAGTTAACCCTCATAGTTCAAAGTTATCCTAAGTGACTGTATTGAACGGGTGCTTCTATTAAGCATTTGAGATTTCAAAACTCCAGAACCAAGACTCCAACGTCATACTCCAAGAGTATGACGTGCAGAAAAAAGAACCCACATGGTTGAAGGGTTTTTTTCAATGGCTTTATTTAACTGAGCTGATAGAAAGCAATTCTAATTTCGAAACTCCAGAGTCAAATGCACTAAATATATGACGTGGAGCAAAGTTAACCCACATGGTTCACAAAGTTATCCTCAATGGCTGTATTTAACTGTTGTTAAAAGAAAGTATTTGTGATTTCGAAATTCCAGAGTCATGAATAATTCGTCAACTTGGAATAAAGTTTGAAGGAAGACAAAACGGGGTGTGAAATGTAAACAGAAATACCAAGAGACTACCCATACAGGAAATGGAAAACGCCTTATGAGCAATCGCACGTGGCATATCAATGGAGCTAGACAAGTACATAGATCCAGTCTTTAGCCGGCTAGGTCAATCCGGTGCAAGCGGTTTGAGCTATGTCCTTTGCAGGAAATAAATAAAGATTGTTCGATATAGAACTTTTTTCTATTTGCTTTATTTGTCTCACGTAATCATTTCTTACGTCTATACGTCTTCGAAATGTTCTTTACAGACAAGGAGTAAATGATTGTAAGAAATATTGAAAAACAGAACCGGAAAAAAACTACAGCTTCTGAACAGAATAAATGATTCAAAACCTGCTTACGAAAACAATACGCTACGCAACCAAATGAAAAATTCAAATTTCCTTGTTACATTGGCAGGTTTACAAAATTTGCTACTGCTTTGATACTAACTAATAATTTCAAGTGAAAACCTTATATATTTTTCTACTCTTACATCTAATGAAAATATTCATAATGGTTTGGTTATGTATATCAGAAAACAAAGAAAGGAAAAGGAAAAGAAAACTATTCATGAAGACGCAAATAAATAAAAAGAAATAATAGCACAAATCAACTATAAAAAACAAGTCCTTTCGCAGAGTTGCTTATTTTTTATGACTAAATATGTCTAGAAACTGAAACAAAAAAAAAAAAAAAACATATGCTTAAGAAATATTAGCTTAAATTGCTGTAATATTTCACCTTTGCCGATAGGAACGAAGAAGTGTGACTGAAATTCTAAACTTTTTGTCACAGCATCTTTGTTTCCGAGGAAAGTTTTTTTTTTACTTTAAAGTTATAGTTTTAGACTATTTGTCGTCGTTTTGTTTCTCTGTACATAAGTTAATACATGGCAACATAGTAATTAAAGCAAATCTTACACATTAATCAATTATGATTTGGAATGAAGAAAAATAAAATTAGAATTGAGCGAATCCAATGTTACCGCGGTTTGAGGTTTATATTTGATTTCAACGCATAGTGTCGCATTTAACAATCTGGTTCAGTTTCATATATATTTTTTTACGAAGCTAATAAACATCAGTATTCTCGAGAAACAAGCAAAAATGAAAAACTTTTTCCCTCGCATTCTACGTTTTTAATATTTATAAATGAAAAGTTCGGATAGTTAAAAAAAAAAAAAAAAAAAAAAACAGACACACACACACACACACAAAATCTCGTAGATACTATTTTGCTACAGCGAGAAATTATACGTTTAGAAATACCAAGTGTCAAAGTCTAATTCACATAGGTTCAAAGTAAATGTGGGTTCAAAGATGAACTCTCGTCCCTACGGGTAATTTAAGAAACGCGAGTAATAAAAAGAAATTTGTTTCAACCTATTTAGATAGAAATTTTCATGTCATGCAACTAACATTTACGTTTCTTCTCCCATCTCGCGTGATAGCCTAAAACTTAATTGAATAAATTCAATTGGAAATTAGTTTTTACGTAATGTCAATGAACAACCGATGTTTCTGTTGTTGTTTTCTTTCAATTTCAAACGATAGACAAAGCTGAGAGAAAAAGAACCGAATTGAGCTAACTTGTAAGGCAATTTTCCATTTTGGTTAGAACTATCCTGTTTTGCGTAAAAGCAAGGAAAAAATTCAAAT
The DNA here is from genome assembly GCF_026930045.1 of Uloborus diversus. NCBI lineage: Eukaryota > Metazoa > Arthropoda > Arachnida > Araneae > Uloboridae > Uloborus > Uloborus diversus. Next base: position 63,310,084 of record NC_072740.1, read on the forward strand.
AGAATGCAGATTGGCTCTCTAAAATGGAGTAGAGCACGATACCTGATCACATTCGGATTTTCCGTCTTCAAACCCGTTCATTTCCCTACTAGTTGTTTTTGTTTCTACACCAAGTTCAGCGAGAGGTGAAGGACCGATCTACCTTGACCATTGCGTAGGCTGCTTTATCAGATTTTGAAGGTGAAACTGCTGATGAGAGTAAACAAGTGAGATCAAAGACTCTTTAATAAAAACCATTCGATTTTTGGCAATGACTCGAAAGTAGGTCTAAGAAGAAAGGAGACTAATTTAGATTCGAAAGGAGATGTAACAGTTACACTGAGAGTCTTTCTCCTGGGCAGACAATGGCTTGTTTACCGTAGATGATATAATAAGATTTCGAGTAGTGAAATGAATGCGGGGAAAGAAGCGCAAAATCATTCAGCAGTTTTCAGGGCTAATGGTAAAAATACAACAGTCCTTAGGCAAAAGAATGTCCAAATTATTTGCTTAAATGTGTCTTATGACCACTGTTTAGGATACGTAATCAGATTTTGAAGGTGAAACTGATGAAAAGAGTAAACAAGGGAGATCGAAGACAATGATACCATTCGATTTTTGGCAATTACTCTAAAGTTGGTCTAAGAAGAACGGAGACTAAATTAGAATCGAAAGCAGATGTGACAGTTAAACTGAGCATCTCACTCTTGAGCAAACAGTGACTTGTTTACTGCAAATTATAAAAAAAAAATAAATAAATAAAAAATAAGTGGTGAAATTGATACATGGAAAGAAGCACCAAACTACTGAGTAGTTTTCAGCACTAATGGTAAAAAATATAGTAGTTCTTCTGCTATAGAATATCCAAATTATTTTGCTTAAATATGCAATTTAATATCCTACTTTTGGTAAAAAATTTCCCTCAAATGCTATTTTTGATATATTTTCGGAAAATTCTCGTTATTGAACGGAATGCAAGGAAAAGGGAAGGACCTATGCACCTTGACCACTGCGTAGGATACGTAATCAGATTTTGAAGGTGAAACTGCTGAAGAGAGTAAACAAGTGAGATCAAAGACACTTAATAAAAGCCATTCGATTTTTGGCAATGACTCGAAAGTAGGTCTAAGAACGCAGACTAATTTAGATTCGAAAGCAGATGTAACAGTTACATTCATTGTCTTTCTCTTAGGCAGACAATGGGTTGTTTACAACATATTGCATAATGGGATTTTAAGTAGTGAAATGGATGCGGGGAGAGAGGAGACAAATCATTATGTAATTGCTGTTGCTAAATGTAACTCAGCCGTTCATTAAATAAAGAACATTAAAAATAACTTTTCTTTAATATTCAATTTAATATCTTACTTATGGTAAAATGTTTCTCTGAAATACTGTTCTTAATATATTTTTTGAAAACCCTTGTTTTCTTTAAGTGGAAAATTGTTTTAAATAACTATCCACGAGCACACAACTGTGAATATAGGTTTTTGAAAAAAATATAATATTTATGGTTTACTTTTAATGTATACAGGGTGATTCTAAATCTTTTTTACAAAATAAGACGGATGATAGTTCACATCCAGACGACCAATAACCTCAAAGAAACAACGAATCGCATTCTATTCTGAGAGGCAGAGGAGAAGAAAATAGAAACGGATAATTAGAGATGAAGCAATAAAAGTAATCCTCTTCGGCGTTATTTTGTACATGTCTACCTAGCATAGCTCCTAAGACTATCGAGCATTTACCACGAGCAAATTGCAACTGTGAAAATGCAGAATTTTGCTCTAAGTTGGTGCCGGAGAAAGGCAATATGTTCTTTAAAAACGGCACAACTTCGCTAGTGTCTCTTGCGCAACAACACGCGTGAGCGGCCCTTTTAGCACTTGTCCGTTTTTTCACTAAACAACAAATCTGATTGAGCATCTTTTGGTATCGTTCATTCGCTTTCCCAACACTGTTGTAAGTTGAGATTGGAATTCGTTGAGACTGAAAATTCCTCATCTCTACCTTTCAGAGTGAAATGCGATCCAATATTATTTTGTAATTATTTTTCGTATGGATGGGTACCATCACCCCTGTTAATTTGTAAATAAATTGGAATCACTCGGTCTAAGATAATAAACTCAGTCTTAAAAACCCAAGGGAATCTTTTATTGACATTTTTTTTGTTGTAGTTTTACTCTTAGATTTGGTTTTTGGAAAATTAAAACGTTTTAAATAAACTATTCCTTAAAAGTGAAAAGATAAATAATTAACTAAATGTAGTACAACTTTTAAAAAATACCTGATTTTTTGCACATCTAAATGTTATTTTTCAAAAAACAAAACAAAACCGTACTTTAAAAAAAAAAAAAATGCGTAAATGTTGAGAAAAATCTTAAAACCTTAATGCAAGGCAAGTATACATTTTCAGCTAAAAATTACAAATATTTCTGAAATTTGACTTTACTGTTTGTTTCAGTTTCATATTAATGTTAAGCTTATGGACACTTGTGCCTTTAAACACAACATTTTAAGTACTCACATCATGCACTTCTAATGCGTTTTAACACATATAGCTGTACAATAGCGTAATTGCGCGCGAGACCAGTTTCTTAATCTGAATCAAAAACAGCATTTATTTTAATTTTTCAAGGAAAATAAAGTTTTTGAACTAAAATTTGGAGTTTCAAATTTACCATATGTAAAAAAACAACTTGAGCAATCAAATAAATTCATGAGAACATTATCACAAACACTTGAAAAAAAAAAAAAAACGACAGATCAAAATTGTAGTTTTCGAGACGATGAGCAAAATTTAGGTACTAGCAATAAACCGTTTGTTAGAAACCAGTGCCTAGTATAATTAGCATGACAATCGAAAATGAGAACCAGCCGGAATGCAGTGCTCACATCGCTGACAAGTTGAAAAGTTTACTGATACTAAAGGATTCAAAGGTACTATAGTTCCCCTAAATAGGTTTCATAATAAATGACTTTCAATTAACGATTCCGAACATTTAATTTAAATCCTTTCAAGTTACAAGATTGTTGGCGCAATCGCATAAAATAATCCAGTGCGGTAGGTTTTAATTGAAAAGTTTTTCCAAATCGTGCTGTATAGCAGCACCTACCAGAGCTACAAGTACCTACTTGCCACAAAGCAGAAGAGCGGTTCTCCTACCATTTATATTGGCTAACTTCATTTTTTAAATTTTGGCACTTACATCCCTTTGCTTCTCCCGACTTGATTTTAAAATTTAGTATACATATTTAATGTATTTTTTATACATTGAAAAGGCATAGTTTTAAGCGGCTTCGTAAAGAAAATTGAGCTGTCAGATAGTTAATTTCCTCCGTCGCCTCAAATTATAGAGGAGCTAGTGATCCAGGCTGCTAGTGATTGCTCACTCAAGCAATGGCCTTAAAGATTGCAACAAAATGGATTATATGTCCATTGTTACTTTCCATCCCTACAAGAGCGAGAAAGGGGACGTGTCTCCCGGGAAGTAATTGCTAATGTCCCATGTCTTGGGGTGAAGGAGTTATTTTTATCTAAAGGTCCTTGTGGCGTGTTTTTCACTTTCCATTTTGACTAAAAAAACAACTAGTAGTTATATGCAAAGCACTGTATTTTTGCAACATTTAATGTCGGCACATGCAGTCTTCAATACGTAATCACTAACTATCCCTTGCTATCTTCATTAAAGTGTGCTCCAAATTTATTTTATATATAGCAATAAAAAAATACGGCAGAAGGACTAAAAACTGCAGAAAGGTTTTCTACATGCCATGAATAATTAATACAGATTGACAAAGTAATGATGACAAAACAGTTAAATACAAAAAAATATGTTACTTACGATCGTCTTCACTTAAAATAAAATCCCAATAAATATGTCATTTAAAGGCGTGAAGATTCTTGCTTCGTGAGGATCATTAACGATAATGTAGAACACTTTCTAAACAGCAACACCAAATTTAAATCGAGAACATAAATCGGACTTCGTAAATAGCCACTTTATCTTTGCTATTTATTTATGAAGACTTCGGACTGCAAAGGAATCATCAGCGGTCCAGCAAAGTGAAAATGCGAGGAGGAGAGACACTGAAGGAAATAATCTCATTTAATGAAAGTAAGCTTGTTGAACATCGCGTCGTTAACCATGACTGGAACCGATCGGAATTTCACTAGGGTCTGAGTGGGAAAGGATCTAAGAAATTGGAAAGTAGGTTAGGAGGCGAACAGTGAAAAGTCTCCTCGGCTTTATTCTCTCTGTTGACTCACTTTTCACCACACCTACAGAGGACGAATCCAAAAATAAATTCCGTTTTTTCCTTCAAAAAAGTGACCTCTTTCTGACGGAAGCGGTCTCTCTTCCGAAAGGTCCGTGAACTTGTACGATTCCAATTGTTGCCAGTGTTTTTTGCCGACTCAGAGGGCTTCCCCTAGCTTTCAAAGTCGCGAACAACCTGTTCCAAACGCCATCGAGCTGGATTCCAAGAGCCTAGGGGCTGTCCCACTTACAAGTGTCCGTTCCAAATTGCTGAAAAATCCCCCTTCTAATAGAGACACTTTTCCCAACCAGTTTCCCTATCAATAGCATCACTGAAAGAAGGTAGTTTATGGGATGGTTTGTAAAAGTGATTGCACGAGGAAGTCGACAGTTATTGAGTTGGAGAAATTTTTGATTACTCTTATTGGGGTAAAGCAAAAAGAAAGCTGGAGAGAAACTGCTTATTGTTGTCATTTTTTTAAATCTTACTTTCTCTTTTTACATACTCTAATCTAATATACTTTTCTAAATACTAACAATTGAAGCAGTGAGAAGCAAAGGGATGTAAGTCGACATTTTCAAGTTTAGAGTAAAACTCGTTTGAAATTGCGGTCCTTTGTAGGCTTTTATTGAAACGTATTTCTAAATGATGCTGATAGCAGCACGTACCAAGACTACTAGTACTATCTCTTGATAAAGACAGAGGAGAGGTTTTCCTACCATTTATACTAGTTACCTCTAAATTTTTAATTTTGGCTTGCTTCTCACTTAATGTGACCAGACGTCCCGCTTTTGGCGGGACAGTCCCGCCTTTTGTCTTACTGTCCCGCTGCGGGAATGTCCCGCCAAAGTGTCCCGCTTTGTCGAAAAAGTCCCGCTTTTTTGTTTAAATTCCGTCACACAAGAAATATAACATACAATCTAGATTTTTTAAACGCTTTTTCGATTTTTTGCTGTCAGTAAACGTAAGAACGCCATGTAAAATGTTATTCTTTAATGTTTAATACACTGAACTACCTCCCAGTACAACTGAAAGTAATTATTATGATTAATAAATGTGTTGTGTGATGCAATATTCTTTACATCAATACTTATAAATTATTTTCAACTTGAGTTCTTTATTGGTACATTTGAGTTATTTCTTGGCATTTTTCTGTTACGTAAAATATGAAGCCTGTGGGGAAAAAAAACTACTCTACCCCCCCCCCCCCCCGTCATGTGTCCTGATTTTTAGCTTGAAAAATCTGGTCACATTATTCTCACTGTCTCAATTGTGAATAATTTGGGATGTCTTGAAAAACTGAAACTCTTTTCAACTTACAGAAATTCTAAAACTGGATAGTCGTTTTAAAATAAAGTTTTTCTTTGATGTATTTTAAGAAAGAAATAGTTTCAAAATTATTGCTTTCTTCCAATCAAAACAGCGTGTTCATCGCTGATCAAAATCAAACTTGTTTTTTTCTCTTCCTTTATGTATTACTGAGACTTAAGAGCACGTTATGTTTTTTCGTTTATAGTAAGAAAATTCGTATTTGAATGTGTGAGCGCATTTCATTTACTTACTTTGATTTAATGCTGCATGGATAATTTCGTAGCGTATTTCATCTACTAACTCTCAAAGTTAAAATAATGAGTCGCAACGCATCTGCAACAGAAGAAGAGTTTACAATGTATATTCGGCTTAAGACGATACTTGGACATTCATTTTAATCTCTTCTTAACTACCAGAAATATAATCAAACTTCTTACTTTCGTTAGTAACTCTTCCCAGTTCATAAGGTATTAGTAAAATTATGGGAATTAATTAAATAAAAAAAAAATCCATAAATATTTCTGATGATTCTTGTTATAGCCAGCAATAAATAAAGCGGAAATTTTGCTCCACTTTACCATTAAAAATACAGTGTTCTTGTCGATTATAAGTGGAATCGATTATACGAAGATAGTACAGTACTGATGGTATACCGTTAGTACTGTACTTTCGATTTCTTTAATTTTTGCGTTAAAAATACAACTTTTCTACCGAATTTACTATGTATGAATATCATAAAAATCAGTAATTTCAATATTTCAAAAAAAAAAAAAAAAAAACAGCGAGTACCATTTGTGCTTCTGCTTAACATAACTGTAGGGGAATGTGGAGCTAAGTGAAATAGGATGTTGTTCAGCTTCTCAACATGAACAACTTTCAAACTAGTTTTGGAAATCACAGTATATAAAGAAATTGTATTTCATTATAAAACATTGTATTTTATTATAAAACTTGCATTGAAACAATATTTTTTATTTTTGGAAATAAAATTGTTCTTTCAAGGAAAAAAAAAGCGGAAAATGTTGACTTTTTTTTTCATGGGGCAAAGTGAAAAATGAATTTTTTTCGATTGAAATATTTTCTATTTGATTGTGAAAAATATTTTTTATCAAATTAATGAGCAATTAAAAGAATAGTTGAATAAATGAAAAGATAATGTAACAATAAACTAATAAGTAAATAAATAAATAAATTAATTAATTAATTACTTAATGAGGAAAAATGAATGAGTGAATAAAATAGTGAATGAATAAGAAAATAAGTGAATGAATGAATTAATAAGAGGATTTTTAAATGAAGGAATGTAAATAAAGTAGGTAATAAATGAATACGTAATTGATTAAGTAAATGATTGAATGAATAAACGAAATGAACTAATTTCACTTTGCCCCGCATGCACTTGACTAATTGTGAGAAATATTAAAAGCAAAAGTTAGCTAAATGCTAACTAAATAAATACTGAACAGAATATTAGAAGGTCCCAGTTAATAACCAAAATGTTAATATCCCGAACTTTATCATTTGATAAATTAAAAATAAATTTTGACTTACAACAAAATTTTACAATTTGAGTATCAGTTTTTGAAAATAGTTTGTATTGTTGCTTTGATTATATGCTTTGATTTTCAGAGGTAATGTTTTCTTGACTGGAATAGACTACATATGTTACTATATAGTTAAAATATTACTAGGTAAATAAGGCAAAAAGCGGAGTAAATCTTTCACCATTACTTTGTCCCCCTATTTCACTTTGTCCCACATTCCCCTACTTTCGATTTCTGTAATTACTTCGTACGAAAGAATGGGTAAAGGTTTCGCGATTTCGTATAGGCATCAATAAATAAAAAGAAGATTTTGCTCCACTTTTTCCTTAAAAATACAGCTTTTCTATCGAATACACGGTCAATAAATATCATGAAAATCAGTAATTTCAATATTTCAAAAAAAAAAAAGAAAAAGAAAAAGAAACAAAAGCAGAGCGAGTACTGTCCGTACTTCTGTTTAACATAACTGTACTTTCTATTTATCTAACGGAAGGATGAGTAAAGGTTCATGATTTTTAGGCATCAATAAATAAAAAAAAAAGATTTTGCTCCACTTTTCCACAGAAAAAAAAAACAGCTTTCCTACCGGATATATTGTCTATGGATATGATAAAAATCAGTAATTTAAATATTAAAGCAAACCAAAAACAAACAGCACCGCCCGTAGTGCTGATTAACATAACTGTACTTTCGATTACTCTCATTACTTCGTACGGGGAGAGGAGAAATATTTCATAATTTTGTTATAGGCATGAATAAATAAAAAGGTGATTTTATTACTTTTCTCATAATGAACAGCTTTTCTATCGAATATACGGTCTATAGACATGGTAAAAATCAGAAATTTAAATGTTTGAAAAAAAAGCAGAGCGTGCCGTCCGCAGTGTTGCTTAGCATTACTGTAGTTTCAATTACTCTCATTACTTCGTACGAAAAGAGGAGTAAAAGGTTCGTGATTTTTAATAAAAAGAGATTTTGCACACTTTTTCACTAAAAATACAGCTTGCCTATCAATCATACAATTGGTTGATAGGCAAGCTGTATTTTTAGTCATGGCTATGATAAAAATCATGGGGCTATGATAAAAATTAGTTGTTTGAATAATTCACAGAAATTGTCTAGTATGCCCGTACTACCTCTGAACATAACTATACTTTCGATTATTCTCATTACTTCGTACGGAAGGATGAGTAAAGGGTTCATCATTGGATAAATGGAACGATAATAATCTGAAACGAGGTTCAGTATTAATGACAGTGTTACAAACGTAATGCGTGCAGCAAAGTAGGTTACGACTATTTAATCCTTTAGAATTAAGGTCTTTTGTTCGAACAATACCTGATGATTATTGTTTACAGGCAGGTCGAGTTGTGTGGAAAATCAAGTTTCCTTTCATTTTATGATGTTAAGCATGGAGTAAGCTTTCTTTTTATCTCTCTCATCACTAAAGTAATTTATACACAGGATATATTAGTCTTCCTTGAAATATTCGTTATTTATAAAATACAGCTTTTAATTAAAACATTAAATAATTAAATTTTTTTGAAGGCTGCTAGTTTTACCATCATAAAATTAAGCTAATTTTGTACATAATCTTGCCGAACTTTGCACAGTAAGTAATTACGTTGTGTTTTCTATTTAAAAAAATCGCCAATTAATGGGAAAATATTTAACTTTAACAAGTACCCTACTAATTCGAAAAAAGTGTACTTTGTTATCAGTTTTAATTATGGAATGATTCAACTCTGAAAAAACTAAAATGTTTTTATTAGGAATTGAAACGTCATAAAATATTCTTCTTTTTTTTTACAAATGTGAGCTCATAATAATTAAAAGATCTGTGGTTTGAAGAAATAATTGCTTTTAGTTCATGTAAAACTACTCTTCTACTACGTTTTTGGGAAAACTAAATTTCTAATTCTTCCCTCTTTTGATCCCATCTTTTGAAAAGGAGTTCGTGTTTAAGTTTCAAGCCAGTTTTGTTGGAAATATCCAAACAGAAAATATATTCCTGTTGTCTCACTACTCTCCCTGTCTCACTGTATCCACTTCTTCCTTATTTATAGCCTAAGCTTAACTTAACAGATTAGAGCGATATAGCAAATAAGAAATAAAATACTACTTATGTGCTGAAAATAAGTTGACAAAAGACAATGTTAATAAAGCGCAAAACTGCAAATCTTTGCACTGTTTCCAAGTGATAAGAAACGCCTTTTTCAATGCAGAATACATAAAATTATAGATGAAAATGAATCCGAAAAAAAAAAAGAGACAGCGATAGAAAAAATAAAGCAAAACAAAAACAAAAGGTTGACCGGGAACTAATGAGACAAATAAAGAAACTCTTCTGCACTAATTCTTATTCATTGCTTAGGCCCTTTGGTTATCGATTAAATCTTATATCCGAGTAAAAATTTCTCTGTTACATTTTGCTTATAAATTTTTGTCAGTCACTGCTGCGAACATTTTGTTCGTTGATTTCTTATTTTTAAAGCTATTATTTTCGTTTCGAAGTTTTATTCTTGAAAAATCTTTTTTAATGCTTTCTGAGCTCAGCATTGAATTCTTTCGATTTCCTTTCACTTTTTTTTAAAAAAATAATTACTGCTTTTATTTGTTTTTTGTTCTCAACGGTCACCGTTACTCAGTTCATTACAGTTTTTTGCCTCAACCAAATTTATTCTTCCAGTGTTTGTTTTCTTTCCATTTAGAAGTTTAATACTTTCTCGCTTGAGTTTTCATTTTTGTTATTGGTTCTTTACTTTTTCGTTTCCAGTACTTTCATTGGTTACTGGTAATTGGTTTTTGCGGAGTAACTGTTGTTTAATCTGCTTTTCGACCGTTCTCATTGTTATTTCGGATGTTTATTCCTCCATAAGCTAACGTCCTTCTACTTTGGAAATGGGTTCATAATTAAATCGAAATACGTGTTTGCTACAATTCGCAGTTTTTGTGGAGTTTTAATTTAAAAAAAGAATCAATTTAGAGATAGTTTATGTCCCAAATTCGGTATTGGTGCATAGAGAAGTTGGATCGCTTAAATTTGGATAAGCTTATTGTTAGTCATGAACGTAAAACTCTTAAAACTGTTGTAAATTATTCAGTACTGTAAAGCTCAGACAGTATTAATTAAGTTAAAAGAGAAACTGTGAATACCTATATTTCTGTATTCCACTCCAGCAGAAGCAACAACTAAATGTAAATTATTCACGACAAACATATCTAATGCAACCACACTGTTCGAATAGCCGAACAAGAAATAGCCAACAAGAGAAGTATTGTTTAAAAAATTTACGTTAGGTGTCTTCCCCAAATGAGGCAGTGAGAAGCAAAGGGATGTAAGTGGCAAAAGTAAAAATTTGGAGATAACCAGCAGAAATCGTAGGTGAACCCCTCCTCTGTCTTGAGACAAGATATGGTACTAGTAGCCCTGGTAGGTGCTACTCTGCAACATGATTTAGGAAAAAAGATCAATGAAAGCCTGTCTAGAACGTTATGTTTATAGTCGTTTTACTCGAAACTTGAAAATGTCCACTTTCATCCCTTTGCTTCTCACTGCCTCAAATGATGTCACGCTTTGAGGGGAGTGGGTTCTTAAAATTGTGACAGTTTGTGGCAGACGGTGAGAGAAGGTAAAAAGTTTGACATCACTCATTTTTGTAACAATGTGTTATGAAAAACAGCGTGACATATGACAAAGGGATGGAAGGGTGTAAGGTGAAGTACTACACTAAGTGACAGGGAGGGTTAGGTCAAATTTATTGAAATTAGCTTTTACTAACAGTCCCTAACAGAGTTCAGGACATTAAAAATGTAGCTTTCATCATTAAAAAAATTTAAAAAAAAGGAAAATAAATTGGTTTGAAAACTGAAGTGCTTTAAGTTTACTGAGTCAAAACCTCCCGTTCAATTAATCTGTTAACTAAGTAAAATCTTAAGTTTATAGTCAAAATCTTTGATATTTTTTCAATTTTAATGGGTTAAAAAAAATTCTGTGGTATTCTTTTTTTTTTTTTGGATAAAATTTTTGACTTTGAAGCAATTAAATCAAAACAAAATTATTTTGTTTGCATACGCATCTACTGCAACTTCTTTTTTTTTCACGTATATTTCGACTACCACACTAGAAAAGCTTGGATCGAAACTTCCGAACTAACGACATTTCTGTCACTTTGTTAGATTCCATTCTTTGCATAATTTACCTTCTTCAAAGCTGACATTTTAGAGATAATCTCTCTCTCTCATACTCTAATTCGTTTACCCAATATTTTATAACTTTTTTTCGATAAGCATGATGAACAGCAAGTACTAGAACTTAGCTTAGATTTTAATTTACTATTATAACTGTTCATTCTATTGTTACTAATTATCTGCACTGCTTAACTGAATTGGCCTTTAAGTGTTGCAAATTTTATGGTAATACAATCATAACATTAATATTAAACATTACTTTTAGATAATATTTTTTACGCCAACTTCTGATCTTTTGGATCATGACTCATCACTATGGGTAGATTTTGAACAGATATTTTAAAGTTTAAAAGTGAGTTTGAATTTATTGATCTATTTTTTTCATTTTAGTTTCAACCAGTCATGTTTTGCAAACTTCATGTTTACTGCTTAAAAATTCATTAATATAAACCATAATTTCGTTATTTCATTCGTGTTATTCCATGAGAGACCTCAATGCACTTCGGTTAAGAACCTACTAGGGGTGTATTTATTTTTTGTTGACATTTTTCATAGCAATTTAGATAAGGTACAGTACAATTTTTTCTTTTCTACAGGAATCAAAGCACTTCCTTTTTTTTCAGCCTTAGTCGAAAGACATTTCATGGCGAGGAAATAAAATCATAAGCAATTCTTTGTCTATTACGTCTAACAAGTACCTACTGCAAATGTGTGTCATCATGTCGTCTGAGAATAATGCAAACGTTAAATTTCTAAGAAAAATATTTTTCTGAGGAATCGTTTGCAAATTTTAATGAACATTCTTAGTTTTTACGTGACGCTTAAAATAAACATCAATAGTTTTCACAAAAGATTACCCAAATTTGATATTAATTCCGTTTATCATTTGAGCAGAATTGAAAAACTGTTCTGAAATAGTTAGTGTTTTACTTTTATTTTCATTCACATTTAAAGAAATTAAATTTATTAATTCCTGATTTCAATTTGCAAAATTACTGAACAAGTGTAAAGCAAATCGTATGTCGTCGTTTAAATATTGTCAATGGTACTTTTCCAAAATAATATCGTTACCTCAGAACGTATGTCCAAAAATTCCGGTTTTCCGTTTATTAGTGCATTATATGTTGAAGCCTTCGCGTTGAGCCATGTGAACGTAATTCTTTTTTTTTTTTTTTTTTTAATCATTTTCAGTTTTCAGCCAAGGTTAAAAGAGCGCAAGTCCCATCCTTTGCACGCGCCAGAAAAAAGTTTTTCCTCTCTCCTGTAAAATTACCATAATGTGACTTACGTTTCTCTGACTCTGAAGTACAGATAAATTGTTTAGTAATAAATGTTTTCGAGGTTTTAATTTATAAAAATTAAATGCACATGTATATTAAAACTACAACGCATCATCTTGCAAAAAATGCTTTGAAAAAAACTATTGTAGAACACTTTAAGTGGCATTTTCATTCTTATGAGCTGTTTTTTTTTTTTTTTTTGAAATTCATGAGAACGAGATTTGCTTGTTATATTAATCACAAAAAAAGGCATTTAAACATAGGATATCATTTAGAAAATGAAAGCTGCTCAACAGATTTTCAGTGAGCCATTACTCTTCTCTGGAAATACATTAAGTATAATTTAATTTTTTTTTTTTCAAATACGATATTTCAATTAAAAAAAAAATTCAGTCGCGCATTTGAGGCACAGCGACTAAATTAAAATTAATTAGACTTGTACATATTTAGTTCTTTTATTTGATTTATTAGCAGAAAATGAAATGTGAACACACCCAATACAAAAGACATTTTTTCCTAGAAACATCTTCTCATTATCACGTTTAATGATCCTTCCCAGCTGTTCCCTGACGAAATGTTGTCAAATATGTGCAAATGTAAGATACACACTTGTGAAAATTGTCGGGAAACCTTGCCTAACTTTTTTCTGAAAATCGGAGCATTTTTAGCTCAGCTATTCTCGTTCAAAACTACTTTCTTGAAATTCCTTCATTAAAGTTTATCAGGTGCATTATAAAAGTTGCCAATCAAAATGTACGAGTACTTGTTGAGAATGAGTACATCAGAATGAGAGAATACTGTTCACTAATTTATGTAAATCAACATGTACTTGATGAACGTTTCAATAACAAGAAATTAGTCGTATTATTGTAGCTGCATGTGTGCTGGAATTACAGCGTAAAAGCATTGAGATTGATTAAATTTTCCGAATGAAGAAAAAGTAAATAAAATGCAGAAGTCCTTGTTCATAAAAGTTGTCGAAACAGCTTTCTGAGTACATCCAGAAAATAAATTTAAGAACATAAGCAATTTTTTCAAAATAAATATAGAAAAAAAAAAGAATGAAAAAGAAAAAAAAAAAGAAAAAAGAGAAAAAATGCTGCACTTTTATTATGGGGGCCGTTAAACTGAAAACTGCGAACAGGGATGGTGAGAATGAAGATGGCGAGATTGATTGTTTAGTTTTTTTGTTCGAGAAAGACCAGGAAATGATGCACAACAAAACCTCATCAAACAGTTCAAAAGTCATTTGTGGATGCGCTTTTTAAGAGATAATGTCTTATGATGGATAATTTTGTGGCTAGGAACACATTTTTTAGCTTGGTGGAACAAATAGATCCCGATTTTGAGAATAATGTTCTTTGTTCGATAAATCCCTTCCAGAATGATGAATAAAAACAATCTATGCGCTTAGTTCCTGCTCTCAATGTGTTAGGAAAAGTAGTCAAAGCTAAAGGAGCGAACTATCTAAAATTGTAGGATTGGGGTTTTCGAAGTTTTAATTAATTGTACTGTAATAGGTCCGTAAAAATGTGAGAACTGTCTTGATATTTCAAAAAAAAAAAAAAGTAAATCAACTTAATATGAAGAAATAAAAAAATAAATAAAACAAGCGTGCGCAGCAAATAATAGTGGTTTAACTAACGTTTTTATTTTGCTAAGAGTGGCGAAGAATTGCACATAACACGAAAAATGTTCAGTTTTGACTATTCAAATGCAAAACAAATAACCATGCATTCTCGACAGCTTTTAAGTTCATCAGATCAACCTTCATTCGTAGGCTATACTGAAGTCATTATTTCATAATTTGTACTTCTTGCCAAATCTATTACGTATATCCAAAAACAATAACACCGTTTATCAATAAAAACAAATGTTGTTTAAAAATACAGAAAAGAAGAAAAAGAAGAAACCATAACAGTTATTTTTGCTCAGAAATAAAAGCTTGTACTTTACAGCAAAAAGTCAAACACTAGAATACTCACTTAGTGCAGTGCGACGTTGAGAAGAAGAACACAGAAATTTCAATGTCTTACTTTCAACCCTCATTCGATTAATGTAAGGAATTTCAAATTATGGGACACCACAATGTATTTTCTATGTCACGCTCAACACTATCCCACCAGTCAATACGTCAATCAAAATGATAAATTAAACTTTTTTGACCATTAAATAGGTTTAAGTGCCACATTTTATCCAGTTTTAATCAAATAATGGTATTGAATATCCTTTGCACCTAACCTCTTTATTTACAAATTTAGGTTCATATTTCCTCATTGATATTGTAGGACATGTTATGAAAATCAGATGATATGTGTCCGTTTTTGATCCGCTTACATCTCAGTTTGAAATTTCTCGTATCCTGCTTGATTTTAGTAGTTCTTGTTTTTGATTTTTGATTGATGATCTTCTCTCTACTCGCCATGTTGGCAGATTGAACTCTACATTTATCAATCTATTTATTTAGTTACCTCTCTTGATGTCTGAGTTATGACACATCTGTTAGGAGGTCCTTGCATGATTTTCGAAAATAACTACACTAGAAGATACTTGAAGTCTTGAAATGTCACTAAAAGCATATGTCGGTTAGTTAACGCCTCCAAGTTATGGAGAGAGTATTGCAGCCCATTTTTTTTTTCGCATTATTCTTAGTTTGAAGCTCAGTTAAAAGAATTGGTATATAAATTACGTTATTTTTCAGCCTTAAATATTTTATAACTAATTCATTTAACGAAGTAATTTAACCCAACGATTTCGGTAAGAATTGAATCTTCACAAACCAAAAGCATAAAATTAAGATGGAGATTAAAAAAAAGAATCAAAACTAAATCTAGACATATTGTAAAACGTTTAAGTTAAAGCAAAAATTTAGCTTTAGAGCTGAAAGTTTTCAAAAAGTTTTGTTGCAACAGTGTGTCGTTGTGATTAGTGTTTAAAAACATAACTCAAAGCAAAGCTAGTTAAAACATGTCTGAAAAAGATTGGTATAAGGAATTGATCATTGACTAATGCCTTAAATCTAAATAAAATTTTAAACTAATTAAGTCCTAAAAATTAAAACATATAACAACGTTAAGTTGCACAAATTGCAGATTACTGTAGACACGTGTTTCTGAGATACAAGAAACTCCTTTTTCAATGCAAAATTGGTGAGTTTATGGATGAAAATGAAATCCGACAAAGCCTTGTAACCCCGAAACACATGTCTGCAGTGCTCTGCAATTTATGCAATTTAACATTGTTATTTCTTTTACTTTTTAAGCAAACATGGTATTTATTTAACTTAATTTAGGTAGTGTTTATAAACTGAAAAATGCAAGATTTTTCCTAACATTTTGCATTAAATGTGTGTCACTGCTTTAATGACTTAAATAAGATCAAAAATTAAACTAAGTCAACTCATTTCAGAACCGAAAATCACTACATTTCAAAATGTTTTGTTTTAATAACGTGTCGTTGATTAGTGGTTTAAACGGTTGGATTAAAGATAAAAAATACTTGTGTCTAAATGATGAAAGTGCAAAAAAAGTGGAAAATATCGTTAACCGAGTTAGAAAAAAAAATATTGAGCTTACGTGTGCATTGATAGATCCCCATCGTTATGTTTAGCCAGCGAATTCCATGCCCGTTCCCTTGTGCGGGTTTGTGGGCTGCTGCAAGGTGTGCGGAAGAGCCGCTTTTGGCCGCCGCGACCGACTGAACCTAAGAGACTGCCATCACTCGACCAAGAATCTGGGTTAAACTTGGCAAGGAGAGCCCTAGGCAAATCGCCTCCTGACTTACTGTCTCCCTTTGCTGATGTCCCTCTTCGCCGGCCCAACCACTAATTGCCCACATTTGTTTCGGGGATGCCAAGTTCTGTTTTCGCTTTGGTAGGAAAATCGCAAGCACTGTGACAAAATGTCTGTTTTTTTAAGGAATGGACATTGTGCGTATTGTGCGTCCGCTTGCGATTTTCCTTGGCAGGGAGTGCCACACGGGTTTCGGGGATGTTGAAGTCTGTTTTCGCTTTTGGTTGGAAAATCGCAAGCGAGCACACAATACGCACAAGGGCCATTCCTCGAAAAAGCAGACATTTTGTCATAACGTCCCACACGTGACAGATCTATACTTTGTTTCGAAACTGGTGTAATTAGCAAAATTTTTTTCTCTAAAAATCAAACGTGTACGTGCGGCTTCTTAGGCAAAAAATCTTTGTTCATTACCTTTTTCAAATACAATAAAATCGCGTTATAACGAACTTCAAGGGATCACAATTTTTATTCGTTGTAATGGGAATTTTATTGCAATGATAGTGAAACAATACAACAACAATTGGGACTAAAAATTAATTTCAGTGAAACGAAAAATTTGTTGCATTGGTACTCGTTGTAACAGGATTTCTTTGTACTACAACCCAAATTCAAAATAATAGAATGCTCCTCACTTTTTGGAAAAACAAATTATTCTAACCAAATATGAGTGCAAATAATTAAATTAAATGAACGTGCCACCTTTCGCAGACCTTAAAGTGTGCATTTCATTTCAAATATATTCAATTAAAAACAATCTTAGATAGAATAATACAAAAGTTTATAGTGATGAAGGTTTACATTGAGTCAAAAAATTAGAGCATTCAAATTAAAGGGAGAAAACACACTTTCAAAGGAAACAATATCATACAAGAATGCGTAATTTTTTGCTGGATTCAATGCTTTCTTTCACACACGGATTTTACCACCTGTTTTCATTAATCAAATCTGACACTGTTTATCCATACTCTCTTCAATGCGGCAACGAGCTCAATTTTGTTGGCGGGCTCAGGTCTTGAACCGCTTTCTTTAGATTTGACGTTACCACAAATTCTTGATCGTATTGAAATTGGTAGAGTTGATTGACCAGTTCAATACCGAAATTCCTACTTCTGTTTAAAATCTATGAGTTGATTTAGAGATATGACACGGAGTAGAATCTTACTGAAAGATAAATGTGTCACTAAATGTGTAACTGCTGTGCCTCAGATAAAGTATCATGCACTATTATTGATAAACAGCGGAAGTCACGCATTGTTTTATTTTAAGATATATGTAATTTTCCAATTCCAGCAGCCTTCATGCACCCACAAACTAAAAAGGATGTGTCAAATTGGAGACAGCGTCTTACGCTAGATTTCTCATACGCTTTTCTTTTTAAACGTTAAACCCGAACACCTTTTTTTTGTTCATACATATTTCAAAAAAATATTAATCACTGATTATAATACTTTTCCAACCTTGTTGCACCTATATGAGCTTCTCTTTGCTCCAGGAGAATCGTGCATGTTTCTGCTTCATGTTTATCTTTGGTCTTACTTCGTAGATCCGCAATTAAAACTGCAGTTTATGCAACCGTCCAATTGTAATTGGAGTGGTCAAGATAACTATACTACATTCTTTCCAACACTTATGGACGTAAGAAGCATTTTTCAAGGATTATTTTGGACGATTTACTTTAATTTGAGTTCGTCTCTGCCAGGTGTCAGAATTTATCTACCTCGTTTACTTCGGTTACTTTTTAGTTGGTCAGTCCTTCTATATCTCTTAAAAATCTTACATACCATAGATTGTAAAACGTTCATTTAAATTGAGTTGGATAGTTTTTTTCTAACTTTAAGAAATGATACATTATGTAATTTCGTTTTTTTTCCCCTGTTTATCACCTTGATGACCCATTTTGAGCAATAAGAGGCTTTTAAAGGAGCGTAAAGTTATCTGGGCGCCAAGCTCCATACTTGTGACAAACTATCGGTTAACAGGTATGCAAATATTTTCGCTACTTTTTAAAATTCACATTGAATGAATAGATTATTCTATTTTTTGACCCATTTAAAAATCTATCTATTTTTCCAATATGTTAATGATCCACAAGTTGTTAAAATAATATCTCAAAAGTTGTTTAAATTGATTCACCGATTCATGAATAACGAGGTTTACTCTTTTTAGTTTGCATGCGTTCATTTTTCCCGACTCAGGGAAAAGTTTTGTTCAAACAGTTCTGATAATCTATTATTTTGAATTTGGGACGTAGTTTTGACGTGAAATATAGAGTTGTCACGTGTTTGATAAAACGACTGTTTTACTTTGGAATGGCCTAATATTTGTTTCTGTTTGAAACTAATTAGCAAAAAACTAATTCGCAGGAAAGCAAAAATTATATTTAATAAATGTGGCAAACCGATTCTCAGGGTATAATGCTAGAATTAGGAACTCTAAAGCTGATGTTCAAAAGTGTGTCCCACACGTGATAGGTAAACTTTGTAAAAAAATAACGATTAAAAAAGTAATAAGAAACAAACTTTTTGCATAACAAATAACAAGAGTCAAGTATTTTTACTGGTTCAACAAATTTTAAACTTTCAGCCCCTTATTTTTTTGTAAGGAACATTTAGTCTAAATTGTAATTCACGTAACTCGTGGAATATCTCACTGTATGTATCGCGTAGTACTCATTAACAATAATAACGATAAGTATCACGGAACTAGCGTAATATTAGGTAGGGGAATATGGAGTAAAGGAAATAAAGATAACTTAGCTATTTCAAAATGAGCAAACTGGAAATTGGTTTTGAAAATTACCGTACATAAAGAAAGATAAATGTATTTTACAGTAAAATTTGCACTGAAACATTAGTTTTAATTTTTGACCGTAAATTTGTGCTTTCAAAACAAGGTGGAAATTTTTCACTTTTTTTTTCAAGGGGAAGAATTAAAAAAAAAAATCCATTCAAACTTCTTCTATTTGATAATGAAAAAAAAATTTGATTAAATGAATGGGCAAATAAAAAGAGGAATGAATAAATGAAAAGATAATGAAATAATAAACGAATAAGTAAATAAATAAATTAATTATTGTTCAATTGCGTTCAGAAGTGATTGGCCAGATTAAAAATTCGTTATTTTTTTAGAGAAAATGATGCACAAACGAAATTTAATTGGTTGCAAAACAAAGAATATGCAAAATAAGAGAATTGAATTTGCGGTCCTACAGTAAGCCAGCGAACATATAAGCTTCGCAGGGATAAATTTAACTTTACGCTCAAAAGTTTCCGGCCAGTAAGTTAAATGTTTTTCTCGATTGTAGTCTTATGGTAAGGTTGTTTTAACGTTTTTGTCTACAGGAAACAGTGGAGCAGCCATGGGAGGGGTTTTGGGGTTAAAAGCCCTCCCGGAGCTCTTAATACATTTTTTCAAAAACGAAGTAAGAAAGATTAAACAGTAGGTATTCAAACTTTTTTAAACGGAATAGGTTTTATGTTTTAATACACTAGCTTACTGCTTAATGAGCAGGAGTGGGAAGCAATCCCAAATTAAATTCCAGTGCTTAACCGTACAAGCAATATTACACGATGAGCATGCCCTTACCAGGGCTAATCTTAATAAAACATAGAAGGGAATCATTGTCACTCAGCGCTGCGCAAATTATTGTTTTGGAAGAACGGTCAATTGACCTAACTCTTATTTACAGTCATAAAGACATTGATGTATCTGAAGAGGAGGTTTTAAATGGTATCATGAAAAAGCCACGAAAAATGGATACAAGATTAAAATAACGGTAGTTATAAATACATCGTGCTTCTTTCCTCGTCCC
The DNA here is from genome assembly GCF_026930045.1 of Uloborus diversus. NCBI lineage: Eukaryota > Metazoa > Arthropoda > Arachnida > Araneae > Uloboridae > Uloborus > Uloborus diversus. The sequence continues at coordinate 63,330,257 of NC_072740.1, forward strand.
TCCCCCTCCTCCAACATTTTCTCCGTTTCAAAGTCATTGTGGTATCAATACGAATTAAAAAAATTGTCATTATATTTAAGCAAATAGTATGAATTAATAACTACTGAGTTAAAGAGATTGTTTGATTAAATATATTGAACAATATTTTTACATTAGGAAGGAATGAAACAGAAAGCAACAACTTTCATTTTTGAAAACCCGTCCCAGAATTTGGTTCTAGATATGCCAATGATAGGGAACATACACTGTAACAAATTTCGGAAACGTTTCTAGATATATCGGAAACGTTTCCGAAATAGTAGGAATCCTTCATCCAATAGCGAACTCCTCATTATTCAGAAAGCTTTTTGTTATTTCAAGAAATCTAGAAGCGGAAGTGATGACGCAACGCTTCGAAACGTATTTCATCCTTCCAACACGAGCGCCAATGAGTCGGGAAATATTTTTTTCTTATCTATGGTTGCTGCAGTCAACAACTGTTTAGCATTGGAGTGCTTGTTATTTCATGTCTAGAGAGTAGCAAAATGTGTCGAAACTAATTTTACGCCTTTGCATTTTGGATTGCCCTTGATTTTTTAGACGATGTACGCAGCTATTAAGTTAGTTAATAACCATTTGCTTCTTTACAATTTCCAGTGCTACTATAATTAGATATATAGTGTGTGTTCAAGCGTGAATATTTTCAACACGTTTATACTTAATGAAACGAAACCCTTTGGATTACTTATTCAGTTGTAATGGAGGTACTTAGATTTTCTTCCGCTCATGTTCACTTGTAAGTATTAATGAATATTTTAAAACATGTTGTTATATACATTTATATTTTTGTTGATTTGCATTTGATGAGGCTCCAATCGTAACTGTTTTTGGGTTTATCGAATTAATTTAAAGTTATCCTACATACCTATGTGCGCGGTGTACTATTTGTTGTAACCAACCGAAACTGATTAATTACGCAAAAGAAAAAAGATTTATATTTGAGAAGCAATCACAGAAAAGGTATTTCAAAATTTTTGGATGTACATACATTTTGGTTCAAAAAGAAAAAAAATCAATTGTTTAATTCATTAAAAATATGGTAATGCAAATGTTTTCTAGTATTGTAATATGCTTCACAAAAAATGTGCCAGTATTATATATTTTTTTTATTATAATTTATTCATTCATTTAAAAAATATTTATACCATTAGAAAAAGACCCAGTTATCTATTAGTAAGCAACATAGTTATGCAATTAATTCATGTCTTATTCATTTTGTTAAATGTTGTTGACAATAAAAAATTCCTTGACATTAGTTTACCTCACCAATTTCTCTGTTGGCACTTTTCGGTACACTTTGTACGTCAGAGAAATTGACTTGAGGTGAACGAATTCCGGAACGCGATGGGTAGGTAAGTTCTGTGAAATTTTATTCGAAAATAAAAGCTATCAAGTTTGATACAAGATATGTTTTTAAGTTCTGCATTAAAAATACAATATGTTGATAATTTTGTCTTGAAAATATTGAGAGAAAAACTGAAGTTTAAGATTATTTAACAAACAATCCCACTTTTGAGAAAGCACCCCCCTCCCCTCCCCTGACGATTTTGTGATTAGGAATGAAACTACTATATTATTTCAGAAATTTTCAAAAATTTATAAATTTGCATATGTTATGCTGTTAACCATGCTATTTGTCATTAGAAATTCAGAAAAAAAAATCCACGAATGATTCTAAAATTGCTTGTTTCACTGCTCTTATATATGAAAGAATTGAAACTGATATGGTATGCAATATTATAGTAAAGAATTATATTTAAAAAAAAATCACGGAAAAAGGATTCCGAAATTCTTGGAAACGTTTTTGAAAATTGTTTGGAGAATTCCGAAATACTCGGAAACGTTTTCGAAACTTTCATGAACCACAGCTGCACAGAATACTCAGAAACATTTCTGGAAATTACGGAAAGAGGATTCCGAAATACTCAGAAACGTTTCTGAAAGTTACAGAAAGAGTATTCCAAAATACTCAGAAACATTGAAAGAGGATTCCGGAATACTCAGACACGTTTCTGGACATTATAGAAAGAGAATTCCGAAATACTCAGAAACGTTTTTGAAAATTTCATGAACCGCAGCTGCACGATATACTCAGAAACGTTTCCGGATTTTTTTTACAGTGTACCTTATGAGTCAAAAATGAAAGTCAGGTCGAAAAGTATTTTGCACAAAAGAAAGATTAGTTTATCCAATAAATATAAATCCTCTCGTGAGACAGAATAACCTCTGCCAGTAGGAAAATGCACAGTAAAAGATATTTTTTAAAAATATCGAGCTGGTTTTAAAGTTCATGACATGCCTCGAAGTGGACGACTGCAAAAGACCACCATACAAGTAGACAGATTAACAAAAATGGAAGTCAATTGTTGACCCACGTAAACCTGCTAATGACATTGCCTTAGAATTACGGGAAAGAAATCTTGCTGATGTCAGTCGTGTGACAGTTTCAAGGCATCTGCAATCTCTTGGACTCATTGATAGAGTTGATGTGAAAATCCTTTCATTAGTAAAAAAAAAAAAACAAGATAGCCTGACGTGACTTAGTATTATAGCATAAAAACTAGTTTGATCAAGATTGGTGAAAAGTGTTTTTTTTTTTTTTTTGGATGAGTAAAAGTTCAACCTCTACGGAAGTGATTTGAGACAATATGTACGACGACCACGACCTCAGGTTAAAAGATGCAATTACAAATACCAGGTTCCTACAGTAAAACACGGTGGAGGACATGTTATTGGGAGAATTTTCTACAAAAGGTGTCGAAACTTTAGTACAAATCCACGGCAAGACGAATGGAACTATGTACAACGACATTCGGAGAGATACACCATAAGAGGTAGAGCGCTATTCCTGGCAAGATGCGCACTTTTCTTTGTTCAGAAAAAAAAAGAATGGAGAAGTAAAAGTGAAGATAAAAACGGCGCTGTGTTGATTCGGGGGCAAAAATGTCTCAAATAAGTGCACAAAGACATCGCTGGTGACCAAAAAAAAAAAAAAAAAAAATGAATATCATTTGAAGTGCGAATCATTGAAATGTAAAATGCGAATAATTATTTCTAGTGTTATTTTTGTAGTTCCGCGTAATGGGAGAAACGCCGAGGAAACAATGCATTTTCCCGATTTTTAAAAAGGATAAATCTTACAGCTAAGGTTATTGGTTAGAGCATTTAAACTCAAATGATCCTTATCCTAGAAATTTGAGTTTTGCTTTACGCTCCTTTTTTCTCTTAATCGTGTCAGCTGTAAATAACAAAAAAAAATGTACCCCATTTTTGGTGATTTACCCTATATGTAGGAGTGAGAAAAAAAATTATTCTTTTAAGCGAACTTTCTAGTGATCTACTTGAAGAACAAGGTGAAGAAAAATTCGTAATAGTTATTTAACGAAAAGTGGTGAGGTTACTTTTAATGCTTAAGAGTTTTGAATGTACGTTTGATTAAGAGTGGTTCTTGAGAAACCAGAATGGCTCTAACCTCCGGGATACCTTGCAGCTTACCTTGATCATGAATTCCTTTCGTAGCTCATTTGTCTTGCTCTTCTCCTAACCTAAGGCCCTTTCTTTCTTTTAATGAGAAATCGAGGTCAAAAACAAGAAAAATTGTGCTTTATTTTGAGCCCTACTCTGAGATAAATATGTGGAGCATTTCCATGAATACAAATATGCGTTGTGTTTGTACACAAGAAAATCGTTAAATTACTTTCATCATTGTTCCAGTAATTTTCTTTTCAAACATAAACTGAATCAAGTTCAGTCAATTCGCCTCTGTTTAACAAAGTAAATTGAATCGGAACATAATGTTTGTTCTAGGGACTTTATTTTCAAACATTAATTGAGTATAGTTGATTCCTGATAATCGACCTCCGTTTATATGAAAGTTAGTTGATCGGAAAATAATGTTTAGTTTTTTTAAATTCAATAACCGCATTTATTTTAAATTAAATTTTAATTTTGCGTCGTTGATTTCAACGTTAATACTGCCGTGGGAAGGTAAAGTCACGTTTCTGCAAATTTTTCATTGTTCATTATTTTGCATTTTTGTCATCTATTTTACTGTATCTTTATTATACAAGATTTCTTATTTGGTTTCCACTGAAAATAAAGCACGAAAATAATTAATTGAAAAAATAAAATAAAATTTAAAAAAAAAACCGTCAAATTCCAACATTTTCCTACTGTTTGTATGGAAAGCAAAACGCGTTTCTTCAAATATCCCAGAAATTCATTTCTGCTGATACTGCGCTTTACTTTCCCATGGCAGTATAGTCACTGACAGTTGCATGACTACATTTTGACTACTGTTTGACCCGTTGCCAAAGCAATGTACAGTAATTGGTTCGTTAGCAGTAAGATGCGATGGTAAGTAGTATACGAGTATCTCTTCAAAAATCGTAAATAATAATTTATTTTAAACAATAATTTATTATACATATTAGGGTGAAATCGTGAATTTTTTAGTACCGGAACGCGAGTGAGAAATATTTGAATAATGAGTCCTGGTAAGTTTTATATGGAAGAATTTATTTTTTTCTAAAAAGAAATTAATTGGGACAAAGATATTTTTTCAGGGACTTTGAACTTGCTTGCCAGCTAGCTCCAATTAGTTTCCCTAAGCAATTCTGACCGTCTTAATGTCATCTGGATGTCAGTTTTGATTGCTTAAAACTAGTCTAGATGAGAAATTGGGAATACTGAAAAATTCTTCAGTTTGTTTTTGTGAGAGGAGAAAGTAACATAGTTACATCCCTTTTAGCGTACTAAAATGAACGAATGCAAAATTTAACCCCCCCCCCTTGTCCCAATTAAATCGTACAATATAGTACATATATTCAGTATATAAATGAATTGAGAGCGGTCCAATTGTTTTAATAGTTCAAAAGATCCATGTGAGCATTGCTCTTTTTTATGTTTAGAATATATATTTCATTTAGTTTTAGCAATTGCGTACGGTTCACAAATGTTTTTAATCAATGCAAAATTGCTTAATTTGCACGCACTAATTATGATAGAAAATACCTCATTGTTTTATAAGCAATTGTTTTCACATTAAGTCTCAACAGTGTACGCAGTCACTATGAAGTTGGAGAACATCTAAACGGAACATAAAAAAAACTTTGACTACGAATGTCAATTCATTTCGTACACGTTCGTGCCTTCCGAGCGGTTTTTGAAAAAACTTCAATCGTCAAATCAAGGTAATGATGTATTATGCGTTTTTAGATTCTTTGTATAAATGTGTAAAAGCGTATCTATGTGTAACGGCGTTTCTTTAGAGCGTATCTTCGGGCAAGGTCTTGAAAAGCTCGAGATAAAAGAAACGCGTTCTGTGCTAATTCTATGAAGTTGGATTTTACTTTGTACTAATCTTCTGTTTGTAGAAAAACTATACAGATTCAGTAACAAAAGATAAATTGTTTTTGAATTTCAGATAGATGTGCTTATCCATTAATACTGACACATTTATTTCCCGTTTGAGGTGTTGTTTTTTGGTATTTCATAAGAAACACATTATGAGAAAAAATAGAGGATTCTGATTGCACGAAATCGACATTAGTTAAAGAAATTTAAGAATTTATTCAAAAAACTTTACCTTTATCTAAATTATTAAATTAACGTTTTGTAGAGCACTGTTTATTTACGTATTATATACTTGTTTCCCAAAGGCTTAAAAATGCATTTTAAATCAATATTGGTTTATGTAAGACAAAATCTGAAAGTTTCTGGTGATTTTTAATTTGAAAATATTTAGGGTGACAGTTTTTCACTTATTTATGTTTTGAAAAACCACTTAGGTACCATTTAACGTTATTTTTTGCTAAATAGTGTAGAAATTTACTCGAAAGAGAATATGGTACTTTTATGTTTATCTATAAATAAATAAAATAATAATTAGCATCGTTACATTAATAGCAATTTCTATAGTGATTTCTATAGTGATTAATGATGCTCCAGAGCATTTTATTTATTTATAAGATAAAATAATTGTGTTTATCTAATAAATAGATGAAATGTTCTAGAGCGTTATTGATCGTTGCAGAAATTGCTACTTAATGGAAGTTGAATCCTTTTGAAAGTAAATCCACAAACATCGGAACAAAAAGAAAGCAGTTGTTTCAAGATCATTAGCTCAGTCTACCAGTTATCAACATATTTCGATTTGACAATGACAAAATATGCAACACACAGTTCTTTATTAGTTAAGAAAAATAAATTTAATATATTTTTAGTTAGACAATAAGAGCTAAAATCAGTATTAAAATTAAAGCTGTAATAAGACCGAAAATTATGATTGCATTGAAAATTTCTTTTTAGATTAAATTACGGCAGTTATTTTTGAACAGTCATTTTCAGATTATAAATTTTATATCTTTAGGTATTAACTTTATCTAGGCAACTAATTCTGTTAGCTTATAGCTCCATTTGCTACTATTTGAGTTGCAACTCAAGTAGTTGTACAACTACTTGAGTATTGTAACTTTATCTAGGCAACTAATTCTGTTAGCTTATAGCTCCGTTTGCTACTATTTGAGTTGCAACTCAAGTAGTTGTACAACTACTTGAGTAGTGCCATGCCCATGGCAGAAAAATGACAATTGGTCGAACTAGATCATAGTTCCCTGTTACGAAATTTCGATTCCTGGCGAAGCGTCAACCGATTCAAACCAGTGTGAAGGAAAGAAGTTGTTTTTAATTAAATTAATTTCGGCTACAACAAAAAAATAATGCAATTTCTTACTCAGATTTCAAAGGCTCAGATTGCATCAAAATCTCATTAAAGTGCGCTTTTTACTGCTAAAAATTTTTGCATCTACTAAAAAAAAATAAAAACCGCGAAAAAAGTTTTTTTTAAACACAAAACAGAAAATGAATTAAAAAAAAAAAAGCAAATAAAACGATTATTGGGAACATCTTAAGGCTTCTTCCACAGATCAGTGAAGCATATTAAAACAAAATGGAGCGATACGATCAATAGTGTGAATTTGTATACATGAGAGACATATAAAGTGATTTTTAAAATTCAAAAGTTAGATACACCTGAGTAAAGTATGAAAATTTCCACAGGAAATGAGCAAGGATAAGAAAACGAACCATGTTTTACAGAAAACGTTAAGTGAATAAATGTTTGTCATTTTCAGTATTAGATTCAGTTATTCAGCCTCATGCCAGTCAAATACCGTTAATCCTCTTGAGAGTTCTTTTATTATATTTTTTTGACGTTAGATTAAAAAACATTTCCCTTTATGAAACGAAAAAAAAAAAAAATTGCGTTTTCAAAATAAGTCCATTAAGTTTCATTTTGTTCTTATTTTTATCGAAACAATGGATTAAAATCGTACCAGTTGTGTAAAAAAGCCATTGAATGCAGTATTAATTGCAATACCGGACCAAAAATACAATTTTGGTGCTAGGAATTAGTAAAAACGTGATACGGAATACCGGTAATAACAAACTTTTCTAAAAACGTTCAAAAACATGCTTGTTTTGTTGCCATTCTGCGTTGTTTAATATTAATAAGCTATGAAAATTAAATGAATGAATTACCAACGTTTTGATGCTCAAAAATTTGCAAACTACTGCAAACACCTGTTTGATTTTTCATCCAAAAGTTCACACTTCTTTGCATTGAAAAGGGAGTTCCTTGTAGCGCCAAAACACGCGTCTGAAGTAATTTGCAATTTTTGTGCATCAAAACGTTGGTAATTACTTTTCAAGCACAAAGGTATTTATTGGTTACTAAGCTATGAAAATATTTGAAAATTTATTATGTGAAAATTGAAAATGAAGGAACTTAAATATGAAATAAATTATGACATCAGAAATAAAAATAAAAAATGAAGTATAACAGTACAATGAAAAAACAGAATGGCATTATTATGAACAAGATTAAATTTAATTGTATAATATTTATTGCTTTGCCTGATATATTGTGAAATATTGATCAGGGCTTTTGATTACACTGGATACGAACTACAATAATTGGTGCTCCCTTCCCCTTGCTCATACTATGTAGTAAAGTATTTTGATCCTTACGTATTACCGCAACCGGGCCAAATTCGGTGATATCCTTTATTAAAATGTATATTTTATGTTGTAATATAAGTTACAATAATGTATGTAGAAATGATATATAAGTAGAAGAGTAAGAAAAAACAGCCAACATTTCAAGCTTAAAACAATACATATATTGATATGACTTGCTTGTCAAATAGTGGGTTAAAAGATATAATGAAGAAAAATCGAAATATCTGACAGAAATACGTCAATGAAATTATTAGTTTAGTATGTCAAACTGAAACTGTAGTCATATCTGGTAAAAAATAAATAAAAAATAAATAGATAAATAAAAAAAATGTCTTAAAAAATTTTCAGTTTCGATAGAAAGAATTTAACCGTAACAGAATAATTAAGTTTTGCTAAAAAGAAAAAAAAAACAAACAATTCCTTAGTGGTCCAGCACATCAAGTCGATGATAGTCCTCTGGTAGGAAAACAACTGATTTGGATTGTCGTAGCATAAAGGTCATAATATGCGTATGAATGCTATTTCCTCTCCAGCCATGCTATTTGAATGGTATCATACTTTTATTGAGTCATTGATTCATATTTTCCAATGTTATGTGTGTCGGAGAATCGTGTTTCTCTCTGACTCCCGCTAGCGTTTAGCGAGTGCACCCCGTTAGAGCCTCTTTGACCTTAAATGCCCCAGCGATGTCAGATAACAATAACCTCCTTTCTGCTGATTAAATGATGCTTCGCTGATCAGCTCCCCTGTTTCATTTTAGGGAAATATGATTGAAGTGCATTACGATGCAAAAATGAAGTAGAAGTCCTAAAAAGTTGTTATCTGTTGAACTCATTTGCTGTGGCTTAGAAACCTCATAACTGTGTTTAGAGAAGAAAATTGACAGAGTTAAGATTTTTTTGTGACTTAAACTGCTTTTGTGGTTTTTTAACAGCTGCGGTGTTGTTGTTTCAAAGCATTACAATATAGCAAACGGGATTTCAATTAGCATTTTTACTAAAAACATTATTTTTGTGTTTTAGCAGCGTAAAAATTTTATACATTGTGAGAAAGTTTTTGAACAAGATCCGTCTGCATCATTTGCTATGGCTCAGAAAATGCACATCTGTGCTTAGAAGAGAAAACTGATTGAGTTAAGAATTTTTCATTGAACTGTTGTCATATTGATTTTTAAAATACAAATGGGATTTCAGTTAGCATTTTTTCTAGAAACAGTATTTTTCGTTTTTGCTGCTTAAAGTTTTTATCCATTGAGTGAGTGCTTTTGAACAAGATCCGTCTGCATCACTTGCTATGGCTTAGAAACCGCACATCTGTGCTTAGAAAAGAAAACTGATAGAGTTAAGAAATTTTGTTGAACTGCTGCGATGCCGATTTTTTAAAGCATTACAAAATTGAAAACGGGATTTCAATGACCCCTTTTGCTAAAAACAGTATTTTTAATTTTAGCAGCATTATTTTATTACATTATTTTATTGCATTATTTTATACATGTGAGAGAATTTTTGAGCAAGATACATCCGCTTCTTTTTCTTTCTTTTTTTTTTTTTTTTTGTACCATTGTTACGAGTCAGAAATTTTGTGGGTGTTGAAAGTTTCTAATGTTGTTGAATTGTTGTTGAAAAAAAATTATAATTTCAAAACAAACAAAAAACATTAAAAAAAAAAAAAACGTTTGGGTTTAACTTTATTCAGCATTTTAGTTGTATGTAAAAGAGAAAAAAAGTGTTGTGAATTCTTTTTCAAAGACATTTTGCATTATATTACTCCCATAAATTCTTCTTAATAAATGCAATTTATGTTCTGCAACAGTGTGATTCTATCTCGTTTGATGTCTCAAAACGATTTCGATCAACTTTCAAAAACTCTTTCGCGGAGACGGCCCTTTTCAGAACAACGGATAAGGTCAACTTATAAATATAAACTTAATTGACCATTAGCCAGAGGATACCAGACTCTAGATCAAGTGTCGCAATACCCTAAGAGCAAGGTTTCTCTGCTTTCTGAAATTGCCTTTCTTAACTAGTAAAGATCCTTCTGATACAACAATTTAACAAGATGGTATGGCGAAAGCTCCATAATTACTGGAGCTTTTCGAAGCATACAATATTTTGTAGTTACGATATTGTGTTAGCTTTGTACGTAAATAATTCCTGGATACTCTAAGAATGAAACATGTGTTAACTTTCTAAGTAAAAAGTCTTGGATACCCTAAGCGTGAAACGTGTGTTAGCTTTCGTGTCATCTGTGAAGACATTAGTGGACAGTTGAAGCGTGATAACCAGCCGCAGATTCAGCTTGAATACGACGCGATGGCACGCAATGAGTCTCAAGGATACATATTGTCCATATCTCTTCAGAGTTCAATTATTTATTTATTTATTTATTTGTACATTGGAAAGTTATGTTTCGGACCAAAATGGAAAATTAGAGGATTTTAGTGCTTGAGCTTTTTTCCGTTCTAAGAGTTTAAGCTCTCCTTTTAGGTGATGGAACTGAAGAAAAAGACATTAGATTTTAATAATTAGAAATAAAATTAAATTAATATCAAAAGGGATAAACTTCATAACTGGATCAATGTATGAAAAATATGAAGTAGGGCATGCAACATCTTTTTTTTTTTTTTTTAAACTTGTTTTACTTCAAAAGTATACAAAAAAAAAAAAGCTTTTCTTGACAAATGTTTTTGTATTTGTAAAATTATGTGCATTAAAGGCATAAAATGTGTGTTTTAAGAAGTGTAGCAATAATTTTTGATTTATTTATTCATTTATTTATTTTTGTTTGAAAAAAAAACATGCAGGGAGTTTTACTTCCTGCGTGTTATGACATTTTATGTTTGTGAAGCTTTAAAAAAATTGTTTAGTTTTATTTCATTTTTCTTCTAAAAAACCGTTTATTTCATAGAATCCAAATAAATAATATAGAGCACCAAAAAGATGTAAAGAAAATAAAAGTTTTGGCTTCAAACGGGTTAAGAGAAACTAAATAAATAAAGTAAAATCACTTAAAAACTTTTCCTTTTTAATTTAAAACAAATGTTTAGCTTATATCATTTTAAGCAATTATTGGTGCTAATGTAGTAGCGCATTAAAGGTTGCTCTCTTTGTAGTGAATTCTACTGTATTTTAGCAATAACTTGATGTGTAGTCATTGCAAAGATATAGGTAGAAACTGAGAATCAGAATAAAAGTTTTTTTTCCCTATATAAGCCTCACTCTAATGCCCTAGTGACCCATCATTTTGTCTTCGCGCTTGGATAACCTCTCTTTTTACGTAAAATATACTCGGAATCCTGTTTTCAGAACGTTATTTCTGTGAATACTTCTTTCTTTAGTTACTTTTTCTCACAGTAAATTTGTTTCCTTTCACAGCTGAGTCAGTAATTTTCCTTCTTTTTCGATTTTTTGAAAAACATTTTAGCAAAAAATGAAGAAGAATAACTCGAATTTACCAAAAAGGTTTTTAATGTAAAACATTTTTGTAGATTTTGATGCGTAATTAAAACGAAACCATGCTTTCTTTACGATAAGTTTTCACTTTTTGAAAAAAAATTTTTTGCCCCCAGACACAGCCGGCCAAAGGGGGCAATCTGGGTGCTATTTCTCACTTGTGAAATTTCTTTTTTATTGCGTTATTTCCGGAACGGAGAGCAATATTTTAATGCATCCTTTTATTTGAAAGATGATGATTTTTTCTTTAAACTATATGCACCATTTTGTATTTTTTCTTGCAACAGCTTTTGAAAAAAAAATTTTAATTCGGTTTTTGATTTTTTTTTTCAAAATTGATAATTTCAAATTTTTATTTTTTTTAAATTGTTGATCAGTATCACTGAGTACTACATTCTTCGAAAAGAATAGCTTCCATTTTTTTAGTTAAACACTATTGAAAGGCTTTTGAAAGAACGAGAGTTTTTGAAGAACTACGGTAAAATTGAAAATTAAAAATTTTCTTTAGTAGCAAGTGGCGAGTTGAAACTTTAAACTTAGTTAACTTAGAAACTTTAAATTTAGTTTTAGTTTAACTTAGTTTAGTTTAGCCACACTGTCCTTTTTAGTTGCCGATTTTAACTCTGCCACTTTATTACAATTTTTATAAAAACAAGAAGGCAATATTTTGGCATTACGCTAAAAGAATGCGTGCGGAAAAAAGTACAGTGAAACCTGTGTAAGTTGACCACCCGCGGTGCACTACTTTTGTGGTCAACTTAAAAAGATGGTCAACTTAAAGAGATTGGTTTATATAATGAGGGCTAATTCCGTGCCTGAAAAAAGCGGTCAACTTAGACAGGTGGTCAACTTACAAGAGTGGTCAACTTCACAGGTTTTACTGTATCAGCATAACGGTTTCAGCCGGCAATTTGGTAAAGACTCAGTTCTTGTTTTCATAAACAATAAAATCCCTGATTGAAGCGGTAACTAAAAATAAAAATGCCATACACCTCACTTCATAGATTCTTGATTCTGTGTAGAGATACCATATTGGGTGTTTAGTTTATTTACGACTAATCGTAACACTAATCTTTAGACTTTTGCGTCATCTCCAAAGACCTAAGATTTTTCACAAAAGTTTATCTTTATTATACTGCTTTTTAGTTCACATTTTTTTTAACTTTTTTTTTTTTTTTTGACGTAAAACCAAAGTAACAACCTCACTCGTGTAAGTCCCATATCCAAATATACACTCACAGATTAAAAATGAAATTAAGTGTGCTTATAATGCATTATTAATTAATATTTATATTTCTGGGGATGGTCGACTTCCATTGTTTATCTCTTTTTGATAATTTTATGCCCGTGTTTTTTTTTTAGAAGGACAAAGAGGATTATCTTCATCGGTATATTTAGAAATTGAAATACATTGTTTTATAAAGTACAGTCGAGCCCGCTTATGAGAATATCAGTTAAAATAAAATTTCGCTAAATGTAACACATTTTCAATGTACCTTGAAGATTTTTTTCCTCTCCAGATCTGTGACGCGCCTCATACGCAAGGTGATCATTTATTTATTATTTTTTTACTCAGAATGCTGCTGTTAGCAATTTTAGGCAATTGCATGTGTATTAAAGAAAGAAAAAAAAAGTCGCGTTATTTAAGTTTGTAATTGTTACAGCAAAAAGCGAAAATGATTTCGTATAGAAAAATAAAGTAAAAGAAAAAGAATAGATGTAGTGTTTTATATATTATTTCTCTAGCCGGTTTTTCTGTCGGCCATCGATGTCTTCCTTATTCCTGTATAAAATTCCTTGATTTACCTCTAATTTTTAAGCTAATCATACCAGAAGATGACGAAAATTGAAAATTAGACCCGCTGTCTAAAAATGTATCGCTTCTCTTAAATTTGTTCTAGTGACTCCGACCCTCTGGTTTTTAGGGCATAAAATTACTTTTAAGAAATTCCCATCATTTTTGCTGAGCTCTTTTTACATTACAAAAGGGACATTCCCTCAAGTTTCGAGATTTTTGTACTACACATGATCATGATTTTGAACTTTTTACCTCTCTTGCCCTTTAGGAGAAATTCAAGTAGGAAAATAATACTGATTTCCCATCATAATCAAAATTATGGCCATTATATTATCGAAAAGTCAAAATTGTAGGAGTAAGCTGTCTCCAAAAACGGAGGGTGGTGAAAGAAAATGGGGTTCGTGTTTAGATACAGGAGATCATTTTACTTAAGAATCAACAGTAATAGTCTCAGAAGCCAATTTTCATGCCGCGCAGTGTTATCAGCTACTGATACAAATAATTTTAAAAATGGTGGCTTTATAAATTATGCAAGTAAAAATACTGCTTTCCCCTCAGAATCAAAATCATGGCCAGAGCCCAATTAACCGCTGAAGTTAGGGGAAGCTAAGTCTGATTTCAGGGACCCTCAACTTTTGTTTTCAGTATATATTTTCTAAAAAATTCTATGCACATTGAAGCAAAGCTCACTAATGCTGTATGCATTACTTCCAAAAACGACCAAGCAGACTTCCAATTAAAGTCCCCTCCCTCCCCCCAAACATATTGAACTTTTGTACATTACATATTTTTGTTCTATTATTCGCAACAGATAAGGTTGGTCAATTGTTTCAGATTTTTCACTTCATAAATTTTATCAAGTGTGATTAAAGTATATTGGTTTATTAAGTGTGAAAAAAATTGGAGCAATTCTACAGATGAAAACAGCTTGCCACCACATTTTATGACGTTTTTAAAATTCTTCCAAAATTTTTATTTAGTGAGCTCTAATAGTGAGTTAATGTTTGAATACTTTTAAACATCCATTCAAAAGCATAAACTGAAACTTTTAAGTAAGTTTCAGACCCCTTGTTAATTCTGTGGGGAAGCTCAAGCTTCCTGAGCCTTTTTGGCCCCTCTCAATCCCTGATCATGGTAATTATACTATCGAAAACCCAAAAATGTCGGAGAAAGCTGTGTCCAGAAAACAGAGGGTGATGGCAGAAAACGGGGGCCATGTTTGGATACAGGAAGTCATTTTACTGAAAAATCAGCAGTAATAGTCTCAGAAGCATTTTTCATGCCGCGCAGTGTTATCAGCTACTGATACAAGTAACTTCAAAAAGGTGGTGTTGTGAAGTATGTAGGAAAAAACTCCAGTAGCAAAAATAAATAGATAGAAAATGCGAAACATAAGTTATCATCTTGAACGATATTTCACTGATTACCACGCTCAATAATTCATAAAAATAGTGACATAAATCAATGCAATAAATAGACAAATTAATTTAGGTATATTCATGAAAAATGCAAACTTCATAATTATAAACATTTTAAAAATTATTCATGCACCAATATAATACTTTTTTTGAAAATACATTTACAACGAATGAAATAAAGGGTATATCGAAAAAAACTTTTTTAGAAATTTAAAATGTCCAAGTTGATAAAAGTTGTTCCTACAGACCCACATGAATTACAAACATTTTTATTTTAATCTAAAAATATTAAGGTGTGCCGCACGAGTCTTAGAGTTAATAATTGTCAACAAAAAATCCTTTTTTCTATATATTTTTAAAGAATTATCGAAATTTTCTAGAAAATTTTCAAGTTGGTTAATGCAAACGATGAAGTCAGACATTATTGTTTGAATAAATTTTTCGTTCTTATTGCTATATTTAGGTCTCCCACAAAGTAATCAAAAATATGAATTTTTTTATAGTTTTCATTACGAACGAATTAATTACATTGAGAGGGAAAAAATGCTTCTGAGATTATACTATTCATACGTAAAATGACCTCCTAAATCCTTATAAAACCTAAGTTAACCCCAATCATCCATCACTTTTCGAAAATGGGGCCCTCCTATTTTTTCAGTTCTCAATAATTTCACTGTCATTATTTTGATTTGAAGGGGTGTATTAAGAAGTGTATTAAATTAACCGTTAACATTCCTCTGAAGGGCTAGAGAAATGAAAAGTTTGAAAATATGGACATTTGTAGCAAGGAGGGCTTGAGTGGAGGGGGTTCTACCCCCCCCCCCCACTAAATATTCAAAAATCATTAAACGATATAGTTTTTTTTTCCGGGATTTTTTCAGTTTTCTTCATTTACTTTTTGGTGTAAAACCAGAGCATCAGTCTCACTCGTAGGAGCTCAGAATCCGAGATTGTGTTAAAGTTGTAAAAAAAAAAAAGACAATCTTGTGAATGTTAACCGTTGCATACGATACCACACATCTTCAGTAAATAAACTTACATTCACAGATATAGGTTAGATTGAAAAGAAAAAAAAACTGGATAAGTTTATAATATTGCATTAACAAATATTTATATTTCTTGTTCCTTTTTTGAGCTGTCATGTTCAATTCTTACAACATTATGCTGCAAGGAAATAAATTATTTTTGTACATTATAGTCAAAAAAGAAATCCAAATATTTTTCATTCATAAATAAAAGTAAAACTTAAGCAAAAAAAATATAAGGGAATACATTTTTAAATCCATATTTACAAAAAGAAAAAAAAAGTTCATAAATTTTTTTTTTAAAGAATTGAACATGAAAACTAAATACAAAACCAAAAACATAGTTATGAATGTGTTTTGTATTATAAATAAACTTAATTTCATTTCTAATCGTAACCACATATGTGAATGTAAGCTTCTTTGCTAACTTTCTGCGATGCGATTTGTATGCAACGGTAAGCTCTTCCAAGATTTTTTTTTTTTTCAATTTCTCAATAACGTGAGTATGTTTTCATTTACAGAGTTCATTGAGTGAGGCCGATTTTCTAGATTTACACCAAAAAAAGTGAAGAACATTGCAAAAAAAAAAAAAAAAAAAAAAAAAAAACGGGAAAAAATCGTTTTGATAACTTTTTAAATATTGGGAGGGGGGGGAGAGGATAGATACTCTCCCTCCTCCCATGTCCCCAACTTGCTGCCAAATGTTCATGCTTTGAAACTTTTCACCTCTCCAGCTCCTCAGAAGTATGTAAATGGTTAATGTAATGCTCTGTTGCTCTGTTCCCTTTCAAATCAAAATAACAGCAATAACATTGGCGAAAACTGAAAAAAATAGGGGGGGGTGCTATTTTCAAAAAGTGATGGGTGGTGGGGTAAAACGATGGCGATATTTGGGATTAGGAGGTCGTTTTACATATGAACCAGCAGGAATAGTGTCAGAAGCATTTTTCCTTCCTCTCTATGTAGTTAATTTGCCCATAAAGAAAAATTTTTAAGTTTAACTTTTGAAAAAATCTTTACTTTTTAGTACTATGCGGGAGCGCTAAATATTGTACAAAAGCAAAAGCTTTTTTTTACATAATGTTCAGTTTCATTGTTTATATCAGACAGCTTTTTTTTTAATTAATTTCTCCAATTTAAAAAAAAAAAAGATTTTTTTGGTAGAAAATAAATTTTAGGCCTCTTGCAGCACGTTTAAACAATTTTTGATTTGAATAAAAGTTTTTGTGGCATGTGTGGGTTTGCAGGAGCAACTTTTTGCTAACTTAAAATTTCGAATTTCTATAAAAAAAAAAAAAAGAAAAAAAAATCGATACACCCTATTGCATAACGATAGTATCTACTACTCTTTCCAGGTATGCGTATCGTAATAAATGAATTAAACAAGTTGATTTTTTCTCTTCTTGCTGACCTTTTTTTTATTTATGCACTGATTTTATTTGCACATACAACACTATGGGGATGAGTTTTTTGAAAAGAAATAGCCTGTGGTTGAAATCGGTAAACTTTGGTTCAAAGTCAGAAAATGACAATCATTTTGCCCTATTCCTAAAAAAGGTTCGGCAGTAATGAAATGGAAAAAATTTAAGATTATGAACTTTTAGCATTAGCCCAAATGTGCTAATTAAAATAACTTCAGATTAAATATCCTAGTTTTCCCTTTTTAGTGCAGTTCTGCCGATAATTTCACCCAGAGCTCGGAAAAAATATTTATTCATGATACATCTACAACGGTACGTAGTTCATGGCTCCGGAGCACTTTAATATCAAAATTTTGTTCATCAAAACAATACTTTCTGTCATGTATTTGAGACAAAAACACACAGTATTTAAGGTGATTTACGCCTTATAGGACTGAACAGATGATAGGACTGATGAAGTGAGTTCATACATAGCATAGGCACACCATTATGGTAATGTAATATGTTATTGTAAATGAATAAAAAAAATCCCGTTTAATTACTGACTACGCACTAAATTGTTTAAGGAAAACAAATTTATTATATAACATTCCGCGAGTAATGTCATATCTTTCTAAATAATACCCGATAATATGAGCAAGAATCGCTTATACACTTCTCTTCGAACATCCACCGAAAATTTGAATTATATTTCAATGCAAAAAGAAAAAGTTTGCTAAATAAGTACACTTTCAGCCTTTGTCGAGTTTTACTGAAGAAAAATCTTGTTACAGAAGGCATACAAGAGTTTTTGAAAATGATATCACCGAATAGAGTTGTTTACATTTAAAATTCTAATGTCTAATGTCTAATGTTTCAGATTTATTTACAAAAAAATTGTCACTTTATTTATTTATACTTTTTGTCTGTTTTGCTATTTTGAGCAATCACATTGCTTATTGTTCTCATTTGACTGCTTTGATGTTCTATGATTTTATTTTCCCCCCGCCTTCCTCTGCAGCACCACCGTCGACCGGCCCCTCCCGATGCTGCTCTAGCGAGCAGCGTCTCCAGGAGGTTGCGTCCATATTCTACACACTCACGCATACACACACACACACACACACTCATGCATGCACACAGACGCAAACACACGCATACACACACACATACCCACACACTCATATCTGGACACAAACAAACACGCCAACATACACAGACTCTCGTGATTGCGAAAAACATAATTTGAATTCAAGACGTCAAAATTCAAATTATTTATTATTATTATTATCATTATTATTATTATTATTATTATTATTATTATTATTATTATTATTATTATTATTATTATTATTATTGTAATTATTTTTTTTTTTTGAAAATCTGAGAGTTTATCCCATCAATAACTGGAATTATTTTTTCCACTGTGAAGTCCTAAAACGCAAGAGATCATCAATTGTTCCTCCAAAACTCCTCCACTCCATCAAGTACCTCGGAGAACAGGGAATAGGATATTTCGTCCCTATGTTATCACTAATTCACAGATATAATTTTGAATAATATTTTGTGAAAACTATTAACACATATTATTTGACATTTTTTCGAAAATGACAACATGCGATTTTAATTTATTAGTTGCTACTGGTTAGCACCGTACATTCAGCACATTAAGCGTTTTTTTTTTTTTTTAGAGACAATGCAATAGTTGTGTTTTAGCAATCATGACACAAAAACTTATCGATTACAACCACAGGAGATTAAAAATAATAATAATAAGTCATAAAACTACTAAAATACACATATATACACATATACATATAAGCATCAATATTTTTTATTGACAAATTTAGTGCATCAAAATGTTTTCCTAAATAGATACTGTAAGAAACTACTTAATCCGGAAAAATAGACTAGAATTTTCAAAAATAAGACTAATAATTATTACCAATTTTTTAATATGAAAAGAATATCTATAGACAACGTGAATTATTAAATTCATTTAATATTAGTGCGTTTAATACTAATACAAAAACATATAATGTTAATTATATCCAATGTACGTTCACATAATAAGCAAATAGAAATTGTGCAATCCGCTTAGAATATTCGAACAAGAAAAAATTCATTTTTTTTAAAACTTTCTAGCTAAATTATA
Organism: Uloborus diversus; assembly: GCF_026930045.1. NCBI lineage: Eukaryota > Metazoa > Arthropoda > Arachnida > Araneae > Uloboridae > Uloborus > Uloborus diversus. Next base: position 63,349,563 of record NC_072740.1, read on the forward strand.
TGTTTTAATAGCAGTTACTTTTAAATAGATATTATAGCAATAAAAAATATTGATGCAATCATTTAATGAATGAACAATAACTAGGTGGACAAAAAAGACTTACTTGAATTTTCTCGGGCTTCTTTTCGGCTTAACGGCGATTCAACGGAACTAACTGTTCTTCAAAGAGAGAGAGAGAGTAAAATATGCGTGTGTCCACTACTCAGCAACAGCTAAGAATAATGACGCCAGAGGTTTGGACAATTCCTTCGCCCCCTCCCCCACATCTTGATGGCCTTGAGTAAACCAGTCCCAGACACAAAAAAAAAAAAAAAAAAGCCAGTACGAAATTGAAAAATTTTTTTTTCTGATAAAACCGCAGACTTTCAATTTTTATGAACTACGGTGAAAACTTGGTTCAACAGCGCCCTATAATTACTTTTTTGATTGAAAATTGCCCGTGCGAGACGAAGAAAGAGGCAAATGCGATGAAACCCCATCATTATCCAGGAATTTCGTCTTTCCTGGAAATGCTCGAGTTGAACAATTTTCTGCACTACGTTTGTTAACCCATTATTTACTCTTTTTATTTAAGAAATGTGGTGAAAAACTTCAGCATATCGACGGCACATTTATAAACATCCCTCAGGAAATGAAGGAATGTATATTTTAGTAAATTGCTTTCTCACAAAAATACAACTTTTCGTTGCAAAACATTGATGAATCTAAATTCTTACATTTTTTGCGGTCTGGTATTTGTTTATTTTGGCGTACCGCATTTGATAAGCAAGCTGCTTTATCAATATAATAATATTTACAGTAGATTCTAATATTTTTGACGTTAACAATTTTAAACAAAGAAATGCCCTATCTCAAACAATGGTTCATTAAATTCTTTATGTGGTATTTCGCATCACCCATATCACGTCTCTCGATAAATCCTGCAATTGAAGGGTATTCATTTTGAAGAAGGCCTCAAAATATTTTGTGAAACGAGGGTTGTGGAGTCGGAGTCTGAGTCGGACTGATTTTGGGGTAAATGAGTCGGTGTCGGAGTTAGGAGTCGAAAGTTTAAAATATCAAGAGTCGGAGTCGGAGTCGATCATTTTCTCCCAAAGTTCTAAACTCTGCAAGGGCTTGCGGAGTCAGACTAATTTTGGGGTAAAGGAGTCGAAGTCGGAGTAGAGTGCTCTAAAATTTCCCGAGTCGGATTCGAAGCCGGAGTCGGTCATTTTTCCTCCGACTCACACCCCAGTGTGGAACTTCAAACTATCCAGAAGACATCAATCAAACTGTTCAATCTAGAAAGAGATCGTCAAATGTAGGAAAACGTGATTCGAACAATATTATTCTAATAGTTGCAAAAACTGAAACGAGTATTTCTTTGAGAGTGATATGTTTAGTCTGAAATCTTAAATTTTTAAGCTCTATTTATGTTTATTTATTAATTGTGTTTTCTTTTAAAACTGTATATTTGAAAATATTTAACGAATGTTCGAAAAACCCTCAGCACATTTTAAAAATTCATAGAAAAGCAACAAATTGTCGTATCAATATGCGGTTTGCGGCATAATACACTCGACGCACCAAGAAGGAGTTGTCCGATTGAGATTGCGTTGATTTTTTTTTTTTTTTTTTTTTTTTTTTTTGTTATAGAATGTACTTTATATGTTCAAGAATTTTTTCATGACATCGTAAAAAAGGGAAGAAAAAAAAAAAAGAAAAAAAAAGAAAAAATTATGTCTAAAATTAATTTACATTGACGGCTGTATCGTCACAGTAAGAATTTCTTTTTGTTACTGTGACGATACAGCTGTCACACTGTGAATTACTTATAATTACATTTTTTGCCGTATTTTTCTTTTTTTTAATGTCTCAAGGCTTTTCGAAAAGCCTGCGTATTTGAGCATTTGATATTTTACACGTATCGTCGCCTCAGAGCAGCAGTTAGGCATAAAAGTCTCAGAAATAACAGAAAGATATGTTTCCTGTGAGGCGACTATATTCCAAACCAGCCCATTCTTTAGACCGCAGCCTAAAGTGATAGTTCTTTACATGCCTAAAAGATGGCAGCACCATAGAAATGCAATTTAAGAAAAACTGAATTTTTTCGGGGAGGAAGGTGTTTTAAGGGGTATTTTTGTCATTTTAGGGGGCTCTTGCTTTTGGGGGGTCTTTGCGATATTTAGGGGGTGCGACCTTGCTCTTAGGGGGGCACCCCTGGCTAAGCTGTAAGGTGAATTTTACGAAATGTTTGTTCCCACAACTTAGTTTTGAGCAATCTTTTGTCACTTAAGAGGGGTTATTAATTCCTTGACATCTTCCTCTAGATCCGTGCCAAGTGGAGTTGAAACAAAGAGTTTTGAAAACTTTTGATCAAAAATACGTTGAATCTGAGAGTGGAGAGAGAAAAACTTACAGCCATCAGGGCCGATCTTTGCAGGGTGTACCTGCACACGCGGGTAGCTAAAACAAGGGGCGGTCGAAGATAGCATAGTATTCTGTCAATCTGCCTATTTTTTTTTAACGAAATTCCTCAAAATAAGACATAACAAATATGCTGAATTTTAAACACAGTGAACCCTCATATTGATCTGGACCGTATTAAACCAGATTTTGCTTAATTTGGACAAGCATTTAGGCGTACATACTGCGCAGTAATGCGCATTTACAGGCCTTATTTAGAACTTCTGTAATTTTCTTTTATTAGGTTTTTATTTCATTCGCTTGAATTAAAAATAGTTTTTACTGTGTACAGTAGTTTCTTTAAGTACCTTTGCTCAATGTATAGGTTGTTTTGCATAATCCGTAATACTAACAGAGGTTATTGTTTTTTTTTTTTTTTTTTTTTTTTTTTTTTTTTTTTTTTTTTTTTTTTTTTTTTTTTTTTTTTTTTTTTTTTTGTCGAATGTCTTTGCATCTAGAAACTCACAACGTCTTCTAAGCTTATCGATGTAAAGACTAAGCATCGAAAAGGGCTGCCTTGAACGCAGAAACTCCTGTTCGCATTTCCCCCCGAAATAACTTTTTTAGCGTTGTTCTTCCAGATTATAGATGACATGTTGAAATGCTTGAAAATTAAATAGAAAAGTCTGCAGTTATGGGAAATGTTTTTCTTTTTTTTTTCTTTTTTGAGTCACTACGCAGCAAGGGCATAATCCAGTTCAACATGGAAGAAGATGTAGGCGAGTTATTTGAGCAATCAAGGGCCGGGTCAATTACCCCCTTCCCCTCCCTTAATCCCCTACGATTTTGGAAATAAAGCAATACTGAACTTCGGAAAAAATGTTTTTTTCCCAGAAAAAATGTGTTAGTTTATAACGGCGTTTGTCGCCCCCCCCCCCTGCCCCACCACACACACATATAAGATTTTTTTAAATTTTTGAATTATTTTTTCAGATCGTGCTCCCTCATAGCACTTGCGCTTCGCCGAGCCGTGGGGGTTGCGGGGGTGCTATGTACACCACTGGTAATAACACACCTTTTCAAAAGAAAGAACACTGTTCTTGTGAGGATTTTGTGGAAAATGAGCTTTTTTTTTTTTTCTTTTAAGCACCGTTTACCTTGCGTTGACTTCGTAGTGGTATTGCGGTATTATCCTTTCCCATAACGGTATTATTCTTTTATATTATACTTTTTCCTTTGAAAAGGGGAGAGGAGGGGGCAGCTGCTCTCCCTTCCCCTCCTCTGGATACGCCCATGTTGCGCAGGAGTCCTTACAGTTGAACCCGTTCGGTTCAAGGTTGGGAGCGCAATGGTTCTAACGTTTAATTATATTTTTCCTATCTCCTGCTCGAAATCGAAAATAACGGTTCTTCAAACTAACCCAGATTACATTCTTCTTCTTCTTCTTCTTCTTTTTTTTTTTTCAATTTGCGAAGTTTCGTAAAGCCAGTAATCCAAAAACATTCATCAGTTCTCCGTGAGAGGTCTCAAAAGTCGTCTTTTCTTTCATTCTTTTTTTATATCATCAGTGATATGAAGTCTTAGCATAAAGTCTTGGTTTTATTCAACAGAAAAGTTGATTTTTGTATTTATTGTCTTATGATGTTTATAAAAAATGCCACTTTCCTTGTGCAAAATAATAGACAAAAATAATCTCATTCCCTGTTTTCCAAATTTTCTTCTTTTTTAGCCTTGCCAGTTTATATGCCTTCAAATAAAAGAAGTTTCAACAAATTAAAATTTATTAAAATTTACTTGAGAAATAATGTAGCACAAGAAAGGCTTTCAGATTCTGCCATCATCTCTATTGAATCCAAAATCTCTAAAAAATTGATTTCAACGAAATTATTTACAAATTTACTCCCTTCTCAATCGGAAAGTCTGAAAAGTTCTTGTGTAGTTAATTAGTAGGTATTCTTTCAAACAGGACTGATTTATATACTTTCGTTTGACGAGATTTAGGCTTTAGTACTTTTTTTAAAGATAGATTTTAAATTTCCGAGTAAATTCTGTAGCTTTGCATTTCTGATTATGACTTACAATTTTTTAGTTCGAAGGTAATATTTTTGTTCGTTTATTATTCTGTTAAAATATTTTGTCCCTCTTATAACCAATTAGCTGACCAAATTTTGAAGTAAAAGTTTTAGTTCCATTTTTATTAATGTTTTACGTTTTACTTTTTGTTACTCTAAAAAATGGATATGAGCTTGTAACCAGGGGTGGTCTGGGTCCCCCAAGAGGGCGCCAACCTTAAGCTCCAAAGGGCGCAAAAAAAAAAAAAAAGTAGGTGCAAGAAAAAAGAAAACCGACGACGACACCACAATTTCGATACCCCCCCCCAAAAAAAAAAAAAAGAAAAAAAGAAAACGAAAACTCACTGGTTTTAGGGAGCATAAAGAAAAAACGAAGGTTTGAGGGTTCAAAAATTTAAAAAAAAAAAAACAAAACAGGTTCAAGGGTGCAAAAAAAAAAAAAAAAAAAAAAAAAAAAGTAAAAGGAAAACTGAAGGTGCACAGTTTCGAGTTAAAAAAAAAAAAAAAACATTCGGACAGGCTTGAAAAAAAAGCAAAAGCTCTCGAGATCAAGGGTGCAACAAAAAAAAAAAAAAAAAAAAAAAAAGAGGGTGCCTAGGTGCAAAAAAATAAATAAATTAATTAATTAATAAATAAAAGAAATTAAATAATTTGAATTCTGACATTTTGAATTCAAATTATGTATTTCGCAATCACGAGTTGCGACAGGACCCTATTCATTGGAGTTATTGTTTCTAGAAGCGGCTCCTGTCCCCCAAGCTTGTCCCTCCTCCTGGGCGATTACGTGTGCGTAGTTGTGTGTGTGTGTGTAGGCACGCGTGCATGCATGTGTATGCTTGTATGTGTGCGCAGATCTGTGTGTATGCACGTAGGCGTGTGTGTATGTGTGTGTGCAGGACATGGACGCCTTCGACCAGGGAAAACGGATTCCGACGCGCCTGCAGAGGCCGGTGGGCGGTGGTGCTGCAGAAGCCCCTGGTCGAAGCTGAAAAGGAACCACAACGCCAAGGAAAGTCAAGTGAGAACAATAAGCAATCGTGATTGCTCAAAAAAAAAAGACAATTAATTTGAATTCTGAAATTTTGAATTCAGATTATGTTTTTCGTAATCACGAACTGCGACAGGACCCTACTCATTGGAGTTATTGTTTCTAGAAACGGCTCTAGTTTCTAGAAACTGTCCCCTCAAGCCTGCCCCTCCTCCTCGGCGATTACGTGTGCATAATTGTGTGTGTGTGCGTAGACCTGTGTGTATGCGCGTAGGCTTGTGTGAGTGTATGTGTGTGAAGTCGTAAGTGTGTTTGCGTGCGTGTGGTAAGACATGGACGCCCCAGACCAGGAGAGGGCGGGAGAAAAAACCGAAGGTGCAAAAAAAAAAAACGAAGGCACGCAGAGGGCGTTTGATGGTGCACAGGCAGGAGGACTTATCGACCCGCGGACCGATGGTCCGGCGGGCAGTCCGCTCCTGTTTATAACGTTAGCGTTAAGTAATAATCAAAATATGAAAAAAATCTGTGGAGGGGCGATACATTAGGTCTCTGCATGCGGGTGGCTGAAACCCTAGACATTAGCTTAGAACATAGAGAAAAGGAAAAATAGATATGTATTTTCCAATGCTCTCACCGGACTTAAATTCTAACGTAAGAAAAGCATTTCAGAAGAAAAAAAAACTTCTTACAACCGTAAAACACATGTGAGCAAATTTATTGCTATTTGTGCATTCCAAAGGTTATGTCTTTTTTTTTTCTTTTCACGAACTGAACATTGTTATTGTTGTTAAGTAGGCTTATTAGCATTAAGGCAAATATTTTTTAAATATTTGCTAAAGTGCTGAGCAATACGTATTTTAAATCACGCCAAAAACTATTAGCTTAAAAGTTGTATCACTGTTGAAGTTGACTTTTAGGAGTAAAAGCGGGTACGAGTATATGTAAAGTATGATGAGTTGACTAAAAAAGGAATCTATTTATTTATTTATTTATTATTATTATTATTATTATTATTATTGAAATTATTTATGATCATATAAATAACAGATTGATCCAACCTCTCTTCTAGTTCTGTTTGAAACTAGTCGGTTCTTTTTCTTTTTTTTTTTTTTGCAAATGCTTGCTTTAAAATTTATTGTTGAAATAGCAGTTTTCTCTTCATTTTACTGTGAAAATAAAACCATTTTTTTCGTCACATTAATCCTGTTAACTCATGATATAAAATCAGCTTAAATTTATGAATGAAGTATAATTACTATGTCATTAATATACAGTCAGTAATCTAATGGAGCTAATACGTATTATTTAATGAAGAAAAATTGTTGTAAACTTTTGTCGCAATTAAATACATATATATTTTTTTCTTATGGTTTCACAATATTTGAATTATTGGTGTCGTTTCGACTTAAAAAAATGTGTTAAGAAATTTATTGATGTTGTTTAAAATATAAATACACGCGTTTAAAGAAAAAGTATAAAATTCAAAAAAAAAAAAAAAAAAAAAATAAGAAATAAGAAATATTCACTAAAGAATGAAAAGTAATTATGCAACTGGGCTGCCCCACAAAAATGACATCTTTTACAAAAATATTTTTTTTCCTGATAATTTATTGAGATAGTTTTATACATTATTTAACCCATCATACTTTGTTCAATAAGATTTCATGTTTTTCTGAGCGATTTTCTTTTTAAAGCTATTATTTAGTCTCTGGTTTAAAGTACCTTTCTGAACGATTTGTTTTTGAAGTTTTTTTTTTTTTTTTTTTGTGGGAAATGACGATGAAATGTGAAATGTTTTCTTCGGAAAAAGTTTTAACTGTATTAGTACATTCTTAAACTAAATCGTTTTCAGAACAAACAGATTCGAACACTTGGAAGACAATTCATTATTTAAAACACAAAAATCTTATCACTGCGAAACATTCTTCTGAAGTTCAAACTAATCTTCCTGCAGTTTTATCTTGAATTTCACGGTCAGAGTCAGTTTCACAGGTGTTAATCGCATCCGGTTTTTAAAATATTATTATCTTTCTTTTGTATTTAATTTTTTAATGTAAAGTAATCTAAAAAGAATTGAAAAGTTATTCACTTGCCCATGCGAGAAAAGAAGGTTCCACCGAGATTTGAACTCGGATCTCTGGATTCAAAGTCCAGAGTGCTAACCATTACACCATGGAACCGCTGCAAGCTGCAATCAAGATTTGATCTCAAAACATCTTCATACAAGAGCAGTCGTCTAGCCACTAGACATTGTGAGATCACGCGCAAAACCTTTTCAATCTTCGAAAGCAGCTCGCCAAAACAAACAAGTCAAAGATTCTCGTTGCGTGAAAATGTGCGGTGTGTGGAAGTTACTGCAGAGCACTTCGAAAGTCTGATAAGTAATTATTCAAATAGCGAAGAGGAATAAAAACAACACGTTTTTTTTTTTTTTTTTTGGCAAAAAATAATGGTAAAGTCTTTCCTTGCATCTTCGCATCTTCGCGCGTCTAGTTTCGCGGCTTCACTCTTGCTTTTTTTTTCCCCCCAAGTATGACTCAGACTCCCAAAGGGCGGGGAAAAAAAATCACACAGGTTCAAGGGCGTGAAAATAAAAAAAAAAATAACGAAGGCGAGGGCGCAGAAAAACACCAAATGTGCACAGGTTCGAGAGCGAAAAATAAAACCGCACAGATTAGAGGACGCGGAAAAAAAAAAAAAAAAAAAAAAAACGAAGGCGAGGGTGCAGAAACAAACCGAAGGCGCACAGGTGCGAGGGCGCCAGAGAGTACAGGCGGGAGGGCACACCGGCCAGCGGGCTGATGGACCAACGAACCAGTCCACCTGTGCATGATGGTGTCATCAATTTCTATTGGTTCTTGACCGTTAAACACTTAAAAGAACACAAAATGAATAGGCAGTGCATATCACTGTACTATTGATAAATGCATTCGAAAATATTGAATAACTTCTTGCAATTCCTTCAACAGTATAAAAATGAAGAGGAGTGGACTGGGAGGGACTACTGTACTCATTTGCACTTATTTTACCATTGGACGAATTGCAATTTTCGCAGGTTAGTCGTCGTGTAATGAAACCTTTTTAACTGCTAATATGACGTACTTTCTCATACTTTGTACAATATGTAAAGTTACAGGACAGTAAGAATGACTGGAGGGTGTTTTTTCATTCTTAAGAAGGTTGAAATCCTGTTAAAAACGTTTTTCAAGAGTCTAAGTAAGTTTTTTCAACTACGGAAGTATTCGATTTGTAAATAAAGAATCCTACTTCGCGGGTATTCACTTATCACGGATTAGTCTCGATAAACGAGGGTTGAGTGAACTAACATATTTTCTAAACACCTATGGACGATGACAGATGAAGAAAAAGATTTATAGTAGAACTCCAATTATCCGGATCATTTCGGAACGGACACCATTCGGACAGTCAAAAATTCGTATAATTAGATTTCTCCCACAAGGGGGTCTATTTTGATCACTTATGTATGTATGTTTAAAATAGGAGAAATAAACTATTTTTTAAAGTAAAAGTACCTGTTTAGCGTACTTAACAGTACTGTACGTACCGTACTTTACGTGAAAGTCATTGAATACCTCTGTCGAAGTAAAATGTTCGATCTCTTTTGCAATAAGAATAGCAATAGCACATAGACAAAATCATGAAGCAAAATTTGAAAAGGAACATTGTAAAAACGTAAAATGTAAACATGTTGTTGACACGTACTTGAAGCTGTGCAAGAGGCGCATTTGTTCAATACTGAAAACTTCGGAATAAAAACAAAACCATAATTTTCTATCGGTGTTCATTGATCATTGGCACCGAAATAGTTGAGTATATTATTTTCCCAATTTGTGGGATAAAAACTTTAATTATTTTTTATTTTGCCTCATTTATTTTACTGTTTCTACACAACAAGTTCTTTAGTTCTACAGGTGACAAGTGCTCTGGCAACTAAAGCAATTTCCCGTGTGAATTAAATTACCTACTTACACAGCACAGATGCCTGCTGCATTCGAATGGCCACCCATGAATTAGCCAGTTGTGCGGTAGAGCGCTGAATTTTCCGTTAGAGGATGAAGGCAAGATGGGAAACATAGTTGGCGATTATAAAAGCATGATAAGCTTTCTGCATTAAAAGAAAACGTCTTCAGTTGCCAGTTGCAATTCACGGGCAGGGGATGTCTTGTTTCGTAATAATAACTCTAGAGTGTATACGGCCTCGATTACGGATGATTTAGCAGTAGTTCCGATGGGATTTATTGGAGAATCTATCAAACTACAGATTCAGTGCTTTGCTTTTCGAAGGGGTGTGACAGAGACTTACAGAGAACGACCTACTGAGATGTTTAGAAGACCTAAATCGAAAGTGCTACGAAGTAGTACTTCACTTACAATTCTGTCTATTAATCCCCTTCCCACAAGTTAAATCCCTCCTTTTTATTATTAGTATCAATATCATAGGTATAACATAATAAATATTCAGTCCACCAATTAAACTGTGTAGCATGAAAATTGCTTCTGATTCTGTTTTTGCTGTTTCTAATGCAATATAGCCTCCTAAATCTGAATGTGGCCCCCGTTTTATCCTAGTAATTGAGACAGCATCCCTTTTCTGTTAATTGAACGGCCGACATTTTGATGTTGAGGCAAAAAGAATGATATTTTCACCGTTAAATTTCTGCTGAAGGGCTAGAGAGTAGGGTGGGTTGATTTTAAACTTCATTTAAAGAATCAAAATCGCCTGTGTGTGGGGAGTTGGGGGGGGGAGACGTATATTGGCATCAAATGTTAGTGAAAAAAAATTTGGAAACAAAAATATATTTAGATCCCCGCACCCTTGAAGTTTCGCCAAATATAAAAATTGACATAAAAATTTTTTTTCTTAAGTATAGTTTTTTTTCTCGCCTTTGGTGGGAAAAATTGTGTATTGACATCTAATGTTCGTGTATTTCTTTTTTTTGATAGCTAATATATATTTAGAACCCCCACGAGATCCCTGAAGTTTTGCCACTTATGAAAAAATCGACTTTTTTTAAAACATTTTTTCATTTCTTAAGTATTATTTTTTAATCGCCTATAGTGTAAATATTTGAATAGTCAGACCTTTTGTTTGTGAAAAAAATAATTATTGTATTATATTGTATTTACTGCTTCCGCCAAGTCTTTGAAACGCAAGTAATTTGCTATTTTTCTTAGCTCTTTCTGCTAAGTTTTGACTGTCGGTAAAAAATGGTGCGATTGCGCAGAATATATATTTGTGTTTCTCATTTTGTGATATGATGAAATTATTTCCATCACTCTCTCCAGTCTCACAAATCGGCATTTAGCCAAGCAAATATTAACCGTACTATAGAAATCGATATGTTTTGGATTCAAGCGATATGTTCCGGAAACGGTCCAAAATCATTGTCCGCCAAGCCATCAGGTTAGCTATCTCATGGAACGGGACGTACAACAGCAAGCAGAGTACTCCGTTTATACAGTCGATCCTCGTTTTTCCGCGGGTTTATTTTACGCGGTTTCGATTATACGCGGCTTAAGAACTGACACCTTATTTTACTTTACGCGGATGAGTTTCGATTTTACGCGGATGCGGCATTGAAAACAGATAAAATTTTCCCCTCTTTCAAAATCCAAACTTCTGAGATTGCCAATAACAAGTAATAAACTGCATTTTGGCGTGCTAACAAGCGAGCTTGGGCCACTGGAGACTTTTTTTGCGATTGCTTCCAGAGCTCTTTGCAGAAGTAAAGTTATTCAACTCGCACAATTCAGAGCTTACTGGAAGAAGAGCTTTTAGAAATGACAAAGAAGAACGAAACCAACGAGGATGTCGACATCGACTGCACACAACCAAAAGCTTTCACATTCATTGAAAATTTTGAGCCATTCCGTGACAATGGCAAATGATCTTTCGGATTTATTAGTGAAGGAAGATCCCGTCATGAAAATTGAACGAGTGATCATGGACGCGTTAATGACCCACAAAAAACTATAGAGGATTTTTTTTTATTGAATGAAAAAAGAATAACATAGCAGCTCTTTTTTTATATAAAGACAAAGTTAATTCACGTTTTCTTTCACGTTGTGCATATGTATTGGAATAAGTACGCATTAAACTTATTATATACTATATTTACCTGTCACTAGAATAAAATATTTTTTTTTCATCCACGGAACCCTATTTTAACACTATTATTAAATCTTAACTTTCGCGGTTTTGATTTACGCGGCATTTCCGTGGAACGTAACCCTCGCGTAAAACGAGGGTCTACTGTATATTGATACAAAAGAGCGATAATATGAAATCGGGACTAGAACATTGTCAAATACATTGTAAAAGTGTGTGCAAAAGTTTTATTTCTCACTAAACTAAGGCAGCGTGCCCAACCGGTGAATAGCATCTTTGGGAAGTTATCCACTACTCAAGAGTCAAGACATCTTATCAATGACGAGAAAACTATTGTTTGATACTGTTACACTAAAGGAAGTTTTATGGCCATCCAAAGAACCTGCTGATTACCAAGAGCAACGACACACTTTCCTCGAAAGAAATTAGGCTCTAGAACAATCCTGAAGACCCTAATTTCACTAATGAAACTGTTCGTGATTTTGTTATTTCACCTGACAATTTTCAAGTAAACGGTTACACACAATTGATCAATTGGCAAAATTTTCTATTAAGGGGCCCCCCACTGATCAAACATATACCTAATACGGAACTGGAGAAAATGGATTAAGCGAGTGACGTTATTGAAATTGAGATTTGACATTAACATAAGAAGTCGAAAGAGTAGTTAGGTTAGTAGCGGAAGCATTTTTATCTGTTTGTGGAGCAACAAGTCGTAATGACTTTATTCACACAACATTGGCGTCTCGAAAATTAATGCCAAAATTCGAAAATAAAGCTAAGATTTTAAAATTTTCTATATTGCAAAAAAAAAAAAAAAAACTGTGCCTTGTTTTTTTAATGAGCAAAAAATTTTACTGAGCAACTACTTTCACCACAGATGATTAAAAAAAATATGCATAAGAAATTTCAAACATAAGAAATAAACATAAAAAAAAGTGTGCTAAAATGTAATCTTGTGAGCGCGTATAAACCGCATTACAGTTCAACAGTGACAAGGTCAGGGTGCTAGAAAAAGCTAATATTTGATAAAAGTACTGCATTGTACACAACACATTATATGTTTTATTACGTTAAATATATATACATTTTTAATTTAACTATTAAAATAATAATCATCCTTGTCCTTCTAAAAAAAACATCACAAACATAAAATTATCAAAAAGTATTATACTTGTGGTAGTTTAGGGAATCTTGACACCTGAAAAGGAAAGTAATAGTTAGTTTAATTTATGGATTTTCATTTGTTTTTGCATAAAATATTTCTTTATTTATTTTAGTATCACACTGAGAACGTTATTTTGGCAGGAGAAATTCAAAAAACAATAGATTTTGTAAAATGTGTGAGCAATGCTCAAGGATAATCAAACCATTCACGGACTAAATACACATTAACAATACATAAATACCCCCCCCCCCCCCTCTTTTTTTTTACTATGAATATTTGTTGCGTGTAAATTGGGTTTGATTGCCATTTTCTGGATAAGCCTCATGGAACCCCTATTTAGTCTGCAATTTATTACACCAACTTATGTCGAGCAGTACCATGCAAATAATGTTAATCGTATTCGGCACAGCAATTTTTCATTGTTTGCGTTATCATTTCCCTCTGCTCCCCCCCCCCCCCCCCAAATAAATAAATGAATAAATAAAAAGTAATAAAAACCTGTAATCAAACATTGCTTCTTATCAGAAATTTGTTCTTGCATAAAATAGTCCTCGGAAAATTTTTAAGGAAGAAAGGGTCGGGAACATTGTGACCCGATTCCATGAAAACGTGCAATATATCTGCTGCTTCTCTTACGTCGTCAATCGAAACGTTTCGAATTTTTTAAACTGTTGAAAAAGTACTTGGAGGCATATCAAACTTCAGTGCTATTTCCTTCTTCGCTACGCCAGAATCAAATCGAACTTTTTCTTGAAAGTTTAAATTTTTTAAATTTTCTATGCCATGTTTAAAATTCTATCCCAGTAATTCAGAAACAGAGAAACGGCGCCACAAACACTGCTTTTCTTTAGCAGCGAAAGAAAAAAAAGTCTGGAAGGACCGCCAGCTTTGTAGAATATTGCGAAATCCAACCCTTTCGTCTAGCTCCCGCTCAATCAGCCAAAAGTCGCCGTCACCTGTAATTTGGTTGAAAAGGGTTGGCCCGGGCCCTGGTCTTTAATCTTCCAGTTTCACCGCTTCTTTTCTAAAGCGCGGGAAAAACGACTATCTCTGATGTCATCCTGGAAGCACTGACTCGCCTGCTTCCACAGCTTAATATCACTTCTTCAATTTTTAATTTTCAGCTCGCCCTATTTGTTGCATGGGCTACTATGCTGGGGCGGCTTCAGGGCCGTGCAGTTCGTGCAGCCGCACAGGGTCCCGCGGCTGACTTGTAGTATTATTATTTTTTTTAAAAAAATTTCCGATTATTATTTTTTTTTTTTTACGTCTTTATATAAAACAAGTTTGGCCAAGTCCAAGGCTTTGTTGAACTTTGGGCAACATTATAAATGCAAAAAGAGGACGAACGGGGCCCGTCGAGAGCGAGCAAGCCCCCTTCACTTATGCACTAATACTACTCCTATACCCCCCCCCCCCCCAACCAGGACCGCCGCTCTAAGATTCGCGTCGGTTCCGTCCCACCCGCCAAAGGCCAAACCTCTAGGTTCTGGCTTTAGGCTGGCACGGTCGTTAACCCTAGAGATTAATCTCAGTTTTTTTTTTTTGGGGGGGGGGGGGGAGAGTTTGAGTATTTTTGTTTTTACCTTAAGATTTGAGAGTTAGATGTTATCTGAAACAGGGATTCTCAACCTCTGCTACACAGGATGGGCAACGGTGCAAAAAATACGACCACATCTGGGAGATTTTTACGTAGCCGAGTTAAAAACATTTCCTCATTAAATTATAGTTACAGTAATATTTCGTATGATGTTTTTTTTTATTTTTTTTTGACTAAATTTTATAATTTTTCGTTATCTTTTTTTTTAAAGGTTTATTTACTTACATATTAGCAATTGCAATAATTAGGTAAGTCGGGAAGAATTTAACGTAGGGAGAAGTGGGACAGCCGCATTTATAAGCCGAAATAAAGCATAAACAATTATTTCTATCTTGTCCAGTTTTTTAGTAAATGTTACAGATGCAGAGTAGAGTCAAGCGAGAGTCTAAAGCTGCTGTAACTACCTCATTAGCTAGAAATTTATTTTTCTCATTTCACTTCGGCTTGTAAATGCAGCTGCCCCATTCCTCCTGACTCCACACCCCTCTACCGCACTTGTCTCTACATTAGCGTATTATTGTTAGCAGGGCTGGATTGACCTATAAAATAAAAATGTTATAACTTAGGGACTCCGCTTTGTTGCGAGTCACCAACTGCATGAAAAACTGCTTGATTCGTTCCTAATAAAATGAAAAGTTAAAAAAAAAAGAAAAGCTTTTATTTTCAAGTGCTTAAAAATTTTCAACATTTGGGAAAATGTAGTTACAAACCTTGAATTTGAAAATTTCTAACGAATGTGATTGGAAGGGGGAAGACCTAACTACCAAATTCAGCTCCTTGCTACATTCGGCATCAAAAATGTATAAATCATGGTTCTCAAGTTTCTGTAACATATAGCTTGAGATAATATTTTTGTGATTCACATATTTCATATCTTGTTAATTACTTAATCCCAAATTCAGTACTTTAGAAGTTCTTATGTTATTGATTGCTTTCATATTACTTGAACTAAATCTGTTTAGCATAAGAAAAAAATATTGCTTTACTTCTACTCTTCTTCGTTTTCCACACTACTTGCACTCAAAAAAATACTGTTGTAATGAGAAATCTACAGTTTTTGAAAAAAACAAAACTTAAACAGAAGTTTCTAACAAGTTTAGAACGATTTGGTTGAAATACAATCAAGTATTAAAATGTTAGAGACTTGTAAGTGCTTTAAATAAGTTTAATCGTTATAGAGTCCTTGAAACTAATTAACTATGTCCTTGAGTCTACTTGAAATGTGCTTCAAACTAATTTCTTATCTAGTGTATAAACTTCAAATTGTTTGAATGACTAGGATGTTTTCTCCCGTTACCTCTTTTCTAAATTTCCACACCATTTTTTTAAGAGTTTTATGGTTTTTTTAATAGTTATCATTTTGTTTGTCGTTAAGTTTGGCAGATGATCAAAAATTAACTCTACCAAAAGCCGATGTGAGCAAGTGACGAATCGTTGTCCTTCCTCTCTGTAAATCAATGTCGACGATTCGTCAAACCAAAAATAAAATTTTTGTTTTGTATTTTCTTAATTTGCAAAAGACTGAAACTTATACACAACTTTTGTTTGCTTATTTTTTTTCGTGATATTTCCCTAGTGCGAATTATGCTGAGTTGAGGCCCTATAAGGCCTCAAAATGCAGGATTATATATATATTTTTCCAAATTTTCCCCGGATGAGAAACTCCCGGACCCCCTCAAACTGAAGATATTCTACATTGCATTTAAGGTCGTCCTTGAATCCCACTCCTAATACTCTCCTCCCTCCAAGGTCAATACTAAATGTATATATGTGGAGATAGTATCGAGAGAAAATGTCTTGTTAATGTTAATTAGGTACACGCAATTAGAATTAAATTATATTAATAATACGGATACACTAAGCGTTGGGAATGGCTAAAACTGAATCACCGAAATCATTAAGGGGCTGTTTCTAGAGATACTTTCCCATTTTTTGGGGGGGTCTTGTTCGTGGGGGGGGGGAGGACATCACTCTTGCGGTGGACGTCCCTGTAAATAATACAATCATCAATATTTTTTAACTAGGGGCCCCACAAAAAGTCTTTGCCCACGGCCCCGCAAAACCTAGGGCTGCCACTGGCTACTAGGGCCCGTGCCCGGGGCATGACATTTCTTAGAAGTAGGAATACAAACCGATAATCATCTAGTTTTTTTTCTTTTTACATTGTTCCGGTTCTTTTATATTTTATTCTTTGAGCTAGGAGAACAAATATTTTCCCGTCTACAGTTGTTTTCTAACCTTAGCAAATGTACATATTTCATGATTTAATTACGAGCATTAGCACTTGAGAAATGTCTTTTTTTGAATGAATTGTTCTCAAAAATGTTTCATAGGAATATAAATCTATTTAACAATTGGTTTATTAATGAAACATTACCGTAAAACGGTCCAACTATGAGCCATTTTCGAAGTTTTCAATGAAAATTCCGTGTACATCTTTGATTTAGAAGTTTAATTACTTTAGCAATGGTAGCTATATATCTCGTTTTTCAAATGAAATGTTTTAAAAAGGTCTTGGAAAGAAGAGGAAGGATATTTTTTCTTCGTGGCCCATAGTTGTACCCCGTAGGGGCCACCTCATTTTATCGCAGGAAACACATTGAAAACTTGATCCGGTCTATTATTGACTGAGGCTAAAAGTTGCCCTCTGCTGGAAAATGTATAAAGAATTTTTTTAGTCCATCATTTACCTTTTTTTTCCTTCAACTTTTTAAAGTTTAAGCATCACTTGTCGTCTCGCGTGATTAATTAAGTTCAACATAGTAAATGTAGGTGACGTTCTTTATTACCTGCCTATTTTTTGACATAGAAACATTTGAAAACCAGAAAAATCTCACCAACTAAAGGGTAGGCATACTTTGGTCTCAGAAAATATGTAGGTCTGACAAGTTTTAAAAGAAATCAACAAAAAATTTGAAAGCTGAAAAGTGAAATCACATTTCACACTCCAAATCTCATCAAAATAAATAATTTAAAAAAAAATCAGTTTATATTTGGTCCGGATTTCAGTCAGCAAACTCCCGATTATCCTCGGGTGGATTATCAGCAGGGCGTTTTATATTAAAAAAATAAATGGCGATAATAAACTGAATGCAGATAAATGCACACATTTTAACTTAACAAGTGTAAAATCTATTCCAAGGGATGAATGGGTGACCGAACGGATCTAAAAGATTTTTTAAATGTACCGTGATCACCTAAAAAATGAACAGTAGTTCTTTTGAACGATGGTATTTAGTCTATATAGTTATCTTTGTCTCATTTAATTTCTGAATTTACAAACGTTTTTATCATTTGATATTACTACATACTTTCATTTTATATGTTCAAAACCATTTTTCGTTAATTTTCACCTTCAAAAGTTTAGGACGGTATTTGGCGATTTTTTATTTATTTACTTTTTTAAAGATCAATTTTGAAAAATTTTTGACCTCAAGTCAATTTTATTTCTTTATTTTTTCTCAAATAAAATATAATACTGCAGTTTCGCAACATGTAGGAATCGAACTTGAGATTTTGGAATGGAAAACAACTATCTTATCACTCGATCACTGAGAAATAACTTACAAAATGAACTATAACTGATTTATACATCTGAACCTAAATAAAATATTTTATAATCAAATTTTAATTCTTATATTTTCTATGTAATAGGTAATTTTATCGTTTCTCTTTCAAAGAATATGACGTAACCAATGTAACATTTTCAATGACGTGAGCAACTCTCGCAGAGATATCACATACAAATCTTTTAAAATGAACGAAGTCGCTTAGATGAAAAAGATCAGTTCGTGGGTTAAAAAAAAAAAAAAAAGGATCTAGCATCCGATAAACAGATCATTAAAAAGAGAACGAAATTGCCCATCTCTACTTCCAATGACATCAAACCTTTCAAGATTACCAAAATCTGACTCCTTGAAACCATATTTTTTACATCTACACACCTTATTGTATTAGTACTTCACTACTTACTGATTTTTTAAACTACCCTAGATGCTGGTTTTTATGTCTACACTACTTATCCGCATAAACGAGTGACCGGAACAGTCTTGAAAAAATCTTTTACCCTCCCCTATGGATTTTTGGTGTAACCTGACTTGTCTTTTTTCAGGTAATCTACCCACACGATTTGCTGGCGTATGAGCGTAATTCATTTGCAATAAAAGGCGCTCCTTTTTGGTTTTATCATGCATTTTTATGTCTATGGGTCATTCCATGTCAAGTGATCCAAAATTTGGAAAAAAATTTCCCTCACCCTTTTGTATTTCTTTGAAATTTGGCTCATCGATTGTACCCTTCGAGGTAATCAAAAGTCCAAATTTTTAGATTTTTATCTCTATTATTTTTTTATTTATGACACTTTGATTTTTCGAAAAACCCTCTTTTTTTCATGGATGTTTGAACATAAAATGGACGATAACTCAGCACCAAATATATATAGAAAGATTTGGTAAAAATCATTTTAAAGTACATTAGTTGCTGTTTAATTGGATATGCAACATGACTAATTTCAGAAAATTTTTAATTTTTAAAAAATGAAGTTTAAATTTTAAATTTAAATTTCTCAGAAAAGGTATAATGATTTTTTTTTAAAAATTCTCAAAAATTTGTGGGTATTTTATCTTTATTTGTGCAAAGTTTCAAGTTGGGATCTCAATAGGATCATATTTTTATGAATTTTTAAATAAAATTTGACTTATGAAATAATGACATTTTTCAGATTCTAACTAGTTAAATATGGGGTTTTCTTACTGGGGATGGTCTAGTAAGTAGTAATTGATCATGATTATGCTTGAAATGAGCTGACATGAATTTGTAGATTGGTAAGCCCCCCCCCCCCACACCACTTTTAATTTTTTTTCAAAACATTTCGAAAATTAAAATTAAATAAATAAATAAATAAATAAAACAAAATAAATAGTAAACTTATTAAAAGTTTGTAAATAATCTTCTTCAAAGCAAGAAAAAGCCCCCCCCCCCCCAGCACCACCACTTTTTTTTTTTTTTCAAAACTATTTTCAAAACGCAAAAAATAAATAAATTAATAAAATAAAACAAAATGAATAGAAAGCATATAAAAAGCTGGTAAATGTTCTTCTTTAAAGCAAGACGACGTACATTCCCCCCCCCCCCCCACCCACACATACAATTAACACCATAATAGTATCACGCCTCACCTGACGCTTTTTTTTTCGGACCAAGTGTTTCTTTTTCAATCCGAACTTCACAAAATTTACTTTATTAATTCACTATCTGATAAGGAAAGTTATGATTCATTTCATCCCCTACCCCTGCGCCAACTTTCAATTTTGGAGGGAGGAAAGAAATAAATAGTTTGCTCCAAGATCATAGTAAAATAGGAGTGTTTCCCCTCATTTTGTTTCATTCTTTTCACACTAAACTAAAAATCAATCTAAGGATCAAATCATATGTATCTCTGCATAAAACTGTCTTTGTACAACATTTGGAGTGCGGCGGTCTTCTTTTCTTTAATGCTAGTTTTCTTTTTAGTTTCAGTTGTAAAGGAGAGCAATGCAGCGAGATATATTTATGCATATATTAAAAGCAGTTATAGATCAAACAAATTTTGCTAGTTTGAGCATAACCTTCCATGTTGTTAAGCTTCATTCCAGATTGCTCTTCCCCCCTCCCCCTATCGTCCCACTTTTCGAAAGAAAAAAAAAGCTGCAAATGAGTGGTTCTATTTGTCTGTTAAGGTTTTTCTGACTTTTAGTTTTTATGACCCCCCCCCCCCCATTCATAAGCCTTAGTCACTGCTGATGTTTAGCAGCGTGCATCCCAGTTTATTATGATTATAACTCTTACGTGCCAGCTTTTTTTTTTTTTTTAATACAGTTTTGAAAAAAAAAAAAGATAAAAAGTGGTTGTGTGGCTGGGGGGGGGGGGGGTACCAATCTATAAATTCATGTCAGCTCATTTCAAGCATAGTCATGATCAATTACTACTTACTAGACCATCCTTAGTAAAAGAACCCTATATTTAACTAGTTAGAATCTGAAAAATGTCATTATTTCATAAGTCAAATTTTATTTAAAAATTCATAAAAATATGATCCCATTGAGATCCCAACTTGAAACTTTGCACAAATGAAGATAAAATACACACAAATTTTTGAGAATTTAAAAAAAAAAATTCATTATACCTTTTCTGAGAAATTTAAATTTAAAATTTAAATTTCATTTTTTAAAAATTTAAAATTTTCTGAAATTAGTCATGTTGCATATCCAATTAAACAGTAACTAATGTACGTTAAAATGCTTTTTACCAAATCTTTCTATCTATATTTGGTGCTGAGTTATCGTCCATTTTATGTTCAAACATCCATGAAAAAAAGAGGGTTTTTCGAAAAATCAAAGAGTCATAAATAAAAAAATAATAGAGATAAAAATCTAAAAATTTGGACTTTTGATTACCTCAAAGGGTACAATTGATGAGCCAAATTTCAAAGAAATACAAAAAGTTGAGGGGAAAAACTTTGGATCACTTGACATGGAATGACCCCTATCTTATTTTTATATCTCTCATTCTATGTTATCGTCTTAGAAATAATTTAAATGTGTGCGAGTTTGTTTGATCTTTTTAGCTATTGTATATACTTGCATCGTTTTTACCTAATTTGCGGATTATTTGGGAATTGTTTTATCCGCGGTTACCGCATCACCCTATTCCACGGATAATCGGGAATTTACTGTACTTTATTGCAGTGAAGATGGTTTTTATTTATTTATTATCATTTCTTAATATTTGTTTAGGGGAGACAAAACAAAAAAAAACTTTCAGGGCAGGCGATGCCTACACTGGCATACTCCTATCTAAGCCCTACCACTTCAGTTAACGGGGGGGGGGGACAAATAGGAGTTTGAAAATTTGGTCCAGGGGAGTGGGTTTTTCAAATCAAGCCTTTTTTTTAGAAAAGGTCCTAAAACCAGACTATGAAATTCATTTTAAAGAAACTTTTGGCACATTTTATATGCATTGAATTCGTATAGATTAAGCATGAAGCAGATCCATTTAGTTTTGTTTCATTGATATTTTAAAAAATATTTACTATTATAAGGTAGAATCCATTTCAATTCAACAAGGGGTGTAACTTGATGGTCTCGGATTTTTTGAATTTAATATATGTTAAAATTCATAAAAAATTATGAAATACGGTTTTTTTTTTTTTTTTTGCCCAAAAATGTACCTGGGCTGAGATACAAGCCGCCAAAGATGGTGGTCTTGTCATGATTTCTCACTTGGGATTTTCGTCAAAATCTTTAAAGAATTTTATTTCAGGAACGGTGGAACATATTTTGTTGCGATTTGTTTTGTATAAAATTATATTTTTTCTTATTTAAAAAAATATGCAATATTTTGAAATATGTGATTTAGTTTTTTTCCTCAGTATTTTGAAAAAAAAAAAGTTTAAAATAATTTTTTTAAATTTTTCTCGAAAATGCCAATTTAAAATTTTTCATTTTTTTTAACAGTTTATTAGAACCAGTGAGCACTACGTTCCCTGAAAAGCAGAGCTTCCACTTTTTTGTTTAAGAGATTTTAGAGGCATTTGAAAAATGGGGGGTTTTAAGGAACTCTTTATGTAATGATAGACCTGAAAATTCAAAAACATTTTTTGCAACAAGTGGCCAGAAAATACTTTTAATTAAGTTATATAGCGAAATTTTCATTTTGAGTCACTTTATCCAGGAGCTTTATTTTTTATGAAAACAAGAACGCAGTCTCCAACCGATTCGCTGCATTTCCCCCACGCAACCTTTCAGTGTAGTGCCATAAGAATCGTTAAGCGCAACGCCATCTTGTTCTCAATAAATTCAATATCCTGAGTAAAATGGCGACTCAAAACGAAAATTTCGCTGCACAACTTAATTAAAAGTGTTATTTAGCCATTTGTTGCGAAATTTGTTTTCGAATTTTCAGGTCTACCATTACTTCAGCATTCTTAAAAGCCCCCGTTTTTTCAAATGCCTCTAAAATCCCTCAAAGTGGAAGCTCCCCTTTTCAGGGAACGTAGTGCTCAGTGGTTCCAATAAACTAAAAAAAATAATAAAACTTTTTGAAATTGGCATTTTTGAGAAAAAAAAAGAATAATTTAAACTATTTTTTTTTAAAGACTGGAAAAAATTCTAAAGAACATATTTCAAAATATTGCATATTTTTTTAAACAAGACAAAATATCCTTTTAAATAAAGCAAACCGCAACAAAACATGTTCTACCTTTCCTGAGATAATGTACTTTAAAGATTTTAACGAAAATCATAAGTGAGAAGTCATAACATGACCGCCATCTTGGGTGGCCTGTATCTCAGCCCAGGAAATTTTTTGGGCAAAAAAAAAGGTATTTCTTAATTTTTTTTTTATGATTTTTAACATATCTTCAATTAAAAAAAAAAACCGAGACGATCAAGTTTCGCCACTTGTTGTATTGACATGGATTCTAATATTGATTATTTAAAAGATCGTGCTTTGATATCCCCACTTTCCCCCATGGTAGGGAAAAGTGGGGCTAGTTCGGAAACTAGGGTATGAAGCAAAAATGTGGAAACATTGTTTTAAAAACTAAGATACAGTGAAATAAATATACCTTGGTTGCTTTTAAAAATACAAATGCAAAAAAAAAAAAAAAAAAAAAAAAACCTGTTAATTAATTATAGAAATAATATCAACTGTTAACATTCATTTCTTTTTTGTGTCATTCTTTTCTTATGTCCATAAAAAATGCGAAATTTCTTGGTAGGTCATTTTATTACAAAATATAGAGCAATACGCAGGGGTGTCCATCCCGCTTAAAGCAAGGACGCACCACCCTAAATTACGCGAAGACCCCCCCCCCTAAATTACCCCAAAGCAGGAGCTTCCTCCCGCCCAAAAAATTTTTGGAAAAATCGACCCTCAACCCCCCAAACCACCACTACCCCTAAAAATGTCAATAGCGCATTCTGCGCCATGTCCCCCCCCCTCCCGATGGGCACGTCTGCATTACGTTAATAAAGAGTGTAAGGGAAAAAAAAGGAAGGTTTAATATGCTTTTCGTTAAGGTTTAAGAAGGTAGATGGCAGCATTTGAATGATGAGCATTGTCTTCATAGTGGGGTCGTTTAAAATAAATGTCTAATTCCTCAATCTTTTTGCACTATTAAAATTTGCAAAAAAAAAAAAAAAAAAAAATAAAAAAATTAATTTGAATTCTTAAATTTTGAATTCAAATTATGTTTTTCGCAATCACGAGTTGCGACAGGACCCTACTCATTGGTTACTACTCTACTCACTTGTTTCTAGACACGGCTCTTGTCCCTCCAAGTCTACCCTCCTGTTGAACGGAGACGTGTGTATTAGTTGTGTATGTGTAGGCTTTTGTGTGTGTGTAGACCTGTGTGTATGTACGTTGGCGTGTGTGTATGTGTGTGAGTGCGTATGTGTATGAGCGTGCGTGTGTCTAGGACATGGACGCCACCGACCAGGAGCGGCTACCGGAGGACGGAGACGCGCCTGCAGGTGGCGGTGGTTGTTGAAAAAGGCACGGAACATCAAAGACGGTCAAATGAGAACAATAAGCAATCGTGATTGCTCAAAAAAAAAATATTGAAGTGCAAGTTACATATGAAACAAAAAATCCTGACCAATATATCTTTATGCTGTGTATTTTTACTGCAAGAAAAAAAAAAAAAATCCTAACCTGAAA
The DNA here is from genome assembly GCF_026930045.1 of Uloborus diversus. Classification (NCBI taxonomy): domain Eukaryota; kingdom Metazoa; phylum Arthropoda; class Arachnida; order Araneae; family Uloboridae; genus Uloborus; species Uloborus diversus. The sequence continues at coordinate 63,373,608 of NC_072740.1, forward strand.
ACTCGCATTTTCAAATCTCTCTGACAGGAGGAAAAAAAACTCAATGGTGCTGACATCTTTTGCGTAAAAGAGAAACTATAACGGCATTTCAAAAATACATTTCAGTAGACCCTCGTTTTACGCGGGTTTATTTTACGCGGTTTCGATTATACGCGGTTTTAGATTCGACACCTTTATTTTATTTTACGCGGATGAGTTTCGGTTTCACGCGGATGCGGCAATGCAAACAAATAAAATTTTCCCCTCTTTCAAAATCCAAACTCCTAAAGATTGCAGCTTACGCGTAATCAACTGCATTTTGGCGAGCTAATAATCGAGCTTGGGTCACTGGACACATTTTATGAGACTGGTTCCAGAACTCTTTCCAGAAGTAAAGTTATTAATCTCACACAGTTCAGAACTCGCTGGAAGAAGCGCTTTTAGGAGTGACAAAGGAGGCCAAAACCAACGACAATACCGATGTCGGTGACGCACAACCAAAAACGTTCACATTGAAAATTTTGAGCCATTCCTAGACCATAGAAATGATATCTCTGATTTGTTAGTGAAGGAAGATTCTACCATGGAAATGACGCAAGTGATCATGGATGCGTTAATGCTCTGCAAAGAACTACAGAAAAAAATTCCTGTTGACTATCATAGCCAGCTCCTCTTTATAAACAGAACATGAAATTAATTTATGTTTTCTTTATGCATGTTGTGCATAAAAGTCGATACAAGTACACATTAAACTTATTATAAAATGAGTCATCACTAGAATGAAGTATTTTGTTATCTACGGAACCAAACCCCTATTTTAACACTTGTATTAGGTCTCAATTTACGCGGCATTTCCGTAGAACGTAACCCTCGCGTAAAACAAGGGTCTACTGTAGTTTTTTCTTACAGAAAGGTGTACTGCACATTTTCGGAAAAAAATTGTCAACTATGCGTTCTTAAGGCGGGGACACTGCGCCTCAATGGGGTTTTACAACTGCTAGACAGAAAAAATCAGCGTAATGCAACACCTAACTAAGCTTAGTGGGTGCCCCAACTTACCGGAGTTCAGAAAGTGCCTCAAAATAAATATAAACTTCAAATTCGTTCTTACCTTTAACCTCCCCACAGAGCTCTATGCTCTAAGTAATCCACTTTGTGTTCTAAAAATTACAGCTTGCGCCTGTTAATACCGATTGCAATTTTAGAAAGAAGTTCATTAACAGCAACAAATTGCATTCCATGGGGGAACGAAATTAAACATATATTTTTCTATCATTTAGCTTGTCGCCAGTTTTTAAATTAAGAGAAAAATACTTGCTGTTGTCTTAACAAATGTCTCTAAAGAAGAATTAATTAAATATCTTAATTAAAAAAGAAAGAATATGTGTTTTTCAATATTCGCTTTCCACCACCTGACCTAAACCATGCAACAAATTGTTCCAATCGTAAAGAAAAGTTACTTACAGAAAAAGCATAAAATAAAATGATTCCAAGCCTGTTTTTATGCAAATTGGGACATAATTGACGAAATTATCTATAAAACGAGTGCGAAGAATTACCTTCAAGTTACGAAAATGATTTTGAACCAGCTTACCACCAGAAAGTTCACTTGTTGTCAGACTACAAAAAATAATGGTTGAGCGTTTTGAATAGTTTTGTATTTGAAAAATTAAGAACGTATCTAAACATTTTTTTTAAAAAACGTTTGCATGTGTAGCATTTGAAACTCAGATTATAAAAGGTTTGGAGGGTTTCAAAGTAGCTGCCGTGCCTTAAATTCGTTTAATGAAACAATTCCTAGTTATATCATGAAAGGTTTTGATTTATTTTAGACGTGAGGCTTTTTTCATGCGGTCCCTATCCACCGTATTAACAGGTTTAAGTGCAATTTTAATTGAAAAAAACTTTTTTTTAATATCATTACAAGTGAAAAAAAGAAGATGCTGGGACATACATATAGAACATTTTATCAATGGATTTTTTTTCAATTTATTTTGCAATAATTATTTTAATGTGAAAGATATTATTTAATTTAATTGATACACACTGATCGACATTGAAAATGCAACACCAAGAAGGAGTGGTCAGAAAGTGATGAAATTTGGAAAGAAGATAGAGACAGCAAGGAATAATAAATGACCATACTTCGATACTTCATATTTGTACACCTCTGTTAAAAACAGAAAAAGAGCTGATTTTTTCTGCAACAACCTTCGGAGGTGCAAAATGTGACACTGGAATATATCGACTCTGCAAAATATGACACGTCATCGCGTGGTTAAAGGTAAATCCAGGTATAATAACATTCCACTATTCCGCGAATTGACTATTCCAAAAGTTAGGTTACTAAGGCATAAAAAGTGTCGATAAGGTATATTGAGGAAATAGAGTGTATTTATTGTATCAAGAAAAAAGTATAGATACACAATTTTTTCAAATGATGACTATTCTGATGAAAATACACAGCTCGACATTGAAAATGCAACACCAAGAAGGAGTGGTCAGAAAGTGATGAAATTTGGAAAAAAGACAGAGACAGTAAGGAATAATACATGATCTTAATTTCAAAATGATAGGCAGAATATAGAGCGAGAGCGGCGTCGGCTCAGTAGGATGTAGGACCACCGCGGACAGCGATACACGAAGAAACACGTATCTAGGCATAGAGTCAATAAGGGTGCGGATGGTGTCCAGGGTGATGGCTCTTCATTCCCTTTCAACCATTTGCCACAGTTCGTCTTCTGAACGAGGCAGGGACAGAGTCTACAAACGGCGTCCAATCACATCCCATACATGTTCGATTGGTGACAAGTCAGGAGAGTATGGTTGCCAGGGAAGCATTTGCGTGCCTTGGAGAGCATGTTGCAGTGCGAGCACTATGTGGTCGGGCGTTTTCCTTCTGAAAAAAGTCATTAGGTAGCCCTTGAAGGTAAGGGACTGCTATCGGCCGCAGCACATTATCCAAGTATCGTTGGGCCGTCATAGTGCCCTGAATACGAACTAGAGGTGATATGGAATTGTACGCAATTGCGCCCCAAACCATTATGCCACGTTGTCATGCGGTGGGACGTTCCACAGTTACTGCCGAATTAGATCTGTCTCCACGTCGACGCCACACACGTATGCGGCGAGTATCACTGGATAAACAGAAGCGGGATTCATCTGACAAAACGACATTTTGCCATTTTGTCATCCACGTCGCTCTAGTCTGGCACCATACAAAACGTTGCTGTCTATGTTGTGGGGTTAATGGCAGTGTTCTTAGAGAACGCCGTGATTGCAGACCGCGTGCGACCAAACGACGGGAAATGGTTCTGGTTGACACGGAAACATTCAGGGTATATTGCACCTGCTGCAAAATCGAGGAACAAGTGATTAGTGGGTCTGCTACAGCTTGTCGTAGGAAGCGTCGATCCACGCGTTCTGACGTCACTCTGGCTGCCCCTGCACCCATCAATTTTGCCATATTTCGTTGTTCCAACCATCTTCGGCACAGCCGATGCACCGTGCTCGCATCCATGGGGGTATCAGCTGTGATTTGACGTACGGACCAACCTCCCCTTCTCAGTCCGATCACCATACCCCTCGAAAAACCGTCTATCTGCTGGAAGTGCCTTCGTTGACGGCGGCCTTGCATTCTCTCTTGTTACACGTATCCTCCAAGACAAAAACAAAATTTCTTCGATAATTCTCCAGTCAGAAATAACGACACGAATATCGCCCATTCTGCAAGTTCCTTCCCTTATATCTTACTTCACGTGCGTCGGAGAGTTACGCATTTCACATCATTTACATAACTTAGTGATGTACTTCTACTCTAAAATTTGCATAAATTTCTGAACACTTCTTCTTGGTGTTGCATTTTCAATGTCGAGCAGTGTACTTTATATTGTTGTGGCATTTCAGCAAAATTTTAAATGACAGTTTAAGCCCTAATGATTCGAAGTTGCGATCTCTAATATTCTTCTTCTTGTTTAATAACAAAATATTTTTAAGATTTTCATAAATTACACTACGCAACAAAAAGGAACTTTTTGTATGCATCCTGGTTTTAATTAGTTAATTCTTACTAATTTTGTGTCGAAAGAAACGAATTTGTAAATGATTTTGTTTTATTAGCTCTTGTTTTCAAGCTACACAAGACCACAGGAGAAAGATACACAACAACCATCCATGGACTTAAAGGTAAATTTAAAGAGAGAAACAAATCTTGTGCATTGAATATTAAAATAGGTCCTGTTTCGTTCATAAATATTTATTTTTCAGAAAGCAGCAGTTGCTTTGAGTCTATTGCTGTAAGCGTTTCGATTTATTCTTGTACCTCAAAGGAGGATCGTATCTTGTAATAGTCCAGGAAGTATTTGCCGATCATTAACTGAGCTTAATGACCCTGATATACTCGATCCAGTACAGAGATATCTTGGTGAAAACTTCTCCCATGCTCATCGCTTACAGCTCCGTAGTTTTTAGAAAAAAAAATATTCTGAGAAAGTAAAGGAAATGGAGTTTCAGAAACGTACATAGCATCAATCTTCTCTAGGAGGTTTTTGACCAACTGTTTTTAGTTATCGTCTGTTCTGCTGCTTAGACATACTAGTAACACTTAAATGCTTCCAAGTTGTTTTTTCTCTTCCCTCCAAAATTTTTATTAAAAAAAAAAGTAATTTTTCATAATTGGGCGTATTTGAGAGCCGTTAAAAATTCTCTCTTAACCTCAGCTTCAGTATATCTTGAAAATGTTCCTCTAAAGTATTGGAAAACCATCTATGTATACAGTTTTGCCGAAGTTCTTCATTATTCCCCACAGAATGAGCATGAGTGGAAGTAGAAATGGGTGGATCTACTAGAGGCTCGTTTTGGACATTTCTCCCCTCAGAATTTAAATTTCTTGAAGTTCACTTAGGTTTTATGTAGTGAGATTTCTATTCTAAACAGGGTTCAAAGTTTGAAAGAGGGTCAACCCAGCCGGGGAAAAAGAGCATTAGTCAAAATTCATTACCCATTTGACTCTGTATCTTGAAAACTATAGCTAATCTCAACTTTTTAGGGTGATTTTTGTGTTTAGCGATCGAGGCAAGTACTTCGGAAATAGCTATTTTTGTGCCGGATGCATTTTTGGTGTTGGGTAGTGTTACTAATGTTCAAACCATTGACATTTTCTTTTACGCCAAATGAAGAAGAAATAATACACAAATTATTAATTGGTAGTAATTATCATGACTGATTGAAGTGTTGGACATGATTTATACAATTTTTGTGACAATGATCCACTCCTTTAGCGTAAACTTTACAGAACAAGCTCTTATCCTGTGTTGAATTTCTGACGAAATGTTGTGTCTGCGACTATGCATTTTTAAACTTATTACGTTTAATACGTATGAGCATTAATAATGAAATACATAACTTCTAAACTCTTAAAAATGTACTTTTTAACGCTAGTATTATACACTGGTGTGCAAAAATTAAGGACGAAGTCGAAAAATTAGCATATCAGCTGAACGAAGAGGCAGAGCGGACAGAAAGACCAATCAGGAGATTAAGTAAGGTGATGTACGGTAGCACATGCGCAGATATGCAGGCAGACGTAATGGGGGAGTGTCTGAGTAGTATAAAGCATGTTGTCGGTGTAAGATCAGTATTTCTGGCAAAGAGATTGCACGCCGTATAGCAGTTAAAATCACACCGAGTTGCTGCCTCAGTGAGAAATGGCGAATAATCAATCTGTTAGACGACATCTGGATGCTTTTACCCGAGGTCGAATCATTGGGAAGTTGGAGGAAGGCCGCAGTGTGACAAGTGTGGCTGCAGAGTTCGGAATTGCTCACAGCATCGTTTCACGACTTTGGAGACAATTTCAAACTACAGGAACAGCTATCCGGGGGTTCAGTAGTGGTCGTCCACGAGGAATTACACCCGCAGATGACCGGTATATTGTCTTACAGGCCAGAAGAAACAGGCGGCAGACAGCGGGAGAAATCGCTAGACACACGACACAGGCGACTGGACGACCGATATCGTGTTTTACCGTGGCCAGAAGACTGCACGGTGGTGGTCTGTTTGCACCACGCCCTATACAGTGTGCAACCTCTAACGTCTGCTCATCGGAGAAGGCGTTCTCCGTGGTGCCGGGAACACGGGAATTGGAGAGACAATGAATGGGGACGAGTACTCTTTACAGATGAGAGCAGATTCAGTCTGAGTAGCGATTCTCATCGCATACTCACCTGGAGAGAGCGGGGAAGCCGCAATCATCCCTCGAACATCATTGAAAGGGACAGGTATGGAGGTCGCGGTGTTCTCGTTTGCGGAGGCATCATGCTTGGTACTCGTACAGACCTTCACATCTTCGACGCAGGTTCAGTCAACGGGACCCGTTATTGTAACGAGATTCTTCTTCCATATGTGCGTCTTTTTAGAGGCGCTATGGGTCCGCAGTTCCTTTTCATGGACGACAATGCACCATGTCATCGCACAGTAGCTGCCGAACAGCTCTTAGAGAGTGAGGATATTGAACGTATGGATTGGCCGGCACGATCTTTGGATCTCAATCCCATCGAGCATGTATGGGATTTTCCAGGTAGACGCTTGGCAGCTCGTACCTTACCACCAGTAATGATTCGGGAGCTTCGATTGGCGCTGCAAGACGAATGGGCAGCAATGCCTCAACAACTCATTGACACCCTCATTCTCAGCATGGGCAGACGCTGTGAAACCTGCCTAGCAGTCGGGGGAGATCATATCCCCTACTAAAGACCGGATGTTTCTTGCTGGACACCCATCACAGGGATGTTTCGGCCTTCAGTCGCATTGCGCTCCATGCTACGTTTTCAATAAAGCTTCTTTTTATCCCTCTGATTTTTCTTTTAGTTAGTGTTGCTTACATTACACATGTCCTTACGTATTGGGGATCTTACGGTATTAAATGTGTTGATTTGGAAAGCTTTTGTACAAAAATATATTGAAAAAACCGTCTCATCCTTAATTTTTGCACACCAGTGTAGTATATACAGCATTGTACAATAGCTAAATCAGATGTAGAGTTCAAAAGGCAGTATCAGCGATACCAACCACAAAACGGAAGGCATGGAAATGGGGAAATTAGCATTAAAGATGGAAACCTATACTGCGATTCGCAAAATACTGATTCCGTCAAAACACTCTATTCCCTCCGTGAAGCTAGTCAAACGGTTTTCTCTTCGACCGAGTTATTCAGCAAGCAATGACTTTTATCTAAAGTACAGTGTGTTCATACTGTATTAATGTACAGCTGCACTGCTCGTGTAAGTACACGTAGCATGTAAAAGTTTGCTAAATACCCAAGCTTTGCCTTCAATTCACGAGTCGAACCCCACCATACTGCGGACAATCGTTGGAGAGATGAATTTACTTTATCTAGTGATTTGCTGGCGTTCTCAGCTTCAATGAGATGACATCTGCCTCCAGCTCGGTTATTTACTACTTCAGACTGAAGAATTTTAATAAGAACGAATCTGCAGTCTCTGGATGTGATAACTGGGCTGTCTAGTATATTGCATATAAAAAACGAATTATTCATCCATTTTTTTTTTTCTGAAACGGTCTATAAACCTTCCCAACAGTAACCTAGAAAAATTGCGAAAATTTCAACGATATCGATCGGGTAACTTCCCTGTTTACCCCGGATATATAAATTTGGAGTTTGTGTTTTATTTGTATAAAGATTGTCTGTCGTGCTCATCGTGTTCTAGTTTATTAATGAAATTAATCTATGAAATTTGGTGAGCCGTTCATATTATAGTCTGGGCCGGTAGTATATATATGTATACAAACGAAATTCGTATGTTTTGGTTTCAAAATTTGCCGGTTCAAGAAGAGGTAATAAATGTTTAAAAAAAAGAAGATATTTTAAAATTATTTTATGCATCTTTTGTAAGTTAAACAAAACACGTGATTGTATTTAAATAAGTCTGAATTAGGAATTCATTAATTTCTAAAAGCATAACCACGTGTTTTGTTATTTCATATTTATTTCAGTTACTTTTATCTTACAATTTTTTCTTTGGAAAATGATAAGTTTTAATTTGTTCAAGACATTTCCTTTTCTTTAAGTTACACAGAGGTATACTGCTGCGGTACCTGTTTCAACACTCAGTACTACGCTACAAAGCTATGTTCTATTTCTGTTGGATCCAAAATAGAAATTTAAATTACTTTTATTCCCGGAATTTGTATGATGATATGCAGAATTTGCACCAAAATGACTAAAATAAGCACAATTATTAAAAGATATTAATGGGGCCACCAAATGTTTGCCAAAGACGAAGCAAGCATTTTGTAAATACAAAAGAGGTCAGCGTGAAAAGTTTCTAGGCTAACCAGCAACCTTTTCATCAGTTGCGTTAAAACCTTATTAATCGCTGAAAACTGAAAAGGAAAATCAGATGAGAAAGAGCATACGTAAGCTCACGGCACTGAGAAGTAAGAAACGAATGAGCTATATAACTAAATTGAATGCGATGCAGTTTGCATTGGTGTCGAGTTAAATAATAGTTTTACCCACTCTACTTGATTCTTTCAGATTCAAGAAGGGAAAACAACGTGCTTCGTCCATTGAGTGCAATGCTGGAGGGTCATTCCACGAAAAAGGCAACCCTTTGTCCCGCACGTGACAGTTCATTAAAAAGTAATAATTTTATAGGGTACTGACCAAATTTTTACTTCCTTTTACATAATAAAGGAAGCATTGTATTCGCGAAAAAAGATTTCACTCAAAAATCGACCTTAATTTCCATTTTACTCACCCCCGAACGAATGTCGAGTTTTTTTTTTTTTTTTTTCGAACCGACCACACTTGCATATATACCTAAGAACATATGGAAGCCCGAAATATTCGTTTTGACGATTGATCCACGAGTTAATTACAACGAGTTTTCTCGCGATGTTCGTATGTACTTATGTATGTGCGTATATGCGTATGTATCTCTCATAACTCAAAAACAGTATGCCGTAGATAGTTAAAATTTGATACGTAGACTCCTAGTGGGATCTAGTTGCGCACCTCCCCTTTTGGTTGCATTCGAATGTTCCAAAAGGGTTTTTTTTTTACACCTTTTGGATGGGCATAATCACTGTTAATTTCAATGCAAAATCAATAGGTGTTATAATTTAGCGGACACTTGGCAATGTATCGCCAGGTTTTTTGCTTCGTTTCGCAACAAACTAGGGGTGAAGATATGTAAAGTGTTTCCTTGCTTACTCCAAGGCATTATTATCATTAAATTGGAGTAAAAGGAAGTCATGTGAGGCACACATCAGCTCGTTTGCTTAAGAAATCACACATAAGTTTGTAGTTTCTTAAGCAGAAAAAATTTGTTCATTAATATTTTTAAGTGCTATTTTTAATGAAATATATGGGGAGTTATGTGCGGGACAAAATGGCAGTTTTCCGTGAAATAGCCCTGAAGGGATTTAAAAAAGCAGCCTGCTTTTATAAAAAGAAAGCAATTTTAACGAATTCATGACATGTTTTCCTTGGCTCAAAACTCTAAGCATAAGGCATTTAAAGAAATACATAATTTGCATGATAGTAAGAATTAAATTTAAAAAAATGTTCAAAAAATTATAACAATTTGATTTAGTGTGTCAAGGAACTTAAAGAAAGAGTTGTGAGCTCGTGGATGTAAGCAGATAATCTCAGTCCGAACACATTATAAGCAAGGAGACAAAAGACAAGGAGCAAGTTAATGATTTTACTTGGGATGCGTTTATCCAATTTCAGCTAAAGCACCTATAACTTCAATCAAAACTAACTCAGAAGCTCCTCACAAATTCTGTCTTATGCAGAAAAATTCACACATTAAATTAGTATACAAATTTAAATGTACGAGTGTGTTTTCATCGACAAATCTGCGGAAGGATGTTAATCGTCTTTTTAATTACAATATCTTTAAATTACTGTTCTATAAAGGTGAGACATGGATAAATGGTTTTTTTTTTTTTTTGAAAATTCCGAAAGTTTTATACCTGGCTTGCCACGTAACTCTCAGGGGCGCCCGGGTGGGAGGTGACGGAAGATCACAGTGACCATCCAAAAACTTTCTTATCCGGAAAAAATTGTCTGACGATTCGGAAGTTTTAGAGACCAAAAAAAAAAAAACTTTTTTAATGCTTTTTATTACGAAAATTGCCGTTATCTTTTTTTTTATAATGATGCTTTGATGTCTCTTCTCATTAGATGCTTTTATCTACGCGTGTACTATATCATTGGCTAAAATTGGAAGCTTCCTTCGTCAAATTAAAAATGTTCCCCCTCCCAAAAATTGAGGTTTTGGGACGTCCGTGGTAACTCTTGTTCGTGCTTGAAGAAATAGTACAGAAGCATACATATGTTTGCTTATGTTACATAATTTGTCATATACCAAACGAACCATCGCAAAATGAAAATATCTGTGAAACAAAAGGCCGCGGCAAAGTGATAACAACAAATAATCTTGATTGCTAAAAAAAAAAAAAAAAAAAAAAGAACTACTAGTTTAGTATTAAGACTCAGAATATCACTGAACTCTCAAAGGATTGTTTCCGAATAACAGAAAATTCATGATTATCTAAAACGTTCCAACTACTTGATCTAATTAACAATCTACAGTAATTTGAACTCCGTAGATAATAGTTGAATCAATGTCGAGAATTTTTACATTTGGTGCATCAAGCCTCTGTTCTGGCTTTGTAGAAAAACTTCCGGCGAATTTAATGGTACCACAACTTTTATTTGGATGATTCAAATATATTTCTTAAAATGAACATTAATTGTCTCACCACAAGTAGTATCTTTGTCACTTTTCTCGACTTCATTGCCAATTTTATTCCCCAGTTACTCATTCTGAAGGTTTTATGTTTTTTTCCATTACCGTCATTGAAATCAGAAACTCAAATGAAATTACTTATCTGGCAGCAGAACTTATTCTTTAACATTTATCCTCTTAGAGCATGTTCCTTTTTTATCCTCTAGAATACAACCAAGAAGGATAAAATGCCTTTGGCTTGAAACTAGCGTAGTAATTAAATTGTATTTCAGCAAGGTATATGAAAATAACTGAAAATTATTTTCAGCTAAAGGGCAACGTTTTTAGTGAAAAAAATGTTTAAAACTTTGAGACAATTTAAATTTAACGCGTACTGTAACCTGTTATTGTATGAATATAAAGACTTGTATTAGATTGAATGTGTGCGTGTGTGTGTATGTATTAGACGAAGAGGTTAATTTTTGAAATGTAAACTGCATTTTTGTGGTTCGTTTCAGCAATATGAAAGCTTTGACTTATCTATAGAAGTATTTATAAAATTTTTAATGTCCTGTTCTTATTGAACAATCACGATTGCTTATTGTTTTCACTTGACCATAGTTGAAGTACCTTTATTTTTTATTTTTCTTTGCTTATAATGCAAATTCCTCTGGTCCACAGGTCTTAACGAGCCTGTCCTTCCTCCTAGATGGTATCGTCTATGTCCTCCGGAATCGACTCTATTGATTTTACACCGACCTTCTCGAGTTTACACAATCCTCTTTAGAGCAAAAAAAAAAAAAAAAAAACATCCAGCAAACAATGTAAAATTCCATTTGACGGATAACGGTCATCTTGTCTAGAACGTGACGCCTCATATATTTCATTAAAAAGAATACTTAAAAAAAATTAATGAACAATTTTTTTTTACTAAGCAAATTACGAACTTATGTGTGATTAAGCAAAGCAATTCGTCGTTATCCTTTAAAATTATTACTTTTCAATGAACCGTCACGTGCGGGACAAAGAGTTGACCTTTTCATCGAATGGCCCGCCCAGCATCCAGCATTGGCCTTCATTTCAATTTTGAATTAAACATTTTGAGATAGAATCCTTTTGTGCAAACAATACACCCTAACGAGCAGGGTCCAATCGCAATTCAGGATTGCGAAAAACACAATTTGAATTCAAGAAGCGAAATTCAAATGAATGCCAGAAGCTGGATTCATAACGTCTTTATTATTATTATTATTATTATTATTATTATTATTATTATTATTATTATTATTATTATTATTATTATTATTATTATTATTATTATTGTTATTATTATTATTATTATTATTATTATCATTATTATTATTATTATTGTTATTATTATTATTATTATTATTCATCTGGTTGCGTCTTCAAGACCGTATTGAAACGGTAAACTGCAAGATAAGTAAGAAGATCTGTATATTATTTACTATTTGGTTGTACAGTGCCAGCAAAAAAATCTTTACATTTGGTTTTTAATAAAAAACTTTACATGCAAACTTTTTGTCATGATTTTATTGGCATGCTCCCTTGTGATTTGGCCTGCCGAATATTCGGTATTCGGCCAAATCACTAGGGAGCAATAAAATCATGACAAGAAGTTTACATTAAAGGTTTTAATTGAAAACCAAATGTAAAGATTTTTTTCGCCAGCACTGTAGTATTAATGAAGTTTGAAATATGAAAAAAACTAATTCGTTTTGAAGGTTTGTGTTACTATATTCCGTAGAGTTACTTTAGCAATTAATCGGGCTAAATTGAACTCCAAATACGGTTCCGAATGACCAACAGTTTAAAAAGAGAGATAGAGCGTTTTTTCCAGAGCTCGATCTATTTAGGTTATTCTAGCATGAAAAAGAATAAGTTACTGATAAATCAGTAACTTATTTCCACGTTTAAGACATCGGTTAGAAGTCAGACTTTTTTCTTTAAACCTGCGTATTATTTTTATGATCATTATTTTTATGACCTTAAATTAAATTGTTTAAGTTTTAAAAAATTGGAGTAATTTAAGAAAAAAATTGAAGTCCCTTAATGACGATTTAGTAATACAAACCATCACAAAAGAAAAACTTTTGGCTCATCTCCTTTTTTTTTTGTGTGTGTGTGTGTGTTTTGGTGTCGTTTACTTTTGAGGTGCTGAAAATATTTTACCTACTTATCGAATAAATGTGATACAATTGGTTTTTTGCAAATAGACTTCGTTGGTTGATTTACTTCCGGCTAGTCGCGCCAGGTTTTTGAAAATTAATAAGTTTACTCAAGTTTGGAAGTCCTAAATGGGAATAGAGTAAAGAATCACAAAGAGGATTAAATTTACTGTAGAATTGTTTTACGAGAAATACTTGAGAGGGTAACATTTAAAATAGTTTTCATTTGTAGTACTTTTATACTATAATATAAATGCAAGCAAAAAAATTCACATGAAAAGTAAGTTTGGTTGTTTTATGCAAAATCTATAACAGGTAACCGACTTTACTTTGTCGAAACAGAATAACGTAATTTTGTTTCTTTATTGATGGCAAGAATTGTCATCCCGTCAAATATAAATATAAAAGGGAATTACTTTCCAGTAACATAACTATACACGCCATCTATGGGACTGAACCAGCGTTACTTGAAATGGAAGATGGAGAAGATCTCCTTGAGAAGAACACAGTAGTTGTTGAGGATAGCTACCAAGCCGTAGCGTGCATCTTGCACCACCGGAATTATTTTGTAACCTTTTTGTTAAATGTTGTGATTTGTAACTGTTTTGTTCTCTGTTGAACCCATTAAAACACTTTCTGAACTAGTTCGAGCCTGTGTTTCTTAAAATCAGCTACAATCCTAGATTTCGCGGAGTAATATCTTTATCTCTAGTTATATTTTTGCTGAAACCAAACCTTATATATCACTCCCTTCTAATACATATAAATGTAAATGCGTTCCATTACATAAGAAAGATGATGAAATACTAAGAGTTCCTCATTATTTTTTTCTTTCTTTTTGTCTGATTGCAAGTTGGTATTGTTGATCACCAACCTTTCAAACATTTCGGATTTGTTAAAGATTAGAAGCACTCACGTCCTATGCCTTCCATCGAGTAGGTGTATTTAGTGTTCATTAAAAACCAACAACTCTTATGAAAAAATAATTTATTTTCAGTATTTCATAAAAGAGATCATGTTTTACATAAGATGAAATAAAATTAAAGTGAAATGCATTCAGCACATAAAACATCAGTTGATTATACGTTGTTATGTACACATTATATGCGATGGGAATTATAAATATAGTTATTAAATATTTAGATAAATATGGATTAAATTTCATCCTTCAGAAATAAATAAACAAAATTCTTCCAAAACTATGCTAAAATATAGTTTTTGCCAGTAAGGGAAATAATCTTAAAATCCAATGGTTGTGTCTCAGGTGATGATACTTTGTGGAAGAAGACTTTGTGAATTCGACTCATACATGGCTATAATTTTCATGACATTGATGCTCTATGTTCCAAATTTCCATTAAATATTTGATAATGCTGTTATTCACTTTCAACATTATAAATAGAAGATATTTCGATTGAGTTTTAAATTTCTCTTGTAATTATTTATGTTTTTTGCATTTAAATTTCAAAAGCTACTATATTTACAGTATCGTGGAATGAAAAAAACCATTCAATGTCCGTAATGGATCTTATAATATCCTTCTATTTTGACCGAGAAAACAAAATAAACAAAACTTCGACTTAGTTTTGAGTACGAAAATAGTTATAAATATTTCGTTTTCATTTCGAATAAACAAAAACCAAGTGTTAATTAATATGGCTACTAATCCAGTCAACAGTGGATGAGACGCTGTGGTATATTCCAGGTTGTCTCCATTGAGCACAACCAAATCCAGCTGAGATGATGCCAACTAAGGTCCATCTACCATCCAAATAGACGATTAATGGACCTCCAGAATCGCCCTAAAAGAAAAGAAAAAAAAAGATTATGGATGCTAATGAGCACAATTGTTTTTTCGTTTAAATATTCATTACTATGTTTATAAAAGATAATACGTTAAGAAAATAAAACTATAGGGGAAGTTTGCCGTCAATGGACCGGCGGTTCCATGAATGGACCGTGAGGACCTTTTCTCTACCAGAGTATGCAGTCACGGAATCGGTTTTAGTGCCTACCTTTGTCTGAAAACAGCCTAATTCAGAGTCGTCAAGTTGCTAGAGCTACTACATCATTTTGTTATAGGTACAGAAAATATTTCTGCTATTCGCTTACTAAAGATTCGCATTTTAATTTAATTATAACAGGCTTTGAATATCACTGATAAATAAAACGGGTACATGGACTTGAAAGAGTACATTTTCAAGTACAAGTTCCCATATTTCATGTTTCATCATGAATGGTCACAGCAGTAACATCTACTAGAATGTTCAAAATAGAACAGTTGCTGTCATTGAACAGCTATGAGTTTCCATGCCTGACAAAGTGGTTCATTCATGGAAACTCACAAATATTATAATTTCATCTCAATTGTCTTAGAAAATTGCTCAATTTTAAAAATAAATATTACAATGATGAAAAAATGTTTCTTAATAGTTAATGAAAACTCCCATGTATTATTATTTCATCTCATAAAAACTTATAATTTATTCAATATTTTAAAAAATAAATTTTAATACAGTTTCAAATAACTTTGATGTACCAGAAAAACGTCAAAAGGAGCAAATTTCGGCCAGTGGCAGAGAACGTGATATAGTAACCTACAGGAATCGTGACATGGGCCTTAAGAAAGTCGGCCGACAATATGGAGTGATTCCATGCTCTAAGATTCCAGGTTTTCCCTTACTTTGCGAAAATTTTCAAGTAGGGAGAATGTGAGGCAAATTAAAATAGTTAAGATAGCTTAACTTTTTCAACATAACCAAATAGAAAATTTGTTTTGAAAATTGCACTATATAAAGAAAGAATAATATGTTTTATTATAAAACTTGCATTGAAACATTGCATTTCTTTTTTGGCAGAAATTTGTGTCTTCAAAAAGAAAAAAAAAAAGTGGAAAATGTTAACTTTTTTTTCCAAGGGGCAAAAGGAAAAATGTAATATTTTTCAAAGGAAATATTTTTTATTCGAGTGTAAAAACTATTTTTGATCAAATGAATGAGAATAAAATAAATTTTTATAGATAATGAAACAATAAACTAATAAATAAATTAATTTCTTAATACATATGAGGCAGTGAGAAGCAAAGAGGTGTAAGTGGCAAAATTAAAAATTTGGAGGTAACCAGTACACATGGTAGGTGTGTCTCTCCTCTGTCTTGAGGCAAGAGATGGTACAAGTAGCTCTGGTAGTTGCTGCTATACAGTATGATTTAGAAAACAAATTCAAGGAAAGCCTACCTAGGATGTTCTCTTTAAACGCGTTGTACTCAAAACTTTAAAAAGTTTACTTACATCCCTTTACTTCACACTGCCTCAAATGAATATTTAAAAAATTTCTTAATAAACGAGAAGAAATAAATGAATGAAAAAAATATTGAATAAATAAGAAAATAAGGAAATAAATGAATAAATAAATAAATAATTGAATGAAGAAAGGCAAATGAATGAATTAATAAATAAATATGTAAGTGATTTAGTAAATGATTGAATGAGTAGACAAAATTAACTATTTGACTTTGCCCGCATGCACTTAAATAATTATGCAAAACATTTAAAATACAAAATAGCTTAATATTAATAAAATAAATACTGCACTGAATATTAGTCGATCTCAACTAATGTTTAAAATGTTACTAACAAGAACTTTATAATTTGATAATAGAAAAAAAAATAGACTTACGACAAAATATTACAATTTAAGCATCAATTTTTGAAAATTGTTTATCTATCTATACATATAATAAAATAAGATGTGTGTGTGTGTGTGTGTGTGTGTGTGTGTATGTGGCGCGCATCCTGGGAAAACGGTAAGGCCTAGAAAGATGAAATTTGGTATACAGGTGTAGTTTTTGCTGAAGCTGTGCACCTCGGGCTTCGATTTTTGATATTTTAATTAGAAAAAAAGTTATTTAATGTTTTATGTGATTTTTAGCACTTTTTAGTACTTTTAACCTCACAGACCCCGAACCAATCGCGCCAGACAAATATTTTTGGTACTTGTCGGAAATTTAATTTTAAATATGATGAACAAAAAAATTTTGAAAATAGAGCAATTTTTGTATTTTTTATGAATTTTTGAAAAACCTTTAATTTGCATGTTTTTCTGGGTTTTATTTTTTTCTAATATCATCCTGCGAGAAGTATCAAAGCCTCATTTCTGAAATTTAAGTTGGTAATAGTATGAACATTTCGCCCTCTTCAGAAGAAAAAAGTTCTTAAAAATACGCAATAGTTTTTTTTTACAATTTTTTTAATGCTGAACACATCATGTCCTTTCACGCATCAGTCGAAAAAAGCGTTCTTCAATCTTTTATGCCTGTGACGTCACTACTTGGGTTTCGATTCGATATTTACTATGGAATCTTAATCGCAAGCAATGTTAATCTTTTTTTTTTATTATATAGCTTACTTCTACATTTTCTGACGTGATGACCACGTGTTTTTTCGGCAGCGCTTGCTTTTTTTCTTTCCTTTTTTTTTTTTGTTTTTTTGTTTTATTTAGGGATTGCATTTATTTCTTTTTCCATCCCCCCCCCCCAAGCTAGACCTTTCGCTCTATCTATATTACGTTACATTTCATAGTTGTGCGCATTAATTCAATAAAAACAGAGAGATTTTTTTTATCTTTGTCAAACGCTACTTTTTGCACGCTATGGGGAATTTGAGCTTTTTTTTTTTTTTGCTCTACCTAAATAAAAAAAGCGGTTTTTTGAGTGTTCTTTGTTTTTATTAGGAAATGGGTGAGGAGGTCAAAATAAACAGAGATGGATAAGAAAATGTAGAGATAGATTGTAAAGGTAGATAGCCGCCGAAGGTGGCAATCTTGGCGTAAAAATGTGAATGGCACAAAAAAAAAAAAGATTATTTAAACAACCGCCGAAGGCGGCAAACTTGAAGTAAAAAGGGAAATGACAAGTTAGCCAAACAGCCGCCGTAGGTGGCTGCTTGCACATTGGATGTCAATGCCCCCCTCCCTCCCCCACATACACCATGACTTTGAAAAAACAATGCTTTCACATAAAAGTGGAAGTGCTTTTTGTTATTTTTCGACAAAATTTGCATGAAGAGTACGTCGTTTGTGTCTCCCCTCCCCTTTAAAAATATTCCAAACGACGAAACTGGAGACGGATCTAGAAAATATTTTATTCAAATTATTAATGATATAGATAGATATAGATTGATTGACACCGCCACGAAATTTATTTAAGTAGCCGCCGAAGGCGGCAACATTGGCGTAAAAAAACGAATGATAATACTGATTTATAGAGAAAAACATTGATTAATGTCGTCGCTAAATTGTTTAAGCAGCCGCCGAAGGCGGCACCCCTGGCGTAAAAAGGCGAATGGCGTAAAAAGGCATCCCGTGAAAAATATAATAACCGCTTTTCTACAATTTTACTATGTAGTAGCTAGAACATTTCGCCCTCTACAGAAAAAAAAAGTTTTCAAAAGTATTCAAAAGTTTTTTTTTTACAATTTTTTAAAGGCAGAACGAAGATATGAGCTATCGCTTCACCGAAGATCTGCTGTCCGCTGACCGCTGCGAATATGACGTAACGCAACCACGTGATCTAACTGAAGTGCGTAACTTGCTTTTTTCTTTTCTTCCTTTCCAAGGATTCTTCGCTTTTTTTTTCTTTTCAGGTATTTCATTTGTTTCTCCCTCCCCCCCCCCGGATGTTTTGCTAAACATTCGATTTCGGTTAATCAGACGGACCACATCGGATCGTTTTGGTCCCAGTCACTTTTTTTTTTGAATTTCAATAAAAACAATGATTTTTATACTTTGGCAAACTCCGGGTACCACAAAGACATCAATTTTTTGTGCATTTTAATAAATAAGTAAGCGCGCTTTTTTTGCATGATTTTCTTTTTGTTAGGGAATAAGATCGGAGGTTAGATCAAAATAAACAGAGATAGATGAGAAAATTTAGAGATGGATCGAATAAGTGATAGATATGCATTGAGTGTACAAAAAATGTTTTTTTTTTTTTTTTTTTAATTTTGTTCTCGAATTAATACTTTTTTTCTTTGAAAAAAGATTGTTAATTACTATCAGAGGTAAATTTCCATGGATCTAGAGGAAGATAAATCTACAGGTCGATGTACGGTGAGAGATAGACGGATCCCGTTATTTAAAGAACAACAGCGGGGTTAAAGGGGGGGGGGGCGTCGCTGCGATTTGAAAACATTGTTAATTACTGTCAGAGGTAGATACGCATAGATCGTATAGATAGATAGTTAGATAGACAAATGCAGAGGTCGATATAGTAGATGAAGAGCAAGAAAGAGACATGCCCGTTATTTAAGGAACTTCAACAGGGTGTCAATGCCTCCCCCCCCCCCCCCACACACCATGACTTTGAAAAAACAATGCTTTCAAGTAAAAGTGGAAGTGTTTTTTGTTATTTTTCGACAAAATTTGCATGAAGTGCAAGCAGTTTGTGTCTCCCCTCCCCCTCCTTTAAAAATATTCCAAACGGCGGAACTGGAGATAGATCTAGAAAATATTTTATTTAATTTAATAATGATATAGATATAGATCGATTGATACCGCCACGAAACTTATTTAAGAGCCGCCGAAGGCGGCAACATTGGCGTAAAAAGGCAGATGATAATATTGAGATATAGAGAAAAACATTGATTAATACCGTCGCTAAATTGTCTATGCAGCCGCCGAAGGCGGCAACCCTGGCGTAAAAAGGCGGACCAGCTGGTCGCCGAAGGCGGCTAGTATTATAATATGGTTTGATCTTCAGAGGTAATTTTTTCTGGCTGGAATAGACTGCATGTGTTACTACATAGCTAAAATATTACAAGATAGGTGGCACTGAAAGCAGAGAAAATATTTAACATTTTCACTTTGCTCCGTTATTTCACTTTGCCCCAAACTCCCCTACTTAGCAAGTAAATAAATATCTTATAAGTAATAAAAGTAATAAATAATGACCTAAAATCACGCATGTTTCAAGTTGGGAGGTAAAAAAAGTTAATGTGGGCTTGTAATTTTTTACGTAAACGTTGAAATCTTACCACGCAAGCGTCCTTTCTTCCATTTTCATAGCCTGCACACATCATTTCGGGAAAAATTCGAACGTTGATTCCTTTCCAATGATGCCACATTTCACATTCTTTGTTAGAAATAATAGGAACTTCAACTTTTTGAAGGAGGCGAGTTCCGTAGCGGTTACCTGAAAATAAAACAGTATTAAATACCCGTAAAATAATAAATAAGACTCATTTTACACCAGAAAGTTTTGATCATATGCACTATTCAAATGGTGACATTATTTTAGTAAATTAAGAAGACAACATATCCCTTCTGCGGTAGGGGAAGACCGCCTATATTAGATCCCTTAAGAACAGGAGGCATGGGTACCTAAACGTGAAGCAAAAAAACAAAATAAATAAATAAATAAATAAAAACCTTAAAAAATAAATAAATAAATAAATAAAAATAAATAAATGAATAAATAAAAAATAAATAAATAAATAAAAAATTAAGCACCCTAAGCCAAATGTATTTACGAATCGACTTAGACACATTTTCCCTAAACATTAAATATTTTTAAAACAAAAATATTTTTGACAAAGTTGCAAAAGTTCAAATTAGGAATATGCGTGCCTGTAATGGATCAAATGCTATTTTAATTGGACTGACGTAAGAAATAGCAGAAAAGAGTTTTATAAAACTAGTTTTTTCTGCAGAATTCATAAATTTTTTTTTCTGCCATTGTCCCACACTCACACAAGTTCTAATGAACCCACTTGGGACATTTTATATACTCAATCTTGTATTTAACTTCACCTTTATGACAGAGTTTATATTTCTAGGTATTCTTCAGTTGTTTCAACTCTTTTTCTAAAGATACATTAATTGATCTGTGTCTTTTTCACAAGTAAATAACGTAAGAGTAATTTATTATCACTTTCAAAATATCAAACATCTTCCTTAATTTATATTTAAAAAAGCCACCAGCCGCAGCTATAAAGTTCAGAATCAGTTGCCATAAGTAATTCCCTGGAACATTATCAGTAAATTTTAAAACCACTTAGAGTAACGGTACTAGTAACAGACATGCTTTAAGACGTCGCTCTCAGGTTAAATCAATTTTCTGAGCCTTTTAATGTAAGACCTATGAAACTGTTTTTCTCTCATGCAACTACATCTCACTAATGTTTGGCTGCGTCTGGATCCTCGGAATTAGCTGATTCAATTTTTATTCGCTCAATTTCGAAAAAAGGTCCGATCCACGGTAATAGACACCGATAAATCTGACGATATCCAGTAACAGATAGGATGAGAAAAGGATGAGTAACGGACAAAATTCAGTTTTTCTCTTCAAAATGAGCAAAAATTCTTTTTTTAGAACTAAAGCCTTATTAAATTTAAATGAACATGAAAACCAGCTGACCTCGTGGTGGCTGTTCATAACCGTCTACTACTGCCTTGAAAATACCAACTGGCTAACAACTGGAATAAAGAAATTGCATTTAAAGCAGTGAGAAGCAAAGGGATGTAAGTGCCAAAATTAAAAATTTGGAGATAATCAGTATAAATGGTAGGTGAACTTCTCCTCTGTCTTGAAGCAAGAGGAAGTACTAGTAGCTCTGGTGGTGCTGCTTATACAGCATAACATATAAAAATTATTTAATGAGAAAGTCTATTTTAAACGCAACTTTAAACGCGTTTTACTCAAAACTTAAAATTGTCCACTTACATCCCTTTACATTTCACTGCCTCATTTATCAAAACTAAAAGTAAATGTCCCCGAAATGAAACATCAATCTTAAGAAGAAGGATCTTCTACAAAACGTGTTTGATTATAAAAAAATAATAAAAATAAATAATTAAGAACAAAAAATCCGCCTGCGTAGAAACCAAAAAAACTAAAAAGAAAAAATATAAGCCCAGTTATATTTAGAACGCTATTAAGTACTACTGATTAACTACACCACTGTCTTTTTTGACCAACCAAGGAATCCCGTTAAATTTGAATGGGCCCCGAATGTTGATCCTTCTATTCTGCTTTTGAATTTATGATTTGTCTTATGTGTGTATCGATTATAAAACTATTTCAATGGCGTAGTTATTCAGTAGTACTTAATAACACCCTAAACTACTGGACTTATATATTTTTCTTTTTAACTTTTTTTGGTTTTTACGCAGTCGAGTCTTTTGTTTTATTTGATAATTATTTTTTATTTTACACTTTTTAGTTAATTTTCATTGACTTAGTTATTATGATAGGAAGACGGTAAAATTCGCAATCTTGTTATTTTTTTGAGAAAGTTTATAACGTGAGGATTGTTAAATAACTTGTGGCGGTCTAAATTACTGTTTATTAGTCTAGGGATCTAGCTCGGCTTTAAGTTACATATGCTTGTCCTTTAGCAAAAATACGAGAAATTAAGTCAACCACAGTTACATAAACAGCCTGTATAACTCATGATGACGCGAGTTCGGAAACGTCGTCAGTCAAATCTTTCTTGCAAAACTAAAAAACCCCGTCAAGAAAGTGCACGTCACGAAACTCAGTCCCCTGAATCACGACAAAAACAAATGCAACATGTTAGAGATAAAAATCGAACTAGTAGACTTTGTAAACAAAAAATTCAGACAGCAAAAACACTGCCTGCATTTGTCGCACGCATGGAGCGTGCAATATGATCCCGAACTGACAAATGGCGACTGGTTGTTGATATGGTGAATTTTGACTACTGTCATGCATTTAGTGCCGCTCCCAAGGTTAAGACAAATCGATTGACGCAAGAATCACCAAAATTGACCAAGGCGTTTAGCCTCTATAAGGCCACATAGGAACAAACATTCATACATACATGCATACATAGACTCATATATAAACACATTATCCTCCTTTGCGTCACTCACGAGCAGTCGGGTGAAAAACACAAATCCTGAATTGTTGTTAAAATGCGTTTAAAATAATCTCAAACATGCATTAGTTTAAAACAGTAACTCATTTTTTTTTTGTAGTAGAATATTAAAAGGTTCATTTAATTGCATATTCCTAGTTTGAATTACAGGGTTCAATATAGGAAAAAATTACAGGTCTGAAAAAGGAGAACATGCCATTTTCTTTTCTTCTACTTATACCTCCTTAAAAAGTAGCAAAATCTCGTGTAACAATGCAGCGAGATCGCATATTAAAACTTGCATAATTATACAGTCCCTATTAAATACTGTTTATAATACTATAATATTATTCTTCTCAATTCACAAGTTTTTGAGGTATTCAACTACATAAAAAGTACTCGAGATAAGATTTTAGGGCAGTAAAAAACAAGCCACGTTATAAAATAATCTACACTTGTTTGAAGATGGATTGAACTTCATCCTCGTAGTCTGCAGACTCAAAGCGTTGCTTATCATACAGAGATATAGATTAATATATAATTTCCATGCATATAAAATAAAACAAAAAGCAGTAAAACGGAAGCATCAAATAAAGAAAAGTAGTTAATCGTTGTAAAAAACGGACTATCTGAATTTGAATGTGCAACATATGTTTAAAAAAAAAAAAAAACATAACATGAATGTTGTCACAAGACCTCAAAAAGTTCTTGAAACTTACTCAAAGCTGGATCTGTTTTCCCCCAGCCAGTGATTATTGCTCTCCAGCCTTGGAAGTTCCAGCCATACGGAGGCAAGCAAATTGGAAGGACATTTTCTTGATATCTAGCTGCCCGGTCTAGACGAATGAGGGCGACATCATACCGATCAGGATGGGATGGGGAGAAACGGAAGTTTGGATGCAGTAATTTCTCAACAACTCGAAACTTTTGAACCGGTAGCAGTTGATAACGGTGGTCATGAATGTCATAAGCCCCCAATACAACAAACACATCTTGTAATAAAGCTCTAAATAAAGGTATGAAAATGATTAAAATAGATATTTGTAAATTACTAAAT
This sequence comes from Uloborus diversus, assembly GCF_026930045.1. Taxonomy (NCBI): domain Eukaryota; kingdom Metazoa; phylum Arthropoda; class Arachnida; order Araneae; family Uloboridae; genus Uloborus; species Uloborus diversus. Next base: position 63,397,468 of record NC_072740.1, read on the forward strand.
CTGCTTAAATGCAAACTGAAAAACAAATATGAATAAAATAGTCAGCATAATAAATGCTCAAGTTGTTAGGAAAATTGCAGCAAATAGTCATCAATGACTAATGAAAAAGTCTAGTGTTGTCTTAAAATAGCTACTTTCTATAAGTTTATGCTAATTTGTGCTCCATTTACTGTGGTTATTATTCGTTGTATTTACACTTTAGTGCCAAGAATGTTAATCGAATGTATATACAAAAAGCTCTTAATAGTTAAAATCAGCCTGCCCTCATGCTTCATAACACGCTTCCACTCTGCAATTGAAAAAAATGAGTTTTTCATTGCACTGAAGAAATACCTATTCTCTAACATTTTGAACAAAAGACATGTTTCTTGGTGCATGAATTGCCAAAATGGTCGATTTCGCGGATATTGGAAGGCAAATAGCAAGTCGGTTCAGCTTAAACGACTATTCTTGTCCAAGGTTTACATGGATAGACGCAGGAACCTGCTACCTACCCTCCAATACCGGCGAAATCGACCATTATTGCGGTGGTGGTTTGACGGTCTGGGCAGGCATCATGTTGGATGGCCGCACACCCCTCCATGTCTTAGAGAGGAGCTCTGTGACAGTTGCGAGACATAGGGATGTGGTCTTGGAGAGCTAAGATCCCGCCTTGAGGGGCGCTGTTAGCCCCGAGTTAGTTTTAATGGATGTTAACACAAGACCACATACAGCTCTTCTGGTCGACGAATTTCTGGAAGGGGAGGATATTCACTCGATGGATCTACCAAGTAGATCTCTAGATTCCAATTCTGTAGAACATGTCTGGAACGCTCTCAGGAAGGCAACAGCAACTCGCAACACCCGGGGACCATCCACAGCCTGAGAACGGCGTTGAGGAACGAGTGGAAATAATTACTTAAGGATCAAATGAACTGATTTATTTCAAGTATGGAGTCACAGTGCGAGGCCTATATGTCTGTTAGAAGGGACCATACCCTCTACTAACCCCCCCCCCCTTTTTTTTAAATTTTGCAATTGCTGTTTCATACCATCCGACTCTAACGAGTGTTATTTATGATCATGCTTGTGCATTTTCAACTTTAGATGGTTATTTGTTTTGTATTGTTTCAATGTATGTACGTACCGAATTTCATTAAAATCGGTCCAGTAGTTCTGGAGATAATTGACCAAATCTGAAAATTCTCTTAATTTCTTACACCAGTGTGTATTTGTTTATCACTGGAAATTGGTGGAAGCCTGTGAAATCCCGGAACATTGTCCGAAAATAATCTGAGACGTTTTGGAATTTTCTTACAGTGCAAGATTTATATTTGAAACGTACTCATGGTTACTTCTTTGAGATTTACAGTTTAACTAATCGAATAATTGTACCGGATATATCAGACATGATATTACTTAATGGTGTTTTAAGATCAATGAGTAAGGTGATGACAAGAATTTAAAAAATATTTTTTCGTTATATTAATTTTAAGGCATTAATCTCTCATATATTAGAAAATAAGTTCTTCGTCATGAATGGAAGCGTAAGCAATTTATTTTACCTATAAACACAGTGGGCTGCAGTAACAACATAGTAATGATTCAGTAACACTCCTCCACATTGCTGCTGCGTTATTTTGATGTGAGCCTGTAAGAGCCAGATATTAAAATTCATTCAAAAATTTCAATAAAATATTGATTACTACAGAGTATTTATAAGGAAAAACTATTAAAAAAAAACTATTTAAGATTTTTTTCTTTTTTTTAAATTTTGAATATTATCTCACCAGGTCCCCTCCCCCTAATGGTACAATATTACCTAAAGGCATATATGTGGTGCTATTGTCGAAAACTGAAAATGTCATCTTTGAAGGAAAAAAAATTCCTGGGGAAAGGGGGGATCTAAGGTCCCCTTATAAAAAACCTTTCATTTTAACTTATGTTGCCAATACTAATATGACAGAGAGGGAAAAAAAACCCCGCCTTTGTCTATGACTAATTAAATATTGTTTTAATTCTGAAAATTAAATTTTGCAGACATACAGATTGAGTTGCATGACTTTTGGATTTTTAAATGAAATAACTCTTAGCTTTTAGATTGTAACATATGAAGGAAACAATGAGTTAGAATTTTTTTTTTTTAAGTTTATTTTGTATAGATATTTTTAAGAATCAAGCAGTATTTAGTCATAAACTTCAATTTATCTTTTTACGTTTTAAGAGTGTTATCGGCTCAGAATTCGTTTTAAAATAAAAGCAGAGTTTAAAAGGAGTTTTTATAGAAAATTTTTAAAACCGTCATAAACATAATGAACGTGCTTTATTAGTTATTTATTTATTTATTTTGTTCTTATGCCTCTCTGTCGTCATAAGTACTGTTCTAGTCCTTTTGAATTAATTTAAAAAGCTGAGTTAAAACGAAAAATGTTTGAAAATCACGTTTTAGATTTCTCAGAAAACTGCGCTGCAAACTGCGTTACACGTTAAGCTAAGGAAAAAAAATAAATTACTTTCCTGTGATATCAAAGTTGTACATTCTTCTTTGCTTAGGTTCATAATTAAAATATTTTTAAACAATAAAAAATCTATGTGGAAAAATTAAAAAGAACTGACTTTATTAAAAAAAAAAAAAACGTTTTATAACTGTTTGAATTAAGGATCGTCTAGACCAGTGGATCTCCACGTATTCGCTACTATGGATCACTTCATACACTTCCGAATAGTAAGCGGCATGATTCGATAGATACACGACATCGCGACATACGATAGAAATAATATTTTAACAAAATTATAAAAGGTGACATGGGATAAATCCAAAAGTTTTCTTTAATATTACATTTAATTACAACTATAAAAATGATATTGACTAATTCTAACAAGGCTGTTTGCGGACCACTTGAAAACGGCTTGCGGACCACCGGTTGAGAATCACTGATCTAAACTATAGTTTTGGGTACTTGTTCTTCACAAAAATGAAATTCCTGTTAGATTCTTAATTAAAAGATGTTTTTTTACTAAATTTTTTTATGTGGAATATAGTGATTATAGATGGCATAATATCATTTAATTAGCTATTAAAAAAATCTTATGGTTCGGAAAATTCGGAGTCATTTATTTTAAAAACCTTGGACATGACACTAACAATGTTTGAGTATTAAGAAAATTCCAATGAAAATTTAGTATTCACTCTGTTATTTTTTTGTAAAAGTTTCGGGATATTTTTATTCATTTGTTCTAATCATAAATTGATAATTATTTAATATTGATAATTCTAATATTTTGTTAAAAAATCGCTACACATAAGCCGTGATGGTATTGTCTGTTGAATTGAGATTTTAAATATCCTACGTAATATGATCCGAAAGGACAAATAACATGAAAAAAAGGTAAATAATAATTAACCATGATTGAATATAGTTTATTAGGGGGGTGGCAACACCATTTAACTTTCTCTAGAAGAGCTAAAACCAATGACCTGATGCAAAACTGTTCACGTGATTTATATTATTTACTCGTATGACTGCAATTAGGTTTTATATTTTGGAGAAAAAAACATAAATTAGATAACATTAGACAGAAAGGATGAAAATTTTATACAGATTTTATATTATATTATATATTTTCCTCAGTAAAAGACGTCCCAAAAATTCATTCCACAGAAAATTCATAAAAATATAATTCAGAAAAAATTATAAGTTTAAGAAACAGCAGTTACCTGCCAAGGAAATTCTCCAAACTCCGCAGCATCTCCACCAACTATTCGACTAGTGGGTTTATGCACTCTTTGTCCACAGATAGCTAAAAATATTTAAAAGGATTAGCTCAATAACTAAATTCAGCTGAATTTCATATTAAGAAACGATATTAAAAAAAAGGAAAAAAGGTCACCGAGGCAGTAAACACAAGATGGTTTTCCGGAACAGATTTACGCTAAGTAATTTAAACTTTTTTTTTTTGCATTGGGAAAAACTAGGCGCACTAAACTAGTTAAACTTAGTAATTTAGGTTTTCTAAAAATAAAATAATTTTGCCCACAGTAAAATTTTATGTAAAAAAAGGACCTTAAAAAAAAAAAAAAAAAAAAAAAAAAAAAAAAAAAAAAAAAAGGCGCACTAAACTAGTTAAACTTCATAATTTAGGCTTTCTAATAGTAATTTTGCCAGATTTAATTCTTCTTTTAATTATTAATTCCAGGAAGCTATCAAACTATGAGCATAAATTATATTTCAAAGTGTTCAATCCCAATTTCTTTCCCTTCTTATACCAACATCATTCTAGATTATACATACTTACATTTGCGAATGATGCTAGAGAAACTAAGAAGAAATACGAGTGTGGTTTATCTTAGTTGCATCATCCGTGACCTTTGACTCAACAACTTCTATAATTTTAATTCACATTTTAGTAACTCTGAATAATACTATATCATCAAACGTTGTGCAAAATGTTGTAAATAAGAATAGGTCAAACCATTTAGAGTCAAAAAAGAAGTATTTATTACTTAATAAACCTTGTAATTTAAACGTATATTTAATAATGGAAATGAGTAGCCCACTATAAGTTATGTTTTTGTGTTTCCAATGCATAAATTATTTAGTATCAAACGCTGAAAAAGTATCATAGTAATAACTAAAGAGAGTTTATAGCTATACAAATATAAACTTCATTAACAGAATCTTTATCAGGTGATGATTCGATTAAACGAAACAAATTTTAAAGCAAAGAACTTGTCCTGTAACAATTCGTATTGCCGTAATGTCGTACCCACCAAAAGATAACATAATACCTTCCTTCTTTCAGAAAATAGTGTTTCCCATTATCAGCAAGGAAATCAGTAGCTTGAATGTTTATTGAAGCGTTTGAAAACCGATCTTAAACTTTTTGAAATGATTCTTGGAATTATGCGCATTATCAAATGTCTCTCATTTGGTTCGGCTAAATATGTGACGACGTTCTATCAAGTTTTAGAGTCAAATTACAGCACAAAAGCTTAAAATGATTTCCGACTCATCTTTCACGGCAACAAAGAAGTCTATTTTCAGAGCAAAGCGAGTGAATGTATGTAAAGAGAGAAAACAGTTGAGAAAAATCACAGATTATATAATTTGTTAATCTACGACATTACAAAAACCAACAAGATAAAAATTAAAACACAATGAACAATGAATGATGTAATAATGTAAAAGGTAGGTCCATTTAATTCAAAAAAAAAAAATTAGAACATTAAAGTTGTAAAAATATGTAATTAAAATGAAAAAAGGCCCAATTATGTTTATGAAAAGGAAGCATATTAAGAATAAAGACTTGAAGAACTAAGAAAAAGGCAAATATCATGTCTGTTTGGACCAAAACTAGTACAAAAAAGTTCCTTTTTGCTGAAAATAGAAATGGTAAAAAAAAAAAAAAAAAAAGCACAAAAGAACCAAATTTGGAACTGCTTGCGGCAATGGTATAACACATCGGTTTGGAAACATCAATGTTTTTTTACTGCCGATTTTTTTATGGTCGTTATTTTTCAAACATCTGTGTTTCGAGTTTGATGTTTTTGTCGATGTCGATGTTTTCTATTCCAACAAAATGGTTTCTTGAAAATGTGTGATGATTATACTTATAAAAAATCTCATATTATTAAGTAGCAGTTGCAGTATTTATCTCATTGGAAAAAGGATTCTATAATTACCATCGATGTTTTGAGGGCGATTGTTTTTAAACATCACTGTTTTGCGTTCGCTGTTTTTTCGTTGTCGATGTTTTATATATTATGCCAACAAAAAGGTGTCATAAAAATATAGGATACAAATTTTGCATCTTTAGTCAGTAGTTGGAGCATCTATCTTGTTGGAAAAACGTTTCTATAATTATCATTTATGTTTTACGGCCAAAGTTTCTTAAACATCATTGTTTATCGTTTGTTGTTTTTTCAATGTCGGTGTTTTACATTTTAAGAAATTGTTTCATAAAAAAGTTGAATAGTTAATCAATAGCTCCAGCATCAGTCTCATTGGGAAAAAAAATCTGTAATTTTTTATCTGAATAATTGACTTTATTGGAGAAAAAAATCTTACATCATTTTTACTTCCTTTTACAAAAAAGGAAGTATTGTATTCGCGAAAAAAATTTCACTCAAAAATCGCCCTTAATTTCCATTTTGCTCACCCCCAAATGAATGTTGAGTTTTTTTTTCGATTCGACCACATGCGGAAAAGTGCCTAAGAATGTATAGACACGCGAAATATCCATTTTGACCATCACCGAGGTAATTACAACTACTTTTCTCGTGACGTCTGTATGTATGTGCGTATGTGTGTATGTGCGTATGTGCGTATGTGCGTATGTATCTCGCATAACTCAAAAATGGTATGTCCTAGAAAGTTGAAATTTGGTACATAGACTCGTAGTGGGGTCTAGTTGTGCACCTCCCCTTTTGGTTGCTTTCGGATGTTCCTAAGGGGGTCTTTTGCACCTTTTTGGGGGGAAATCATTGTTAATTTCGATGTAAACTCAAGTGGCGTTATAATTTGTCGGACACTTGGCGATATATCGCCAGTCTTTTGGTCGCCAAGTTTTGTCGCCAACTTGGCGACAAATTTGGTGGAGTTTTTTTTTTTTTTTTGGTTTCAATTTGGCCATTGTTGGTGATATTTAGAGAATAAATATTGAATCACATTAAAATAGCGAATGATGGGGAAATGACATTAAATTGGAGTAAAAGGAAGTCATGTGATGCACACATCAGCTCGTTTTTCTGAAAAATATAAGCATAAACCATTATACAATCGAGAATAATTAGAATAGTTACTCTATTTCAGTAGATGTAATCATTAATGTATACTATTCATTTAGTTACTGTATCCGACTGTATATACAGGGTGTCCGAGAAAGATCCGTACAACTTAAAAAAATTATTGAAAAAGAAACAATAGGTTTACAGCAAAACTAATTAGTACGTTAGATAGAATAACTCAAAAAGTTTTTTCTAACACCACTGAATATTTTCTTTTGGGTTTATGTTAAAGATACTGTGTGTACAAAACGCAAGTTAACAATCTCGAAGAATTAAAGCAAAACATCCAAACAGCTGTAGCTACTGTTGATGTGAGCATGCTGAAACGATCGTGGATGGAATTGGATTATCGTCTTGATATTGTTCGTGCTACGAAAGGGTCTCATGTAGAAATTTCCTAAGGTAATAACTTAAGTTATAGGAAAAAAACTTTTTGAATTATTTTATCTAACCTACTAATTAGTTTCGCTGTAACCCTATTAATTTTTTTTCAATAAATTTTTGAAGTTGTACGGATCTTTCTCGGACACCCTGTATATTTAAACCAATACTATAACCCAGATATAATTAAACCTCAAACACTATGTTTTGTTCGTTCTGTATTTGCTTTTTGTTTTCGGAGTTATATAATTTGAAAGCAGTTTTTTGTTACTCTAATTAGTTTGTATTAATCGTTGAATATCTAATATTCAAACCTGTAATACGCAGGGAAAAGTCAGAATATGTTGCGGAATTATTCCTATTAATTTGAATTCCCGTTTCAATGTTTTGTACTTTAACTACTACGCATTCATTAGGAACTTATTATTTTGTAGCCTCTTCTGACGAAAAATATATTTTAATTAATTATTGTTATTATTTTTGCTTTGACACTTCTGAGACATTGAGACATTGTATAAGTTAGTGTACAGAGGCAATGCGAAATGAATTCACTCACCGACTTATGGAAATACTCGTTAGAGATTATTTTATTGTAACATATATTTAAATATGTACGTAATATATTTTTAAAAAAAAGCAACGTTTTAAAACAACGATGTTTTTATGTCGATGTTTAATGCCATTATTGTTTTAATTTCGTACATCGATGTTTTAAAATATCGATGATTTTCATCGATGTCACACCACTAGCTTGCGGACACGAGTTTCGGGGTTTAAAGAAATTCCTAAACATGTATCTGCAATCAATCTCAGTTTTAATGCTTCAATAACGTCATTTTTTTCATTTATGAGTTCACTTGATTTGAGTTTTTTTACATTCTTTATTTAGCGTTTTTATTGCAAAATTTATTACGCTTAACTTATTACACTAACTTGCAATGTAATGAGCGCCGGAAAATTGAATATTGGTTAATTGAATCAGCCGCTTTAATGAATCTAATCCTCTAACACAGAACGAAATTAAGCTTTAACATAAGAAAACTGCCGGAATTTTGAATCAAACATGCCGCTTATATAAATCAAGTCTATGTGATTAAATATTTCCTGCAAACACGTGGTGCATCAGCGCAGTCTTTTTTTTTTTTTTTTTTTCTTTGCCTTTTTTATTAAATTTTTCTTTTTCTTGTTAATAGTAGAAACAGGGGTAGAAAGGGTGCTTGACACTTTTAGTGAGAGTTTTCTCGGGAAAAGTCAAGTAAAATCATTCAGACGGAGAGAATCAAGGCGTCGACGGGACTTTTTCTGTCTAGTAGACTTAGTTACCGGTAGCGTGAAATTTGATGCAACGAGGTGCGAATTCTGACGACTACGACTATAGACAGTTTCAGACGTTGAAAAAAGACTGTCTAAATTACCTGTTTTTAGCAATAAACAGTAGATACACTTTTCGAAACAGATAAGTTGAGATTTGAATTTTGTAATTGCTTTTCCATACTATTTTATGACAACATCTTTCAAATAATCAAAGAATGTATGATTTTTTATGGTGTCGTCGCGCCAGAATGGAACGCTGTAAAATTTTGCTTTAAACTCGGGAATTCCGCATCCGAGATCCTTGAGCTCATTAAACAAGTTTATGGGGATGATGTCTTAAGCCGCACAAGAGTTTTTGAGTGGCACAAAATGTTTATGGAAGGCCAAGAGCTTTTCGAAGACGAGCACCGCCAGATAACCGCTCCAATCGATGTTCAGGTGGTCAAAGTGAAAACAGTTTTGGACTCTGACAGGCGTTTAACAATCGCCCTTATTAGTGAAGAGCCTAGCCTTTCAGTTGAAACCGTCCACACTATTGTAGCAAAAGATCTTGCAATGAAGAAAGTGCGCAAAGCTGAAGTCGAAAGTCTTGAGCGGGGAACAAAACTCTTTGCGGGTGGAATTTTCACCTCACCCCTCCTACAGCCTAGACCTGGCTCCACCAGACTTTTTCTTGTTTCCGTGAATGAAAATGGAGCTCAAAGGGCATCAGTTCGACTCCATCGAGCTGGTTCAATAGGTGACAACAAAGGTTCTCAATAGTATTCCGGAAACCGACTTCCAGCGAGCTTTTGACGAGTAGCAGACGCGCCAAACTAAGTGTATCGATGCAGGGAAAATGTATTTGGAATAATAATAAATAATTGTAATGATACCTGCAATAAATTTTGATTTTTGGAATCAGTCCAAATATTTATTGAACAGACCCAAATTTAAATAGAGTTATCCTAAATTTTTGTAGATATTCTCATTTATAAAAATATTTACTCATTTTCACTTTATTGAATCAGGCGCTTTATTAAATCAAAACTGTTTAAAACAAACACGATTCAAATAAGCGGCGACTACTGTATTATTTTTAGATAAATTGTTAATTTGTCAACAAAAAATTTTGAAAAATGAGACTTTGGTATAAAATTATAATAAATATAATATTAGAGTTCAATAGATCTTAAATTCATAATCAATAATAATTTAAACGTTGTTTTTATAAAATTATTTTGCATATTGAAGAAAGATGATAGGATATTTTCTGCTAATAAGATGAATCTGTTGTTACAAAGAACCATTACAAAAATTTTGTTGTATAATTTGTGGGCTGAAAAGGATTTTTTTTTTTTTTTTAAGGAATGCCATTGAGTAAATACCGCTGAAGCTCAATGCAATGAACATTGCGAAATTTTCGACAAAAAATAAATTTAAATATAATGTCAGATCGGTTAGAGAATTTAAAAAAAATTATTTTTTAGTTACTTTTGTCTTTGCTGAGGACTCTGTGATTGAGGACGTCTGACTGCACGTAAGAATTACTTGTTTGGCCATTAGCGGGTGATCGTCGAACATTGCTAGCTTGTTGTGTAACACAACATGACGATAACAAACTCCCAGGACAAGAGTTGACCGCTGTACCTCCAATAAGGGGGCAAAAGAGGAAGAAAGTGCATTGATGACGTCTGCCTTCATGATAGCACGTACTAGAGTCATCTTCTGAAAAGAAAAATGTATACCAGTCAGGCATAGAAATACTGATATAGCATTTTAAATGTCACACAAATCGTCGGATAAATTCTATTTCTAAAGATGGGCTCGTCAGATCTGAAACATAAAGGAGTTAAGTGGAGTCTATATGATTTTGATTCTCTTGTTGTTTATTATGGAGCTGCGTATAAGGTTCTTGCCATTTACAGGCATAATGCATTCTATCGGGACTTGCAACCACTCTTTCATTCCACATCACTAGAGGAGGAGGTCATTACTACTTGAAAATTGCAATGCCCGATTCCCCACCAGAAGTAGTCACCTTGGCTCTAACGATGCGAATTACACAAAGAATTTAATTCAGCCAAAAACATCCAAGTCATACAAATCCTGAAGGGACCTTTAACATGCCACACATTCATACGACAGGGCCACTGGCGTTTTCTGCATCTTGAAAATCGTCTAGCTGGTGTCGGATTTAGTTATGGAATTTGGGTGCAATAGATCCACGCTATACCAATGTGTCACACAGCTTGCAAAGACTTCAGACATTAAAGATGGCTTTTGTGAATGTTTAATTTTTACAGAATGTATGAGTAGAAATAACGCTTTCTGCGGCCTTGAAACAGATGCTTGGTTTCTTTTCTTTCGAACACATATTTGAAATAACCACATTATATGATATGCAAAAAACTTTTTTTTCCTCACATAATGAGTGTCATGTTTATACATAAATAACAATTTGAAAAATTTTCCGTTTTCTGCAGTAACTAAAACATAACATTTCAATTAAAATCACTGAAGTGAATTTTAAAGCTTTTAATAAGAAAAATTATGGTTCCAGACCTAATGAATGTTTTCAAATTTAGTAAATACAAATCAGACTATTAACTAAATTTACCTCTTTTGATGGAAACTCCAAAAAATGTATCGCATGGATGTAGAACACAGAAGACGATCAGAAATAACCACGTGACTAAACGCCATTTTGCTTTGAGCATTGCATTGGATACCGTTCAAGTTCTTGCTCACTTCCTATAGTAAAACATTAAATTTCATATATTAAATTATTGAAGAAATACTCGTAATATAATCGTGCAGCCAGAAAATAAATAAAAGTTTTGTGTTCAAAAAGGCTCATACAGTTTTTTTTTAATGGCATTTACTTAATATTTCAGGCATATCCAACGGATAGCAAAATAAGTTTCATTAACTTTCTTTTTAAATGTTTAGCATGTAAGGAAAATGGATAAAACAATAGGTTTACTCTGTCAGAAAGGAAGAAAAGTAAGAAACTGACATCATTTACGCATGAAAAACGGTTTGAAAAGTTACCAAGGGGGAAAGGGATCAAAAATATGCAAAAAAATGGTGAAATCATTTACACATACTAAGTAAGCTCAAACAAAGCAAAGAAAACCAGCAAACGAAGTTTTATAATACATTCACTTTCTATGGGCCACTTCTAAGTAATTTCTAAAGCAATATTCTGATTATAAAACTTGAGGTATAGATTTTTGAAAATTTTTCTTATGTTAGTTGTTGCGTTACCATTAAGGAGAAATATAAAATTTACAATACTTTCTGAACTTAATTTTGGGAAAAAGATTTACATGCATCTTTTCACCCATGAATTTTAAGCCCAGTAATATTTTACAAATACCAATTATTGCATTTGTGTTATTTTCAAAACCGTTGAGTTTTGATGCTATGATTCTTATGGAATGTTGTACGGCCGGAGTGAACTGAAAAAAAAAAAACGTTCCTCCCGCTACTTTCGACGTGCATGCTCAGAGCTTTGTTTATATAAGATTGTTTAATAATTCAGTTGTAGCGAAGCCTCCGGGGCGCAATCGACTTGCGCGTAAGGGTGTTAATCCAAAAGTTGGTGGTTCAAACTTAGCCGGGAGAGTGATACCTATGTTTTTTAATATTAAAAGACAGAACGGCAGTCGCGGGACTGGCTAAGCTTTAATTGAATAACATAAGCTTATGATGTTGAAGTTATATTGAAACAACAAGTTGAATTAACTTTCAGTTAATACGGCTAAAGTTATCAATTCAACATTAGGCAACTTCAACATTAAAATCATATACCTATTTGATAAAAGCAATGCTTATGTTGGCCAGTCCCTCGACTGTCATTTTTTGTTTGAAGTATTTGATTTTTATTCAGTTTGTTGCACTGTAAATAATCGTAAGAACCCTATTTTTTTTCTTTTTTTTTTGAAACACTTTATGTAAAATTGTACTTAAAATACACCAGCGTATAATGAAAAACAGTTATTTTTTGAACCGTTGGATGATAAAACGTAATGAAGCAAAAATTGCTTCTTTACGTTTTATCGTCCGACACGGCGTGTGGTTGAAAAATCACACGCCGTGTTACAGGAAATTTTTTTCTCATCAGGGTTTGGATAAAAAAAAATGGGCGCATGGTAAAAGTAGCTAATTTTTCTAAGATTACTCTTATTGCTGTGTGTGTGAGATTTTTTTTCCTTTTTCATTTTTTATGAAAGTATTCGTACTACATTAGAACGCCAATTATTCGAATCAGTTGAGACTGGATCCCATTCGGATAATCAGAAATCGGATTTTTTCCGAAAGAAAAGGGTCTATATTAACTAACTAGTCTCTGTGTTGAAAATGGGAGAAGAACCCTATTTTTAAATTAAAAGAGTTTCTATTAACTAAATGAAAGAGCCGGTGACCTAGCAACGGACGTCAGCCAAAAGACTAGAACTGCACTATGAGACTTCTACATTAGCTTCGCTGAGAGAGGGAAAATAGCGCGCGTAAATAGAATCATTATTTTGCGGATCACAGAACGTTTCCGTTTTATATTTTTCTCTGAAGTTCTAAGAGTCAGCAATTCGGATGTTCGGATTTTGGATAACAAGGGTACATTGTACCTTACGTAACTTTTTTCCGAAACGTTTCAAATTCTAGTATAACACGAACATCACGAATGAGTATAAAAATAAAAGATGTTGTTGTTGTTGTCGTTAGAACTTCTTAATGAACATATAAGACAACACAAGAAAGATTCAGAGCACAAAGAGAGAAAATAACCCCACTGCTCTGGTTGGAATCGAACCCACGACCTCCGGCATTCAAAGCGAAGCTTTTACCTCAGAGACACAAAGGCCCCTCATATAAGACGTAAAAGATTTGCTTGATAATTGCACAGCTCTTATCAATTTTGCAAAGACGTCGTCAATTCAGGTATTATAGATATTCTTTATATCAGTCCTGAGATACACGTCATTTCTCCAACGATTTCAAACCGTTTATTTTTGGATGATTTGATCTCAATATTATAAATGTGAACTATGCAAAACGATATTAACATCTAGAAAAATTGAACAGGATCTATTTATGAAATGCTTTGTGTATCATCGGTTTTCTCAAAACGAATTCAAGTTATCAGTTCGCATTATCATGAAACTTAATTTGAAGTATTTCAGAAGCAAACTTGTGGCGTTATAAGCTATTAACTCATTAAAAATAATAATTTAAAAAATAATATTATTTTTAATTTAAAATTAGTTGATATTTAGCAACAGCAACTTGATTAAAGTGCACTTGCAGTCCACATATCCGGATTTCAAGTCCCTATTTATTAGTACGCTTAACAGTACATTATTCAGTCAGTACTGAATATGAACCTTCTATCTCAGTCCATACGGCATCCGCAGTAAGATAATCTTTAGGCGTCATGTTAAGTGGTACACTGAAAAAAACTGCAATGCCACTAGAGCATATTGTCTTGGGAACTGGAATTTAATAAAATGTACTAGTACTACTTCTTAATGTACTACTTCTTAAATAAAATTCCAATATTACTTAAAAAGAACCTGTATCAATTACTATAAACATTTATGCAATCCCAATTTCCAAGATATTTTGGAGTCGTTACTGCAGTTTTATTTATTTATTTATTTTTTTACTGTATAGAGAATGATGGGAAAAGGTAGGGTCCATTGGGGTAAAGGGAAGCAGAATTTCAATGTTTCAACTGGAGGTCCTTCCCTTTTTTTCCTTTGGATAAATTGAGATAGACAATTTTATACACTGTAACCAAAACCACACTTTCTGAAAGTAATTAGGTATGAAAAATTGGACTTTAGAATTGCTTGTTAACGAATAAAATCCTGTTCCCCAGTATGTTACCTTTTACCCCAGAGACTACGGTGTAAACGGAAACACCCCTTTATTTCCCCATTAAGTTGATAAAACCAATACTGCACGCAATCAGTTTAGAAACTTAAGAAGTTCTACACCAATAATACTTAATCTGTGGCCCGTAGGTTGCATGCAACTAGCTGAATCTTTTAAACAAAACTTAAAATCCTTTGAAAATAGAAAATATATACAAAAAATACATTATGCGCTGAATTTAAGTAAAACAGACACAAATGTGTAATTTACATAAAAGCTTAAGCTTCAAAAAAATTAATAAATAACGGAAGGAAGAAAAACTTAGTTGATTCCCTTTTCCCCCAAATGCAGGATTTATGGGGTGAATGTAAATACCAATATTGCGCATTAAAAATATAAAGGAAGGTGAAATTCACAAATAAAAGTTTTTTGCAACCTTCTACATGATAAGTAAAAGAAGTTGAAACGAGTTACTATGAATCTACAGACCTGTTGGAAAGCAAAATGTAATAGGGCAATTCCACGGTGACTGAGATTTTTAGAGCAAAACTATATTTTGCAACATTCAACGTAAAATATACGTTGTGCAAGCGATCTTTTCTACTGGATTATTTTATTTTTGAACTGAATTTAATGGTATAATTGAACACTTTAAATAAATTTTGGATGATTAAAAAAAAAAAATTACCAAAAGCACAGTAACTGACTGACATGGTACTTTTTAAAATGTCAGTCAGTTACAATGCTTTTAACAATTTTTTAAAAATCAACCAAAATGTATTTCGAGAATTCATTTAGACCATTAAATTCAGCTTAAAAAATACAATAATTCAGGAGAAAAGATCGTTTGCACAACGCATATTTTGCGTTGAACGTTACAAAATACTTACTATTTTGCTCTAAAAATATCAGTCAGTTACCCGTGGAATCGCCCAATATCATTAAACTTTAAAAAACAACTTCATTCTGTGTCATCTTTAAACAAGGATGGTGCTTACACAGTTATGGGGAAACATGCGGAACTCTTGGAATATTTTCTATGTGTAATCACGCACCAACAGTTTAGTTTCAAAAGTTACCGCAAGTGGTGAAATAGAGTTAGTCTCTATTCACCCCCTGCTTCCTTCGACCCCAACTGGTCCTACTGACATTTTTTTGACTGATACATTAATCGGCATATAAATAAGAACTGATTACGTACTGTAGCATATAGGGCATTTACACATTTTAAGAATGATTTCAGAGCCATTTTTTAATGTTTAAAATGCAAAGACACTTTTTGTAAGTGCTTTATCTGATAACTCTAATTCTTACAAGTTAACATCGTGCTTTCCATGATAGAAGGGCTTTTCGTAACATTTAGGGTAATTTGTAACTTTCGTAACATTACTACTTCTGTTCCACAACTTTCCAAAGTCAATCAATGTTAGTGAGTTTGCGTTTATATATAGTTTATTTCAGCAAGCCAAATGCACAGTAGACCATAGGAGAAGCATCAAGGGACTTTTGCAGGAGTATGGTGAAAAGGTACGTGACACCTGCAATATAATACGCAACACCTAAGTTTCATTTTCTCAAGTAATGCAGTCGTACTCTTCGAGGTATGATTCGTGGCCTTGTCTTCTCGCCTCGCACTTTGAAAATTAATGCGCTAAAGTATAGAATTTCTTCTTTAAATAAAATCTTGCAGAAAATTCATGTGCCGGGCCGTAAATATTCCCCCTAGAGTAGCAAATTGTAGTTAAACAAATTCCCAATAGATGGCGCTGAAAATAGTAAGCCCTTAAATCAAAGAGAGATAGAAAATCAAGTCATAATATTTCGAAAAATATTTATAATGAACAAAATTACATAACATTATTTCAAAAATGTCTCCCGTCGACTGCAATCATTTGTCGTTAACAGAGAAAAAAAATCGGTGAATTTCGGTTCTTCTTTTTTGATTACAGGCGTACTATTTGCATCGTCATATATTGAAAAAATTTTGAATTAAGATTTGGAACTCTGAAGGGAAAATATACGGTCCACCACATGAATTTTCTGCAAGAATTTGTTCTTTATCATTAACCGTTTTGCTGTTATAAATTTTTAAAGACAGTCAGTCAATTTCGGAAAGCCCTGTATATTTCCCAATCATAAGCTGTTGCCATTTTTTCTATATGCAAACATTATTATTATCATTTTTTTTTTTGTATAAATCCTTCTTTGAAATAGTTCTGAAAATTTGAAAACAACATCTGTAGTACATCAGTAAATATGCAATTAAAAATACAGGTCCCCACGAGGACTTGTTGTTCACATCTGGTGACCTTATATTATTAGGCCCTTAAGTAACTCCATATTTACGTCTTTTTTATGGCGAGTGTTACGGTGCGTATAGTGATCATTAAAAACAAAAATTCGACAATATCTGATTATTTTTATTATTGTTTTATTTATTCATTCATTTATTTGAGAAACTGAGTGCAAAGAAATCATAGTGTTCATTATTTAAGTTTGAACGATACTTTTCATCATATTTTGTAACTTTTTATAGCCGACAGCAATCTCTTTACTAATTATTCCTGTTTTAGGAAAATTAGAAAATATTGGTATTAACTGCGCTGTTAAACTTTCCACTGCGATTATAAGAAATTCTTAATGAAGAGAGGCTTAAAATCTGATTTAATTTTCTAAGTTCATGTGACAATGTTCTTATTAAATAAGCTTTGAAGAAAAACGCATTTTGTTTACAGAAATTACGAAACTTGAGAGATAAAGAGACAAGTCAATAGCTTTTCATTTCAATGATTTCAAATTTTCAGATTTTTTTTTTTTTAAATAAGACTTAGTAAAAGAAATGTCACAAAATAGCATAACGATTTGGTTTTAAATTTTGTGACAAAATATGTCATTATGCTCAAACAAGGGGGAAAAAATCTAAAACGGAAAAAACTTAAACTAATTAAAAATCGAAAAAAATAATAGAAATAATGTAAGAGATTTTATATCCTCAAAACATGTTAAACGAGTCTCTGATTCAGCTTATCTGATAAACAACAAGTCATAGCTAATAGTCTTTATCTGAATATAGTGTCAAACATGGATGAGGCTTAAGTGAAAACTCAGTGGAAAACCATTCTCACTTTATCCTAGTTATCGAATATCAAATGCATTTGATTACGAGCTTAGACAGTATGCTCGAGCGAATACTGCATATGTTCTATTTTGATTCGCGTTTGAAACGGTTAATCCACAGGGATACCACCGTGCTGAAACGGTAGACTGATCTACTGGCACATAAACCTTCAACTTGAATGTCACAGCGGTGAGTTGATGTAGGAATGCTAGTATAAAAACCTTGGGTGAAACCATTCACCTGAAAAGCATGTCGCTCACACTTCCGATATCATATCGGTTGCCTGAATCACTCACTTTTGAGATCTGTCGGAAAGTGACGTGATTACAATTTTAGAGAAATTTTTTTAAATAGCTGCATACAGTCGGATCTCGATAATTCGAAGCTTATAACTCGAATATTCCTTTATCTCAAAGTTTTCCTTCGGTCCCAAAATCTTGAGGCAGTCGCGGAAACTTCCCATAACTCGAACTACCAATAACTCTAACGGTTTAGCCGGAAACTAGGGACTTCGAGTTATCGAGAGTTGACTGCATTAAAAAGTATTGACCTAGTGCGTTCAGAAGCAAGTTTAACGAAACAACGCTTAAAAGATTTAAGAGAAGAACTGTAAGCATTGAGAGCGAAATTACGCTTTCACCTTGCTTTCTCCCAACTCTAGAAATTCTTTTATAATTTTTTACTAATTATAAGATTTTAACTTCTGACATACTGCAACTAAAATGCGAAGTATATGAGGCAATGAGAAGCAAAGGGATGTAAGTGCAAAAAATTTAAAAATTTAGAAATAATCAATATTGCAGGAAAACCTCTCCTCAGTTTTAGGGCAAGAGATGGTACTATAGTAGCTCTGGTGGGTGCTGCTATATAGCATGATTTAGAAAAAAATTTAAAGAAAGCTTACCTAGGATCTGAACAATAAACGCATTTTATTCGAAACATTAAAAAGTCCACTTACATCCCTTTGTGTCCCACTACCTCATATTACATATAAAAATTTCAAACTATTCTTTGAAAATTATCTCTTGGCAAAAACTTTCAGACAGCAAAAATGCAATGGTTAACCTATTTTTGTTAGAATTTTTTTTTTCTAAAATATCATTTGGACGTGCTTTTGCTTGCGTGTAAACAAATAATTGTGTTTTACATCTGTTATTGTTGAATAAAAAATCAGTCCGACTGAAAGGAAGTAGATAACTTCCGCCTCGATCCCAAAACAATGGCTCCATTTTTCTACCTTTTGTCTTCGACAAGAAGTGCTAATTCCACTGGCAATTGAGTGACACCAGATATCCTCATTCGATTCCCGTGTTGCAGCTAAGAAATTCTTACAGCCATGAAATAGAGCGCTCGGACACAAACAATGCAAGGTCTTTGTCAAAGCTTGTCTCGCTGACATGAAAAAGTCGAATGAAATATGGTGATCTCGATCGAGGGCAGCGTTTATTTGGCGAAATGTGCGCTCTCGAATGCCAATAAAAAAAAAGGCGAAGGGACCCTCCGGGTAAGGGAAGGTGATCGAAACCGGATGCTCTGCTCGCCCATCCTCTCTTCTTCATGGGACTTCCCTACTGACCCAAATCCTCTTCCAGTTTATATTTTCCGGGGAGAGGAATTGAAATTGAACAAATGAAGAGAGAAATCAAAATGATGTGTAAGGTATTTTGTATCTCGTCTTCTGTGCATTCAGTTGAAGAGGAAATATTTGTGTGAGTGTTTCGCAGTATGATGTCAAAATGGTTGATACTTCTTCTACAAAATACACTTCCAACACAATGTGATATAAAAAATTCACTTCTTAATAAGATAAAAATCCATACGCAGTAATATTTATATATTATATATTTATTATATATTTATCTTATATACATAATATTTATAAATTATATTATTATATATATTATATATTATATTTGTATTACATATTATATTTATATTAGTGTTTCGCAGTATGATGTCAAAATGGTTGATACTTTTTCGACAAATTACATAGCAACACATTGTGAAATAATAAATTCACTTCTTAATGAGAGAAAAATGCATACCAAGTAAATGTCAAAGTAAAAGTAATTCATAAAAATTCTATACACAGCACTGTTTTGAAGAGCATATAAGCCTCTAAGATCCTGATTTTGTAGTTAATATTGTCTTTGATCAAAAAGTGACGCATCAAAAGAATTCAGAAAGTCTAAAAAAAGTAACGGCAAAAGAAGTTTTCTTAGAAAGCCATATACGTAAAAAATACGAATTTTAAAAAAGAGAAAAAAAGTAAAGCTTTTACAAAAAGAAAATCCATATTTTTTGAAATGACTAATATATAAGGCTTAGTCAATTACAACAAAATGTACTTGATTACGATTATTTATGAATTCGGTTACGAATATAATCTTCTCGCAAGAAACAATTAATATTGCAACGATTAAGGTTGATAAAGAATGTAATCGATTACGATTATGATATGTCGATTACAATTTTGCTTACAATTACGGTTTCGCAAAACATTACTCACTTAAATTAGAATTACGATCACGGACTTAGAAGGATTACCTTGTTTAACTTATTGGCTGATTTTTACTTTTTAAAATATATCAAAAAATGTCAAAGTGTTTTATTCAATTGTGGCCCATGAATTAGATGCCCACAGTTAGGGGAGAAAGGCATAGATATAGTGCTTGAAAAACTCTGCACTAGGTTCAAAAATAGTCTGTTCAATGGCAAAATGAGAGCAAGTAAGAACATAATAAAATAGTTTTATTAATAGCAGAAAGTGATTACTTGTGAAAAAAAAATGATTATTTAGCTCTCAGTTATGTGTTTTTATAAAGTAAAAGTAATTCATTTTGCTAAAAATTGATAATTTCTAATATGCTCTTAAGGTAAGAAGAGGTAAATTAGATACAATTACTCATCACATAATATAACCATGATTATTGGAAGCAACGCCTGATATTACAAACAAATTATATTGAAAATAAGGCCATTTCTTGAGCATTTTCTTACAGCTAAAAAAGCATTAAGAATTTTAGTTTCCGTCTGATGAGGAATTACATAATTTGGTTTAAGAAACCAGGAAGTTATTTTTTTTTTCTAGACCCTAATGCACTGTGCTGAGTGCAATACATGCAGTCAAATGCCCCCTTTCAATTGTCCGTCATTATATTAGAAGACAAAACCATTTGAATAAACGGATTTTTCAGCGGAAAAGATAAAATTAGTTCGAGGTTTATGCGTTAAAAGAATTTTAGCTACAATACAAAAAGCTTTTCTCAAGTAAGATCAATATCTGACTGTTTTTATTTTCTTTCTTTTTTGCAAAGGATAAATGCTTTTATTAAGATTGTTATCATAATTAACATGTTTTTTCCATTATTTTGCAAATGTTAGTTACGAGCGTTTGTACGTTTCTTTTAATATCAGAATTGCACGTTTCTTTCTGCGTATAAAATTTGCTATGTGATGACTACTTTTGTACTGCGGTATAACTGTTAAAATGTTTCAAATTTTCAGTGCAAACAAGAATTATGTACATTTTTTTAGTAAGAATATACTTTGTTTTTCAGTGATTCAGATGATTGGTGATTTGGTGATTATTCATTATGATATTGCTTTTGAAAATCTCAGATTTTTCAGCTTTATTTTCGCATAATATATAGTGTGAAAAGACATTTGAAAAGATAATCTGGAATGTATGCAAAACAGAAACTGTTATTAGAAACCTAGAGTAACCAGCTAAGATTCTAGGGCATAAAAGTTTGAAGTAAAATAAAGAAAAGTTTTAAATTAAGCAAAAAAAAAAAAAAAAAAAAGAGAAAGGAAAATCAAAACTGCAATTCTTGGTTGCAAAAACTTGAATTCGGTAGGAAAAAATTCGTTCATTTCGTTTCAATACAATTTAGTCGCAAACTATTTAGTGCATATATGTAAAAACCACTTTTAGTGTTTTTTTTTTTCATAATAAATACTAATATGAAGAAAATATTTTTTCGCTCAGCAAGAAGGGAAGATTAAACAGTTCACCACTGATCTTTTTCGTTTTCTGGAACGATCGCAGCCAACTGTGTATTGTATGTGGTAGCACTTTGTTTTGGATAAACATTCTACTATAACAGAAGTTGCAATTATGATTTCCAATAAGATGCTTAAGTCCATTTTAGTTTTACAAAATAAAAAGTTGGTGACCCAAGTTCTTGTAATTTTTGTCATGCAAATACTTCGTTCTTCATCAAAGGAAATCATAAAAGGAGAAAACCTAAACTTGTAGCAGAATATAGACAAATGAAATAAATTAGCTATTTTAGGATGTTTGCCACAAGTGTATCAGTACTTTCATTTTCTCTTATTATGTGTGTTTTTCGTAATATTTAATGCCCCATTCCACGGAAAAGCAGAAAGTTTGTCCTGCACGTCACAGCTATATGTTACTTTTCAATATAGTATGTAATTAAAAAAATGTTTTGGCCTTAGAAATCATACATGTATGTTTGATTATGTATTTCTTTTGTAGAGATGATAACTGTGATTAATTTTGTTACCAAAAGCATACAGTTAAAATTGTTGGATAAAAAGATGTAATTAAGTTCCTGTTTTATTAATAGTTTAAATATTCTTTACTTTTCGTAACTTGAAAAAAATATTATAATTAATGTAAAAATATATTATAAAATAAATATATTATAACATTATGCAAGTGATACTCCTTTCAAAAAGGGTGCAGAGAGTTAATGTCCCAGATGGACATGTTTCCAAACTCGTAGCTATCAACACGCTACTTGTAACGGAAGTGAAGCAGCAGGGTGCTTTTAAAAGGCCACAGGTTGCTTCAAAAAGGACACAAAAGTGTGCTTCAATCTGCGAAATAAACCTAGAGTCATATCTATTCACATAAGCATTTTTTAAAATGTAAAATAACTCGAGTTCTGCTAATAGATGCAAATGTTATTTCAGATATTGAATGTGATAAAGTAAAACATTTTGCCCGCATCTTCTTTATTACGAACGGATGATTGTATCTTGCAAAAAATTCCACATAGTATTGATAAGTTGATAAAATATTAAATAATCATAAATTAAAATTTTTAATACTTTTTAAAGATTTATTAGAAACGCTTTTCTTTTTCAAGCAACTGAGAAGGCTCTTATCAGTTTAAATTAAGTGCACGCAGGTAAACTTTGCCAAGGTAAAATAGGATTATTTTTAAAATAATACGTATATTATCAACCATTCTACTAGGAAATTAATATCCTTAAAAAGTAGCTTGATGATGTTCAGTAGAAAGCTTTGGAACAATGTAAACAATTTTTATTTATAAATAAAATTTAAAATGAAAATATAAAATACTATCAACATGTATTATAGGTTCAATTATATTATACGCTTTTATCTTGTTTCGTCAACATGCAGTACAAACCTGACGAAAGATATGCATTTAAGTTAGTGAGTAGGAGTTTTCTTTGACTATCGGTTTTTATACAGTATTACTAGCAGTATTTTTTTCGGTGGCAGTAGTTACAAATCATCACATTTCCCCATCTTTAACTACATGTAGCTAAGCGGTGTCAACAGCTACTTACGTATCTTTAATCACTTCATTGTTTTGTTTTCCGACAAAAACGGTAAAAAAAAATACTAAGGAAACTGAAATCTGTAAGTAATATTGGAACGACCTAATTTGTAATGATGGATCGAATTTTATTCTTATTAGCGCTAAAATGATATGTCATATTTAGAATTATTATGTAACTGCACGATCTGTTTCAAACCAATTTTTATCTACTAGTGTTCAAGAATGCTTTTGTTGATAATATTTCAATGCATATTCTTTCCGCATGAAAACGAAAGAAGAGTTTTATGAACTTTCCATTTACGTTTTGAAATTTACTATTTTTTCCAATCAAATTTTTCAACATCAAATATTTAATGAATGTAAAAGTCCGAAGTATTCGTGTTTCATCAATATTTAAATCAAAGCGTTTTTTAATATGTCTCGTAAGGTTCTGAAAAATAAGTTCGGCAATAGTATCTGATTTATTTTGAATTGATAGAACTTTTTTTAATGTGTCGCAAAATTTAGCAATATTTATTACAAGTTCAGTGCTTGAATATGATATTAAAAAGAATAAAGAGGGAACTATTTTTTTCTCAACATTTTTCCTACCAAAAAATGTTTTGATAAACCTTATTTCAATATAGAGGATATCAAATGCTTCGAGCAATCTGCTACACTTAAAAGTTCTTTGAGATATTAGAAGTTTTGATTTTTTCCTGTAAAACTAATCAAAGTACGAAATAAATCTAAAAATCCGAAGTATTCCTGTTTCACTAACATTTAAATCAAAAATTTTTTAATGTGTTTGGGAAGGTGCTGAAAGATAAGTTTGATAATAGTATCTGAATTACTTTGAATTAATACGATATTTTTAAAAAATACGTAGCAAAACTTAGCAAGATATTTATCACAAGTTCAGTGCTTTATATTATAAAGGGGAAAAAAAGAAATGGATTTTTTTCAAGATTTTGCCAAACAAAAGCAGTTTTGATAAATGAAATTTAAATATAGAGGATCTCAAAGGCTTCGAGCAATCTGATACGTTTAAAAGTTCTTTGAGGTGTTAGAAGATTTGTTTCTTTCCTGTAAAATAAATCAAAAAACGAAATAAATCTAAAAATGTTACCCTCTTCTTTCAATTGAAAACAATTTAGTGTTTTCATGCTCTTATTGATAAAGTTCAAAAAAAAAAGAAGTTCATATACACAGTGGTTGTAATTTGTATTTAAAAGCTAATGAAAAATTGAAAAACGGTGAATCTTCTCAGAAAAAGTTATACCTATTGCAGTCAATTTAAGGAAGATGCAGAAAAGATCCTAGTTGTGACTATGACACTTTTCCTTTTCTCGTTTATATCCTGTGGGCTTGACCTAATAGAATGCTCCAATTTTCTTTTCTTTTTTTTTCTTTTTTGTATAATAGAGAGTATTTTTAGATATACCGGAAATCGGGTCATTATTTAAGTGGCCCATTTATGCTTCTTTTTTAATACTACACTAAATAGAAATAATATGGGACACACCCATTGATAGTGGGTAAACTGGTTTCCGTAATTCCCGCAAATGTGTCCGAAGCATTGATGAGATATTGATGGGCATCTAAGTGAAAATCGGTCAACGGATTCACGAGACATAAAAGGGCTATTAGATTAAATTTATGTATCAGAAAAAGCGGAAACATTTGGGACTGAAAAAAACAAAACAAATAATACATAAACTTAAAATGAAAACTTACAAAAGCTAAGTTTAGTAAGTGAAATTGAATAATCATTTTCAAGGAACTTTATGAAATATTTAAGTAAAAGTGTACTGGCATTCTGTAGTCCTATATTTCCGTAGCTTTCCTATAACTAAATCAAATATGTGGTTGAAGTCGGTGCATTTTAATAGAACTAAGCAGCTGTTATTTATGAAATCGAACAGGAATTGTAAAACAATGCAAATTCCAAACACTTATTAGTTTAATTTATAGAAAGTACATGTTTTTGTAAAAACTTCATTGCATGTGGAAACAATTGAGAGTTAATTATGAAATTGTTACTTCTTTTGATCTCGCTTAAGGTTATATCTATGAACTCCACAAAAAATGCTTTAAAGATTTCATATTAATAAAGTTTTATTGTTTCAAATACTATGTACGAAGGAAATGTTGATTTATATGAGGACAAAACCTTAAGAATTATAATGCCTAGAAGAGCTCTTATTTTGTAATGAACAATTATTTTTACTGCCTTTCAAATATTTTCGTTAAAAAACTGAATTGTGCAACACATTTTAGCATTACTTCATAAAAAGAGATTGCAATTTTAGTCTATCGATTATCGATATTTTCGAAAAGTCGGTATTTGCTACTGTAAAAGACATTTGGTATTAACGTTTTTTTTTTTTTTTTTGGTATTAACAACAAGTAGTAAATACTTCTCAATTTAATCGATTTTTAATGATTTATAAGTACTTGTTGTAATTTTAAGGGGTCTAAGAACCCTTAACCTTCAAAATTTTCGACTTTCTGGAAAAAATATATGTTATGCATAATTTAATTCTGAGCAATTTGATAACACAAAAAACATTTTCAAGTTATCGGAAAAATCCATATGCTTTCTACATAGAGATTTATGTTAACAGCAGCTGCTTAAGTCTTTTTTTCTCAGGTGCAAGTTTCTCGTTTTGCGTGCATGATATCTTAGAAAATTTCTTATGTATTTCCAAAAAACTTTTCATGCTTGTTTGTCTGATTTATTTTTATGATATGAACCTCAATTTTAACAAATGAAAGTTAATATTTAAAAAAATATATATTTTCACCCCCTTAGGAAGAATACAAAAAAAAAAAATATTTTCATCTCTGGATGATGTGAATGAATCACATTTTCGTGCATTCTTGTACTGCATGCTATTATTTTTTTCATTTTTCATTTACTTTTGCATATCAGGCTATCTCTTTAAAAAAGCTAATTAAATTTTGCTAAAGTATAATTACAAACGTAATTCTACTATTACGGAAGGAAATATATCCACAAAAGGGAAAAAACTATCAAATAATAACATATTAGAGTGGAATTGGTAGTAAAAGAGAATAAGTGCGTGATAGATGAGACAACTTTAATGAAAATTTTAAACTCAGCTCTCTCAAGAAAGATAACTGTTTATTATATTGCCAGAGGTATAGATATAGACAATGGCATGAAATAATGAGAAAGAAAACGTTTCACTTTCAGCCGAAAAATTGATTTAAAGAAGCAGAGAAAGATGGAATATAAACCCACACACATATACATTTTATCTATCGTTCATTTAATTATATTTATTTTTGTAAGAAACCGAGAAATAGGATAACAAAGCACGAATCCCTTTGTTCATTTTTCGGAAAAATTTTAGCACCGATACTCATGCCGGTATTCTGGTACCTCGTTTCGACAAATACCGAATACTGGAAATATGTTTTTGTTCCGGTATTACAATCAGTTCATATATAAGCACACGATCTTGTCAATTAAACGCCACCTGCATCTGTTGAGACTTATTAAAGACCAATTAGAAAGTAAACTAAAATTGCCTCAAAGACGTTACTTCAAGCGTATATAAGTATCTAATGTGCTGCGACAAAATTTCAAGTACACTTTCTCCAAAACTTTGGCGGAGGGCAACTGATTTTGACTGATCACCGTATTACAATTTTCAGATAAAATTAAATGCTTACTTCTTAATTTTCAAGAGTTCTCAATCGAACAAAAAAATTGTTTGTTTCATGCCTTCAGTATTTTTAAAAATATTTTTTGCTATTACATTTGCGAAATGAGCCTCTAGCTTTAAATCTATAAGAAAAAAGTTCAATTGAGTATTGCGACACAGCAAAAATTAACTTTATACCCACCAGTGTGTCTTGCCCACGTATAAGAAACTTTACTCTAACTAATTTAAACCAGTGAGCCCAATTTGATTATTTGGCCAAATCACAGTTTATAGCAGTTAAATAAGTATTACTTTCGGACGGAAACTAATTTACTCGAAATTAACAATGCCGATTGACTTTGTGCCATATAAATCATAAAAAAATATACAGGGTGTTCCTTTTTAACCTGCAAGACCATTATTTTCGCAACCGTTAGTCTTAAATGAATACTTCTAATTGCAAAAAATGTTAAAAATCACATGCAGAGTTTAGGTATTGAAAGTTTGCAGCAAAAAAAACTTAACTTTCTTCAACTTAATTTTAACTTTGTATACGGGCCCTAGGTCCCCTAATTAATATTCAGGGAAATAATCTCCATTGAAAAAAAATTTCAACATAAAAAGTTTGACATTAGTACGACTAATATTCACCGAGCTATGAAATGCAGTGTTTTGTGACACATCACTTTACACTAGCCGTCAATAACACCTTTTGTGGGGAACATATAGCAGTTCACAATGGTTTAAAATTATATGCGTGCAAAGAGTGTGTTTTTTCAAATTGATTCAGGATTTGTAGTGTGTTTTTGCGTATAATAGCATAACATTTGCATTTATTTTTGAATAGCAATGAGAAAATATCAATATATTTTTTCTTTTACTTCGGCAGTATGTCATTCTTCTGAAAGGACGATAAGTTCCAATCTTACCTTCTATATGGTCCCCTAAAACTTTGAACTCGAATAGCTCCTTGAGTTTTGGTCGCACAAATGTCAATTTTTTTTTTGTGTTAGTAATATCTTTCAATTCCGATTATTTCCCTGAATATAAGTTAAGGGACCTAGGACCCGTATAAAAAGTTAAATTTTGTATTTTTTGACTCATTTTTATTTTTGCTTCAAACTTTCAATCTCTTAACTTTGCATCTAATTTTGAACATTTTTACAGTTCGAAGTATGCATTTACGACTAACGATTGTGAAAATAGAGGTTTTGCAGGTTAAAACGGAATAACCTGTATATAGAGAAATGAACATTAATTTGGCGATGCTCCCTGAAAATTCCATGTACCACAGTGCATTTCATTCGGCATCACTGCTAAACTGACTGTATGCGGGCATTGAGAAATTTGTTTTAACTGTCTAGCCTAAACGCTTCTTTTCTTTGTTTATTTTCCTACTTGACATTAAAAGTTTAAAAACTCTCCATTATAAAATAATAATAGTATTTATTATTATCATTTGAATATTTTTTATGCTTTTTTTCACACTAGGAAATTGTACAAAAGGCTTTCTTTTATGAATTTAGTGCATAAATACTGAAATTTACATAAACTAAGGTTTTAGTGTAATTGAATGCAGAACATTTATATCGTGTTTTCAAAAATATGCACCTTAGTCCAAAATCGGAAACATGTATCTAATACTTTTATACGAGTTTTTACTTGTTAACTTATAGTTTAAGGGAACCAACAGAAGTGAACTATATAAAAAAAATATTAAAAAAAAGTAATAATAACGGAAGATTTTTTGAAAAGTAGTCTTAGAAAACTCAGAGATTTATAATACGCTCCTACTGTATGACATTTAACAGTGTAAACTAGTGATTTTTTTCCAACTAAAGGCAAAAGAAAAATAAAATAGCATATTAAAATAAAACGAAATCAGAAAATATAATTTCTTCAAACTACTAAACACATTTTTTAAAGACAGAAAATAAGTAGGTATATGCTTAAAGAGCAGATATACATTTTTCAAAAGCATTATTAAAACTCCGACAAAAAAGAGGAATCTCTCACCGTTTTAAATACTAGATTGCTTATAACGAACAATTAAAAAAAAAAAAAAAAACTTACTGTTGTTTTCCATTAAATTACGAAACTCACAAGCAAGACAAAGGAAATTTTAAAAAACTCTCGGATAAAGAATTTAAAAATTATAAATGACACCCCTTTTTTTCCCCTTAGATTATTCTCGCTCAATTACATTAATCTCTGGGCAATTCAATTTATTCACATCCATTGTATCTTCTACAACAGAAAGACACTTCCTCTCCCATTTCGTGCACGGCCACGGATCGATTAATTCCGGTTTATTTTTTACTTCAAATAAGTGTGATACATCGTGAGGCGAAAAAATGAAGCTAAGTCTATATTTACATTTTTATTTTAAACTTTTCTCCACAACTTGCCCGATTTTCACTTAGTGTTTTGTCAACAATGTTTCTTGTGAGTGGTTGTGGCAGTTCTCTCGTTTGTTCTCTTTCTCTCTCTTTTTAATTAGAGCGTTATATATTACATCTCAAATGCGAAGTGCTTAACAACTGCAGGTCAAGATACAGATTTGTTCATATGAACAAAAAGGGGAGCTAAACTGACGATAAATAAGTACTAATTGAGAGTAAAAATATCATATGAGCCGTGTACGTAGTTTGAACTGAACCCTTTAAGCTGATGCAACATCAGACCGTATTGTTCTTATTTGTTCCACGTTTGTAAAAGACAAGTGACTTTTCTGATTTCTATTACATCATAAGGGACTTGAGATCAATAAAATAATTCTATAAATGCTGATAGTCAAAAACATAATTAGCGAAATTATTTTGCTGGATTTAGTTAAAAACAATAGTAACTTAACTGAAAAACTAAATAGCAAATAAGATTAAATAATGATAACTGATACGTGTTCATAAAACCAGTTTTTATGAATATTTAATCAGCAGTAAGATATGGAACCTAAAGTAAAAGGTGAGTTCACAAAAAAGAGACATAAAACCGATGAGAAGGAAAAGTTTATAAACATATGTACACTGCCGTGGGCAGGTAAACGACATTACCTGCAGCCATGAGTTTTCGAAAAATTTGAAGAAACGCGTTTTGGATTCAATAGTAACAATAAGAAAATGTTGGAATTAGAATTTTTTTGCGCTTTTTTTTCAGCGGAAACCAAAAAGCAATCATGTACAAAAAAGCTAACAGACAATAGATTACAAAAATGCAAAAAAAAAATATTGAAATTAAAAATTTGCAGTTTTTGCCCTTTACCTGCCCACGGAAGAATGCACTTTTGTTGTACTTTTCTTCAGTTAGCTTTGTGGAACAAAAATGAGTTCAATTATTCGTAATAAAGCTTCCAAAGCTTCTAAATTTTACTTATAATATTTCTGGTTCTACTTAAAATAAATTTATTAATGGAATTTTATTCAAGAAATCAAAAATGCTTTAATATGAAAGAAACTTGTTTTCTGCATTTTAAATGCGATTTTCCTTTTTATATATATGTCCAAACGGAACTGCGTCTATGAAAAAGAACTGACTTTCTTGATAAAAAAGAGAAAGTATTTCCTACTTTCCTTTAAAAAAACAGAGCTTCGAGGGATTTTGCAATTAACCAACAAAATTGAGAAATTGATTCAGTGAAGGAAAGTGACCACGTGCTTGCAAATAACGAGTCAGATAATGAAACTACTTTTCTGTGCTTCCTCTTGTAAGAATGTTAAGGAAACTTCTTCGAATACAGGGTACAAGTGGCCCAAAAGATGCTACTTCGGTAACCTTTCTGCTAGAGGTCCTGCTTCAACTTCGTTTATTTCCTCTTTCAACGCAAGAAGCGAAATGTTTCAAGTTGTAAACCGGAAATTCATAGCTTGAAACACGATTACTAGAAGAATGAAGGAAGAAGATTATCATACCTCCGGAATAAGCGAAAGAGGTTAACCTATAAATTTGCGCTTCCATTGTCTAAAATAAAGTAATGAATATTTTTAGACATGAGGATGATAAATGAAGGTGAAGGTCTCGGAAAATGTTGGAGAAGAAATCTGTCCGGCACATACATATTCAAAGTACGATCCATACAGATTACGAAATATCTAAAGACGTTTACCTATAAATTACTCACTTATTAAGAAAAATAAAGTTTTTTTTTTTTTTTTTGACATGGACCAAACATTGGATATGCTGGATCAGAAGATTTGCATATTATGAAGACGTTTTAAATGTTTTGAATTGTCTCAATACTAACTGCGATACAAGAGTGGGTACCCAGTAAACCGCGCCTTATTGTTAAAAAAATAATAAAGAGTTTTTCTTCGACGTGACGTCGATCAACGCACATGCAAGAATCACAAATGTTGGAGAAAAATGTATTTACCACATTACATATTTTAAATGTTTTGAATTACATGAATCGAAGTAAGCATTAACGGTTAACCAGCAAATTGAGCGCCCAATGAGAAAAATAAACAGAAATTTTTATAGACATGACCTGGGTCTAACAACATTCACAAACACCATTCACAAACAGCAGGTTAACACAAGTCACAGACAGCAGGTCACCAAGGAGGCTAAAAACACCTTAGTGGCTAATTATCTCAGAACAAGAAGCTCTAAGAAGCCATTTACACTGAATAATTATAAAATTCTGAGAAATAGTTTTTCTTGCACCTAAAAAAATATCCTTGTTCTTAAGATTTTAGATTTTTTGTCAATCCCTGGACATGACCATGATAGATGCACGTACAAACATTGAAAATGCGGGAGAAAATATTTGTCTAATATGTAAGAAATTAAAATGTTTTGAGTTACGTCAATTCCGATTGCAAACAACATCAGAGAGGTTAGCTTATAAATAGTGCTCTCATTGAACAAAATAAAGTATTCTTCTTAGGCATGACCATGATGAATACACGTGAAAAAGCTTAAAATACTGGGCAAACATTTGTACGGCACATAGCTACATATTATAACCAGTTTAAGTATTTTCAGTATTAACTGCAAATAAGTCGCTGAACATAAATTATGATATAAAATAGAAAATTCTCCAAAAATATTTAGAAAAGATTACTAACATCACAACTTTTTCCATTTTTAAAGGTATGACTTTGAATTACGTGTTGTAACTTTATATTCATTTTGTGTTATTTATTTCTTATTATTCATGATAATTTATTTTTCAATTTTTGCTGGTCAATATGATATATATTCCCACATTCAAGTTTCGCACTAATATTGTACAACTGTTTTCGCTCATTCCTAAAACGTCAAAAATGCTTAATGAAAGCATTCTAGAAACAATATTTTATAACAAAAATTTCGCCTTTTTAAGAGAACGTATAGCTTCAAGTTTCTTTTAAATTGCGTTTTCTAAAATAGCTATTTTGCTTGAATGTTGTTGAAAACACGCAAAATAAATTTAGCATCTTCCGCTACCGCTTTTGCTATAGTTTTTTAAACATTGAATGAAAATCATCTCACTTCTAAGTTACAGTGAACCTAAATAGACTTTAAACGTTAGAACAAAACAAACTCTTACTTTTTATGAGAGGAATAATACCTTCAATTAATAAAATGAAAAATACAATCCAGGAAACGTTTTTCATTAAAGAAGCTTTTTTGAAACGATACCAATGTAAACCTCATTGACAATGAACTGTGAAGCGAATCCTTCTTTTCTCATAATGCAAACAAAACAATAATATAATTTTTTTCTTTTTGCTCTTTACCATAATTTTGCTTCATGCTTGGTTGGAGGAAATGTTTCTTTTTTTGTTTACCCATCTCTATGATCCCATACCTGCGCAGGACAATCAAATCAATGAACCTTATAGCACAGAAACCACCATCTCGGTCATCCTGTGAGATATTACCTCTTAACTATGGGAAGGAGTAAGTAATTTACATGAGAATTCCGATATTTTCTTCCGAAACTAACTACAGTTCAATAAAGGAATAATAATAACGATAAACATTGAAAAAGTTTACCATATTTACTGTGTGAATTTCAATTTTTAGCGGGTCGGCAACAAATATAATAAATTATAAATGCGATTTAGCATTTTACCTGTCGGAATGAAAGATTTTCAAACATCTATTTCTAATTGAAATTTTTAAGAGTATTTAATATTAAAAAAATAATAATAAATAATGATGATAATGATAATAACAATAATAATAATAATAACAATAATAACAATAATAACAATAGCAAATAATAATAATAATAATAATAATAATAATAATAATAATAATAATAATAATAATAATAATAATAATAATAAATAATAATAATAATAATAGTAGTTGGTAATGTATGACAGTCAACGGTATAGCCTGAGAAATGGCTTTGAAGCATGATTTTATTTCTTTTTCGGATGAAAACATATTGCAGAGATAGCATAAAAGAATATCCCGGTTTAAAAAAATATATTTCATAAACAATTACACTTAGCATTATAAATGATACATAAATATAAAGATAAACTGAAAGTTTTTTTTCACTCACAAATGTTCGATGTGTGCGCCTTTCGCAACGAGACACACATCTATAACATACATTTTGGAGTGTTCACTGTCAATTTTTCGTTATGCTACACATATGCGATCGTTCAGTTCTTGCAAATTTTAGTTGGTTTGATTAGGTTTTTCGGCGCAAGGTTAGGTTTTTAGCTTGCAATGTTGTATGCAATGGTGGTGGTGCAAAAAGTCTTTGACAAAACCTCGTAAAAAATCACGTGGGTTAGGCTGGTCAACGCATATAGGGTAAAGTATCATCACCTGCACGGCCAATCCAGCGTTGCCGAGCTTCAGTGGCGAATCAAAGTGAGAGAGGGGCGGGGGTCTTGGATTTAACATTGCTTCCAATCCTAGTACAGTAGTTAATAGACATGTAAGGACTGTTGTGTCCAAAATACCCCCTCCAGAAGGAATTTCTGGCTGGGCAAGTGCGGAACGTGCACGTTTAAGTTGTTACGTGCGTTAAAAAAACTTTCACAGTTTATCTTTATTTTTATGCACCTATCATTTAAAGTGCTACAGTGGCTCCCAAAATTGTTCGTACACTTTAAAATTTTTTAGTAAAACCAAAATAAGGCGAAACTGAATTCGAATATGAAGTCCAATATTTTTTCACATCATTCCTATGTCATTCTAAATAAAACCTGTAGTTTTTTCAAAATATTGAGGGATCTTCTTTTTGAAATTGACAGAGAAATAATACGCCACAAAAGTCATCGTACACTCAAATATTTTCGAATAAATTTATGATTAAAATTATCATATGT
The DNA here is from genome assembly GCF_026930045.1 of Uloborus diversus. Lineage (NCBI taxonomy): Eukaryota > Metazoa > Arthropoda > Arachnida > Araneae > Uloboridae > Uloborus > Uloborus diversus. The sequence continues at coordinate 63,431,400 of NC_072740.1, forward strand.
CTTTTTTTATTATTATTATTGCATTGTTTGACCCTTAAGAGTCATTTGACTTTAATTTTTTGTCTATTTATTCCTTAATATTGTGCTTATTACTTTAAAATTGCTGGTATTCGTAAAAAACCACAAACACCATTCGAAATTTGAATTTTTTCCTCACAGTGGAGGTAAATCGGTTTGAAATGTCTCTAAATTAATTTATACTATTCTATAGTAAAGTGCTTGATAAAATGCTTTAAACAAAAAAAAAAAAAAAAAAAATCGGACCGAAAACAAGGCAAGAAAAGGTCAACCAGCAAAGGTGACAAAGCATGATCGGAGATTTACAGTTAAAAAAATTATGAAAAATACACATTTGAGTGCTGTAACAGTTTCTGCAGAATTTAATGAAAAAACTTACATTTAATTTTCACCTAAAATTGTTCGCCAAGTTCTCTGATTGACTGGATTAAATGGGAACTCTTCCCGCAGAAATTTCTTGTTCGTGCGAAAAACGGAAAGCTTACGCTTTTTGTCGCAAAATAAATGATAAATAAGCTCCAAAGCGTTTTTGAATAACGTCTTACTTACAGATGAAATTAAATTCAATATTTTTATTAAAATTGTTGTATAATTGTCAATAGAAGAAAAAATGAGGAACTTGATCTTAAGAACTTAGTTGGATCAGTTTATCAGGACGGTGAAGGGGTTCTTGTCGATGGTGCATATCAGCATCAGGACTTGGTAGTTTGGAATTTTTTGATGAAATAATAAATCATGCTAATCATTTAAATATTTTAAAATCAATTTTAAACTCTTAGCCAAAAAAATTGGTTATCGGAAACAACTTTTTTTTTATCAAGATAACGATAAGAAGCACACGGCTTTCAACGTTTGCGTCTAGTGTCTCAAAAAATGTTCTAAAGTTTAGAAAATACCCCTTCAATCTCCAGATTTGAACTTAATGTAACATATTTAGAAATATATGGAGGCTAGATTACGAAAGTACGGCTTTGAAACGAAAATAGAGCTAGAAATAGCAACACTCGAAGTGTGGTTGAACACTTACTCAAACAATTACGCAAAAAAAAAAAAAAAAAAGAATGAAATTTATTCCCAGACGTTTAAAAGGTGTTGTTGATACTGCATGATATTCTACTAAATAATTACTTAATAAAAAGTTAGATAATTCAATAATATATAGACATTTTTTAAAGTGTACGAAGACTTTTGTGAGATAAAATTTCCGGCGCTTTTTGGTTTTTAGATTTTAAAAAATTAAGTTTAAATATATTTAAAAAAAATTTCGTGTAGTTTTGTTGAACATTGATCATAGATCTTATAATTAAATACCTATACCGAAATAATAATTCCAACCAATGGATAGGGTCCTATTTCATTGAAAGTCGTAGGTGTACGAACACTTTTGGGAGCCACTGTAAGTGTAACAGTTTATGAAATATGATTTTAAAACCGGAATATTCTTTTATGCTAACCCTGTATTTTAAAAACCACTATTTTTGAACTTCATATTCAGATTTTTTTGTTAACCTAGTGAGTACAAACTGAAAACTACTAAACATCAAATCTTCTACCAGAGCAAAGGATAAGAGTTAGGTATTCAAGGATAGAAGATAAATGTAGCAACGCGATTTCTTATAAAACTTAAGAGTTTATGAAATATGGATTTTTAAAACCGGAATATTCTTTTATGCTAACCCTGTATTTTAAAAACCACTATTTTTGAACTTCGTATTCAAGTGTTTTTCGTTAACTTAGTGAGTACACATTGAAAACTAATAATCCTCAAATCTTCTACTAGTGCGAATGAGAAGAGTCAGGTATTCAAAGATAGAAGGTAAATGTAACAATGCGATTTCCTATAAAACATAACAGTTTATGAAATATGGATTTTTAAAACCGGGATATTCTTTTATGCTAACCCTGCATTTTAAAAACCACTATTTTTGAATTTCGTATTCAAGTATTTTTTGTTAACTTAGAGAATACACATTGAAAACTACTAATCATCAAATCTTCTACCAGTGCAAAGGAGAAGAGTTAGAAATTCAAAGATAGAAGGTAAATGTAACAGCGCGATTTCTATTTCATATCATCTATTCCCATATTTCATTAACTTAACAGTTTATGAAATATTCAAAGTTAATGTACTACTACATTAGTTAGATGTTAGTGAAAACAACTAATGATCAAATCTTCTACCAGTGAGAAGGAGAAGAGTTAGGAATTCAAAGATAGAAGGTAAATGTAACAACGCGATTTCTTATAAAACAAGCACTTTATTTTACTGCATAAAGGTTTATATGTACCAATAGGAGAGCAGTAGGGCTTCCTGTGATACGCTCTCCCGGGCGGAGAGTGGTCATATGGGTCACATTCATATAAACTGTAGGGTAAATGTGACTTACTAGGAGAAAACTAGTTCTGAAATCAGCATTTCTATTTTACTCTAAAACAGTTCAAAAAACTAACTCACCAGAAATGTGGTTAAAAGTTGTTCTCCTGTGCTATTTTATGCAAAAGAAACCTGTCAAATATTTTTGGCACTCTTTTATTGTAGTACAACGACTAGCAAAAAGCTGCAATCAGTTCAACCGGTTCTTTGTATGACTTCACCCTTTTTGTTGATATTGTGCCCATCTCAGGGAACTTTTCTTATGATAACTGCGAGAAGCTTTGTAAAGAAACATAAATTTTCCTCACTAACTTTCATGTAAACAGTTTAAGACCACTGCTTTTGAAAAGAGTCATCGTCCCATGTAATCCAAAACCCATTCTCTCCGATATCTCCTGGTGAACCGAAATAGAGACTTAATAAAAGAGACACGTGACCGTTAGTGTGTGATTTGCTGGTGTTTGTCAACAATTCTTTTATGCGGCGCCTACACATAGGAAAGAAACTAGGTCTCCTAAACTTCATCAGTTCCGGTGATGGAAAAGTAGTTTATCTTTCCGCGGGGTATATAAGATTAATTTTGTTTAGTAGCTTTCATAACCTGGTAACCAAGTGCCTGTAGGTGGAATCTGTGTTTCACTAATACCAAGAAGTATGCATTAAGAATTAAATAATTTTCAGTCTTATGAGTTCAGAAATTAGAAACCCAATGTGTTCAATTTTTCCTGGTATATCCTGGTTAGTATCTATAGTAAACTCCCAATTATCCGCGGAATTGGGTAGCACGGTAACCGCGGATAAGCAAAAACTACGGATAATCCGAATAATAGGTAAAAAACAATACTAAGTGTATACAATACGTAAAAAACGTTAATAACTCTCACACATACATTTAAATTATAAGTAAAAACATTGCTACATTGTAGCTACTAACATTGAATACGAAAAATATATGAAAACCTGCGAGCGAACAATAACACATACAATGTACGTTTTAAATTTATGATTGATAAGTTTAAAAAAAAATGTGAAAAGACTCCTCATCGATAATCGTGAGTTTACTATATATATATATATATATATATATATATATATATGTATATGAGATTATGTCAAGTTAAAAAGCTTTCATCAGAAAATACTCTCCTATTTTTAGAAAAAATAATTACTTACGAATCAAATTGACCTTTAAACTTAAGAAAAAATGTACATTGGTAAAATTTTATTGGAAGAATAAAAAAAAATACTTAACAAAAATATGGCTCTTACCTATTTTTACTTTCGAAATTTGTTTGAAGATAAGCAATATTCGTATCAACTACGAAGAACTGCATAATGACTTTTAGTATGTGTTGTTTAATTTAATAAATACTGCTTAATAAACAGTATTTGAATGGGATCATGCATATTTTCAAAAGCTCTGTTTTTTTTTTTCCTCTTGTCATTAAAATAATTCTCCTGAAAATCATTTAACTATTGCTTTTTTTTTACAGAATAAAAGTGAAGCCAAATCGTGAATCATTTCTTTTGACCTTATTTGAATTCATCAAAGTGTAAGAGACTTTCTTCGAGGTTCTTGTCCAATAATATTAATCGTCATGCCACAGGTCACGCAATGGTTAGCGCATGCGTTAGGCAATTTCGAATAATTCCTGTTCATCATATGACACTCACTAACGGTTATGGGCCCTTTGAAAAGTTCCTAATGACATCTGCTCGTGCTTCCTTGTGCAGTACACAATGCAAGGAAATGCCTCCTTGCACCGCATCATGGAGCACAAAGTTACCTTTTACTAAGATGAACAGTGTCTCCACCCTTCAGAGAAAGAAAGATTCAAAAATTGATTGCCATTACATTATCTACTGTCTTTATGTTTTGTTTTGTTTTTTGCTTTTTTCGTTGTTACAAAACCATTCTTGACAACTAAAAGGAAAGTAATGCCTAAAGAAATGAATTTTTTCCTTAAATATTGCAATTTTGAATTATATGCACAAGTATTGAAAAGAAAAAAAAAACAGCATTGCAACTCTTTATTTTATGAATACTTGCCGGCAGACAGAATCAAAAATTTCTTCGCTTATTACCTTTTTTTGCGCATCTAATGTATATATATATACATTATAGGACCAAAAGTATTGGGACACTTTCAAAAATTCAAATTTTTACGGAATTCTCGAGAAATAAAAGACCAATTGCTGTGTAATTTCTTTCACATTAAAGGTATACTCCAGCTGTCATTTTCCAATAATCTTGACATTGACAGAAAATGCATATTTTTACTGAGTTTTCATCAAAATTTCATGCATTGCTCGCCTGCGGCGGGTGACAATTGATGATTTTTGTGCTTTTACCTCCGGATGTCTTCAGGACACCCTGGATGTCCGGCGTCGTAAAGCTTATAGGAGTGAGAATCGGCAGAATGGCTTCTCCTGAATGTCCGGTATCCAACCAGTATTGACCGGGTAGACATTCACAAACCGGAGGAGATAGGGTAAGAGACACACATACACGCAGACTGATGCGCAGAGGTTTCAATAGTATAGACTGATAAGAAGGGGGTGTAACTCCTCCAAAATGTAAAGCCCATTATTGGCAATCGCTAACTATGAAAGGTCCATGCTTCTCCAAATTAGTTGCTCAACGTTTTGACCAGTTAATTAGTAAGAGATTGACATTTGTGTTGAGCAAAAGGTTCTAGTTAAACACAAGTTGCCTCATCTGAAGACTTGTTGTTATGTCAAAAATGATGAAAATACCATTATAAAATACATTCAAACTCTTTTAGAGGCATGAAAAAAAAAATATGTTAGTATTTACAGGTGTTTTGCATGCATGCAATAAATAGCGGATTTGATTTCATAGCTGACTGGTTGTTAAACTAAAAAGGATGAGGTCGTTCTATTTTTAATATAACTTAAGAAAAACTTAGGGTGCATACATTAAACTTTTAAGGACATCAAATACATATTTAGCTATTTTAATAGTCCTGTTAAAGCGACAGACTGCGCACTTGAACAAAATATGCTAATGCGGGTAAAGATAAATAACAAACAATAAAATGTTTTTTTTTTTTTTTTAATCATTTTTCAAGAGGAAGTCTATTCTCTATTTTACCATTCTATTTTACCGACGCTGAAACAAAATAGTATTGTTATTCTAGAACAAAGTTAATTCTGGACAAATCATTCTAGATTCTCATACTGTTATTCTAGAACAAAGTAAGTGCTGGACTATTCATTCTAGATTCTTGTATTGTTATTCTAGAACAAAGTAAATGCCGGACTAAGCATTCTAGATTCTCATATTGTTTTTCAAGAACGAAGTAAATGCTGGACTAAGCATTCTAGATTATAATGTTATTCTAGAACAAAGTAAATGCTGGACTATTCATTCTAGATTCTTATATTGTTATTCTAGAAGAAAGTAAATGCTACACTAAACATTCTAGATCCTCATTTTTTTTTCTAGAACAAAGTAAATGCTGGACTAAGCATTTTAGATACTCATATTGTTATTCTAGAACAAAGTAAATGCTGGACTAAGCATTCTAGATTATCATATTGTTATTCTAGAACAAAGTAAATGCTGGACTAAGCATTCTAAAGTCTCATATTGTTATTCTAGAACAAAATAAATTCTGGACAAAGCGTTCTAGACTCTCATATTGTTATTCTAGAACAAAGTAAGTGCTGGACTAAGAATTCTAGATTCTCAAATTGTTGTTCTAGAACAAAGTAAATGCTGGACTAAGCACTTTGAAAAGAAAAAAAATTTCAGCATGTTCAAAAATGCATTCACTTACCTCCAAGTCCACGGTTACAGTTTAATTGCAGTCACAAGAACACGCCAGCATGATCAAAATAATGTTTAATATCCAAAGAGAACAGAAGTCTCAAAGAGAGAGCAGGGCGAAATCGTTTGGCTGTATGCTTCCGAATGGACTGGCAGAGTGGAAAGAATGAACTGGTGGGCTCGTCATCAGTGAACGTTCCGAAGTGCTCTCAGTCGACAAGCGATGAGGCAGGGAGTGGCGAAAAGAAGTCCACTTGTGCCACAGCGGCCTCTGCGAGTGCTGGTGCATGCAATAATTTGCAGCACATGCACTCGAAAACCCCTTTTATCGCCTCTTTTCCCGCTTTTGGCAGACTTCTCCCACTCTCTAAGATTCAAAATGTTTCCAGCGTCCTTTTAAGAGTTGTCCAACGGGTCTTTTTATTGCCTACTTCATGAAATATTAGATTCATTTTGAAATTAGGAAACGATAACTAGAGTGTTAACGGAAATGTTGGTGGAAAATCAAAAGATAGCCATGTAATCGTTTTTTTAAAAAAAATGATATTGATGTACTTTTTACCTGCGCTGTCACGAGATATTTTTTATTCAATATAAAATACAACTGGGGAGAAATTTTTTACAAAATTTATGATGAGTTATTATAGAGTAAAGAAAGCATGCAGAATTCAAATCTGTTCTTAGTTTTCTTCTATGTTGTGAGGTTTTTTTTCTTTGTCCTTTATGAGATTGTGACCACTTTTCACGGTTGAGCGCATTTAACAGGAAGCCCTACTGCTCTACTCTAGGCTGACATAAACCTTTTAAAGTTAAAATAAAGTTTATTTTTCAAAATTTTGCTAAAATCGTTAGTCAAAAATTTTAATTCACTTTATTGTCGAGGTTTGTGAATTGTTCTCTTTGAGTCCGTTGTAACTTAAAGCTTGACTTGATACACCAGAATTGAGATCATTTTTGAACTAAGAGGTATTTGAGTTTCGTATCACGCCTACCACTAGGTGGATCAGGGGATCGATCCCCCGCCCCTTGTTGTGTATGTATTTTGCTCATTTTTCTCTATAAATGCCTTCTCCCACTCCCTGGAAAAATTTGAAACGACGGACCTATTACGTACACAAATCTGTGGTTCAAGTTCTATCTCGACCAAATTAGGCATGAGGTACATTGGAAACAGACACTTGTCATTTTTTAAGATTTAGAACAGTTCCAAGCAGTTCTAATTATGAGTTTAGAACTATAAAAAGGATCCCATTCATATGCAGAGATATTTTTAACCCTTGTACAAGAGTATTTCACTCATTGAAAATCAGTAATATCCATAAAAAAATAATCAAACGTATTTTCACTCTTTTTATTTCGAATTAAAAAAATAGCATCATAAAAAAGGGAAAGTAAGACTGTTTGAAAAACAACAAAAAATATTTTTTTTTAATGATTTGTTTTTTTTTTAATACAAAATGTTATACATGCTAAACGTCAAAAATCAAAATAATATGCATCTCTACTTTTTCAGCCATTTTCTATTTCATTCTCAAAACGTTTATTTTATTTTATTTTTTTATGAATAATTGATCCAAAAAAAAGTCTTACTCATCAAAAAAAAAAAAAAATGTCAAAGAGTATTTTCACTCCTTGGGAAAAAAAAATCAAGCAAATATCTTAATGCGAATGAATTCTCTCAAGATTCAGTTTCCCACCACTTCAAAGCCCTTAAAAAAATATAAGAAAAAACTTACCAGAAAACATTTGTACAAAGTACGTATTACTATTCGAACAGTTTGAGCAACTGTTTCTTCCTTGTCAGAGAACAAAGCTCACATAGATTTGAAAAATTCCTTAAGAGTGCAGAATAATTTCGTGCAAAGAATAATCAACGTGATAAATGAACTAAATTGATGTGTTTACACTGTTCAGTAAAATATCGTCTGCTTTTGTTATCTTAGTTTTGATGAAAAAGCACGCATATTAAAAAGTAAAAACAAATATAGTACAATCATTCAACCGTTAAAAGGTGTGTTAAAAGAGTAAAACAACATTTTTTTTTTTTAATGAAGAGCTGGAGTTATTTCAACTTTTAACAACTTGATGCAGTTCTTAATTTTGAAATTTTCTATTTTATCAACTACATCTTTCTTTTTTCATTTAAATTTAATTACGCTTAGCAAGTAATCCAATTTTGATTCAAAAGATTATTGAAAAGGGACACTTTCTTTATTACTCTTATTTTCCGATACAGTTACCATTATTGTTTTATTTAACAAAAATTAAAATCAACTGTTTTTTATTTTTAGTAAATGAAGCCCATTTAGTTATTTTCTGCTTTTAAATCTTTACTGTCCTTTAATTGTTTGTGTGAATAACAACTTTGCTAACAAAAACTATTATTAAATTGAAAAAAAAAAACGACTCAAATAAATCATAGCTAAGAACATTCTCGATCAAGTCTATAATCTCGATAAAAAAAAAATAATTAAATAGCTTCATTCGTTCAGGTACTACGAAGTCCCCTCACACTTATACACAGATGCACACTTAAATTTTATTACCCCCTCCCTCTGCTTTTTGCTGCGGTGTGGTTGGCACACAATTAGTTTTATTTCATTTCAGAGCTCCCTAAAGTTTTTCGTTTCGTGGAACCCCTACCTATGATTAGTTTCAAAAAACGAAGTAAATCTCAGGCTTAAAGTTTCTCCCAAGGCGATTTAAAATCATAAGATGAAGTTAGAATGCATAGAAATGTCACTGGACAGCTTGGAAAATTTATCAATGAGAGAGAAATGTGTAATTATTAGTGTGTTTTTAAAATATCTCCTTACAGAATTAAATTAGGTATATCCCCCCCCCCGCCAGAAAAAAAAGAAAAGAAAAGAAATAAAGAAAGAAACTTAATAGTAAGGGTCACTTGATGTTTTATTTTTTTTTAATACATAGCTTAAAATTTGTATTACCGGTATGGCCATTTAATTTCACTTTTGCATTTTTTGGAAACCTTTACCTGCGCACTTGTTTTGCAAATTTTTATTTTCAAAAATTAGTAATGTTTCCTACATTTTTTTTTTGAAAATCCAAATAAATAAATAAATAAATGAATAATAATAATAAGAAGAAGAAGAATTATAATTATAATAATAATAATAATGATAATAATAATAATAATAATAATAATAATAATAATAATAATAATAATAATAATACTTTCTTTTTTTTTTTTTTGTCCTAACACTTTTTCATTTTTGCGCACACTTAAATGTTTAAAGCTAAATGACGACAATAACAAGTCTACAAATCTGCATTATTCTTTTTTTTAATTTTTGATTGAAAATACTCAACTCTCAAACGTGATAAAAAGCTAGAAAATTCAGCCAAAAACTTTGCTCAAAAATTTCAGTTGTTAAAAAAAAAAAAAAAAAAATCAATCCACAGTTTTGTAAAATATAACTTACTCATTTCAAAAAAAGATTAATTTTCTTAAACCTGTATCTTCGATAAAAGAAAAATCCCTAGGAATTCAGAAACTATAAAAATAAAAATAACATTACCGACAAAAGTTACTTTGAAGTTTTTCTTTTCGTCACTTTGTGTGTGACCTAAAATCACTAATAATTTTTTAAGTAATCAAGAAAGCGCAATGAAATTTTTTCCAGTCCATTTGAAATATTTTGAAGTTTTGAAATAAGGTATAAAAAATGGGATAATTGGGTCTTTTTTAGGCAAGCTTAACCTTAAATAGCCTCGGCCATTATTGCAGACAATCTGTTTCGAACGAAATTGCGTAAGATGGCACTAGTTGTCTATGGATGTTGATGAGAAAAAATAACCAGAAATAGACGAGAGGCAGAAACAAAAAATACTTTCCAGAACTTGACCACAAACTTTTAAGACATATTTTGGAGAAATTTGAATTGCTTCTGGGTTTTAACTCACCATTATCAATCACAACATTACCTGCATCTTTATAGTCCAGCAGGAGCGAGTTCAATAATATACTTATATAGTAAGAATTTATTATGAACACGAAATATTTTCGACCTGCTGACCTTGCTAAAATGAAGCGATAATCGCCCAAAACTTAGCGATTGTGCCAAAATTTCAAGCACCAAAATATCACCTATTACTGATAGCCTTCAAATGTTTTTGTTGCACAATTATTGTGCAACAAATATGTGTATCAATTCTTCCCTAGTATTATTTTAATACATTTCAATCTAAATCTTTTTATCTAATACAGCCTTTGCTTAACATTTTAAACGTCGAAGATGAAATTGAGATTCTTCCCGACATTTCTACCTCATAACCTTTCAACGATTTCATTGGAATGTTTAGATTCAATGTTGACCCACTTCCTTGCTCGGAATCTTTCAGAAGTTAGTATGCGACATCAAGTGAATCAAGCCTAGCAACAAGACAATATCATATAATCAGATTAATTATCCAACCCCTACTATATACTTTATTCCAATATCAAGTAAAAATTTCACGTAAATCCTCTAATATGTGGGAGAAAAGATACTCATACTTATTAAAATTATGTATCAACAGAAAGCTCTGATTTTCCGGCATGATGTATTTTTTTTTTTTTTTTTCAAATTTTCCGAAGTAATTAAAACGGGAATTATGATTGTTTCAAAAGAACTTTAATCAAAAATGGTGGTGAACCTTAGAAACAGCGATCATAGTTGCACAATATTTTATTCAACGTCATGAAATTTCATTGCTTTTATTGGCTGTTGAGACGCCACCATTAAACATTTATAATACAGTAAAAAACAAGTAATGTCTAAACACAAAAATTAAAATTATGTTTCTTCCACCATTGTACTTATAGAATGCTTTAATTTCCGTAATACCTTACGCAAATGATATCTCCTCCAATGGACTCTCATGTGTATATCACGCACACCCAATTTTCTTCTGACATTGAAGTTGACCTCTTGCAGACATAAGTGGACCACTGGGGGGGTCCATGTAGGGGTCATACATACTAAAACAATATATCAACACAAAACCCTGATTTTTCTACATGTTATGACATTTGTTCAAATTTTCCATTGTAATTAGAGCGTGGATTATAATTTGGAAACGCTGTTTTAAATAAATCTTTAATAGCTCAAATTAGAATTCATAGATTTAGAGGAAAATTTTATGTCATTCACAATTGCATTTCGCGCACTCTATATATTGTACACTACATATTTTTTGATAATAAACTTACGTTAGAAGAAATAACTGAAACATTGTGCCTAGCATACATTACATTGCTTAGGGAATTATCATAAATTTTCTTCCTGCACTTAAAATTTAATTTCTATTTTCAAATCATTGTCTTGACCACTGGGCATATGAATAACTATTAGAAAAAGTCAGTAAATGTAGAGGGGAGTGGGGAGGAACGGGGCAGCTTGAATTATAACCAAAATAAACATTGCTTTTAATTTCGTACTGTTTTACAAGATGGAAAAGTTATACACCATATTTGCTCCAGTAAATCATTTTAGCTGCAAGGTTCTGAAAAGTCAGTTTCAGAAAAAACTATTTCGCGTTTCTAAATGTAGTTAACTACATCTTTTTCAATATTATCTTTTAATTTCATAACTGATCAATTTGACAGAATTGCTTTTATTTTTTTATACATTAAATAAAATAACCTTCATGAAATGAATATTAAGTTACACCTAAAGTATAGCATGCTTCAAGTAATAAGTGATTTCATTAAAAGCTTGTGTAAAAAAAAAAAAAAGTGTACAACACGACACATGACGGGATCATTCCTCCTTTTAATAGCTAAGACTGAATAATTATGATTTATTTATTATTATTATTATTATTATTATTATTATTGGATAAAAAAAGACATTATTCCCACCAAAACTGGTTGGTAGCAGAGGAATATTTCTCATTCGATAGAGATTTATTATTAAAGTGTAACGTTAGATAAAAAAGATTTTATCAACGTTTATACCTAATTATATAAATGATACAATGCATTTTGTCTTTTTGCATATTATTTTTGAAAATTGTGCCTTTAGTTTTTCATTTAAATGCATGTCTCATCCCTCCTTTATTTATGAGAAAGGTTTAGAGGAGTTTTAATTGCATTTCAAAATAATTTTTTAGTAATACTTATTTTAAACATGTTAAAATATCTAAATTTGTTTTTCTGTAATTGGCATTGTTGCAACCGAAAAAAAATTGTAACAAACATTTTTGTTAAAATTGACAAATCTCTATTCCTTAAGTATACTTGCTTGATCGTACGGAAAGAATATATTATTATTTTTAAAGTAAATAAGTTGAAAAGTAAATCATGAGTCACTTTTTGTATTTTTAGCGTAAAATATCAGGAACAATCAAGCATCGTAAATGGAGCAGCGAATTAAATTTTAAAAACCATGTATAAAGGAAAAAATAAGTTTTACAAGATTAGTAAGTGAAATCAGTTTTGGTAATATTTTTGCGAGTAACTCAACAAAGTGTACAAAAATGTTTTACTTCTTTTACAGAAAGCTAATAGTTTAACATTATGCGTACTTATCAAAATGTTTTATCGCTACCTTACCGCAGAATATATTTGATCATGCCTTTTTTAAATTCTAGTTGCAGAAATGCACAAAAGGGTCTCTAAGTGAAAAGAGTTCAAGTTCATACTGAAATCACTGAATAATTCATAAGTTTCTTACGAAAATAGCTATGCACTTTACTTTTTACTCTTAAGAAATATATGCGCCTGCTTAACCTCATTTACTGATAGTAATTAACATCGTATATGAACACTTAGTGTAGGAAAAATTTTAACTATTCGTTTGTTGCTAATCATAACGGAAGCTCGCACTAATTTTCTGCAATATGAACTTTAAACACGTGAGTTACATGGGCAGTGACTTCTTCCGATTAAATTTAATTCGAATGATCTCTTTATGGTAATACCCTAGTTTTAAAACTTGACTTTTTACTCAATAACCAAATGCGCACTTTTTATGTATGTTACTGGTAGTCATTTAATACTAGATGTGAACTCATGAGTACTTTTTTTAGAAAAAATTCTATTTAAGCTATTTGACACTAATCGAGACGGAAGCGTGCACTAAATCGCTGCAATATAAACTCTAAACACGTTTGTTATGTGGGCAGTGACTTCTTCCGGATAAACAAAAGTCCAAGTGATCTCTTTATAACGATACCCTAGTTTTAAACTCTCACGCTGATTGCATTAAAATAGTTATTGAATTTTTACATTTCAACTGCTAAATGGTTTCGAATCATTCAGTAGATGAAATGGGATCATTTTTTAAGGATATTTAATTAGTTAAAAACCCCAAGCACGTGTATGCAATTTCTGCTATGCTACCTCAGATTCTCACAAATTACTCTTTTAACTTTCAAGACTTCATAATATAAAAAAACGTCCCGCTTTTTTTACACCTTACTAATTAACCAGCATACTTTGGGAACATATTAAGAATCAGGGGCGCCCATTCCCCCCCCAAGTTCAATGGAGTAAATCCCCCCCCCCCTTTTTCTTCACCCTCTTTCCCTTTTTTACTTTTAGCTCTCCTAATTTTTATTCATTTTTTAAAAATAATTTTATTTATTTATATATCTATGATATTTTTATTTATTTATTTATTTATTTATTATTTATTTATTTTTAACTATTATTATTATTATTTTATTAGAAAAGTTCTGTGCTACGCCAATGACATACATACTCAAGCTGAATAGATAAATGAAATAAAATATAAACAAAATAAAATAAAGTAAATAATTTAAATTAAAAAAAAACAATAAATAAATTTAAATAAAAAAAAAACAAAAACAAAAAACACTCCCCTTCCCCCAAAAAATTTAGATGGCACAACTTGCGCCATAATCCCCCCCCCCCCCGCTTTGGGCACCCCTGTTATTAAGAACATTTTTATTCCGAAAAGTGTTCCATTTGCTTGAATGTGTACAGAAATGTGTTCCGAATACAATCCGCTATAAGAAAAAGTGTACCGAATTTCTTCCGCCGAGGGTATTTGTCAAATTTAAACTTGTGAACACATTTGAGAACAGACTGGGAACACATTTCATTACAGGTTGAGGATGCATTTGAGAACAGATTGGAAAACAAATGGGCTCACTTGTGAAATCATCACTTTCTTTGTCACAACTGAAGGAGGAGGGTAGCCTGAAGATCGCAAAATGTTTTGTGCTTAGTTCCATATTTAACTGTTAATCATCACGTAGCTACAGTGACATGAGGACGTGGCATAGTTAGGGATGGATGTAGTGTCATGTATCCCCCATCAAATTACACCGAATATGTGTTCTTAGACTTATCATCTAAAATATTTAAATGTTTAATTTTTCTTCTTTTTTTTCTGAACCAAAATTCTTATTTAAGCATTATTTATTACTTTGAAAAGCAGTTTTAATCAATGTTGAAGTAAACTTAGTTTTGTAAACGCCTATTCAGGATATTTGTTAAATTTAAACTTGAGAGCTCACATGAGAACATATTGGGGACAAATTTGAAATCAGATTGGAACACATATCAGCACAACTGTGAAAGTCGCCTTGCTCCAGGGAAAGTGAAAATTTTCAACTTTTATTTTAAGGTTCAAACTTACTATCCAAAAATAAAAGTGTTTTAACACAAGATTTACTTTGAAGTAACTTATTCCTTCCTTACAAACTGTGACTTTCAAAACCAATTAAAATTTAGGCCTACTTGAAAAATGAAAGCTTTCTTAACTTTTCCACTCTTTTTCACTTTCAGCAACGGATCGTACACTTAAGATGGATTACATTCTGATACTTCCTGAATCCAAAATAAAAAGAATATCAATATCCGTGACATTACAAAACCCGAAAAAACAAACAAATCAGACATAAAACTGTTTTAACTGTCATCGCACCATAAAGCGGAATATCCTCGTTCGATTATTCATGTTTAGTTGACAGAAAAGTAAATGACAGCTGACAAGCAATTTAAAATTGACATATTGAGTACTTTTTGTTATTTTAAACGTATTTAAATATGATGTAAACCATTGTTAAAATTGCATGAAAATGTTATTAATTTGCTAATTGTTGTTCTAATATTACTTTGAATTAGGGCAACTTGGATCAGGCTCTTAAAACTAAGGATTTGACTTGTCGCAATGGGCTTGGTCCAGTGACCATGTACAAATATTTAAAAATTATCTATTAATAATATCTTATCCAATGCAAGTTAATCTCAAATTTAAATTGATAAAGACCATTAAAGCAACATTTTTCTACGCAAAACAGATTTTACTTTAAATCACGAATGTACTTTTCAAAGAAAATAAATTAGATACATATTAAAACAATATTTAATGTCTTTATATGTTTTAATGAATTAGTAGTCAAATTTATAAAGAAAAATTATAATCTAGCTTTGGAGCAGTAATCAGATTCCGTATTTACTTAATTTTCGCTGGATTGATTTTCGGAAAACTTCCTCAAACTCATTATTGATAGGTTTGTTTTTCTGACCGAAACCAAAGTTTGAGATCCTTTTTCATGTATCCCACAGTCTATCTGCCGTTTGTTAACCTATAAAGCTCTCCAGCACAATGCGTAACAACATTCTGATTCCGATAACAAAATAATCTGCAGCACAGTCTGAGAGATTTACTTTCCAGATTGGACTGTTTTGCTTATTAATATTCCCAACTGCCATGTTTTGCTAATGCTACCCCAAGGCTTTGAACTCTCCAAAGACAAAGTTTGCTTCGTATGATAATTTATAAATATTACTTGGCAGAGAAATTCCTAAATGATAATGATATTGATTGAAAATTGATATTAAGATTAATTAAACTATCTGATAATTATCTTCAATTCACTTAATTGTTCTGAATCACGTACTCTACCCATATAGTACAAGTAAAGTTAAAGCATAGAAACAACGTACATTTTACTGATTAAAGCCTTGCTGTAGAGATGAAGCAATTCGGAAGTTTTCGTAAATTGAGGAACTACTAAACAAAGCTACATAAAAGTGGAGCCAAAGCTTCCTGCTGTTGGGCCTTGCAATATAACAGTAGTAATTGATGCAGGTAGGTCAAATTTTACTTTTTTAAGCAACCGAATAATATTCGGATCAAATGCTTGTAACTTTTTCAGCAAAATATAATTAGCCTCCGTCCCCCTTCGGCCGGTCTTTAAAGTTTCTCTATAGATTTAAAATCCGTCATTTTTTATTTATTAAAAGAAAAATATATTAATCAAAATTTTTAACACCTGCAGTTTGAATAGTATAGTTGCATAGGTGGTGAGACCTTTCGTTTGTGTTTGCATAAATTTCATGTGAAAATCTTGCTTGAATTTCTTAACCAGTATTTTTAATTGGCATAACAATTCCGAGAAATATCTCGTAAAAGCTTAGTCATTTTTATCACACAATCAGTTACTTTCTTAAGGAGTAAAGAGAAGCGGTTCGCTTTCATTTTAAAAGTGAAAAATATTTCGCTCAACTATTTTCAGCATTATTTAAATATTGCTTGCAATGTTCTGTTTTTTAAAAATATCGTGAGTTAAGATTTTTTTCCAGCAATTTCATTGCTCTAGATTTGACTTTTTTTTTTTTTTTTTGAGAAGTGATATAAGAGCATTTACGTTTGTTTCAATGTCAAATGCAATCCCGTCAAATTCAAAATGCTATAGCAAAAACTTTATTGCATATAATAAACTGTGCAGGTTTACTTCTAGGGGAATACGAAAGTTTCGAAAAAAGTACTCTTAATTTGCAAATAAAGTGCCTAGAAGAAAAGGGGCGTAAGTGGAAAAATTAAAAATTTGGAGATAACTCGTACACATGGTAGTACAAACTCTCATCTGTTTTAGGGCTACAGAGGTTATAAGCAGCCCTGGATGTTGCTGCGATATAGAATGATTAAGAAGAAAAATTCAATGAAACCTACCTACAGCTTGAGGCTCGCAAGCGTTTTACTCAAAACTTTAAAAAAGTCTACTGACATCCCTTTCCTGTACTGACACCTGCACTGCCTCAAATGGTTTTTTTTTTTTTTTTTTTTTTTTTTTTCACCTTTCTCCTGAACGTCTTGTGTTGCAAAATATTGCTGTTGTTTATATTTAATCATTAAAATGAATAATATCCATTATTTATTCATGCACCCAAATTGTGCGTTTCATTGAAAAAAAATATTTTTTCTCTTAAATAAGCGGCGTTAAAGCTCGACGGAGTATACATGAAGATATTTTTAGTATTGTTGCTCAACTGAGAATGACACAATCCATATTCTAACTACAAAAGCTTTTAAAATTAGTTTTCTTTGTGCAACGAAATATCTACCGTATTTTTCCCCTGCTCTATGATCGTCAAAACCAGTTTTCTTCTTTTCCTTCATGCTACGGTACATTGTTATTAATTGTTCTGATTTAAAATAGTAAAGATCAGTTCGTTTTCTTTTGATAAGAAAATCGGAGATTTTTCTGCTTATGTCTCTGGTACATAAAGCAGCAAATGAAAGTAGCTTTCAGTAATAGGTCATTCCCTCTTGTAGATAGTTGCTAAAATAAGCTATCTCATTCATTTAAAAAGTGAATGCTCAGTTATTGTCTTTGAAGAAATAATTGATAGCAAGTTCTCGTTATCGCACAAAGGTGAGAAACTTTTCGGAACTTTGTTCAAGAGATAAATTCGTGAATTGCTTCAAACCTTTTCCAGGAGATCATCAGATAAGAAGATGAAGAAAAATCTTTAGTTATTTAAATAGTTTCTTAAATCCTTTTTGAGATACTTTAATTGCATCTTAACGTCTTGCCCAATTTAATCTGAAAAAAAAGTAGAAAACATCTGAAATAATTCGCCGCTGTCAAGTTGAAGATAATGTAGCTGATGATGCAGGGGGAGGTCGAATGATATCAACAACCTAAACTTAGTTATAAAAGAAAGTTTGCAACCTTATTGAACCTGATAGCGTCTTCAGTGCTTTATGAAAACACGTTTCTCTAAAATAAAAGGATTTTTTTAAAAATATTTTGCTCGGTTATTTTGATTTTCACAATTTAATTTATAAAGTATTGCATTAAACATGAAAAAAATGTACCAGACACAACTTTATTATTGTTTTCACGAACACGCTTGTGCTCTTAGGCTCAAAATTTTTGAGGGAAATGAATAAAATTACATATTACAGATTTCGTAATAGTATCCTCTAGTTATACCCCACTTGTCGGAATCCGAAAAAAAAAAAAAGATGATATATACGCAACGGTGATATAACCGAAGTCATTTAATATCACTATTTAACATTCAAGTGATTGATATGTGCAATGCATATATTATAATTGCATTATAATTGCATCTGCAATTAAGCAAGTTGATTGTTATATTAAGAGTACATTTTAAATAACAGCAAAAACAATAACCCTACTCGTTATTCTTTTAATGTAAAAAATATGTTTACAATATTTAATTGTTTTTGGTGAAATAAGAATTCAATCAGTTATAACAAACTTTAGCAAAATTAGAAGAAGCGAAAATACCCCCTCCTACCCCTCTGCATCAATAATTGTCAAAAACGGAAATAAAGCGAGTTTTCCTAAAATATATAATGTTGTTTCTACTTAACCCTTTCAAGACCATATAAGCTCTAAAGTAGAACATTGAAGTTTGTGTTGTAAAGAAAAAAGAATTCATTTTTTTAAACAATAACTTTTTCTCGCTATTAAGATTCTGATGTCTCAGTAACCCGAAAAAAACATTTTTTTTCATTCAATAATTTAAAAAAATAAACTTGAACTTAGAGAAAATACGTATTCCATAATGGCCTATAAAAAAAGTAGGTAAGATAGTGGTAACAAGTGTAAAACAAAGCTTTATCAGCTTACTTTTTTCAGGATACAGAGGAAAGCGTGATATATCCGGAAAACCAATATAACCTGCGCGATATCGCAATTGGTTTATTGTAATATGTGAGTAAAATATTATTCACAAATGAAAAACTATGAAAAATCATCAGAATTGTAAAAGCAACAAATTATTTCTTAACAAATGCATTCTATGATTTCTTTTGCCAGAGATCACATTTTCGGTTTATAACGTTTCCTGCAATAAATTAACAATTTTTCTCGACACCAACTTTAGCAAATTCTATATTAAATCCAATCTTGTTCAAATTTAATTTCTACAGGTGATGGAGTGACTATTTTGGCCTCCTGCACGCAAATCAATCCAGAATACCCAAACGGTTTAGTTTCTTTCTTTTTTGTTTTCTGTAAAACGTTAATCTTCATCTCCTAGCAGGTGTTTTGTAACTGAAAGTTTTTCACTTGCTTCTCTAACTGACACTTCTTTCATTCTCGTTTTTTCACTTTTTTCAACAGCTTCTTTCATATTCTTCCTTCATTTCTCTCACATCAGGCTATCCTGATGCCCAGGTCGCCTTGAAAAACCAAACGCTTCGTGAGATTTTATTAATATTATTATTACTAAATAACATAAATCTATCCGATGTTCCAATGCAACTTCAAAATCATGGAACAGCTCATCAGTTAAGACTTACGTATTATGTGCTAATGAATGTTTACACTTTACAGCTTAAAACTAAATATTACACCGAAATTCCATTGTAACGATTGAAAAGGGTTGACTGCAAATGATGTAACTATTTGAGGGGGAAGGGGATTCGTGAAATGTTGTCAGTTTGTGAAAATTGAGGAGGGGCGGTAGCAAAAAGTGTGGCATCAATGTGCTTATGAAAAAAAGCGTGGCGTTTGTCAAAAGGCGAGGAGGGAGTACACTGTTAAAAATTCAGGAAGAGTTTCTGGTAATTGTTACTGTAAAATTGCATCGCCGACGCATCGCTGATTTTTACGGTAATTTATACCGGAGAAATAAGCGATCCCAGCGCCAACTGGTTGCTGTGGCCTACCGAGGAAACCGTAAAATTTTACAGTAACATTTGATGTTTACGGTAATACATAGTTACTGGCAACATGGATGCCAGTAACAATTACCGTAAATTTTCCGGAAAATTTTTAACAGTGTAAGGTGAAGTGTGACACTTTCTAATAAAGAGGGTCTGTTTAAAAAAAAGTGGGACATCATTTATGTATAAGGACAGCCCCAAAGTAATATTTCAAAGAATCAAGACTATCAAGTGAAAATATTGACTTGTTTGCACTGCATCAGTTCTTTTTAATGATCTTGGCAAAATAAATGAAAATGGGAAACTTTGTATGACCACAAATAATGTAGCTCTATTGGAAAAGAGAACGGGGCGGAAAAAGTGGTTTTCTCTCCCATGCGAATGCTTTTATAAGTAAAATTTGAGAAGATGATGGCAAAAGAGTTTTTAACAAATAAGAGAACTCTAACAAACGATGTAATGGGAAAGCTGATTATTTGTTTTCGAGTTTTACAGAAATTATTTATTAAGGTTCAAATGGGAAAGAAACGTTGTAAAAGAGGTGTCATTTCGCGCAGTACAGCCCCCAAGGGCTCTTGCGCCATTAAAACCGAATAAACTAGCCAAATCTAGTGCTTTATCTTGCATTAGAGCATTTATTTTGATTATTTCAAGTCATTTTTTTCTTAAGACAAGGAGAAATAAAATTGTACATAAACCACGTTACGTGCAAATTTTATTTAAAAAAAAATGAATGTCAGTGCTATTCATTATCTCCAAAAGACAACTTTACAACAAATTTACTATGCAATAAACATTTGATAAAGTTGGATGCATTTTAGCTATAACATAGTATGACCAGCCTGATGTTACTTCCAATTAATGACTGAGCAATATTTTGCATAACTTTTTAATGCACCTTTTTTTTTCATGTGTCAACGGCATTTTTCTCATTTCTACGGAAGCTTCAAACTTGCCTGCAAAAAATATTAGTAGAAGTTATATAATTTTTAATTTAAAGATAACTATCAAGTAATAAAACCATCTATCTCTACAGTAAAACAAGATTCGGTAGTTGTCCTTTCTAGCATCAGTAAACAAACATGATTTCATCCTGAAAGCTTAGTATACATGACTTTATTAAGTGTAATAACTTGCACTCTAATTATGTGCCAAGAAACTATGAGATTAGTCTGCAAAAATATTAGTAGAAGTTATAAATTTTTATTCTAAAGATAACTACCAAATAAAAAAACCATCTATCTCTACAGTAAAGCAAGATTTGGTAGTTGTCGTTTCTAGCATCAGTAAACAAACATGATTTCATCCTGAAAGCTTAGTATACATGACTTTATTAAGTGTAATAACTTACTCACTAACTATGTTCCAAGAAACTATGAGGTTAACCTGCAAAAAATGTCAGTAGAAGTTATAATTTAAAATCTAAAAATAACTACCAAGTAATAAAACCATCAATCTCTACAGTAAAGCAAGATTCGGTAGTTGTCGTTTCTAGCATCTGTAAACAAACATAATTTCATCCTGAAAGCTTAGTACATAACTTTATTAAGTGTAATAACTTGCACCCTAATTATGTTCCAAGAAACTATGAGGTTAATCAGAACTTTCTGATTTTTACAAATTGTTATTGCGTAACACACACATACACACACACACATATATAAATAAAGAAATAAATAAGTAATTAGAAAATAAAAAATACGTAGAAAGGATATAAAAAAAAGGTAAGAAATGAAATTCTTCTCTTATGCTTGACCTAGATAGATGTTTTGCAATTACTGTCTCTATTTCTTCAAATCTCGAAGAATACAGGGTGTCTTCAAAAGAACTACGGAGTTTTCTAAAATCGTATCAAGTGAACAGCAAAAGTTGGGTCATTTTAGTTGATTGTGAAGAAATCAGTAACTAGTCAAATTGTATGTACACCAGCTCCAATTTGTTTTTTCAACACAAGGTAGAGAGGAAGCATTGAATTCTTGATTCAACAACTAGTGTATTGGAAGGTCAGGGCCTATTTCTCAGCCTCCAAGAAGCCCTTATTAGACTCCATGAGACTTGTTTTCTGCGTACACGTGAAGAATAATGTTTACAATGAGAAATTTCAGGATGTAAACCATTTCGAGCAAATGATAATCAGTTGTGTGGTAAACAACACTCGAGACAAACTGTCCACGGCGTGGGAAGAGCTAGATTATCTTTCAAACGTGTGCCGCTCCACAAAGGGGTCACACATTGGAATCTACAAAATATTATAAATCTTGATACATTAATCTTTATATAAATCATATAAATATTATATTAACGTAATTTTATAATTGTATTAAGTAATTGTGCTTTAACCTCGTAGTTATGGACACCCGGTATATTTTCTAAAATTTCTTATTCAACTTTTTTTTTTCAATAGCTCTAATATTTTACTATGTTTACTCTTCCATGAGTGATTTCTAGGAAAATTTTCACAAAAAACTTATTGACATCAATTTGAATGTAAAGTTGGTCTTTTCTTTTTTATTTCAGAAACGTTTTTCGCTGCTAAACACTATTTTGAACACACATTGCTTATGTGTAAAATAAAGTATAAAATTATCAGTGAAATATGGAGATGAATTTCATGCTTGCCCTTAGTAAAAGTTAAAAACTCGTAAATATCATCCAAATATTCCATCTAATATCATGTTAAAAATAAATGCAATGCTGAAGATCGTAGTAAAATTAGCAATGAAGTTATGCGACTACTTCCTTTTCGTTGTATTTTCTTTTATAGAAACACGTGTATAGAGTTTTCGCTTGAAATTCGCTCCTAATATCGTTGGTTAGTCCCGCTTTACAATCGGTTTAACTGCAATCATTTTCAAATGATTGGCAGCTTTCTAATTGCACTGAGAGGCATAAAACAGGCTTCTGATACTTTCTCAATCAAAACGACCCCCTGAATCCAAATATTACCACATTTATTCCCTATCACTCACCACTTTTTGGACTTAGCTCTCCTCTATTTTTTTTTCTGTTTGACCAGCATTACTGCTATTTTTTTTTTTTTTTTTGGTTTGGAGGGGAAGGGAGCTTTGTATAACTCGTTATATTTCTTCACAAGGGCTACAGAGGTGAAACGTTGAAAAACAATAGCATATCTAGCAAGGAGGGAGATTTAGGGGTCATTTTAACTTAAAACATTTAAAAAATAATCAAAAACTATGTTTTCAGTTTTATCTTTAAGTTTCGGAGAAAAGCCATGGTATTGGCTTTATTTGCATCAGCTCTACAATCCACAAACAAGTTCTCGTTGTAAAAAAAAACAAAATAAAATAAAATTTCTGAAAATCGCTGATCTGCAGTGACAAGACCTTCAGGGCATTCAAAAATATTTTTATGTTTTTTTCTATCAGTTAGAAAACTTCCAATTTGACATGTTTCCTTATTTTATAAGGTTTGGCAATATTTTACATTATTACTTTTTATTTAAATTATAAATTCTAGTTTCCAAAATGAGTCAAACCTCCTCAATTAAGGGAGTTTTTGAGCACTTACACAGTTTAGCTTTTGATAAAGATTTCTGTCAAATCGTTGATTGTGTACGTTTTCCACCACCGTTGAGTTATTCAGGTTCTTTATTTATTGATTTTCATGCAATGAAAAAAAGTTACTTCAGTTACAAAAAAAAAAATAAAGACTAGCTAATAATTGAGGAAAGTAAAGATGGATTGAATATCTTAATAAGATTGCTAACAACTTAAAAAAGCAAATTTAAGTTGTTGTTAGTTTGATTACTATAATGCTTAACAGAATGTGTTTCAAATAAATATCTATGTTACATTAAGTGACTTTGCGTGCCAGTTAAGAACAGAAAAGTTCTTTCATTTGATTAAAAACATTTCTTTTAAAAACAAATTCAGTTGTTGTTGTTGTCTTGTGCCAGCTGACTGGCAATTTGGGATGCACTGCTTCACTTCTCCAACTGCACCGTAATTTGGTGTGAAGTCCGGCTTACACACATGTCATAAGAACCCGTTTATACGGTAGGCAGTTATTGACAGCGCAACACATTCACACAAAGAAAGGACGAGGACAGGAAAGGGAAATTACATCAATGCCAGTGCCGGGATTCGAACCCGGGACCTCCCAATCGCAGTCAGACTCCTCTGTTAAAGTTAAAGTTAAGAAACTGTTACACCATCAACCTAAACTAAATGGGGCGACTCGATCCAGGATATACCTCCACGAATTGATGTGGGTCGAACCTCCTTTAATAGCCATTTTAGCCAAAACATTGAAAAATACATTAAAATAAAAAGTAAAAGTAAAAATTAATCATGCATTTTTTCAGCATATTAATCTGAGTAAGTAAATTATTCAATTCAGTTCGGGTTATGTTAATGAAAAATAAAACCGAGGACAAAAACTTACGATTAAAAAAATCATTTTTTTTTTTTTTTTTGCCTGAAAACGACCTCACATGTCATTGCTCCTTAATTCTGCATAAAAAAGTCAAAAAAAAAAAAAAATGTAAACAACTTTAATTCCACTTCATACCATGCAGGCTGTCACGTTCACTCCCCGCTCATTAGTTAAATAATATGAAAAGGTCAAGCAAAACCTACCCAATTATCAAAACTCTGCAACATGTAATTAATGGAAAACTTTTCCTTCATTAAAACCCTATAGTAAACGTTAGGAGCTTACTGATTAGAGCAATTTATGCAACTGGAAAGCAGTATGCAAAATTTCTGAAGCTTTTATTATCTCCTTCTCGAAAAAAATTGACCAAGACACATTCAATTACCTATCCCTCTGCATACATGACAGTGCTTTTAAATAAATTAGAGAATCTGGTGCATAAACTGACTACCAATCCATGTTTTTTGTCCATATTTATATCCAGAGCTGCCAACTGCTACGAAAAAATCGTAGTTTCTACGAACAAAAGTCTTGAGTTGCGAGTCTTTTCATCCGTAAACTCACAAATTTTGCATTGAAAAAGGGATTTCTTGTTACCTCAAAACACGTGAATGTAGTAATCTGCATTTTACGTTGTTATTTCTCAAGGGTGCCCACCCCCAAAACAAGACCTTCCCAAGAAAGAAAAATATCCCTCAAAACGCCCCCCCCCCCTAGAAATTTCAATGGCGCAGTCTGCGCCATGACCTCCCCTAGGTGGGCACCCCTGTATTTCTTTTCTTTTTTTTTTTTTTTTTTTTTTCAACAAATTTTGATTTTCAAAAGTTGGCAGCCTTGTTTATATCAATACGCAACACCTTAAAAAGGAAAAATACAGTATTCTTTTTAAAAAAATGTCTGTTCAAATTACATTTTGCTATGTCATAAAAATATTTTTCAATTTCAAATGCTGATAAGTTTTAAGTTTATATTGTAGCATTGTTTCCTTTTTTTATGCTTAAAGAATTTGGTGTTCATTTCATTTTACAACTTAGTGTATAAGGAAGGCGGAATGAAAAACTCCTCCACTAACATGTAAAATTCTCTTATAACCCCTGACTCTGACTCTTTTTAATTTATTAATTTATAATTCTGATCGTAAAATTTAAAGTGCCCTCTCGTTTTGTCAAAAATTGCGTTCTCCACTTCTACCCCTCTTTTTAATTTGATTTTCTATATATGCGGATGAAAAGGAATACTTACATAATGAATTTCTGTCCAACTATTTCAGTCCAAGTATTTTTTTTTCTGTCATTTTTATTTTTATTTTTATTATTATTATTATTATTTTTCATTATTTCTTTGTAAAATTTTTACTTAAGCGCTTTGCACCCAATGACATGTCAACTTGAATACGCAAGACTCTTAGTTGTTCCCTAGAGTAGTTCTGTTTGATTGTTTTAAAAACTATCAGAATTTTTACGCTGAGGAAAATACGTAGTAGTGCCGTTATAAGAAAGCAATGGATTATTTAGTACAAAATAAATCAGATTTGCAGAAATTTAAAAGCAGTGTGGTTTTTTTCTCGTAGATGGCGCCACCTAAAACCAGAAAATTGATAAGAAAATAAGCTGTTTTACTGTTGCAATTACAATTCTAAACAGAATAACTGAACCCCCAGGCCCGATTCCTGGGGTATTTGAAAGTACAGTGGTGGATATAATTATACGACACCTATCTAATTTGGCAAGTAGGGAAAGAAAAGATTCAGAGCTTAAAAATATTTTATCAAATACGTCAAAAACACAAATTTATTTTGTTATCAGACGCAATTGTTTTACAGAAATGATATTTTCATAAAGTTTAGTAAAACAAATTAAAAAATACCACGGACAAAATTATAAAACACCCTAACATTTTAATTAAAATAACTACTTTTTTCGAAAATAAAATTCAATATGCACCTTTTCTGCACGCTGTTATGACGTCAGCAGTTGACTAAAGCAGACGATAACCGATTTCACGCATTTACAAACATGTCTCGAGGTACAGAATTAAAATTAAGTGAAATTTGCGAAATTTGGAGATTAAATGGAACGAGTGCTTCAATGGGGTCGTTTCCAAAATTTTAAAAGTATTTTATTCTGAAAGAGCATGCTTAAAAACATAAGATCTGACCATTTTTTAAACAATTTGTTTAAGTTTAATATTTTTAAAAAATTATTTTAATCAGTGCTCTTTCATTGTTTACGCTTCTGCCGATGACATCACTATTGCCATTCACAGAGCAAAATATTTAACTCGCATCTTTACTCACGTGCATTGGCAACGATACGGTTTACAGCAAGCGTAGTGCTCAATATTTAATTCGCTTCTTGATTATCATAACGTAGAAACGCGGTAGAAAGAAGTGCCAAAGTGCATCATTTGTGACGTTATAAAGACCACGCCTTACTTTCAAAGTTGTACACTTAAAAAAAGTAATTAAAAAATAACTATTGGGAAAAT
This sequence comes from Uloborus diversus, assembly GCF_026930045.1. Taxonomy (NCBI): domain Eukaryota; kingdom Metazoa; phylum Arthropoda; class Arachnida; order Araneae; family Uloboridae; genus Uloborus; species Uloborus diversus. The sequence goes on from NC_072740.1 coordinate 63,458,371, forward strand.
GAAAATATTTTCTGGGTCCATGTTTTTTTTTTTTTTTTTTTTTTTTTTTTTGCTTATTCTAACAATATTCAGTGACTAAAAGTAGTACTTTTGACAGAAGGAAACAACCCCATTAGTAATATTTCAAAAGTTATTAAACGCTCTAGATGTGTAGTAAGAAATATTTTAAAAAGAAGAATTAATGGATCGATGATTAAAAGGTCTGGACGTACTCCTTGCTTGTCCTCGAGGGACAGATGACATATGCTTTCGCTCGCTACACAGAAAGGATGACCACTACAAGCATTAAAAATGCTTTGAAACTGAATTGTTCAAGGAGGACCATTCGTAGGGTGTTGCATAATGCTTCCTATGTGAAATATAAAAAATTGAGAAAAAAAAACATCGGTTCTAAGCCGGCACAAAATAGACCATTTAAACTTCGCTAAACAAACTATGGCCATGGCCTGGACCTCCAAATGGTACGGGCTGTGCTATTTTCTGATGAAAAAAAGTTTAACCTGGATCATGCTGACGGATTTCAGTATTATTGGCATGATTTACGGAAGTTTTCTCATGTAATAATGAGTCGCCAAATGGGTGGAGACTCAGTAGGGTAGACCGGAGCACGTTTACGCGAATTTTTTTCAATGAATTGTCTAATTTTTTTGTTTTAACTTGGAAATTTTAGACATTGCGGTTTTATGAAGCAGTTAATGGAGTCAAAATTGGTATATTCAGTTGTTGCTCAGTTTGTGTTTTTAACCGTTAAAAAAATTTTTTATTGAGTTCAAGTTAGTTGCGTAAATTTGCCCCGGACACGGGGCACGTTTATGCATATTTATTTTGACACCTAACGTGGTTCTGTTAGTGTTTTGAACACAATGTCTTACCATCATTAAAATAAAGCAAATTTATTACAGACTGAATAATGTATAAAGTTAAAGCTGAAGGGGCATGAAGACAACACTATATGACTGAAAGTTATAAGATAAGAATGTGTTACTTAATTAAAAATTAAATGGTATTTTTCAAAACTAAATAGTCGGAAAATACTAAAAAGGTTTGAGACAGTTTGGAGCGAAAAAAGTGTCAGGGGCACGTTTAAGTAAGACACAGACCAACGTCAACGCGTAAACCTGCCCCGTCGCCAAGTTTGGATTTGTTTTAACATGCAAAAAAATTTAATAACGTTTCCGTTCATACAAATACAATTCTCAAAAAAGGATAAAATTCTGCTTATTTTTATATATTTGTTCTTTCTTAACTAAGTATTATTTATTCACAATAAGCTTCAAAACGTTCAACACAAAATTTACTCGACTTAGTAGAAAACATATTATTCTTTCTCCATGCTAGACCGAAGCTCGATTGATGCTCAAAAACTTGTGAGAATATTTGATAGGAAGCAGCATCAATCTGTTATGACTGTTGGATCTCCAGTTATAATTCGTTTTGAAAAAAAAAAAGACACTGCTTAAACGTGCCTCGGTCTACCCTACTGGTTTGGGCTGGTTTTTTGGATCGAGGGAAAACGGACATTGTTTTTGTACATTCAAGAATTAATTCCGAAAAGTATAAGAATCTTCTTAAAGGTCACTAGCCATATACGGTAAACTTCTGTGCGGCGAAAACTACTCTCCAGCACGATAACGCGCCGATTCATGCATCATAAGAAACAAAAAAGTGGTTTTCAGAGCAAAGTATAAATGTTCTCCGGTGGCCTTCTCGCTTCCCAGACTTAAATCCCATCGAAAACTTGTGGGGGATCTTAGCTCGTGCGGTTTACCGAAATGGGAGGCAGTTTATCTATGTCAGAGACCTAAAGAATGCTATAAAATGTTCTTGGGAAGAACTGTCTAGCGACATTTTGTTAGAGCTGATAGATTCGATACCGAATCGCATCTTTCATGTTATAAAAAAAAATGGGGACTCATCCAAATATTGAATAACCATGTTAGAGGATTTGCTTTTAGACCATTAGTGTCAACTAATTATGTTAACCACTGTATTTGAAAAACGCGGTTGGTGTCTTATAATTTTGTCCATTATGTTTTAAAGTTTTTTCATGAATTTGCATGAAAATATAATTCTTATAAAATAATTATATATGATAACAGAATAAATTGATGTTTTTGACGCATATGATAAAACATTTTTAATCTCTAAATCTTTTCTTTCCCCATCAGTCAAATTAGATAGGTATCTTATAATTATGTTCACCACTGTATGAATATCTATTTCAGGGTCATAAGATTCACTGCATCAATTCTTGAATTAAAAAAAATGATTTAGATGTGTACCAGTGTTGGGATATGCAAAACATAGTCCGGAATTTAACAACAAATTGAATTTAGTTTTAGAGGCGGCAAATTTCGTAATTTAAAACTCGTTTGAAAATATTAATATCTTTGAAAAATTAATATTAATATCTCAGTACCATAAGATACTACTATAATGTTTAAAAAATATTAAAGTGTGTATCAATACTTGGATAGCCAAAACCCAGTTTGGAATTTAACTAGAAACACGTTTTTATTTTACGCACTATTTATTTTTTAAATTTTTAAATATATTATTATTTTAAATTATTATTATTATTATTATTCATGGGGAGGGGGCTGCACTTGTCAATATTGCCTGAGGCGGCAGAACTACTAGAGCCGGCCCTGGTTGAACCTGCATAAGTAAATAACATCTCTGCATAAGGATCAGGTGGGATTACAAGACCGTAAATTTAGCTATTTTCAATTCGTTGCTAATCTACTCTTCTAAAACAACTATAAACATTTAATTCTTTTTTTTTTCTTTTGAAATACCTGACATAGCACTATTTGAGAGAAACTACAATTTTTCATTTGCTTTATTTTGAACAAAAAGCCTGTTGAATCGTTGCTGCTTTTGAGCTTGTTGTAGTCATTTTAGCCAATGGTGTACAGTGGAGGAAAATGAATACAGATGGGGAGAAAATAAAATGTTTTCTGTTACTAAATTCACTCAACATGAGGTACCCCGATCTACGGTTTTTCCGATCCAGGATAAAAATTTGAAACTTCCGTCCGCAACCATATTTTTTCATGTTTTTATTTCGAGTTTGAAAGAAAAAAAATTACAGAAAAGGCTGAATTTGTCGCCCACCAAAAGTTGCCGCCAGGGCAAGGGCCCTCGCTTGCTTCTCTCATGATCTGACGCTGGCAGTACCTTTTAATATCAGGTAGTGGAAAATAGGGCATATGGGAACACGGGGCACATATGAACATGGTAGAATGTTTTTTTTTTTTTTTTTTTTTTTTCCAGATAACTACAAGTAAAATATCGTGAAAAATTCTCAAAGAATCGCAGTACTAGTTCCGTCTCTTAGCCAAATTTTCAGAGCAATGAGCCATTTTATGTTTCTGCGGTGGCTACTTCTTTTTTTTTTCAGCAGTTGTAGCATGAAATTTTATCAGTTTTTTCTTGTGAAACATTTTTTAAACTAACTATTAAGCTATGCAAACCATTATATGAACAATGAATTAAATTTATGACAATGTTTAAACTTTATTTATTAAATTAGGGATTCTTTCTTTTTTTGCAAGTTAGTTCTAAAGTAGATGCTGGGGAACTTGTGAACAAACACAACATTTAGGGGCACATGTGAACTGTTCCCATATCCCCTCCGTAGTGTTATTATTAGTGCAGCATATTAATAAGTGTTCAAAACACAGTATTTTTTATGATTAATATTAGTATTTATTATTATTATTTTTCTATAATCATAATGTAAATTTTTTCTTAATTATCATTATAATGATTATTAAATATTTATTTACTTATTTTTAGTAGGGGAGGGTGGTCCAAAGCGGGTAGGCCTTCGTATGACCGCCCCCCATGGTGTGTAAGCGGCGATACATACGTATGTCGTGTTTACATGAACATCCCCCGAATTTTTATCAGTCCCAGCGAAGCAGCAGTGAAACGGCATGGCGCAACGAAGCTTAAAATAAAAAAAAATGATATATTTCCAAAAAAAAAAAAGTTTTGTAACTTGTGATTAGTCGAAGACCTGCTTTTTTTTAATTTTATTTATTTATTTATTTATTGCCAAAACTATCACGTTATTCTGAGACCAACCACCTACAAACTACTATACTCATTTCGTTTGTTTCTTTTTTAAATTTAAGTTTATAATTATTGAAATAAAAAACTTCGTAACTTCGGGCAAAGCAGGTATAGGATTTGATCATATATTTATTTATAATTTCTTGACTTGTGTTCTGACTTAGATTTTCTATTTCAATAGGATAAGTATAACTTTAAAAGTGATTTTTTAGGATCGCAATTAATTAGTCTAATAATTTAATCAGTTATATCTTTATGTTTTATAAACAAATGTGCTGACTTAAAATTGGATAAGTACAACTGTTTTATATTTTTTTATATAATGGCAGGTAGCTAGTCAACTATTTTAATCCTTTATAACTTCATATTTGATTGGCAAATGTACTAAACCACAATTAGTTAAGCTTAGACGCTTTGGGCTCAATGGTAGGGCAAAGCGGCTTTTTCAAATGTTTGTAAAGTTTGATAATAAATAAATATTGGGTTTGAAATACTACAAAAATCACTTTTTCTTTTGAAGTTCAAGAACCCTGCTAGGAAATAAAACCGAAAGTGTTGCGATAAAAATCCAAAAACTGCAATTTTCGAGCGTTCTTCGAAAACCTAAACGCTTTGGGCCACCCTCTCTTATTTTTTATTTTTTAAATTCTTTTGTTACTAAATAATAGGTTCACAATTTAGTACTATGTAATACTTACAGGAGATAAAAATATTTTTTCATTTAGTTAAATCTGAAGTTAAAAATAGTTTTAAAATACATTATCTTTTATTTTTCTTTTAATACGGGCATCCAACACTTTCAGTGAATGTCAGAACTAGTCGTCTAAGGATTGACAATTTGTGCTACAAACAGAAAGTGTTCTGAGCTGCTGTTGTGGAGGTTATAGGTGCCTATTTGCAGGAGCGCCCCGAACTTACATTTTTGACTGGCGGAAAATTCTCAATTAACGGAATGTAACTCCAAATTTTATGCAATAATAAAACACGAGCCTGCAAACTACACTTACTTCTTCCTATATCTAATCAGAAGATACATTAAGAGTTCTATTTAATTTTTTTAAAAAAGTGCTGTATTGTATCCAAATTGCCGAATCGTCAGAAGAAATTTGCAGAAAACAATTTTTTGTGAGGTCACTGTAACCGCTCATGTCCTCCCATCGTGCCACTCCAGCTTACTTATTTCACACTTCCGGGATATTTTTACATTGCTACGATAAAAAGCTATCATTCTTATGCGTTTACTTTATAAGTTACGAGCTGCACCAAGCCAGGTCGGCTAGTCGGCGATCGCCGAGGGTCCCTGAGCTAGAAGGGCCCCCAACGAGGATAAAAAATATAAATAATTTTGCCTCGGAAAAAGATTTCACACATTTCTGATTTCTTTTTAACTGTTTCGATCTACTTTACGGTATTTATTTTTTCCAGGATGCGTTAGATCAGTCTTTTTAGCTTTATACTAGTAACACACAGGGCAATAATAAAACGTGGTAGGGTCCGGAAGTGAACATTACTATTGGGACCCCTCCTTTAGGATTTCAATATCGGAATTTGATCCGTGCACTTTGGGTCAAGCAAGAGCTTCATTATAAGTATAGGATTTTTTTGTGAGCATGAGGGGAGGGGGGTTGCATATCCTAAGAACCCACATAATTATGAACAAATATAAGTAAGATTGTTTATCTGAAATTATGTGTCAGAAACTTGTTTGCAAAATGTGTAGAGGACTAAAGCACTCAGTGGTGAATATTTTGTGCGCAAAACATCCAGGGCCGGATTACTAATTTAACAAAGTAGGCAGCTACCTAGGGACTCCAAGGTTCAGAGGAGTCCCAGAGAAATCTCAAGGCTAAGAATACGTATTAAAAAAAAAAAAAAAAAAGAAGCGGCCCGTCTTTCCTGTTTTTTTTTCTGTCTCTCATCTCTCATTTAACTGCTGTCAAACAGGAACAGATTTAGACATATGAGGGCCCGGGCACAAAAAGCGTACCTGAGCCACCGTTTTTTACTTCCTTTTACAAAAAAGGAAGTATTGTATTCGCGAAAAAAATTTCACTCAAAATTCGGCCTTAATTTCCATTTTGCTCACCCCCGAATCAATGTTGAGTTTTTTTTTTCAACTCGATCACAGGCGGATAAGTGCCTAAAAACGTATAGACACCCGAAATATCCATTTTGACATTCCCCGAGTTAATTACAATGACTTTTCTCGTGACGTCCGTATGTACGTATGTATGTGCGTATGTGCATATGTGCGGATGTGCGGATGTGCATATGTGCGTATGTGCATATGTATGTCGCATAACTCAAGAACGGTATGTCCTAAAAAGTTGAAATTTGGTATGTAGACTCCTAGTGAGGTCTAGTTGTGCACTTCCCCTTTTGGTTGCATTCGAGTGTTTCTAAAGGGGTCTTATGCCCCTTTTTGGGGGGAAATCATTGTTAATTTCGATGTATACTCAAGTGGTGTTATAATTTGGCGGACACTTGGCAATATATCGCCAGTCTTTTGGTCGCCAAGTTTTGTCACCAACTTGGCGACAAATTTGGCGATATATATTTTTTTTAATCTGGTTTCAATTTTGCCACTGGTGGTGATATTTACAAAGTAAACTATTGAATCACATTAAAATTGCCAATAATGGGAAAATGACATTAAAATTAGAGTAAAAGGAAGTCATGTGATGCACAAATCAGCTCGTTCATACAGAAATTACTATATTATTCCCCTCCTTCAAATAAATTTAAAAATAAACTAGTTTTTATTCACCCTAAAACATATCTATTTATTATTGTGTTGTAATATGAGTGGGGGAGTTTTAGGAGGATTGGAACAGCTCTGCTTTTATGCTGAAAAAAACTGCAAATTCTTTTCCAGCTTTTCTAATACCTTGGGACTCTTGCTGCTTTATCTACGGGATATTGATACTTTTACTATATTGAATGTATCTTATACAATTATAAAAAATAGATGTTTGAAACGCAACATTACTGAAATATTAATGCATTATTAATGTAATGGGAGGGCTTGTTTTTGAGCACAGTTTCTCTCCAACTGACGTGTCATTGAAAAAAGCAATTTTTCTCTGACTGACGCGTCACTGAAAAAAGAGTCGCTGTTCTTAGGGCGAGCACCTTAACTCGAAAACCGTAGCAATGACATTTTGCTGATTCTTATTTTCCGATGCCGACTTTTCTTTTTTTTTTTCTGATCTACTAAAGATTTTTTGGCTGTAGAGGAAGGCGTACCACAAAGATGAAAAAAAAAGCTGAATAAAAAGTGAGAGAGTTCCTTACTGGGGGCAAATTTTGTAGCTTCAGTTGTTTTTCCGTTTGATCTTTTTCTTAGTCACTCATATTCACTCAAAATGTTTGAGACAAAGAAAAGAAAAATGAAGCAAATTCAGTATAAAACTAACTCATTTTTATTCTGTTTTGATAAAGTATTATTTACAAAGAATGAAGAAAAGAAGAAAGATCGGAATTTCGAATAATGAGGAAATTAGCTATCTACTACTGAAAAATTAGACATTTGGAGTGAGACCCCAAAACCCAAAATCTGTATACGCTAGGAATAGATTATCAATCAATGTCGTTTATTCGTCATAAAATGAATATGCGACACAGAAAGAGTTTAACAGAGTTCAAACCGAAGTTGATTAAAAACTAGAGCTCAGAAGCAATTTCACACAGAGATATTTCCTTTATTATTATTATTTTCTTTTTATTTGTAAAGAATCATTCTCAACCTGTTTGTATACTTTTAGTAAAATCGCATCGATGACGCATGATTTAAAAGACGTATCTGCATAACTTGTCAGATCTTAATTTTAACTTGTTTTTGTCGACTGCAAAGGTACATCTAGTTGTTTACATGACCGGCCAACGATTCCGTTCTGACATAGTTTTCATTGGTACAAATCACTCAAACTAACAGTATTCTTTACATTTCAGTGTTTAAGCAAGCTGAAAGTTTTATTTTATTCAACATTTTTTACGTCACTTTTGGTTTAAGACAAAATCTGAATTTTGCTAACTAGAGTAAAAAAAAGTTTTAACACTAAATTTTAGTTTTCCGTCTTCTTCCTTTTTTCCGCCTGCTTTCCCACAAAAAAATTTAAAAAAGAAGGGAAAAGCATGAAAGAAGCATTTTTAAATATCACTAATAATAATAATAATATTTTTTTTTTAAAAAGTCAAAATTAAAAATTAAAAAAATGAAATACATATCGAAAAATTAAAAATTGGAAAAAAGGGTATTGAGATGGGAAAAATGTGTGTCTGTCGGTTTGTCTCTCCCTTCCCACCTAATAACTGTAAGCGATTAGTCCTATTCAAACAAACTTTTTTTCTGTTCGAAATATATCGGCAAGGACACCACATTCCAATATTTCATTTTCGATTTGAATAATTTTTCATTCTATTTTGAATGGTTCAAAAAACTTAACATTAGCGCGAATGGGGCGCTAATGCAAAAGCAAATATAAATCCCAAACTTGTAGGAGAATTTGCTTCAAACAAGCTTTTTTTGAAAAAGCTCTTGATTAAGAATCTGCGTAAAAAATATTTTTCTCAGTTTTAAACATTTCAATTAACAATAACGCAACACAAAAAATGATTTTTTGGCACCAAAAAATTGAAGAAAAAAAATTGTGCCGATTCTTAATATATTCTTAGTTTCAAGAAAAGGAGGAAAAAATATATTAATTAAAATTAAAGTACCGTATCCCGTAGACTTAACATTGTCACAAGTTCGAGTTAAATATGAGTGAATCAAAATGAAATAAATTCAAAATGCGACTGTTTTTACTAGTGCTGCAGAGTAGGAAAATGACCAAATTCTGATTCTGACTCCAACTTCTACAATTTTAGGGTCTTTGAGTTCGATTTCTGTAACCAAAAATCACTCCGACTCCGACTCAACAAGTCGGACTCTAACTCCGCAGCTATCTCAGAAATATAGGCTCGGAGGGAAAATGACCGACTCTGACTCTACATTTTAAACCCATCGAGTCCGACTCCACAGACATGGTTTTTACCAGGTATGCGGAGTAGTAAAGAAATTGACTGATTCCGGAATCGGTTCTGATTTTAAGAATTTTAAAGCTATAAACCTTTGCCTCAAAAGAAAATCAGTCCGACTCCGAGGCTTGGAATTTAAAGCTTCGATTCCCGACTCCGACTCCCTTTAAACATAGTTCGACTCCAACTCCATGACTCCAATTACAACTCCGCTGCCTTGTTTTTTACTATGAAATACTGATCGTTGATATGATTTGTTTTATTTTCTTTCGAAATTTAATTTATTTATTCTATTTTTGGCAACGGGAAATGAAGGAGCATTCGGAATGCTTTAATTTTTTACAGAATGAAAGATGTCTACTGATTTTTCTTTTAATGCTTTTTTTTTTTTTTGATAAACACTGTTCATTTTAGAAGACGTTTTATTAATTTTTATTTATTTTCTAAAACATATTTTTTATTGTTTTTATTATTTTTTTTTTCACAATGAGAGAAATAAAGTCCGAGATGCTTTATTTTACTCAGAGGAAGGAGCATAACAGTTTTTTTTTTTTTTTTTGGTATACTGTATTTATTTTGATGATCTTTTTATTGTCATTTCACTTTTTTTCCCTTTTGAAAGCGATTAAAGATTTTTTTTATGGAATTTTTTTAGCTGCATTGTTTAAACAGTGCTACTACTTTATTTGCTCATTTATTTATTTTTTACGTATCTCTTTCATCAGATGCGAAAGGTACATTATGTTTTTAGATTTTAGCTTAAAGTATTAAAAAAATACGTTTGGCGTAATTGCAGTCTTAGCTAACTTAGAGAAAATATACATTAGATACTAGAAAATCTATGTTGGTCTACGGGAAAGTAGGTTCGTTTAGTTCTGGGCAGAACTTCTTATTTTGCCTACTCTCCCGTAAAAGTAAAAAAAAAAAAGTAAAAAATAAATAAAATAATGGTTTAAAATGACTTTTCTTTTTTAAAATTGCACTCATAATCACAAGGGTGCAGGGTTTAGTTGAAGGTGTACGGAATCATGCATATATTGTTGTTACAGTTGGAAGCAAATTCTAAGCATTAGAAACAACGAAGATTAATGCAATGAAACTATTTTCTTGTTGTGGGAATCAGTTCACAAACAAATTATACATTAAATAATACGCATTGAAAACTTCCTCCCATAAGAAACGACATATGAGGCAGTGAGAAGCAAAGGGATGTAAGTGGACATTTTCAAGTTTCGAGTAAAACGCGCTTTAAGATAACGTCCTAGGTAGGCTTTCATTGAAGTTTTTTCAAAATCATGCTATACAGCAGCACCTACCAGCGCTACTAGTACTCCCGTAGCCCTGGCCCAAGACAGAAGAGAGGTTATCCTACTATTTGTACTGGGTTTCTCCAAATTTTAAATTTTGCCACTTTCATCCCTTTGCTTCTCACTGCCTCATACACTGTTAAAAATTTTCCGGAAAATTTACGGTAATTGTTACTGGCATCCATGTTGCCAGTAACTATTACCGTAAAAATCAAATGTCACTGTAAAATTTTACGGTATCCTCGGTAGGCCGCAGCAACCAATTGGCGCTGGGATCGCTTATTTCTCCGGTATAAATTAACGTAAAAATCAGCTATGCGTTAGTCCGTCATTTTACAGTAACAATTACCAGAAAATCTTCCTGAATTTTTAACAGTGTATGGTTTAAAAACAACGGCAGGTTAATATTTCGATAGTTTTAAATTCCTCTTCTGGTGCACAATAACCTTGATGAGAACCCTAAATGCATGTGTGGGCTTGTAATTACAAATATGTATTTAGGAAAATAGTTCATTGAAAAATATATTTACAGAGGGTGGCCAAACTATTATGCTCAAACAAACTTTTCGGTATTTTTATTCTATTTTTAATGTTGTTATGCATGGTTTTATTATTTGAAAACATTTTAAAGTTTATTTAAAACGTGAATGAAACATAATAAACGTAAAGTACCTTCTGATCGATACTATAAATAGGTAAAAAATAATTATTTAATATTTAGTAACTCCACCTTTTGCTGCTATTACGCCTTGGATACTGCGACGCGAGCTTTCAACGCATGATATGTCTAATACTTGAGTTACCTAATATTATATATAAATGCGTTAATTTTTTCCAAAAACCACACTCACGAGAAGAAGCTTGTAACTTGAAATTTTAACAAACACTGACACTGACGTCTGTCATATTTAAAATTAGAAAAAAAAGTGTTGTCAGAATGAACTTAAAAATTTTTAATAAACTTTAAAATGTGTTCAAATAATAAAACTATGCAACAACAATAAAAAAAAACAATATAAAAACAGAAAAGTTGGTTTGAATTTGGCCCTCCTTTGTAACTAATAACTAATGCAGCAATGTGTTTGTATGGTTAATGTTGTAGCTTTTTTCTCTTATTGTGTGTGGACAATTTCTTGCCATTCATATCATCCTAAAAAGGAACAATTACCAAATTCGAAATAATTGATCTGTGGCCTACTAATGTCTCACGCAATCAATATTTGCTATTATAATATCATATTTGCTTACATATCGCAGGGATTCCCATCAGGGGAGGTTCATGGTGCGAATTGCACCACTGAAATTTTTAGGGTGAGGGGTGTTTTAAGGAGTATTTTTCTTTTTTCGGGGAGTCTCGTTCTTGGCTGTTTCTTATCTGAAATGAATATTCTCGTGCTGTTTCCGTTACAGCATACTTATTTCTATACAGCAGATTATGGCAAAAAAAAAAAAAAACGTTTCGTCTCACGTACAATAGCTTCAGAGCAACAGTAAGAAATCTTACCGCTGCTTTTCGGATTAAATGTCTTACGGTTACTCTGAGGCACCAATATATCCTGTGGTACAGTGCTGGTGAGAAAAATTGCATCACCCTCGCATTTTCACAACAATCTGATTATGTGAGAAGTTTTGGTCAACCGATGAACGATGAATGTATGTGAAATTCTGCAAAACTTATAAAATAAACATTTAACAGCAGAAATCCGATAAACGTTTACGTAGATCGGGGCTGTTTCAGGGCCAAGGCAAACTGCTGATCCCGTGCTCACTCTTCCATTTCTGAACCTGTGTGTGAGTTTAGAGAAAAAAAAATTACTTAACCCCATGTCAATTTAAGTCTAATACAGGATAAAGGTTTTTAAATTTTTACTTACCAGTTTTACCCTATGGCAGGGAGCAGAATCATCCTGGAAAATGACGTTTGGAGCTGAAGTAAAGTGATCCCGAATAGTAGGAAGCAATTTCTCTTCCAAAATGCCAATAAACACCTGAACGTTTACTGTTCCTTGCACAAAGTGAAACTCACCAACTTCTTAATCAGAAATACATCCCCAAAACATCTGGGATACGGAATGCTTGACTGTGTGTTGAATATGCAGTCGGGATGATGTTTCTCTCCTTTGCGGTGCGGGTGATGCAATTTTTTTTAACCACTACTGTAGTTTCATTTTCAAAATTATATTACTAATTCCTAGTGGTTCAAACAATTTTCTCTTCACTATTTATTTGATTTAAAGTAGTTTTCTACTTAGTTGATTTTAATGAAGCACAATTTTGTCCATTGGTTAGATTAATATTACTTAGTTTTTTTACAACTATAAATTAGCTTCAACTTCCAACAGAGATTGATTCAGGGAAAAAAAACGAAAGAGGTACGTTATCATTAAACAAATAGTGTAATAAACATTCATGGTAGTTGTTAATTTGTTTATATCAAATCAACGTAAATAAAATCGCATATTTTATTGGGTTTCCTGGTAAAGAACTGATTTAATATTTACACACACTAATTAAGCTTGGAAACAGAATTATAAACCCTTGAAAATCTCTAATCTGGCGTCTCTAATCTGGATAGTTTCGCTTCTCGGGTCACCAGATAGTACATAGGGAAGCTTGGGTCAGCTCAACCAGTATGTCATGTTGCAGACGCATAATTTCATCAACCAGCTGCAACTGCAGCTAAGGTAGGTTTCTGCAAGTTAATGAAAGTGACGTCTTCTCAAATATCTGCTTGACTAGCTCGAGGCTCGTCTGACAAAAGTTTTTGTCGGATGGCTTCAGACCCAAGTTCTCACAGTATTCTAAGTGAAAAAAAGGGTTCCTTGAAATTCTGAAGCATGTATCAGTAAATTGTTGCAAAATTTTTGCTTTATTCCTTCCTTTTTTTTACGGTTACTTTTGACAAGTACTTATTAATTTGTGAAGATGAAAATGTTTTTTTTTTCATCCAATTGAGACATGAAATGACATTATGAGAAATACTTTTGTCTCAACTCAGTTCCATAATCTGTTTCTCCTACATTTGCAGGACACCGTATTAAAACATAAATGGTTGATTCTCCAAAATCCTAACACTATTATGTCCCAGGGGCCTAAGACAAAAATTGTTTGTCCTAGTTTTTTTTTCTTTTCTTAACAGCTAGAAAAAACTTTTCGGATGTTATTCCATTCTGTTTGAAATATTATCTCATTTATCATTTCCTGCAAAAAAAAATTAATATCCAGAAAGTCACTCTCATGGCGTGTGCCCATCCGTTTCTCAAGTGTACTTAAATTATTTTAAGAAATTACATCAATATCTTACAAATTCAATTTGTAGTACTCAATTATGCATACTAAAATTTGTAAAATGATATTCTTGAAAGAAATTTAATTATTTAAATAACCATGGTACAACATTTTGTATTTTGTCCCCAGGTTTTCTAGTCATTCTCCTGGCATAGGAATGAGTTCAGTTACAATAGACAAAAAAAAGAATTTTTTAATCTGCAGTACTACAAACTGTTTATTATCACCATTTTGCTGGATTCTTTGATCATTTTGTTAATATGATTCGTCTGCTGTTTTCAATAAAATTTCGAAGTTCAAAAATGGGGTATGTATCTTTTTTGCTGTCGTTCTCCTGGACAACATTTTTGTTTTAAATAAAAGAAAACAAATAATTATATTCATATAGTGTATAGTTGAATTAAGAGATTCGAACAGAAAAATAACAATCTTTGGCTCAATTATAATTCTGGGTCTACGTAACAGGCAAGTTGTAAGGAAAATGTCATTATTATGGCGCAAAAAAAATAAAAAAATAATAATAATAATAAACCTTTGCTGGCATTATTTATAAAGCAATTCAGAATAGGAATTATTTCCAACACATTAGTTGGAAAATAAGATTATGATTTTCTTAAAAAAAGCTGAATTTGGCAAACGATAAATAAAAAATGTAGCAGTAGAAACATTGAATTTATTATTATTTTCTTTCTTTCTTTTTTTCTTATTCAGAGGAATCTTTCAAAAAAAGATTTGTTGGTCATTCATTTTTTAATTTTAATGTTACTCGAATAGGTAAAGGAAGTTACTTTAAATTTCTGACTTAGATAAATTAGAGCACAATTTTGTAGACATAAGTAATTACTTTTCTAAATTAGAGAATTAGAAACACCAAACAAATTGTGCCATCAAGATTTGGGGGGGGGGGATTTTTTTTAAAAAATTCAATTCATCTCTTTCAATTTATTTATTAAAATTTATTTGTTGATTTATTTTTAGTATAAAATATATGTTTTATTTTATTTTTATTTTGTTTTATTTTATTTAAATTTCATTTTATTTATTCAATTATTTTTTGTGTATATATGTGTGTGTAGGTTATTGATGTAGCACAAAACTTTTCTTACAAAACAATAATAATAACAATAATTTAAAATAATAAATAAATAAATAACAATTATTTTTAATGAATAAAATAAAAAAGACTAAAAATTAAAAAAAATGAATACGGGAAAAAGGGATGAGAATTTTTTTTTTGGGGGGGGGGGGAATTTGTGGCATTGAACTTGATGGGCTCGGGCACATCTGATTGATAGCCAAAAAAAGCCACTATGTCGATGAGATAACAGTTTATCCTTAAGAAAGTATTCGTTGCTTTATACCACAACGAAATCCAAAATAAAAACAAGAAGAAAACGAACGGAACGCGCGTAGTGTTAAGGTGTGGTGAAAGAAACGGTAAAATAATGACGGGAATCGAAAACTGGAGTAAACAAGTGCGTGTGGGGAGGGGGGGGGGGGTGATGATGCACCTTCTTCGCAGGTAACAAATAAAGTGGAGCTTCTTGGAGCAGGTAGGAATCTCGGAAGCGTGACCGTTCCCGCTTGAGGTCAATAACACGACTCCGGTCTTCAAGAACCTGACTTCAAAACCGAGACACATATAGATGATGTACTTTCGTAGTGCGGCTGAACACTTTGGAATTCCTGTCAGAGGCTACAACACTTATGTTCAAGGTGCAGCGGACATTAGAGGAGGTAATTTTTAAATAGAAATTTATTGGTATTTAGTGAGTGCTTAGAGGATATTTACTGTTTCACGTCATTTAAATAATGTTTGCATGTGTGTTTAATGAATTTGACATTAAAAAGTATTTTTTGAAGGAAATTTTAAATCTTACATTTTAAGAAAACACACCGTTTATGCATCACATAGTATAGCAAATTCTCAGATTTTTGTGACCAAAATCTTTTCGCATAAAGATTCATAATTGTGGTCATTGTGTAATTATTGTAGATTTAAATTATTTCAGTAAATCAAGTTAGAAACAGCTCTAAAGTTTTTGCTTGTTTTGTTATTGCATGTTATATATTAAAAGTCTAATCGCCTCTGATGGGCTAACGTGTGTCAAATCAATATTTCTTCAGTGAACGCTAACAGCAAAATCAGAAATCAGTATAACTAACAATTATCAGAAAAATAATTTTAAAGTTTGGTTATAAGTTCCTGTGAATATACCTAAGGCGTATCGCTAAGAGGTGGCGTAATGTGGAAAAACATGCGAATATTAATATAAAAATGTCATGCACACTTTTATGCATACCCCTAAGTTTTTTTCTAAGACATTTGTTTTTAAATAATAGTAATCTGGGGAGGGGGGTCATGCACACTTTTATGCATACCCCTAAGTTTTTTTCTAAGACATTTGTTTTTAAATAATAGTAATCTGCATGCTTTGTTGATGGGGGAGAGTCGGGAGGATTTGACATATTACACATATTTTGTTTATCTTTACTATTTTAGGTTAACCAAGAGTGAAGCGTATAAAAATCTAAAAGTGTATACTTTAAGCTATGTGAAAGACAAACAAAAACAGTAAAATACACAAAAAATTGATATACTGTTTGCATAAATTGAAATTGTAACATTTTTCTCCCCCTCCCCCCCCCCCCCCCCTCTCCCTTTCAAAATTGAGTTGAAGAAGGACGGAGTCTTCAAAGTTTTAGGAAATTAAGTTTAATGAATATGTTTTTGATTAGTCAAAACTGAAAGAAAAGTAGGGCTAGTCTTCAGTTATCAACAAATACTGCTGTGGTTGGGGAAAGTTTCATTTTGATTTTACTTTTTCTCTGCTATTCTAACACATTTTGATCTTTGAAGTGAAATTGTATCTTGATTGTTCTTTCTCACATGTTGAATACTCCAGAGAATCGTCTTTATCCAGAACTTAACCAATATAAGGAACATTTATCTTCCTCGTTAGAGCTGACTTTGAAATCGTTATTGATGCCGACACATCTGGCTTACATTTACTTTCTTTTACAACAATTTTTACTGTTTGCTGCGTATTATTAATTCCGGGTATTTTTTTCTTCCATATCCCTGACATTTAATTCAGAGCACTTGTAAACAGCACTTGTAATTTTCCTTTTTGAGTTAACAAAAGTTAATATTTTTTAACACATTTTTATTAGCTTCACTTGTATGTTTGTGAGTAACTCTAATTTGAACTAAGAGCTAGTGGCGTATTACTGTTAGTACATTCCACCACTTTATGAGAGTTCGTGGCCGTGCGGCCTAAAGCGCGGGTCTTCGCTGACGTCCACCTCCGGAAATCATTGGGCTTGCGTTCTAATCCCGTCTAAACCGAAATTAAATTTATAATCTTGCAACTCAATTTTCGCCCACTTTTTGTGATAGGATTCTTTTAAAATTTGGAATGCAACCTCAGACCCGATGACAATGCAATATTCTATAATCGAATCAATTTATTAACGATAAGTTATTAGTTTATTATAATTAACATGTTTTTATTAGCTTAACTTGTATGTTTGTGGGTCCAACTTTCCTTTGGAAAAATAGCGAGTGGCTTATTAGAATTACTTACAACGTACAAATCAGAGCTGCGGAGTGTAACAATGTTTGCACATGAATTTACCAGAAAGCATTCAAAATGTCTGATGCAAATA
The DNA here is from genome assembly GCF_026930045.1 of Uloborus diversus. NCBI lineage: Eukaryota > Metazoa > Arthropoda > Arachnida > Araneae > Uloboridae > Uloborus > Uloborus diversus. Next base: position 63,475,734 of record NC_072740.1, read on the forward strand.
ATGCAATAGAATACTAAGATACATTCCATTATAAAAATCTAACACACGCACAAAGATTTCATTTAAGAGTTACAAGTGTTAGCAATATTCAGTATCTAAATATTATTTGTAAAAATGAATAAATAAATAAAATAATAGTTCAAAAAACTAAAAAAACACGCTTTAGTAGCAAAATGAACTAAAAAGTTAAAAATAATTTTTGGATGACAAGTATATAAAGTAATTGATTAAACACTTAATTTTACTCTAATAGAAAAAAAGCGGTGGGGGGGGGGAGGGGGCTTCTTATCAGTTGTCTTAAATTTCTTCCACTTGTTATCCATACAAAAATGTAAATAGGCAGCCCCCACGCTTTTTTTTTATTAAAGTAAAGTTAATTGTTTGGTCAATTACTTAATATACTTGTCATCCAAAAATTATTAACTTTTTAGTTCATTTTGTTTTGAATATAATATTTTTTACATTGTTTACACATTTATTAATTTTTATGCACTGTAATATAAATTGAAATTAAGTGATTAATATGGTTTTAGCTCGAAAATATTCTTTTAATGGAAATGCTGCTGAATGTTTTAAGACACTAGTGTTCTTAAGTAAGTTTTTCAAAAAAAGAAAAAAAAAATGTTTATTTAATCTCTGGGTTAATGGAAATCCTACTCTTTTACGGCTGTAAATTACTACATTTTGCTTTTTAAAAATATAAGTTAGGTAATTTTATGATGTATACTAATTTACACTCTTATGAATTCTAGATCACCAACTTGTTAATTCATTGCAACACCCAACAATCAGTATTTTTAAACAACGTTAAGAGAAAGTAAAAACTTTAATAGGGTAAATGATTAGTTTTGGGTATCCAACCAGTAATAGTCAGATTTGTCTCGTATGGACAATGTCAAGTTTGTAATCGATATTCAAGGAACTTCGTCAGTGTATCATGAACATCATAATACACTCCACCCACAACTCCCCTCCCCCCTCTCACTAGACTTTTTCAGGTGTGCCCGCCCCTACAAGGATGCACGTGTGAAAAAGCCTGGGGCACATATGAACAAGATTTAAAGAAACCTTATCAATGAAAAGGCATTTTCCCAAAAATATAACCCTGCTGTCTGTCAAATTTTAAAGTTTCGTTACATGTTCTGATCAGCGAAGAGACAAGAAAAAAGCTTATACGACTACAAAGAACACATAGTATTTTATTATGTAAAGATTATTCTTGTTATGTTATGTTTTTAAGCTTCATACATGGTATGATAGTGTATTTAAAATAAATTTTACTAAATTAATACTGTGACGAACGTAACATATATTTGCAATATATAATACATAGTTATATGAAATTCGACTCGCAATTTCTCTTAAGTTTTGGTACATATTATTACAAAAGCAATATACTGTATCATTTTCATTCTTAAACTTTATTTTTCCTGCATAATTATTCTTTTTTATTTTTCTTGCAATGTAATCAAAATGAATATCTATTCAAACTATTATGCGTGGCGAGCATAACTTTAAAGACGAAACATTTTATAGAAAGATTCGTTTAATATCTTAGAAACGTACCTGTTTAAATATAGATTAGTAAGTAAGCACTGGTAATTCCTCTTATCATTATCACTTTTATCAACAAATTTATAACGTGAATTAAATGAATGCTTTTTTTATTACTTTGTATAGAACTAACTTACATTTCTCCTTTTTTTTTTTTTTTTTTTTTTTTTTTTTTTTTTTTGCGCCCAAGCAGAATTTTTTTACTAGATAACTGCTAAGAAATGTAATCCTTTCAAAAAAAAAATTTAATTTAAAAAATTGTTTCACCAAGAAGTCTTTTTTTTTTAACTTTTATGCTTTTTGTTTCTGCTACAGTAGGGTAAGGTCACCAGTAACGTATAAGGTTCCAGTAATAGACAGTCATAAGTTTGGATTTAAATAATAAGCCTTTTAGGAGGTTAAAACTGATGTTGCTGTGGCCCATGAATACGGTACAACCATCTAGTGTTATCAGGGTGAATTTTATGAGCCAGTTGGTACAACGCAGTGGCGGAAGGTTATGAACAGCCACCACGGGGTCAGCTGGTGCTTTATGTTCATTTGAACTTAATAAGGCTTTAGTTCTAAAAATAAAGAACGTTTTGCCCATTTTGAAGAGACAAAGAGAATTTTGACTATTACTTTCCTGATTCTGTCTGTTACTGTATATCATCAGATCGATGTCTGATCTCCATCTGATTTTTCCGTGTCTGTTCCTGGGGGTCGGACCTTTTTTCTAAATTGAGCAAATAAAAATAGAATAAACTAATTCGGAGGATCCAGAAGCAGTCAAACGTTAGATGAGATGTAGTTGCATGAGAGAAAAATAGTTTAAAATGTCTGTTACATTAATAGGCTCAGAAAATTGAATTAACCTGAGAGCGATGTCTTAAGTATGATTGTGATTGGTTGATTGGTGCCGTTGCCCTAATTTCTTTCTTCTTTTTTTTTTTTTTTCAAATTCACATATACGAGCCTGCTTTGTTCTTGTGCTACTTGGAACAACATTCATTTTTGCTTTGTGAGCCTTTTCGTAAACTTCGCTTCTTGAGAAAGGCGAAGTTACACTCTTAATTCAGAAGAGCGAAAAAATAACTCTTAAAAAGAGTGAAATCTATTGCGGGTGCATTCATTCTTTCTGAGTGCTAGCTTTATCGAAGAAAGACGCTTTACGAAAGAACCAAGACTAAAACTTTTCTTTATTCGCGTGAAATTCGGAAACACTCCGTTTGATGAGCGAAATATAAAAACATTCTTTAAAAAGCACAGATTCTCGTAGGCTACGTTAAAAGAAGGACTCAAAAACATTTTCATTGGTTCGATTCTGTCACGTGATTTTGTTTAGGGAGAATCTTCTATACCTCCACGTTAGGCTTAAACAATGTTGGTCGCGAGTACCAAGTGGATGTCGCTATCTAAATGTCTTCATTTAATGAATTTAAACAATATTTGTTGCCGAATGAGGTTTCTGAAGGAAGTGCACAAAAACTGCATGGTAAGTGCGAAGAATTTTCTTTTTTATTAAAACTTGAAACTGTTAATATTTCTTGAACTGCTCGTATATCATTACAAATCATCCACGTGCAATGTTACGGCGAACTTTTTGTAACTTTTTCTTCCAAATGAATGAAACTTTCATCCACAATTTTGTTTCGGTCATCGAATCAAAAATAGGACATTTGAAACAGTCGTTACCATCTTTGGTGTGTGTGTGTGTACTGTATATATATTTTAGGCAGGTGTTACAGACCCGACCATGCGCAAATCTATAGGTCGGATACCGAATCCGCTAACGATGGTCGGAGCTCCAACCACTGCGTATATTTTAAATTAATTAAATATTGTTTGTGTGTATAATAAACTTTAAAGAGTATCATAAACTTTGTACAATACACTCATTCATATGTGTAACATCCAATTCATTAATTAAGTAAGTGTCCTGACGGGGAGGGGGGTGGAAAATTCTCTACATACCCTTGCTTGGAGGGGGGGGGGGTTGGATCCATTCTTGCTAATATTTTCCAAGCCGATATTTTATATTAGAAATCCGCGGTCAAGTGGTTTGGCAAATATTATATTTCATTTGCTTCAGGAAGGTAAAAGTATGTATTATAGGATGAGCTGTTTTGTGTTTCAAAGAATGAAACGTGTAAAATATAATAAAAGAATCGCTATGTGTTTTGCATGTCTTATTTTTAATTAGTATCGCATCATATACAAAAATTATTTGTCGAAAAACATTCGGTCTAGATTCCTTACAGTAAACACTTCTTTACTCAAAAAGGTTTTAAAAAATAATAATAATAGTTAATTTAAGAACGATCCCAGTGATGTAATATTTGTTATTTTATTATTGTGAAGGAAAAAAAGAATCTTACGTAAGATGGGGGGGGGAGGGAATCTTACATACCCTTACATAGGGGGAAGGGAAGGTCAAAAATATTGCCAAAATTGTCCTTACGTAATTAATGAATGGCCCCGAAGAAACAAAATTGAATTCAAACGTATCTTGTCATACTTTATGATTGACTTTTTAAATTAATTTGAACTAAGGTAACTTTTAAAACATTATTAATGTTAAAAGGCACACCGAGAATATCAATATAGAGTTTCAAAATTTTAAACCTATTTATTTGGAACTGTGTGGGTTTGTTTAATTTTATTTTAATCTTTAAATTCGGAAATGTACGTAATATTGCACGTGGGTGATTTGTAACGATATACGAGTAGTTCAAGAAATATTACCAGTTAAAGTTTTAATAAATTAGAAAAGTCTTCGCACTTACCATACAGTTTTTGTGCAACCTCTTCGAAAACACTAAAAACAGTTTTTTTTTTCACTTTTTTAACCTAATTTTTTTTTCAAATGAAATAACAATTTTAAATTCAAATACACAGCATAAGCACATGAAAACACATTTAAAAAACAATTTCACCAAATGAGAGTGAAATGATTTTATCTATTTTATTCTAAAAAAGAGTGAAATAGCGGCTTTCCAAAACGGAAAGCAGTCACTCATTTAGGATATTAATTTAGTCTTAAAAAAGAGTGGAAAACACTTATCAAAAGGGAGTGAAATTAGCTTATCCAAATGGAGTGAAAATAACCGCTCCGCAAAAGGAATGAAATTCACTCCTATAAGGAAAGTGCGTTTTCGAAACTGTAAAGGAGTGAAAATTTACTAAGTCTGAGTTAAAATCGCTGGAACTTTTTAAGAGAGTACATGAATTTGTCAAAGTTAACTAATTAGCTTCCCTGAGATTCATTCTCATCTTCTAAATTCTCATTTTTGATCCTTCAATCTCTTCTTAATTTTTCTTATCGTTACTTTTACTTTGCCGCAATATTCGCATACGTTCTGCTGCTTTTTTATTGTAATTTTATCTTTGTTCACCTGCCATTCTTGTTCTGCTTTAACTCTTAATTTGAGCAGCTGTTTTTTTCCATAATATACTAAAGAAGAAATCTCTTCAAACTAGTGCTGTAAAATCGAGTTAATTCTTGTGCTAATTGCAAAATATTATACGCTGAAATTACAAAAACTAAATTATTTCAAAATATACATTTTAACTCTCTTTATAAAGCTAAACATTTGAAAGATGCAGTGTTTACTACAAGAGGTCACGTTTGTCTCAAGCGATTTAATACATTCATCACGCTGATAACTGATTGTTTAGTTATTTTTATAAAAATTCAACATTTTAAAATACATTTCAGGTAACTCTTGTGAAGAGAATGAAAAAAAATTCCTTTTTATAGTGCTATAAAAAGTGTGGAGCGGAAAATACCGACGTTTTGTGACAAACATAAGTGGCTCTTCAACACAGAATTCAAAGTAGTCTCAGCTAGAAAAAAATCTCACTTCCACGAATTAAATTAGAGACTCAGAAGTTCAAAATATAAACAATAATTTCAAAAATACGCAAGGCATCAAACTTAGAATGACAAAAGCCAGTGTAGAAAATTCAGAATGTTAGTTTTAAAATGATTTATAACACATAATTTAGTTAGAAATTCTGATCTGATGTTTAATATTTTCGTGTAATGACCCTGGTACATGTAACACACGAAGCAAGATTTTTTTTTCCTTTATACCTTTTTTCATACATTATGTAATGTAAGCTTTGATGAGGCATTTTCATTTTCTGATTGAGTGCTTTTAAACATGTTTGAGTAGAAAATCCTCTCGGAACAAAAATAAGACAATAACATTTCCTGAGACCATGTGCTTTTGTATTTTTAATAAGCTTACCTGGATTAAGGATAACATAGTTTGAATGAGTATTTTTGAGACACTTAGCTCATTTTCAGACTAACAGGTTTTGAAACTTAAATCAAATTTCTGCATGTATTAAAAATGAATCATTTGCAGGTAGAACTAATTCTAGAGTAGGTTGTATCAAACTCATCAAAGGTCAAGTAAGTCTAATTAATACTATCGAAACAAAGATTGAACAAAAACCGGTTGCTGCTGATTCACGGTCATGATAGCTCATTAAAAGAGCTGGGAGCGTGAGAAACATCTAACACTAAACCGACAAATTACAGTTTTGGGATACTCCACTCTTACGTGTGGGAAACTCACTCACAAAATTCACACGAGAAAGATGTCATGTTTCGGGATATTTTGAATCAATCTTTTATGGTTTTACTGTGAAGGGACACACACACAACCACAATTATATTTACAAACCACAGACAAATTTTCAGTAAAATTCTGTCAAACATATCAACGCAATTGTTTTTCAAACTTTTTATTCGTGTACAGCAAACTTTTTGTTAGTGTGTAGGACATTTGAAAATGAACTCAAGCATGTAAGTGGCCATATTTCAGGATGTTTCGCATCTGTGTGTGGGTTTCTCTATTTTTTTTTTTTTTGTTTAAATATACATTCCTTTATGCGATTCATTCCGTCAAATATATTTGCATAATTGTTTGTCATATTCAAGTATTATTTTTATTTTACATCACGTATGAATGGAAATATGAAATGCAAGTGTTCACTTTTGAAACATTCTTTAAGAATGTGAAAAAAAAATGAGTGAAATATTAAGCTCATCATTTCTCAAAAATGTTTTATTTGTGTCTTCAGCTGGAACTTATGAAGTGTTTTTTTTTTTTTTTATTGGTACATTATAGTTTTCTTCAAAACTAAAAGAACTGAAAGGTCTGAAAACTGCAATCGCGGTGAAAATCAAACAGTTATGTTTTTACCCGACTGTGCGTGCGCGACGCAAAGGAGGGTAATGTGCTTATAAGTCTATGTATGTATGTCTACATACTATGTGGCATTCTAGGGGCTAAACGCCTTGACCAATTTTGGTAATTCTTACGTCAATCGATTTGTCTTAACCTTGGGAGTGTCACTAATTCTTTTTTTTTTCAGTTTAAAATTATCTTTTCGTTGTTGGATGGTCAATTGATTGCTGTCGTCATCCAGGAACCATAATGTGTTTCATGGGACAAGCATTCTTAGGAGTTTTACGAAGGGCCTTGTGTGCTCTAAAACAGCGAGCACAAATCAACGGCTTAGCTCTTTGGGAAAAATGGAATGAGAAACAAGTTGCTGCTACTCCTGACTGCGTACAATGGATCTGAATCATGGGATTCCTAGAGAGCTCCGAGTAAGTATACAATTATGTTTTAAATGCGGTTCTGTATTTAAAAAGAGTACTTGTATGTGTTTAGAGAAATTTTAAATTTTCACTTTCAACTCTCTTTATAAGGACACTTGGCTAAATACTGCAATCAATAAATAACGGACCCAATTGTCAAAGCGTAATATACTAAATTCCCGATTATCCGCGGTATAGGGCTGTACGGTAACCGCGGATAAGCGAAAACGTGGAAAATCCGAATAATAGGTAGAAAACGATACTAACAGCTAAAAAATATGAATAACACTATACAGTTAAATTATAACGAAAAACATTGCTACATTGCATCTACTAACATTGAATGTAAAAAATATATGTAAAAAGTAAAAACGAACATACCATAATCATAAATTTAATAAAAATTTAACGACAGTTTAAAAAAAAGTGAAAAGACCGATTAATTGGGAGTTTACTGTAGAAGCATAAGCTTTTGCTACCCTCTTTTCATTTTGGAGTGTATTTGGGGAAGTTTCACTTGAATAATTGACAGCATTTTTTTTTTGAGCAATCACGATTGCTTATTGTTCTCGTTTGACTGTTTTGATGTCCTTTGATTTTATTTTCCCACCGCCACACTCTGCAGTATCACCGTCGACCGGGTCCTCACGATGCTGCTCCTATAGCGAAAGCCGTCTCCAGGTTGCATCCATGTCCTACACACACGTGCATACATACACAACTACGCACACACACACACACACAAACACATACACACACATACACCTACACACACATACACATAGCCCCCCCCACACACATTCATATACACCACTACCCCCACACTTATGCCAGCACACAGACACAAACACACATGCCTACACACACAAACACACATACCCCTCACACACAAACACACACACCAACATACACACACTCGTGATTGCGAAAAACATAATTTGAATTCAAGATGTCAAAATTTAAATTATTTTTTTTTTTTTGGAAAGACTGCATAACACAATATAGATATGCAACCTGACAGCTAAGACAATTGTAACTCTTTACTACATTAAAACTTATTAACATGTTGTCAGATATATTTCATGAAAACTGATACACGAATTTAACTGTGATACTCAGTACAAATATGATATTAAAATTGCTTTTTATTTTCAATTTAAAAGTTTTAAATGAATTTTCGTAATATGAATAGGCCATTTTAAGAAACTTTGCCAATGGCATTTTTAAAATATAATTGTTGTTGATAAATTGCTCCCTTCAAGTGTAAATAGTACAAACAATTTTCCAGTAAGAAGGATTTTTCTCAAGTACTCTACAGTCTTTATTGAATTTAAATGCATGTATATTGAACTACTTAATTCGAATATTAATCTACTTTTTTCCGATTTAACATTTTTATTTTCACTTTTACAGCTATCTATTTCTTCGCTATGATGATTATATTTCTGGATTTCCGACATCTGATCATATCAGGTTTCATTCTTATTCTCGTAAATTCTGCTTTGAACTATCCCCTTTTGGCTCAAAAGAAGCCGCAAAGCTCAGGTAAGTAAAATATATATATATATATAAACGCATGTTTAAATTATTATTTTATTTACTTAATTATACTTTTTTGGAAGGGAGGAGACCCATTTAAAATGAGGGAAGAGGATTTTAGTTCATTTTGTAGATTTTTGTAGATTTTGTAGATTTTGTTTATTTTTGACATAGTCGAAAGTTGATCGCTCTTGAGCTACCTAGCATTTTACACAAATCAACTTATCATCGACAATATATTGTAGCAACAGAACTAGAAGCGGCATAGTAACAATATTCTTCGTGCACCATCACAAATAGTTGAAGGGAATTAGGGCACATTGATGCACGGGGTACACTGATACATGATTACTATATCAGAAACCTAATCTTCTTTTTCATACCAACGGTGAAGTCTCCAAATAAAACTATTTCGGACGTTTTTAAATCCGCCCAAGAAAAATCTTTGACAGATTATTTATTAGAATATAGTAAGATGTACTATGGACTGGCAATACACTAAGTCTTGGCCTTCACATACCAATTTGTACCGAAGTCAAAGTGCAAAAATCCACTACTTGCGATCCATCCTACTTTTACGATTGCTTAACATTAAAGCATTAATAAGTAATGTTGAAATATAACACATTCTTATGTTTTAATCATATTCCATCAGTATCAAAGTGCCCTGCTAGATGCATAAATGTGCCCCGCAGGTGGAGCAGATTGATACAAATCCTATCGTTTAATAAAATCGGAATGTTCTGTTTAATGGCCCCCCTTGTTTTAGCTTCCTCCATTGGTGTTATTATCTTAAATGTTTATGCCATAAATAGTTCAAAAACTTCTAAATTAGAATAGCTTTAACTACTAATAATAATTAAATGAATTTTCCTGCATTTAAATATGCTCCTCTACCCCCTACTTATTTAAGCATTATTTTCCTATTAAAAAAATGGAAAAATTTTCAATAATACCTGAGCCTCAGGGTCAAACTTACGAAAGTCCCGAAAATGGGGATCATATTCCGCATTGAGCCATAACAACGTAATTCCGTAAAAAAAATCCTTTTATACTTTTTAACAGGAATATTACAGCACGAGTTCCGACCTTTGTGTTCACTAGACAAACGTTTTCTCTCTCTCTCTCCTGCTAAGTAGTGATAATATGAGTTTTGTTTGTCTGGGTTTCAGGAAGAGTTGTGTGATTTTGATTCGGGAAAATACCAATAAAATAATCCATCGACACAGATAAATTTTTCTTGGGCCAGTCTGAAAAGTGAATGAGCGCGCCGCAGTTAATGAACAGTTTGTAGATTTTAAAAGCTATTCCTCTGATTAATAAGCAACAGTAATTGCCTTCTATACAACTCCAAAAAGGAAAGTATTAGAAAATATTGCCTTTGTCCATTTAGTACAGGAGTTCCCAACCTGTGGGTCGTGACTTCCAGGAGGGTCGCGATCTAAGCATTTTTCAAGGGGTCGTCACATTACCCCTACATTTTAAAATATATCATTGCGCAGTTTATTATTGTTATTAAAATGCATAGGGGGAAAACAGCATCATTTACGATAGCATCAATATTTGAACGCAATGGCGAATCAGGACTAAGACTATGGGCTGCAGAAGCCACCTCCCCCCCCCCCTTATACCAAAGTACCTGATCCCCCAACGTCCTCTAATATAATCTTAAACTTATGTTTATGGACTGTTCTACAAATTTCCATGAAAGAATCTTGAATTCATCCCAATCTTACATTATCCAAAATCGTCTGAAATATCGTTTTTGGAACGTCAATTTCGAGTAATTTCTGTGAAAGATGACTTTAAACCCCAACCCTTATAATGAACAAAGTGCTGTAGTTGCGTTTTTAGGATTTAATTTGAAAATATTCGGGGAAAGAGCCCCGAATCCTATCCCGTCCTCTAACTTCATCAAAATTGCCCAAAAATAGGTTTTTAGGGTTTTAATTTCGAAAAAATTCCGGATTAGTGCCTTCTCTCTTTCACATAATTAAAGATCGTATAAAGTTTCATTGTTAGGACTTAAATTTCAAAAATATTCCGAATAAGGGTGCTAGAACACAAGAATTTGAAAGTGTCAGCTTGAGTTATTATATAATATGTGCTTAATGTCTGCGCATATGCACACACACACCACATATATTTATAGAGGACACATGGGGGATCGCGGGTTGTATAGTTGAAGAAAAAGGGGTCACGACGTGGTGAAAAAGGTTGGAAACCACTGATTTAGTAGAAGTTTAATGTACTGGATTGGTGCACTTATTTTCACATTCCCCCTCCAAAAAAAATCTGAAGCAAAATGAGAAAAGTTCTGTCCGTTTTTCTAAATAATAGTTACACTTATGAATGAAGATATTTTTAAACATCATGTACCAAATACTAGTTTTAAATGATATTATGAATTCCTGACATTGAAAGTGTGTTTATGTATTCATTCACTGAGCTGAATAGCCTATGCAGAAAAATTTCAAATTGTCAAAGAAAATAGATTTTTAATATTGTATAAAAATACAAGTTGTGTATTTTACATAAATTAGTGAAATTATTATGCCAAAAAACTTTTTCTCAAATAATAAAACAAAAAGTTAACAAAAAACTCAGGTATTCCCAAAATGAGAGGCGGGGAGGCACCCCGAAGTGTCCATGGTTTTCCAATAGATTTATATTAATATACTAGGGCTATCCGCACGGCTTTGCCCGTAGTAAAAAATTAAAAGGTCATTTGGTTCGCCTGTATATTTACAAATAATATCTGATGAACTTCGCGCCAATTTGCTGTGTTAATTTGCTCGCCTATGGTCGCATATGGTAGTTTCTCGTGCACGTTATGGTAATTTGTTAGTGCACGTTATGGTAATTTGTTCATCCACGTTATAATAATTTACTCGGTGAAATGTTCCTAAAACTGGAGCAGAAAAAGAACAAAATCGAATTTTCGAAAAATCGCTTCGAAGTGCTCATCTCTATGCTACGAGCTAATTTTGTGCCAAATTTCATGAAAATCGGACGAATGGTCTAGGCGCTATGCGCGTAACAGAGATCCAAACATCCAGAGATTCAGACACATAGACTTTCAGCTTTATTATTTGTAAAGATAGATAATAGAGATAGACTAACATGTCGTGAGAAAATTCCAATTCTTCCAATGGTACTGCGAATCGGAAATTTTTGAGTACCCCTGATTAACCGTTACTTCTTTTCCCTTGTAAACTTTTTTTGTTAACTTTGTTTGTCAGTGAGAGGGACGCCCCAAACTGAAATTTTCGGAAGGGCGAAAATTCACAGTTTTGCCGAATGATGATTATTTTGCCGAATGGCATTAAAAATTTTGCCAAATAATGATTATTTTGTTGAATGGCACTCAAAATTTCGCCAAATGATGATAATTTTACCAAATGGATTTCCGAATTTCGTCGAATGATGACGATGTCGCCGAACAAAACGCCAAACGCGAATCATCAGACAAAATTTGCCGAAAAAGGAAATTTTGGGAACGTCGCAGTGACTTCCCGTGACCTCCCACCAGTGACTTCTTTCACCAGAATCACTACAACTGTTGATACTCTATGAATTTGAAATCACACGACGTGCACGTGTTAGGAAAACGCTGCCGAATCTTCACTACCATTTAATATGTATGATTATTCAAATCTTCTCAAGGCACGGGCGCCAACGGCACTGAGTATCGTTCTTTACTTCCTAGTAGCTGCTGTGCTAGACTGGTGAAAGTGTTACGTCAAAGCACGACGAACTCATCCGAAGAGACCCTGGAGCGAGAAAAATGATTCAAGTAATAAGTAAAAAAATGAAAAGAAATATTCGGTAATCGAAGAATGTATTGCAAGGTCAACTAGCAAAGCAAGGAACTGGAAACATAAGGAAACTTTGTGAGCCTCATCATTCCTAAAAACCAGTCTTACCTCACTAGATAGTTGAATATTTTGTAGGGATACTGTTTTTATTGGGATTCTCCCTTTGGGATAAAATTTATGGTTGGAATTGAGCTTGATTTTTTATAAAGCAAAATCTGTAATTGAATTTGTCTTACCTCATTACATAGGTGAATGTTTCATTTCGAATGATGAAAATAGTTTTATAGCGTGAGAAATTTTTAAAAAATAAAGCGAAAACTAAACATTAGTTCTTACACAATGTGAACTTGATTTTAATTTGTAAATGAAATTATATTAATTGAATTATCGAATGATTAATTCATAACGACGAAAATAATTTTACATCATTTGAAACTTAAACAATACTGTAGGAACTGAAAGTATATTTTTACATAATGTAAAATTTATCCGGATTTTTTCTTTCGTCATCAGACAATTGAATTTTTTTCAGGGATAGCATTAAAAAAAAGTATTCTCTCTTCAGACTAAAAATGTGTGCTTCTACTCTACAAATCGTACAGAAATAATGCTTAGTGAATATTATGATAAAATATAATGTCTAGCATTATATATACCTATCAACAACAAAAAGACCTCACTGCAAAACTTCAGACACTTTTTTAGCACTTTTTGAACACGAACACTTGCTCTCTTTTTTAGAATACTTTGAAGCATTTTGGAAGTTTTCAAAACACTTTTGAGAACACTTATTTGGATCAGCACAATTTCTTAACACATTTGGAATGCATTTTAGAAAATTTTTTGAGCTCTGAGACTACAGTGACGGGAGCGGGATTTTGTTTCGAAGGATGCCCAGGTTCTTACCTCAAAGAGATCATCACACTATTTATTTTTCATTAAATCTCCATTTAAGCTTCACTATAGATTATGCCAATAATTGAAAACTCCTAATTATTAATAAATAATTAGTTATTATAAATATATTTATGGTTCTTGGGATTTTTAAAAGGGATAAATAACCTCAAAATTTATGTATGAGCAATATGATTTAAATATTTTCTTAATTAAAGGACTAAAGTGCTGTCATGTTGTTCCAACTGTAGTGTAAATAATTGACTTGAGTTTACACAGAAAAGGTTTTTAAACAAGAAACAAGTGGGTCCTATTTTTCTTTTTTAATCAAAATTGGTTTAGTTATTTATAAATCTCAAGAGACTGATTTCATTGCGTATTGACATCAGACAGAGGTATACGGCCGTGCTTAGCACAAAAGCCGTATCTGCACTTTTTTCCCAAAAAGTTACGGTCACCAATTAATTTTTTGTCATATATTTCACCTAAATATAATGTTTTACGGTTATTTGTGAATGGGAAATGTATATATATTTTTTTTTTGATCTGAAAAAGTTGCATAAATATCAAATCCATGGAGGCACACAACTTTAAACCGCAATTTCTCATTTTGAGCTCAGATGCAGTTAAAACTTTTGCGCTTAGTACGGCAGTATAGCGTTAAGAAGCTTTTAGCTAGTACTGCTCCTTAAATTGATTCTCTTTCGTCAAATGTTGAAATCGTCTTTTCAACTGCTACCATAGATACTAGAAGAAAAAGCAGATGTGAATATTTGATACCAATGTTAAAAATCGTAATTTTAGGCAATATAGCACAAGTTTACTTTTAAAATTTCATGATGACAGGAAAACATTTTTATTGATTTGTGCTATTATTTTTAAAAATATATGTGAGAGCCTTTATGGTTCTGCTCCAGGTTATATGGGGGATTTAAAGTATTAAAAGCACGACAATCCAGCAGTAAACAAACACAACTGACCGGTGGAGAAACGCAGCATGTTCTTGGCGTTTACGTTTTGAAATTGCACAGAGGGAAGTCACTTCTGCGAATTCACAAAAGAAAAAAACCTTTCAAGACTCTAAGTTTTAAACAAATTATGAGCTCTTTCTTCACTGAAGAGCGTGCATTTACTGGTCAGATTACCCTATGTAGTGACATCCTTTGAAGTCTTCGAGAACTGCTTTTTCGACAAAGGGGAAAAAGGCACCATTAAATTAACGTGCGAAATTCAAATATTACGGCGAAGAGATTTCGTTATGCACTAATCAAACCAGGGTGCTGTAGCATCGTATAGCTATAGAACAACACAAGCTTAGAGTTATTTTCGTGAAGCTGGAAAAGGAACATGAAGTTCCCATTTAAATGTTTAATAATTCTCAAAATATGTTTTAAGCTTTGGTTAAAGCTTGTCCAATTTATAAGAACGGATTAATCGCTGTCTATCCCAATATGAGTCCATATTTCAAGTAATATGATTTTTTCTTCTTACCTTTTCAGGAAGACTTATGACCTTGACAAGAAAACCATGTGAAGATCAAAAAGGCAACATCGGAACGTGCATGTTCAAGTGGGATTGCATTAGTCTGAAAGGTGTAACCTTAACGACCTGCATGGATGGATTCTTATTTGGAGCTTGCTGCAAATTAAAGGAAAATCAAAAACATCACGAATACATGCAAGAAACATATGGAAACATTTCGGAAGATGAAAATAAAATGCCACCCGAGTTTACAACATTTCAACTTCCATCAAATTTTGCTGTTTCAAATGAAAGCATAAAAAACCCCTACACAGTAGTTTCGACCAAATCTTCTTTCTCTTCTACGCTTGCACAAAACAAGAACTTTCCGACTGAAAAAAGGAATTTTTCTATTTCAACAACGCCAGTGATTCCCACAATAAACAACAATGCTGTTTCACTTGAAAATATCTCAGTTAATTTTGTTAAAAATGAAATTAATGAAACAAATAATCAGTCTCAACCAAATTTCATCGATATTTCTCTTGACAATAACAAAATTTTAAATCAATATAATCTGACAAATAATCTGTCAGATCATGATGAAGCGTATTATACGCAGTTCCCAAGCAGTTTGAATAATTTTTTGAACAACGGTGACTTAATAACAGAAAAACACGCCTACTTAAAGAACAACGAGCCAAGTAAAAATATTGGATTAAGTTCTGTTACTCCGATAATCAACTCAATCAGTTTTGAAAATTATTCTGAAGATGATCAAAATAAAATGATTACAGACGAAAGTGCTTTAAGCAATAACAGAAACAGTAATTCTCCCCCCACTGATACCTTGTATGATATTAATGAGAGTAAGTTCTTTTTAGATAGTTTAATTATGGAAGCATTAGATAATTATACAGTAATAACTAATTCTTCAGAAGATTCAATAGATTTGAATTACTTAAATATTACCAAATCAGCCCTCATTTCTCTACTCACTGGTTCCAATGGGAATGAAAATTTTACGTACGATTTCTCTACTAAAAATGAAATGACTGATATTTTCACAAAGTTATTTAAGACCACCATGGACTACCATGATAATTTTGATTCTTTTTTGAAAAACACTTCCAAAACAGAAAATGAGCTTGAGCCAAAAGTGTCATCCATGAATGATGCCATATTTTTCAGTAATGTTTCATCTACAATTCCATTTTCTTCTGTTAAAACTGGTTCCACACTGACTATGCCGACATCACATTTATCAGTTGTAACAGAGTTGGACTCCAATGATTCATCTAGTCTTCCAAATGTCAATGTATTTGTAAGGACACAAACATATCCTTCCGTTGAAAATGATCAAGGAAACACAGTTTTCAACTTTAATGATACAACTTATATGGCACTTGAAAATATTTCTGATACATCTGTTGAAAATATGACCATGTTTCATGCAACAGGTTTTGATGAAATTACAGAACCTCAGCATCCTTCTAATAATAGCTATTTTAGCATTGATGATTTTAGTACACCCCATTCTACGTCAGCAATTACTGAAGTAAGTAATGGTGAAATTTCTGAAAGTGTTAAAAATGTTAATATTTCAGAGTTAATGGATTACTCTAAAAGCATTGAATTATTATCTTTGTCTGAAAGCTTCCCACAGCTTAATATTTCTGATACTACCATGCGATTCGCAGTTAGTGCTAGCCTACCAGAAATCAATAATCAGTCATTATACGAGAATGTGGTGACATCAAGCGCAGAAGATTCAGTCTTGAAGCATATTACTGAATCATCCCCATTTATTGATTATGTAGAAACAGATTTAGCAATAAATGAAATTTCGGTTGTAAAATCTACGATAAAAGATGCATACACTCCTTCAGAAGCCTCTAATAATGAAATGCACATTACAGATATTTCAAGCAGTGATGCGTTAAGTAGCAATAATGATTTTTTTGAAACAAGTACTTCGCCAACAGAATTTGCAGGCAGCGTAATCGTTCCTTATACTGTGATAAAAAACGACAACAATTTCTGGACGGAGACGGAAAAGGACACAAACTATGATAGTATTCAAAATGACCGTGCCTCTTCAACTGACAGCAAATCTGAAGATCAGATTGATACATTAAGTGCTAATTGCACTACTCCTGTTCAGAGTAATTCCTTTTTTACAGAAATCCATGAAATAACGCCAACAAGCATGTTAAATACAAATATAACTGAATTGCAATCCTCGAACTCCGAAGAATTAAATGCTAGCGTTCTATTAAATACATCCAAAGAGCAAACTTCATCTGTCCTCCTGCAATCTACAGAAAAGCCTAGTCAAAACATTATGAATGGAGTTAACTTCGGAACTGAATATTTGGATGTACCTTCCATAACACTAAACAATCATAACAACTTTGGTTCTAATTTCGTAGAGCAGTCATCAAGTGTGAGCACATTTATTGCTACCGATAATACAGAGCAGGATACCATTGCAACCATGAGCACAACCAGCTCGCAAATGCACAATTACGAACTTGCTATGGCAACAAAAGTGACTGTTCAAGGTGACATTTTTACAAATACGAACGTTGCAGATATGGATACAACTTCATTCCTTGGAAATATACAAAAAAATGTTTATTCTGCTTCAGAAGTTGTAACAAACCCACCAAGTACTTACAGTCAAGAAGACGAAATTATCACAACAGTTTCTGAAAACGACGAAATTGCTTTAGGTCCATTTGTTTATCCTGAATTTGTAGATAATATAGATTTCAACTATACATCTTCTGATTCCGGATATTTTACATCTGAGATGAACAGTAGTCAAGAAGAAGAAATGCAGGCGTCTACCTCTGCCGAAACAACAAATTTGGAAATAGATTTTAAGACAACTACAGAACTCAATGATTCTATAAATACTGCATATTCATCCAAACCAGATGTTGAAGCAACGGAAAATGTCTCACTTAGTCCTGAATTGGTTTCATTTTATACGAAAAATATAAATACTTCATTTTCTCAAACTACTGCTTCTGAAGCTCCTAACGTGTCAACGGTATCATACGTACCTCTAATTACATTAGAAAACGAAGAAAGCACGACAAGCTTAGAGCAAAACACGTCTAGAAATGATACTCCTAGTACCGAATACGAAGGAACAGAAGAAATAATAACTGAAACCTTAGAAAATTCTGTTTCAAATAGCTCCGTTTTTGATGAAAACGTTGAAATGAATGCAACAGCAGAAAACTTGACATCTAGTGTTTTCGATCAATTTAACAAGATTACTGTTCCAGCTTTTGAAGAGAAAAACTCTACAGTTGTTGAAGAAGTTACGAATTCTGAGAAATCTACACTTGTTGAAGAAGTTATGAACTCTGAAGCCGCAAATGAGAACTCTTCAGTCACAAATTCTTTTATAAGCACTATTAAAAGTGAAACTTATTCTAAGAAGGAAGTTGTAACTACTCCACATCCTTGGCATCCTAACTCACCAGTTACGCAAGAATCAACTATACACAACCATAGATGGAACTATAAGAAAGGTAAATTACTGTAACTTTACTCATTACATGTTTAGTATACTATATTATTTGCATAGGGAAATTAAAAAAATCTTTTAAATAAAGAAATCACTTGTAGATTCATTTTAGTTACAGAGCTTTGCTTAAAATGTTTTCTGATACTTCTTAATTTTTCAACTTCAGTTAGAAATCTTCTTGTGCTTTACTTACTTTAAATAAACAATCATATTCTATGCTTTAAATAACGTGAAACTAAATTGAAAACGTTAAATTCAAAGCTTACCTCAAACAAACCAAACAATTCTAAATGATTAACAATTCGAGAATAAAATAAAAAAATAAAGGATGAATGGAATGCATTTTTGAACTACAATTATTATTATTATTATTATTATTATTATTATTATTATTATTATTATTATTATTATTATTATTATTATTATTATTATTATTATTATTATTATTATTTGCCATTGTTACATCTTCAGTTCTTTTACTTCGCGTTTCTTTCTTTCTTTCTTCCTTCCCTCCTTTTTTTACTCATAACATTTTTGAAAAAGGATATTATGTTTTGCGATCCAAGCCCTTCTGTCTAATTAAGAAAGGAAATAAATTGAAACATTTTTTAAATGTTAAATAAAAGTCGTCGACTTAAATTTTCTTAGTTTTTATGCAATTATTTTAAGTAAATTATTAAAATATCGTATTAATTATCGCTATAGCAACGTTCTTTTTTGTCTTACCTTTATGTTGTTAATGAATCATAGTTAAATTATAACTAAAATTAAAAATTCTTTAATTGTTTCGATATTGGTTTATTATTACTATGATTTAAAAAAATTAACATACCTTTTTGGATAATAAAAGCATTTTAAATTCAAGTTACTTCCGGGAAGAATTGATTACTTTTTCTTTCATTTAGAGTTTATATAGTTTACGGTTTGGTGTTTTATTTACTATTAATTGAATTTAATTATATCTAATGTTACATTTACTTATAACCAAGCTGTTCTAACGAACTTTAATTAAATAAACAAGACAAATATTTTTGATGTTCACATATCTTTTAGTCGTACTACTTTTGGCCCGATGAAGGTAAAATCCCAAATTACATTGGTAGTAAAATCATGTAAGTTATTACACTGAAGTGACGTCAAAAAGGAGCAACATTTGACAACAACTCAGAGATGTCTTTAAAAATTTGAAGTCGAAAATGATACGCCAAATTCAGTGACTAGTGTACATGTTCACATGCAACCATGTTTTTATTTAATTTTACATTTTTTTTTTCGAAAACTGGTTGCTGTCGCATTAATGGCTAATCAGCTTCTTACTACTTAATAACGTAAACGAGTGACCAGATCAGTTCCGTTGAAAACCAATTTCTCCGTCTCCTCCATACATTTTTTGGTGTAACCAAGCTTGATCTGATTCACTCAATCTGTTTGCATAGTTCGCTAGTATATGTGTGCAATCGATTCGAAACAATGAGCGATTTTTTTTTTCTTTTTTGTTTCACATACATTTTTAACATACTTATATATTAATACCTTTGTGCTGAAAATTAAAATAATCAGTTATCCAACGTTTTGAAGCACAAAACAAAAATGCAAAAAAAATGCATTTTTTGTGCTTCAAAACGTTGAATAACTGATAATTTTAATACTTATATATTGTTTATAACTTATTCTTCTTTCTTATATATTTATTACTGCAGCTTATATATTGTTTTTAGCTATAGTTGAATGTATGCCATTGTTTTTGATTTTTCAACTACTTCACACAGCTGCTACATACAAGCTACTGCATATCGCGAAATTCGCTAATTCACTGTTCCCGTGCCACCTTATTCAGCGGATAATCAGCAGTTTACTGTACTTGTTACCTGTAATGAAAAAAAAAAACAACCTTCTGGTATTTTTAATTGTGGTTAACAAAGTAAGTTTCACATTGAATGCTGTGTTCATCTTGATGGATATAATCACTTTTATCATTATTTATTCTGAACCTACCGCATATCGCGAAATTCGCTTATCCGCGGTTACCGTACCACCCTATTCAGCGGATAATAGGGAGTTTACTGTACTTGTTACCTCTAAAGAAAACAAAACCCTTTTGGTATTTTTGATTGTGGTTAATAAAGTAGGTTTCACATTGAATGTCGTGTTCATCTTGAAAGATACAATCACCGTTCACATTTTATAATTACCCGTTCTGAACCCGTTCGTAGTCGTAACTTTGTACTGTTCTTATACAAATTGATGAAATGCAATTTTTTATAAGAATCAACTACTCTGGATATTTTCGCTAAAAATCTTTCGTTGTTTTTTTTTTTTTTTCAGATTGTGGAGTGCGGATGATGTTTCCAACGGGTCGGATAGTCGGCGGGCAGAATACATACTTTGGCAAATGGCCTTGGCAGGTTTGTTGTAATTTAGTATGGTGTAATATCATACTTATGTAATTTGAACCCATTATTTCATTTTGTATTTTATGTTCACTAATATATTCATGTTTTTAATATTTGAACCATTTACTTATTTATATCCTCACGGCCTAAGCCCTGCAACTAACTTACTGCAAAAAAGCACTACTTAGTTATCTATATTTGTGTAAAATTATCATTATGATAACAACTAAAAGTTTAAAGATTTGCTACAAATGAAATAAATAAATACCTCTCTGCTGAAAAATAAAAATAGAAACGTCCGCTTGAAAAAAGCACAATTTCCGAAAAAAAAAGCGCTTTAAAGTCTTGAAATATGTGTCTGCATTTTTTTTTTTTTTCGTAAATTTGTGCTTTTTCAATGTTGAAAATAAGATTTTTACTTTCTTCATAGCCACAAAAAACAAAAGCATAAAAAAAATGACATCGAACTGTTCATTACTCTTTATTTAAAAGTTATTGTCATTTTAAATAAATTTCGCATTTTAAATTTATTTCTGATTTTACCAATTTTTAAAGAAAGTAAGATCTTAGATCCAATATAATAAATTTAATATGTATGTAAATATTAAAAATAATTAGATGCAAAACTACTGCTGTCGCAGTCGCTTGTCTAAAGTCTTTGTGGAAAGATGGATTAAAAATGCAAAAGATACATATTTTAAACTAAAACAACTCGAGTAAATGAATGAAATTAATTAGTAAATAATAATCGATTATGAAATTAATCGAAAATGAAGAATTCTACTGCCGTAGTCGGGGAGATGCATCTTAAAAAATGAGAAATAGCTCGCACCTTTCAATTGCATAAGTTGTAATACCTACTGTCTTTAAGGATGTAATTAAAAAGTTTCTTTTCTTTAAAAAGTGGTAAAACTGCAAGATATTTTTAAATAAAGCAAAAAACTTTGCTACATACTAACTTGGGCTCACACATCGTTGTCGGGCTTTTTTGTATGAACTAACGTGTATAGCCACGATGTTTCAAAAAAAAAGAGAGATATCCTCATAATATAAATCTCTACCTTGGAGGTAAAGGGCACCATTCATAAAAACAAAATTAGTCAGAAGATGCGTTGAAAGTTTTCTTTTCTGATGACTTGTGTTACTGAATATTATAAATGCACTGTTAAAAAAAATTCTTGAAATTTTACGGTAAAAGTTACTGGCATCCATGTGTTGCCAGAACTTTTTACCATAAACTCTTATTATAGTGTAAAATTTTACAGTAAAAAAAGACAGAACGCTGTGGCTAGTTGTACTGAGTAAAAATAACGAGGCGCACGTAGTCGGGTTCGAACCTGCGCCATATTTGTTAAAGAGCGCTTCGCTAACCACCATACAAGTGGGATGCGGAAGGTGAACGGAGATGAAGCCTTAAATTATGGAGCCTAATAGACACGTGGCACTCGCACTATAAGTCACGTGGTGTACAAATTGGAGCTGATATCGTTTACTTTTTCCAGTACATTTTACGGTAAAACTTTTCTGCAATGCAAACACTCCGTTTTACTGTAACAGTTACCTGAAAAATTTCCTGAATTTTTAACAGTGTAGGCTTGTAAAATAAAATTTGTTTATCAAATTATACTTTGCAGGTCTGAAAATAAAATAGAAAGATGGTCCTTAAATATCGATTTTGAATAAAATGGTCATAATGACCTTTTACCCTTTAAGTACAGAAATATGAATATTTTAATCACTTAATTCACCCCCTGGGGTAACGCAGAGATAGGTGAGGGTTGCCATAAAATATCTTTGGTATCAATACTTAGATATAATAGAGATAGACTAGGGTGCCGTGAGAAAATTCTTATTCTTCAAAGGGGGCCACGGACAGGAAAAGTTTCAGAATCTTTGACTTAATATATTTGATAGGAATTTGGCACATGTTATTTAAGTATTCGAAGATTTTTAAGAGTACGATAGGCTGTGCAGGCTTCCTAAGGATAAATTAACGATAGCCACAATTTGAACGTATAATACATCGTTAAAGGTAATCGAAACTCGTCTATGACGTTTTCGGTAAACAACAGAATGATGCAGCATGAAGCAAAGAGATGTAAGCGACAAAATTAAAAATTTAGAGATAACAAATACATATGGTAGGAGAAGCTTCCCTCTGTTTTAGGACAAGAGGTAGTACTAGCAGCTCTGGTGGGTGCTGCAATGCAGCAAGATTTAGAAAAAAAAATCAATGAAAACCTACCTAGGATCTGAACTTTAAACGCGTTTTACTCGAAACTTTGAAAAAAGTCCCTTTGCCTCCCACTGTCTCATCTGGTTATCAAAAGACGTCAATTCACGATCCCTGTCAGCAGTTTCTGAAGGTTTACCTTCGTTACTGAAATCCACTGAAAAAGCTAAAAGTTCTTTACTGATAAAACTACAGCAACAAATTTTGATATTCCTGAACTGTTGTCCTAAAGAATACTGTTTAAATAAAACATGTAGATATTTTAATTTTACTGTGTCTAAAACATTTTCTATTTTATGCAGGTTTTAGTTAAAGAAGCTACTTGGCTTGGTCTTTTTGTGAAGAACAAATGTGGGGGAGTTCTCATAACTTCTAAATATGTACTAACAGCAGCACATTGCCAACCAGGGTAACGTATTAATAGTCTTATTCATACGTATATGGAAATTTTAAAAACTTCTAAACGTGTTATAAAAGTAACACACTGCAAATAGTGGTATTCACATATGTCTGGAGTAATTCAATGCTTAAAACTATGTATTTATAGGATGTAAGACTGCGATCAAGGCTAGTGTGCATAACATTTTTTTTTCTTTTTTCATATTCAGTGGCTCTGAAATGTACGATTGCAGAGTTAAGATTATTTATTCAGCTTCAAAGATAATCTGCTTACTCTTACTGGATTAGTCATTAATAAAGTAATTTACCCTTAATAAAAATATATTTGCAGGACTTTTAGACAGTTTTTTTTTTAATGAAATCTATTTGGAGAAAACAATAGATATATGCTTATAGATTTTTTTAAAGAATGGTGCTTTTCACAATTATCGCGTGGTCTTAATTACTCCCACTTGACCCAATACTCTCTTTTAAATTTAATAATTATTAATCAACAATTTACTAAATGTAAAATATGATCACAACCATGTCGCAGCTAAACATGACTTGCTAATCACGTACAAATAAATGTTTGAAATGCAATATTCCCCGATAGGAAATGTTTCTAAAGAACATTACGCTAAAGCAAAATTATGTAAGACTTGCATATGCATATCATTGCATTGCAATGGAAAAATCCTGGTTGTTTCGCATCATTGCGGCCCCTAGATATAATCACCAAGCAACAAAAATATATTACCAAGATGGAATTAGATTTCCCTAATGTACTAATTTGACGAGTAAAAAGTAATATGAAGGAAATCAAGAAAATATTATCTAAGAAGTTTAGAGGGGTAGTTGCGCCTCTTAAATTAAGAAGTACCATTTTGTTTATAACTTAACTGAAAAGTATCCCCAAAAACATAACTACATCAGACTTCTTTGTTATGTAGGAGTACTTTTTTTTTCTGCAAATCATAAAAAACAAGGAAATCATCTTTAAAAAAATATTATTTCTTTTAGGAAAGATTTGCCATTTTAACAAACAACTAACTAAACCGCATAGTTTCAACCCAATCAGCCGGTGACGGTTTTTAATGAAATGAAGTTTTATTTCCTACAATTCCTGGGAATTTCATGCAAATTTTGATGGATAAATAATCAGTATCGAGATGTTATCTCTTTAAATTCATAAATGAAAATGAAATTAGCTGCTAATATATATTAATTTATTTTTCTGATTTTTACTATGTAATAATTGTTTTACTTAAAAATATTACTGAAATATTTACCTTTTTTAGATTTTTAGCCTCCTTGTTGGTGGTACTAGGCACCTACGATTTATCGGGTACAACCGATTACAAGCCACCTGTGATTCGAAATGTCAAAAGAATGGTAATTCATCGCCATTACAACTCTCAAACTTTCGAGAACGACTTGGCGTTGCTGGAAATGGAAAACGAAGTGGAATTTTTACCTCATGTTGTTCCAATTTGTTTACCTCATCGGAATGAAGATTTTACTGGAAATATGGCTTTCGTTACTGGTTGGGGTAAACTAACCCATGGTAAATCCATTTTTGAGTCTATGATGATACTAAACTACTACTTAAAAGTATTTTTACATGGTGTTCTAACAAAAAAGACACATTTAAGATTAGTAGTACTAATAATTTATCATTACATAATGACTTTTTTTTTTTTTTTTTGCATAATGTCAGTGGTTACTATTCAGAAATGCCGCATTTGACATTTTTTTCCCTGAATTAAAAGTAATTACCAAAGATATATTGTTGTTATAAATATTTGTTGAAATGACCGTTTTTTGTATTTTCTTTTCAAATTCCTGAAACTTTCTGATTTTTTGCCATCCTAAAATCTTTTCATTAGACATAATTTTTGAGAAAGTACGAGATTTATTGATAGAATGATTTCAATTTGATAAGCTTAAAGCTGTTTGCTTTTTACTCAAAATAAAAAGTCATATGCCAATTTTTTATTGAATTGATTATTGACTTACTACTTACCGATTGAGTTGTAAATCTCTAATCTTCATTCTTAGTCTTTAATATATTTGTATACATATGCGTACATATTTTTTTCTTTGGTATTTAACAAAAGTTATTTTTTAGTAAAGTAAAAAAAAACAGCCTTTTTATCCTGCCTTAAATTGAAAGTTTTTTAAACGCACTGAATTAAAAATATTTTTATCTAAGTCATCGTTTTTTTAAAAACCTTTTTGGATGCTTTACACTGGATGGAATTTTTTCAAATACAATAACCACCCGATTATTCGCAGAAAAGGGTGGCACGGTAACTGCGGATAAGCGAAAACAGCAGATAAACCGAATAATAGGTAAAAGGCGATACTTAGTGAGTAAAATAGCTAAAGAATATTTCTAACACTCTCACATTCATTTAAATTATAACTAAAAACATTGCTACATTGCATTTACTAACCATTGAATGTAAAAAATATATCAAAATCTAAAAACGAGCAATAATACAATCATAAGTTTTAAAAAAAATGGGTAAAGAAAGCGGATAATCAAAAGTTTACTGTATTTAGCGTTGGACGTTGGTATACGGATAAATTCTCCTTAAGCTTTAAACAAACTTGTGGCTATCATTTACTCAAAAATGAATGTTAAAAATATATGTTAAAATGTTTTTAGTCTAATATCTAGAGCAAACTATTAAATTAAGGGAAAGGGAGAAACATGTGAACATTTTTTTTTTTTTCATTTCTTAATTTCTCAAAACACGAAAAAAAATCTTGGAGCAAAAGTGTACCCATGATTAAATAGCCTTTTCTTTGTGCCCTGAATTTTTTTCTGATTAAATATATATATATATATGTTAACGTTATGAAATTTTTGAAAAATGCCTTAAATTGTTCACATATGCCCCAATAGGGGGCACTTGTGAACAAGCCTTGGGCACATATGAACAGGATTGAAAAATGCAGGACAAGCATCATATTTCAACAAAAAACACTTAAGTATGAAACATAAATGTATATACCAATTACATTGAAGGGTTTCTAACTAAGTATAAGGTGTTTGTGTCAGTTTAAACTGTACAGTAACTGTCAATAAGGAAATATTTTTTAACCGAATTATCACTGTCAATTTTTAAAGTTTCGTAGCATGTTCTAATCACAGGATTGACAAGAAAAAACTTATAAGACTAAACAATACAAAGAATACTTTATTATGTACAGTTAAATCCTGTTATGTATTTCGTTATGTATATCGTCGTTCCTTAAGTTTCATCTATTATATGATGATGAATTCTGAAATTATTATCTGCTCCATGCTCACATTTGCCCCTGTTTTCCCCTATAATTAAAAACAAGATATTTTTCACCTTTGAATCCTTAACAAACAACATCTTAAAAAACACATAGGTCTATTATTTTTTCTCAGGAAGAAAATTTTTGAAAATTTAAAAAAAAAAAAATGAAGGATTTATGTATGACTAATCATTGGTTACATGGAATATAATTGCTTCAATCACGTCTTTTTTTGTCATGAAACTCAAAACAGTTTGTTATTTGAATTTCTCAAATTGAATGCGCCTAACACCTATATCCATCAATTACATAAATATATTTTTTTTCACACAACTTTCGAACTATTTTATGTAATTACAATTTTTAAAATACTTAAAATATTTTCATTGCCTTTTTTTGGGGGGGGGGGGGGTGTAAAGTTTGTATTTTTATCCATATTGACTTTTTAGACAAAAAGTTTTAAGCTTTACTTGCAGATATTAATTTTCATCAAGGACTGGACGAACTTTGCAAATGATTTGTACAGAATGACTCTTTGCGTAAATTATTCAATATGCCGAATTGACATTTCATTCACAAACGTGTAACCTAACTGCGAGTTGGAAATAATATTCAATTAACTATGTGTAATCCGAGTAACATAAAGCCTGAAATGTAATACATATCCTTTATTTTTACACAGTTTGATGCTTTGTTACATTTTAGGAGGAGACGTTCCAAATATACTACAAGAAGTTCAAGTTCCTATAGTTGCAAATGGCAAGTGTCAAAGTATGTTTTACCAAGCTGGACATCAAAAAGCTATACGAAGCAATTTTGTTTGTGCCGGTTACACAAATGGAGGACAAGATTCTTGTGAAGTAAGGACTACAAAGTTAAAAAACGATGCGATTCACTCTTTCAACAGTTTTATAAGTAAATTCTCTCACACAAATACTTAAAAGATGTTTATCATTCAGTGTTTACTTAAATAAACCGTTCTCCCATATATAATCAGTGTTTGCATAGTCTACTATATTAGAATGCGTTAAAATGCTTAATCCAATTCAATGGATTAAAATAAAATAGCTATAAACAACTTACCGAAAGTTTTGTCATTTATCTATAATATGACACAGTTAAAGAATCAAACACTCATTAAACGGCTAACAGATTCAAATGATGATTAGTCCAGTAATCTTTCAAAAATACATTAGAATCTGATTGATATTTTATATGCATCAATTCCTGGAAAAGTGACTGCAGCAATAATTGGAGTTTCAGCATTTAAAATGTTCTAAGATTTTTTAATCTCCACTGAAATTAATCAGTAAACTTTGTGTCATCAATCTTTTTGAAATGTAGTGCTTTATCTCATCAAAAACAACCCTGTTGTAAAAATTTCCCCGCCAAGAAAACCTTTAGCTTTTCCGCACAAAAAAGAAAACCTGCATCCTAAACCCAAAAACCCTCAGCCATAAAAAGTTATGATATCTAGTTTGCCCTCCAAGTATCTGCCTAACCTAAGTACCTGCCTTTTAAATTGTTTATCTTGTTTGGCGGGAAGGTTTTTGCTCACCAAGCAACCACTTCACTTTGAAAAGCTTCCCGCCAAACAAGATAAACAATTTTAAAGATCTATCCATATTTCTGAGGAGTTGAAGGTGGGAGGAGGTTCTAATGGAAGTAGCTGTGATGAAAAAGGAGAAGGGTTGAGGATGATAGTTTGGCAGATACTTGGCGGGCAAACTAGATATCATAACTTTTTATGACTGAGGGTTTTTGGGTTTAGGAAGCAGGTTTTCTTTTTTGTGCGGAAAAGCTAAAGGTTTTCTTGGCGGTGAAATTTTTACAACAGGGTTGTTTTTGATGAAATATCACGTCTTTTTGCATTGATAGTATTACTTTGTCTGTATTTTTAGAATTGAAAACTTCAAGTCAGAAAATTTTCAATTGAAACAACGCTGTTTTGTGTTTTTAAGGAACAATAATGGCTAGCCTAATTTTACGTCAAGTTATTTTCTGACTATTAAGATTCTATGTTCATTTTGCAAGGATTGGGCGGTTTAAATTTTATTGCAATCCTTGTATCCTCTCTGTTGCAAAGAAAACTTCTTGGATAATAAAATACTGTATTTTAAATTATATTGTTTTCAAGTATTTTACAACTTCGCAATAAATTCTATTAGTTTCTTTATTTGACAGATTATTCAACATTTTCATGAAGGTTACTTTAAATGTTTTACAGCTTGAGGGCTATTTTATCTAGCTTTTCACTTTTTGTTTAATTACATTTTTCTTAAATCGCAGATAATTTTACGTTTTATGGGATAATTTGAATTGTTTGGTGATTTATCTTTCTCTTGATAGAAGTCTTTGTCTTGTTTAATACCTAGTTTTGTTTAAAAGTTCATTTAAAAAACGAAATAACGCATGTTATCACCAAGCAAAAAAAAAAAAAAAAACTAAGCCATTAAATATTTTAAATTTGAATGTGTCAGAAGATCTATACAACTTTACTCGATGTCAAATCGCGGATATCCCAAATTTGCCATAGTGAATGGAATGCGCATGTTGCGCGCGGACTAAGCTCATTAAAAGTCTTGCTTAAATTAATCGCAAAAAATTTTTCAGCTAACAAATTACTGCAAAGCACGGATATCCACACACGTATTTTATTTTTTCAATTCATTATGCGTTGTTTGTGAAAAATCCATTAATTTAAAAAATAAGCAAACCAATAAAAAAGTGCTATTTTTCGCTTTCAATTAAAAAGTTATATGTGCCGTATTCTTATGCGTACAGTTTCATATAATTTGTCACGTAAAATGTTGTAATGGTTTAATTCCAGTTTCGCGCCGACATTTAAAATTTCTTCCCTCCATAAATACATTAAAACTGAAAAACAGGGGGAAGGAAATTTCGTATCGGCAAAACATTGGGGGGGGGGGGAGGACAGCGTTCTAATCTCATTCATTAATTTGTTTCTCTGCTTAAGTATAAACAAACAACATAGAATCTGAAAACAGAAAGCCCAATGAGCTAAATCTGCGCGCATGCGCAGTCGCTGTGGCAAATTTGTGATATCCGCGATTTAACGTCTAGTTGCAACTGTTGGATATGTTTTATTAGTCTTGATTGAATTTCATTTCCAAAGACAACTTTTGAATAATTGTTAGATCTTAGATCTGTTCTAGCATTGCAATTGCAGTCAGAGATTAGCGAACCCTATAAGCTGAGAGTAAGTACACATGAATTTAGGGGAAATTAGTGATTTTCAAACTTCAATTACTCCGGCCCATGATGTCCCTGGGAGTTGAATTTTTGTATATGTACTCAATGGCCCCCCAAGAATGTGTACAAAAAATCATTACCGTAGCCCCCCGAGGGGCTGTGATAGAACCCCGGGAAGGTACAATTTGGGGGGTAAAAACGAGGGCGGAAGGAGAGGGGGGTAAAATGGCACAAAAGGCACATGAGTAGGGCACAAGGAATGTGTGTGCGAAATTTCAGCTTGATTCATTTTTTCGTCAGGGCTGTAGCCCTGTCAAAGAAAGCGAAAACTTTTTTGAACAGCGGTTTTATTACTTTAATACCTCCTCCCTCTGATGGTCCTGGGGATTGTATTTTGGTTTACGGCGTCAGGGGCCACTAGAGATTGAATGTACCAAAAATCAACTCCGGGGGTCTTCATGGGACTGAGATACAGAGGGATGAAAACCCCAAAAAACCCCAATTTGTTCTGTCGTGTAATCTTGTTCTTGGCCGCTTTTATTATCTTTCTTCTTTGGCGGTGGATTTGCTTCTGTTGGCTGCTGACGTTTGGTTTCCTTGGCGGCGCGGGACGCTCCTTCCAATGTTTCTCTTTTAATCACGTGACTTGGGGGGTTTTCCTTCAGGAATGAAAGTCTTCACTAACTCCATTTTATCTCTTCTCAATTGTTATGACGCTACACAATCGGCAAAGTTTTACAATTATTACGTGCATTTCACGAATAGTTTCCATTTTCTACTCTATAGGGTCAAGTCAAACTCACATTTTCACTTTGAGTGTCTCCAAAAGACAGTATTTCTGAAAAAAAAGTATAACATTTAATTTTAATGACTAGATTTAAAAAATAGTGCTTCACTTCACCTAGTTGTACTTCATGCGTATAGATTCGGTTTGTATATTTTTAGGATCAAAAATTTTATTTAGTTGGGATAAGTCAAATTATGCATGTCTTATCTTGCATTATTCCACAATTGAGTGTTGTGTGAAGAATGTTTTCTTCATTTGATGTAAAAGTGCTAAAAAACATGAAAATTCTTTAGTTGGAGTAATCAAATAATTTTAAAACATTTTAAAAAGACAATGTTGTTGTTTTATTGTTCACGTGCCATTAAAAAAAAAAAACTTTTCAAATAGCTTAATATTGTGTAAAGTATTTTTTTTTTTCAAGTGTAGGCAAAAATATGTTAACAACATGAAAAATCTTCAAATGAATTGTAATCAGATAACTTTTTAAAAAATGAAGAAATAATCTATATTGTTTTATTGCGCAGGTTTTATTGAAAAAAAATCATTTTTTAAAGCATCTTTGAAATTGGTAATGTGAATACACGAATTTTGAAAAAAATTAATTTTTCCAAGCAAAAAGTTTTGAATCTACAACTATCCTATCTAGAGTACCGAATTCGCAGTTACAACATTTTTTTCTGAACTTCGTCCTTTTCTGACAAAATTAAAAATGCGTACGTAGCATATGCTTATTTCTAATTTTTAAAATGGTTTTTACAGTGATGTAAAATCTAAGCACTTCATACACACAGAGCAAAAAATTATGATATGGATTTATGTAATCTTTCTATTAAACCTTTACTATATTACATTATCTAGTATTCAGGAGAAGAGCAAAATTGACTTTTTATTGTTCAATTTTGTTGATTTCTCTAAAAATGAATGAGTATTGAAGTGGTTTGATGGAGATCTGACTAGATCCACAGCTACTACTGACATTAAATAGTATCTAATTTTGCTGATTCTTAGACCACATTATCTAAAAACAAGTATTTTTGTTTATAGTGTTGTCTGACATTGAAGATAAAAATATTATTTACATTCTAACTGATAAATTGTTTATATCTTTAAGTAGAATTAAACTTTAAAGGCATGTAACTGCTAAACTACTTAACTTGTCTTTTGAATTTCAATTTTCAGGGAGATTCAGGTGGTCCTCTTATGGTTCAGCGAGAAGACAAACGTTGGGTTCTAGTTGGCACAGTATCCCATGGAATTGGTTGCGCAGATCCAAATCTTCCAGGAGTCTACATGCGTATGTCTTCTTATCGACCTTGGATTGATTCAATCATTGGCAAGAATAAGAAGCAAAACAGTTTACATTTTGAGATTCATAAACAATTTGCGAACTAAGTCTTCATAAAACTGCAAATCAGCTCATTTTTATCTCTAATGTAAATAACTTGGGATGTGCATGCAACTTAAAAGAGCATCTGTAATCATTCACAGCAACCGATTTGAAAAGCACAACTTTGTTTCTGAAACTAAGAAGAATTAGCTCACTAAACTTTTCAGAAATTGTTTGCCTCTAAGAGTTTTTAAAAGCTTCCTTATTGTTAACATGAATCTGAAAAGCAAACAAAAAAAGGGAAAAATATATCACTAATTAAAATATATCGGAATGAATTACATGAATATTTGAAGTGATTTTGAATTCAGAAAACTGATGATGAGATGATGTCAAAAGGTTGTATTATTTTATGTCTAATAAAGCTTTATGAAAATACATTTTTTTTAAAATCTATACTTGTATATATTTTTGTGTTTTGCGTCAGCTTTTAACAAGGATACTAAAACTTTTACAAGATTATTAAGTATGATAAAAACAACACATTTTGACTACTTATTTGTTAAAAAGAGCATTTCTATATATTTTTTAAATAAATATTCCATACTTTTAGCAAAAACTACAGTTTCCTTAACACTTCCAACGCATTGTCCTTTTCATAGTTTTTAAAACTTTTTGTATCTATCTCTTCGTTAGAGACCAGAGAGTGATATGACCCTCCAATTTGGAACAGAACAACTAAAAACAGGTTTTATAGGTAAATGTTTAAAAAATTACCCCGAAAACGTGATTTTTGCCCCCTAGGTAGAATTGATCATTATTTCAAAACCACATATTTCATGTGCATTAACTTTTCGAGGTTTAAATCACAGTAATATGTTCAATTATTATTTTTGCAAAGTTTTAAATCTTTAGAGTTAATACTTTTTTCGCTAGAGCTGTTGGCGTCAATAAAAACTTTGAAAACGTGATGAGAAAATCAAGAAAGAAAGTTGATTTCTGTTATAAGAAGTGTAATTGAAATTAAAATTAAAACAAGCAATTTAAATAAAAATTGAGGATTTAGAAAGAAGAGCACTGGGGCTCTCTAAATTTTTTTAATCTTAAAATCGATTTTTTTTTTCGAAAATTAGAGTGTTCGCCTCCTTTAATCGTTAAACTTGTAATTTAAACTGTAGCTTTATGTTCTAAGTAAAATCTATAGAATTTACTCTTCACACATTTAATTTAAATTTCTTAAGTTACTTTCTTTTCATAATCAATAAGTAAGGGAATCGTTAAATCAGCGTTTTTCAGAAAGAGTTTTTTTTCCTTTGAGGCAACCTAGAATACTATTTCGAGAAGTCTATACGTTAGTCATCTATTTTCACACCCATTTATAGCAACTTCACGCGACTTTCTTATTCGACATTACATCGTCGACAATCCATGCTTTGCGCGCTATTAAAAATAAAGTTCCTTGTTTCACCAAGAAATTGGTTAAATCTTGCAACATTTAGCTGTAACTATGTTATTGGTGATACGTTTCACCAATGTAATACTGTTTTTACAAGCTGGTAATCATCAAAATCACAATTCCCTTTGTGAAACTGATCATCAATAGGATGATTGCAGCTAAATGTTGCTAGATTTAACTTGTTTCTTGATGAAACATTGAACTTTATCTGTAACAGTGTAGTTAGCAGTATTAACACTAAAGTAAAATATTTAATTGGAAGAAATACAGAGAAGTTTCGTTACAACGAATACCAATGCAACGAAATTTCCATTTCAACGAAATAAATTTTTAGTCCCAATGCAATTGTGGTTATATTGTTTGAATTCCATAACAACGAAATTAAAGTTACTGCGAACAAAATTAGTGGCCCTTTAAATGCATTGTATACGTTTTTTTCTGGGATATTCGTATATGATAAGTTTTTTTTTTTAAATTCCACTAATAGAAGCAATATGTTAATGCATTTTAAGCACTTGAGAGCATTTGCACATTTACAGTATTTTAAAATGTTAATTTTAATTATTATATTTATAAAAAGATCTATTTTTCTGCATTAAATAAGTTGCTGCTTTCGTAAACTTCTTGTCTTTATACTAAGTAGCAACGAATTTCCAAACAGATTCAAAGTCAATAAAGTACTGTCGTGCCTCATCAGAAAAATCGCTGTCCAGTGACGAGTAAATCATTGAATTATCAATCCTGCAAGTGACTATAATTGCCTTAAACTACTGACATCCAGAAGCTTACAACTAAATGCACTGATACGAATTGTTATTATGATTCCGAAATACGTAAATGCAGTTGTGCATTTAGTTATACTACATCTAAAATAATAACGTTGGTTTTTTTATTAAGTATATGAAATAGAGAAAAAGTGCATCTGGTCAAATAAAGTTTAAGGCACAGGGAAAGATTACAAATTTCCTCCTTCGTAGTGGTTATGTGTATGTTGGAACTCCGAATGTGCGAAAACAAAATACTCACAACGCGAATGGGTCACTCGCAAATGCGTCAGGTATAAATATTTACTTTATTTCGGACTTTCCACTTGAATTTGATCAATGGAGGCAGTGAGAAGCAAAGGGATGTAAGTGGCAAAATTAAAAATTTGGAAATAACCAGTACACATGGCAGGTGAACCTCCCCTCTGTCTTGGAGCAAGAGATAGTACTAGTAGCTCGGATAGGTTCTGCTATACAGCATGATTTAGAAAAAAAAAATCAATGAAAACCCACGTAAGACATTATCTTTAAACGCGTTTTACTCAAAACTTGAAAATGTCCACTTACATCCCTTTGCTTCTCACTGCCTCAATTCACGATCCGGCAAATCAGTATTGATCCAAGTCTGATTTCACACTTAGAGGATGTGAAAAAGACTTCCATATTCATAAATAAGTCAAGTTAATAAAGGAAGTAAAAAGCAGTATGGAGAAAATAAGTAACAAGCAGCCCTTCACCTCAAAGGACTACAGAAAACTAAAAAGCAGTGTGATGCAGTAACTTATTATGGTATCAAAAAATTAATTTAAAAAATAACATCTTTACCAATACAATACAATTTTTACAATAAAAAACAAAAATTTTTGAAACTATTTATAAAGATCGTATGTATTTGAGTCGCAGAAGAGTATTTTTTTCACTATAAACATTTTTCCGACCTTAAAAATTCGGCATACATATCGGTAAAATGATTTTTTAACCCATTTCATTTTTTTATTTAGTCAAATAATTAGATTGACATGGAAAACAACATAAACAAAGCTCAAACTATCAAGAAAATACAGCATGTAGCTATTTCAATGCCACAGTAGGGCCTCTTCATCAGTACAAAACTGCTCAATATACACCAAAAATGACATAAAAGAACTGTTCTCTGATGAAGAGGCTCCATTGTAGCCTTAAAATAACTATATACTGTTTTTTTTTCTCCTTCTTCTTTTTTTTTTTTTTTTTTTTTTTTTTCGTTGTTTTTATAAGTCAATCATATTGTAGCACAATACTTCTTTGATAATTTTTCATCCCAATAATTAATTAAAAATGAACTTTTTCTGACATATATCTGGGTGAATTATAAATGTGAGAAATGGTTTATTCATCCCTCAAGTGTGAATTCCGACTTGGATCGCTAATGATTTGCCAGATCGGGAATTGATCAAATTCATGCGCACGAATTCCGAAATAATGTACCATTTCAGACTTGGCGCATTTGTCAGTGGTTCATGAACGTTGTGAGCATTTTTTTTTCGGACGTCTAATTTCGGAGCTTGATTATACACATACATTAATGTCTTATTTGAGAGTAATTTAACAGGAGGCAAAAAGTTTTTCAAAAATCAAACAAAATGTATGCATATAAACCATAATTGGAATTATTAAATTCCCAGAACCATAAAATATATACATTAAGGTACCCCCCAGTATATACATTAAGGTTGCACGCCTCCTCATATTTTTCCTAGGTCAAAACAATTGTAAAAAAAATATATGTATATATAATTTGAATAACGGCAACCCGTGCCGACTTGCACCTGAAAGTGGAAAACAGCACTGTATACTACGCCGAATCGAAAAAAAAAGAAAATGTTTTTTTCGAAAGTTCGAAATTTCATGTTAATAAAACGTTGCCCCTATAGCCCCATATGTAACACAAATATATTTATCCGAACTGAAAAAATATTTAGGTTTTCAGCAAGAGGACTAAAGTTTTTAATTTTCTTCAAAAAATTGATTTTTTTTCTATACATATTTTTTAAATGTTCGATAATTTTTAAGAAGTTATCAAGCTGAAACATATAAACATCATAGTCGGTAATTACCGTTAATTAGAAATTTTTGCTCTCTTGCAATATTTAAGTCTCCCACATAGTACTCAATATATGGATTTTTTTTTTCAAGTTTAAGTTAGAGTTTTCATTAAATTTTTTCTTTAATTTTTTATTTTATTTGCATATGCTGAAAATGTTTTCACTAATGATTTTTGAACTTAATATTTTATTGAAATATACATGTAACTTTTAGAAGATTGATTGAACTTAATATTTTATTTAAACTCATATATGTAATTTTTTGAAAGATAAATGAAAAAAATCAATTTTTGGAACCAAATGATAAATTTTAAGCCTCCCGATGGACACCTAAATGTTTTTTAATTTGGATAAATATGTTTGTAGTATATGTGGAGCTGTAGGAGCAACGTTTTATCAAAATGAAATTTCGAACATTTTTGTTTTATTCGTCCTAGTACACAGAGCTGATTTATGTTTTCAGGCACAAGTCGGCATGGGTCGCCGTTATTCCAATTATAATGAATTTTTTTCTAAAATTGTTTTGACCGAAAAAAAAAATAGAGTGTGCGCGACTTGAAAAAGTTTTTTTTTTTTTTTTTTTTTTGAGACACCCTAATATACACACACGAGTTTAATCCTTAAAAGAAACAAAAGACTTTCTTTCTTTTACTCTTATTTAATTTACGATGAAAAATATCTTCAAATAAGTCAATTACCACAATCAAATATTGCAATATAAAAATCTATTAATATTATATAAATGGAAAATATTTCTGAAACGAAATATTCGTGATTCATTCTTCAAACCTGATTTGTTGCCTAATGCGAAACGTCTCAAAAAAATTTCACATACTGGCAGTGCCATGAGCAATAAGATAGATAACTATGTCTTTTACCCTACTTCCTTTGTTCTGGCGCCGTGTCTGGACAGCCACTATTAGGATCACTGGCAGCCATGGTTTTCGAAAACGAGATGATGTCACCTCAATCACAAAGAGGGACTTTGAGCAGCTGTGCACAGCTCAACTAACCTATTTCTTGAAATTCTGTAATATTGCGTTCGGAAATTCAGTGCATCAATTAAACATGTTTCATTGTTAATTTTTGACAGTCACAGTAGCTAGATGTCCCTTCATTTGTGTATTCGTCTCTCAGAAACTACATCAGTTATGTAGTGAGAACTTTTTAATAGAGAATTTTCATTTTGTTCACCCATGCAGAGAAAGGGAGGTAAATATAGAGATATGTGTTGATAAGTGAGTCTAGATAGATCGGTATGCAAGTCTTAGATAGATATGTATACTGCCGTGGGCAGGTAAACAGCTGTATCTGCAAAAATGAGTTTTCGAGATATTTGGAAAAACGCATTTTAGGTTCAATATTGACGATAAGAAATGCTGAAATTAGACCGTTTTTTCGTGTTTTTTTTAGTGGAAATCACATAAGCAAGCTTTTGCAATAAAACTATCGTACAAAAGATAAAAAAATTAAAAATTTGCAGTTACTGCCCTTTTACTTGCCCATGGCCGCATAGATGTATAGATAAGTAAGTATTTCTAGATATGGGTATGTAGGCATAGATACCCTGCGAACTCCATGCACACATTGGAACACGTTTATAATACTTAAATTCAGAAAAAAATGTTCCAGTCTCCTGAATGTGTACTAAAATGTGTTCCGACTGTTCTCCGTTCTAAAGAAAATAGTTAAATGGGTTTCGAATTTGTTAGTTCATAACGAAAGTGTTCCAAGAACGTACCGGATGTGTTCTGCTTTGGATATTTACCGAATTGGAGTTCAGGAGCACACCAGATAACATATTGGAAACCAGGGGTGCCCACAAGGGGGGATTATGGCGCAAGTTGCGCCATCAAAATTTTTGGGGGGGATTTTTTTACAGAACTTTTTTTTAATTTAGAACATGAAATTTTTAAATTTTGGAAAGAAAAAATATTTAAACCCATTCAACAAGAAATAGAAGCATTAATAATACTTTTTCCGCGTACTTTTTCAGGGCCGTCGCCGTAGCAAGCCCCCGTTTTTCAGAAGTGTGGCCGACAATTTCATTTTAGCGATGCAACTAACGAAGAAAAAGGAAAACTCTTCGTTATTTTGAAAAATTAAAATAGTAATTTATAAATGAACAAGTGAAATAATAGTGACAAAAAGTATTTTTTCTGTCAAATTTGAATAGAAAATGTTATCTTAAAATACAATTTAGGAACATCCATGATTCTCTTTTATTAAGAGTATCTATGTATGGGACGCGCAAATGCACGCTTCAAATATTTTTATTAACACAAAAAAAAGTATTCAGTACAGTACACTTTTCACTAGGCCGCAGAGTGCGTATGTCTGCCAAGTCGGAAACTATGGGCTCGGCTCGAATTAAAAACATTGTGCATAGAGCAAAATTTGAATAATGGGAGGGAGGACAGGTGACCAAACTAACATGTTGCACGCCTCTGTCTCTCGGGGGCCCTGGTTATACAAAACCATGCTTCGTGGTTCTGCAGTTTAAAAAAAAAATTATTAATATAAAAATACATAAATAAATAGGACAGCCCATAGAATAGGGGTCGCCGAAACATTCCCATATGTATATCCTTTTTTTAATGAAAAATGTTGTCCTGAAAATCATTGCTAAGTGGAGAAAAATGTATTGGTTGCCGAAGTAAATTTGAAATAGAGATATAGAGAAAAAAAAAGAGTTAAATGCAAAGAGAGATTCAAAGTATTATAATGAATACTCACACCAATTCTAAATGTTCGAATGTAAAAATCGGAAATAAATCAAAGTTTGATCAAGAGATGCAGGTGGCATATTTAAAATAAAACGAAGTGGAATAGAAACCTAAGGTATCGCAGAAAATTACCACTTCCGTTCAAAATGTTAAAAGTCCTTTTTCTAAGGCTGCAAATGCTTGTATTGCAAGTAAAAAAAATATTGTGCGGAAAATTTAAAACTTTACTATGGAAAACCCAAGCAAATTATCGTGTTTGGCAAAGGAAAATTGGAAAAAAATGTTACCACAATATGTTTATCAATTATTGAAATTTACAATGAAGATAGGAGGGACGTAGCCAAACTGAAAGGAATACTGAGGAACTCCAAACATTTCTTTTTACGTCCCCAAAGCTGGCCTGGAAGTGAGTTTTTAAAACTTGGGTTTTGAAAAAATCCCGGGAAAACAATCTCAAACCCCATCCCATACCCTAACGTGATTAAAGATAGCCTACACCTAAGTATTTAGGACTACAATTTCGAAAAGTGTGAGAGTGCTCTCAACGTAACCTCCGAGAAACGCCCTCTCAATTAATCATTCATCATCATTCCAGTTCGAATCAATTTCGTCTTTTGGACTTTAATTTTAAAAAAAACTCCCTGAAGTGTCCCAAAACTCGTTCTCCTAATATTACCGAAGATTCTCAAAAATTTCATTGTTAAGGCTTCGATTCAGAAAATTTTTCGGGGGAGATCTCCAAAACCTTCTACTCCTCTAACAGTATTTAAAATCGTCTACGATTGCTTTAACTGAATTTAATTTTGAAAATTTGCCAGGGGAGGACTCCGAATCTCTCCACCCATTAACATTACCGAAAATCTTCTAAAACTGCGGTTTCTACAGATCGAAATTTTCTCAAGGGAATGCCCCCCCCCCCCGCCCTCTCTCTCTCGCCAACATCATCGAAAAATGTCTTAAATCTCGCCTTTTTAGTGCTTCAATTACGAAACATTTCCGGTCTCGAGCCCCTTCAAGACTTCCCCTTCCCTCTTTCATCGAAGGTTGACTTAAATTACGTTTTCGAAGCTTTAATTTCAAGAAACTGGCGGTGAACTAGATTTTAAACAAAAAAAGTCTACAATCGTGTTTTTAAGGCTTCAAAATTTCAAAAATTTTCGGAGGGGGGAGCATTTTTCTTCCCTTTAATATCACCATAGATCATCTAAAATTGCATTTTTCAAACTACAGTTTTCAGATTTTTCCCGGGGGAGAGCCCCCAGATCCCCCTTTACGTGTCACAATCACAAATAATTCACAATTGGGAATACGTGCTTGAAGTTTGCATTTTGAAAAATTATAGAACGATGACCCCGAGTCTCTTCCTCCCTTAAATCAGCATAGGTCGTCTAAAACTGTATTTTTCAAATAACAATCTTGAAAATTCCTGGGGGTGAGCCCCAGATCCCCTCTTCTGAACATAATTAAATATAACGTACGAGTGTGTTGAGAACTTAAAATTGGAAAAATTATCGGGAGAGGCTATCCTGGACCTCCTCTCTTCCATCCTCCCAAACTTAAAATATAGTCTAAAACTATGTTTTTAAGTCTTCAATTTCGAAATAATGCAAGAAGGTAGCCCTCCGACATCTCCTAATTCTGATTGAATATTATCTTTACGATTAAATTTATATTACTAGTACTAAGGTCTAGTAATATGACTATCCCTGCTAAATCCCCTGCTATCCCTCCAATTGACAATTAATATATTTTCTTCATTAACGAGCTTAAGCTTGTGAAGAATGTTTTTTTCTCTCTCTCATTTCACTTTGCTCCCATCTTCTCTACCATTTTTAAACTGATTGTTTCAATTTATCATTAGGTGATTTTTATTAAAACTTTCAGCGATGTTAATTTTCGCTGATGGAGGTAGAACAGTCTGTTCTTAAGGTGTTTAAGTTATGTTTCGTAATCATATTTACTTTCTTCTATATCTGATATGTATAGAAGGATATTTCATTCATTAAAATTCTCGAGTTCTGATTTTCGATGTGTGCTGAATAGCTGAATCCATGTTTGAGGATTTTCGAAACATATCTGTCACGGTGTGTCTAATCCATCTTTTTTGGATATGTAACTTCAATTTTGGAAAACTTCCAGGAGAGCGTCCCCCACTGTAGCGCCAGAATAACACCCTCTTTATCATCAAGAGTTATCTAAAACTGCGTTTGTTGAAACTGCAATTTTGAAAAATTAATAGGAGAGAGCCCTTGATTCCCCCCTCTTTCCTTAACATGATTAAAGGCAAGCCTAGAATTGCGTTTTCGGAGTATCAATTTCAAACAATTGCCGGGGGGAATGGCACCGAAATTCACCTTCCACTAACATTATCCAGATCTATCAAAACTGCGTTTTTAAAGCTGCAAGTTCGAAAATTTAAGTGGAGCGCCCCTCTCCCTCCCCCCTACTCTCGTCAACATCATTAAAAATCGTGTTAAATTTGGTTTTCAGGGCTTCACTTTCTAGAAAATTCCGGGAGAGCTTCCGAAAACTCGTTTTGTTAACGTCACAAAGGTCGGCTACAACTGCGATTTTAGAGCTTCAATTTCAGAAAACTGCTTTTCCCCTAACCATAGATAGCGTTTTTAAGACTTTAATTTTGAAAATTTTCCTGGGGCAAGCTCTAAGATCTCTTCTTTCCCTAACATTACCACAGATAGTCTTAAACTGCGTTTTTAGAACTACAATTTTGAAAACAAAGGAAAAGCCCTCTTTCACATTACGTTAAACTATCTATAATTGCGCTTTTAAAGTTTCAGTATTGAAACATTACCGGGAAGGGCACACCAAACCTTCTATCCCCTAAACATCACCAAAGATCGTCTAAAACTGGTTTTAAAACTACAATTTCGAAAATATTCCGGAGGAGAAACCCCCGGAACCCATATCTAAGTGACAATAAAATAAGATTCATATTTTATAGATTCATATTGTATACATCCAGTAATAACTCCATCCCAAGCCAGAAAGTAGAATCCACTCTTCTTGTAATTGTTCAAAATATTGTTTGAAAAAAAAAAGGTGTAGCAAAATTCAGAGGTACCCAAAACTTGTTTACTCAAGGTGCACGTTGTAAAATTTGGGAAGGCAAGGCAGATCAACAATCCAATAATACTGGTATTTCAGTTCAAATGCTATTTATTAGCGCTACCCCCCCCCCCCCTGAATTTGGCTATAAATTACACACTCTAAAAACTGTTATATTTAACTCGATTCGAAAGCGAGAAATTTTTTGGGGGGGAATTTACGCCATTGAGCTTGGGGGGGGATGGGCACCCCTGTTGGAAACACATGTGGACAAACTGAGGAGAGAACCACTTTATATTTTGCAACGGAGAGGGAGGTGGGGTAGCCTCAATAAGGAGAAATGTTTTGCGCTTAGTTCCAAATTAAAATACTGATAGTAACGATATGAAGGATTGAGGAATTAGTATATTTAAAAATTCAGGAAGATTTTCTGGTAATTGTTACTGTAAAATTGCGGGCTAACGCATCGCCGATTTTTACGGTAATTTTTACCGGAGAAATAAGCGATCCCAGCGCCAATTGGTTGCTGCGGCCTACCAAGAAAATCGTAAAATTTTACAGTAACATTTGATTTTTACGGTAATAGTTACTGGCAACATGGATGCCAGTAACAATTACCGTAAATTTTCCGGAAAATTTTTAACAGTGTAGAGAAAAAAGAAGTATCATGTCTCCCTCCTTTCAGGTTTGGAATTTTTGATGAGACATTGAAATTAAAAAAATTTCATTCATAACCTGTCCATTTTTGATAATTACCCGCTTAAAAGAGAATGATAACTCCTCTTATTGAACGTACCCAAAAATTTTTAACAGCTTTCTTTTCTTTTAACTACCAGTCAGTAGAATCCTTCTACCTTACCTGTAACTTAGACAGATGGTCCACTTATACAGGTATACGTTGATCACCTGCTTTGCATTTATGGTATAGAACTTATTCTCAAGTCAAATTATCATTCATTGGATATGATATAGGACTATCTTTGTACCTGGCAGAAGCAGTCAACTTGGACAGGTAGTCAACTTAAGAGGTTTTATACAGTAGGGGAGACCGGAGCAAGATGACGAATATCTTAATTTTTCCGTCTTCCACTAGGTAACAGCATCAACTGGATACTACTGGCTCTCCTATCGGCCTTTCGTTCAGAAAAAGTGTGAAGGCGTTGAAATTGCCAGATTTGTGTTAGTTCTGATGCGCTGATATTTTACCGCTCCCGCGTTATAACTTTTATGCATGTGTAAGTAAGCTCTGCTGCAGATACAGATAAGATATATCGTGTCTCCTTAGTATATATGAGTAATTTAGCTTAAATACTCTCTATTACCATAAATAAATGTCAATTAATCGCTTCTTTATGGCAATTAGGACGAATTCTTTCAAACAGGCAGTCCGGGGCAGAAAAAAACGTTATCATGGTTGGGTTGCCGTCCCACACATTGCATCGTTTCTAGCCCCTTGATGTGCCATTTCTTGGTGCATTAAAAACCTACTATAGCCAAGTATGCGACAACTTTATGGTCATTCATCTAGGAAAAACTATCACAGACAAAAATATTAACGAGCTTTTGAGCACCGCTTACTTCGAAGCAGCTACAAATTCCGTTAAAGGATTTGAAAAATGTGGGATCGAGTCTCATAATTCTCTTGTTTTTAGCGGACTATGATGTTATTGGCAATGAAACTGAGAATAATAGTGCTAATCCTCAGACTTTGGTAGTAG
The DNA here is from genome assembly GCF_026930045.1 of Uloborus diversus. Taxonomy (NCBI): domain Eukaryota; kingdom Metazoa; phylum Arthropoda; class Arachnida; order Araneae; family Uloboridae; genus Uloborus; species Uloborus diversus. The sequence continues at coordinate 63,519,579 of NC_072740.1, forward strand.
AAAACCAACATATAAACCTTCCAAAAGAAGCAAAAATTATGGTAAATGCTCATTCCGATGCAACAAAGAAGCCTGTTAATGTTTCTAATTTCAAACCATTGCCTAAAGCAACATAATGTGAGAAAAAAAGAAAAAGCAAAAAACTGAGCTCAAACCTTCTTACAAGAACACCCGTCAAAGAAATGTCAGAACAAGGAGCAAAGCAGAAGGAAGAAAATGTTTATTAAAAAAATAAAAAGAAAGAAAGAAAAACAGGGAAAATAACCTTGTAAAGCTAAAACGGGAGTAAAAAACACTCAAACTAAGTTTCTGTAGGCCTAAGTCTATACAACAGCAAGCCAAAAAATCCAGTTGCATCAACTTCAAAGGATGGTGTTATAAGATGTCTTGCTTGTTAAGAGGAATATTGTCACCCTCCAACAGAAGAATGGATTCAGTGCTGTAAATGGCAAGAATGGTGGCATGAGGAATGTTACAATTATGAACATGGCATTTTTATTTGTGTCTATTAATGGATGCATAACTTAACACTTCAATAATACGCTAAGATGAATTATGCTTAATTTGATATTTTGTAAGATGTAAAAACACAGTTTTAATTTGTTAAACTATGTAACATATTCAAAGGATAAAATATGTGATGATATTTTCAGTGTTGTCATCTTGCCCCAGTACTGGGGCAAGATGACGATTTGTTAAGGTTATGAATAAATAAAAATATCCTTCATTTTTTTTTATTTAATAAATGAAACAGTAATATTTTTAACACTACAAAGGACTACTCTAACATCTCATGTAAAATTATCTTTACTATCTTTAAAAGTAAATTACTAAACAACGAAAATTGTTAACATAGTCATCTTGCCCCGGTCTCCCCTACTGATTGATATCGCGTTACAATTCATCGTTATTAATTGGCGTCACTAATGCCTTTGTAAAGGATGATCTCTCTCAGTCGATGATCATATACTGCTTAATCGCTGATTCCAAAAAAAAAAAAGAGATTTGGGTCTGTGTTCAAAAAATGTTTTCGGATTTGCTGTGTAGATAGATAAGCTTAGATAGATATGAATTGATAAACAAACATGGAAAGATATACACAGATAAATATAGTATATATAAAGACATATGTAGATATAGATCAGTGATAGGCAACCTAAGCTAACTATTGATCTACTTTCCATGTTTGGCGAACACTAAGATCAAGGACTGATCCTTCCATTCCCCCGCTGTGCCACTGGTAAAATCCTGTTCAAAACTTTGTTTTCCTGCTTTAAAAATTTGCAAATTATTCATACCAATTTTAATCTCTAATTTCTTTGTAACTTTTGTGGACATTTTTAAAGAAAAAAAAACTTTTTTTTATTTGAAAACCAAAAATTGTAGCATTTCCAGCGATTATAAAAAGTTTTGAAAAATATTAAAGTAATTTTGAGATTAAGGAGTTTAGCCGATTTTTTTTTTCCTTAAAACATTTTTTTAATTTTTTTCCTGTCAAAAAAACCATGAGCGTTATCACGATCGACTAAAAATAGGCTCGAGATCGACTGATCGATCGCGATCGACGGTTTGATAGATGATTGATAGATATAAATAGTGATAGACAGATGGACAGATAGATAAGAATAGAGTGATGGATAAATAGAATGATAGATACGTGTTGTAGACAGATAGATAGATAGTAATAAATAGGTAGATATAAATGAATAGATAAACAGATTGGTAGGTAGAGCGGTAAAACAATCTAGAGATTGTATATTTTTAGAAAAAAAAATTTTTCAATTCGTTCGTATGGTTCGTATATATCTTTACGGAATAGGGTAAAACCCCTATAACCCTTTGCTAGGCCTCTAAATGTATGATTTACGAAACTTTACTTTTTTCAAGCTTCATGCAGCTGGCTTGTGATATGAGTCATTTGGGGGAATTCAAAGGTTAATTGCAGCTCAGTACAAAAAATTACGAAAAAAAAAATCTTTGTAGTTGAAATCATTTCAATGGAAGAATATTTCAATGGAAATTGACCTCTCCTTTTGGATGAATATTTCGTCAATAAAACTCAACAATTGAATATATTGTACAAAGTATTGACATCTTTCTTAAGTATACAGCATTACCCTACTTTCAGCCTATTCCATTTAATAGAAAAACGTTTTGTTTATACTAACTTAATGATATTTGATGTCTCCATTTCCTCCAACAGATACGATAGTGCTGTGTTAACACGAATACTTTTAAACAAAAACTTTTTTTTTAAGTGTATTTGTTAAGTTATTTTGTTCTTAGTGGGCATTTAGTAACACACGAATTTAATATCTGCTCGAACTCTTTTGTCTTAGAAATTATTAGGTCATGCCCGGTAAGTTTTAGTAATTCATTTTATCAACTCCTTTATTTTATTCTTTAACTCCATGCGTGGTAATTCAGACTTATTCTTAGGGAAAACATTTTATGTTCGGATTCCTTTCTCGAGAAACAGTAGTTTTTTAGATCGCTTTTAACATTACAAAAATTTAAAGTCTGATTCTGATCCTCAGATATCGGTTTTTAAATTATTAGATTATTTCTTGTAACTCATAGGTATTCAATTCATTAACTTTCTACTTACACTTTTAACGCCATTTTGCGATAGTGTGGCCTTATTTTTTGGGGCACCATTTAATGTTCGGGTCTCGCTCTCGGGAAGCGAGACAGCCAGAAATACATATTGGTGCAACAGTATGTTCATTTTGTTAAATTTAAATCATTTCATTTTTACAGAGGCGTGACTTACGACAAGTTTCCAATACAGGCAATGCAAGGAAGCCCTTAATAGCTAACTATGAAAAAGTAAATTAAATTTCATATCAACAACAAAAGATACAAAATCAAAGGAAAACAAGAAAAAATCCAAGAAACCTTACCTTGCTGCTTAAGTAAAAAAAAAAAAATAGGCAATTCCAAATAAAAATTTCGACAACTCCTAATTCAAACTCCATTTCCTTCTGAAACAGCAACTTATTCATGGTTTTTAGTTTTCAGGGCTTCATTGTTTTATTGAAAATCTATTAAATTGTTGTTACTCTGAAAAATTGTTATTACTCTTTTGTTAATCTGAAAAGTAAACATTTTGTGAATAAGTAAAAATTCAGAAGAACTCCATCGTGAACAGAGTCGAATCAAAAGTAAAAAAATACATGTGTGCAAAAAAGTAAAAGAGAGTAAAACAACGTTAAATGGCACAAATTTGTATGATGTTATGCTTTTGTATTTTCTTTCTTTTTTTATTCAAAACAGTTTATATTTTGATGTCTCTTATCAAAAAAAAAGGAGTTGTTTAAGTTTCTTCGTACATAATAACGTCGATGTATTTAAGTGATTTTAACTGCTAAGATTGATCCACTGAAGTTTCGTTCATTAAATTCCAATTCTTTAATCCAATTCTTAATCCATTCAACTTACCGAATGGGTTTATCTAACGGCTACTGATCGATTTGTGACTTTTTGATGTCAAACATAACTTGAGTAAAAAATAATAATTTCAAGATGTACATTGTTCAGAAGAAAACAGATTAATTTAGGAAAAACATTGCTATAAACATTTGAAATTTCATACGGAATTAGAACAAAGCCAATTGTTTATGAATAGAAATCGATCACTTTACGGATTTTCCTTAAAAATATTCTTGCATTCAATATCCGGAAACACGCTTCCAAGATCATTGTTTCATCAGGTCCATTTGGTATGTTTACTTGTTTCAAAACTGTCATTGATAGTTGTGTGTGGCATATAGGTCATTTTTGCACTATTTAATTCTCCGGTTTTAATAACTTTTAGCATTCGAGTTCAACGCTCTACTTTGCAGCTCGCATTTTTGTAAAAAAATGGAATACCGTTTTCTAAAACAAAGGCATGAAGGCCACTCTGAGTATGCAAGAGACGAGATAAACGAGCTTTTTTTCTTTCTTTTTTCAAATCGTTTCAAAGACAGCAAATTTAATTTCCGCGATTTCATATCAGTCGAGAAATTCAAGAAGTTTGGTGCCGTCGACCTGTTTCGTCGTTCCATTTTGTATTAAACATTCCAGAAGGAAATGCCCTTCACCTTGCTCGCCTACTCCAACATCGCGGAACTCCAAGCTTAGCCCTCACTTTCCGTTACGCATCGTTAAAAATCGAGGTTTTTCTCTTCATCAGTTTCTTGCACACAAGGGAAGATCCATGTTCCTACTTACAGATACAAATCTTCTGTTTATTTAAGAATGTACAATAGACACGCTAATATTACACAGCTTTCAAAACACTTACTTAAACCCAATTTAAATTAATGTTATTGATTTCAAATTGCAGATGCTTTTTACATCCAAATCTCCAAAAGGGAAAGGGGACATGTTGGAGATGAAATAAACCTACAAATGGGGTTTGGAGTCGGAATTTTAGTCTTGGAGTCAGAGTCGGACGGATATTTTTCGGTAAAGAAATCAAAGGCTTTAGAACTTTAAGAGTTGGAACGGAGTAGGGTTATCTCCAAACATGCAACTCTGTCAAAGCTACGGAGAAGGACTCGTGGAGTCAGAGCCGGGCGGATTTTTTGGGGTAAAGGATTTGGAGGTTTTAAATCTCCAGGAGTTGGAACGGAGTCGGGTTTTCTCCCAGTATGCAGCTCTGGCAAAGCTGCGGAGTAGGAGTCAAAATCGGAGTCGAACTGATTCTGTGGTAAGATAGTCGGAGGAGTTGAAATTCATGGAATCGGAGTCATTTTCTCTCCGAATCCACAACTCTGATTGAGACGGGTATAAATCTAAAATCATCTTAAATAAGCCTGGAACTTTAAGAAGCATTGACAATTTAGAAGGTAAACACCTCCAATTATATTTCCATCCATACGATATTTGGTCTAATAGCTATTTTTTCAGATGATATAATTTCTTAAAAGTTTTGTTTATTTACAATAATAATGAATGTTAATAATATCCTTGTTGAAATAGAAACTGAAAAATATCAAATGCGTAGTTGGTGCTCAAAAGGAGGAAGTATTTTAGGGAATATAAACATTTTTAATTTGTATCAGTAGACATTATTGTTAGTTTAGTATTTGTTCAGCTGTATACAGCTTATTTGCAATTAAAAAATGATTTTCTAATTAATTATTTGATGTTTACTTATTATCAACTAAAAAAAAAAGTCTATCAGTTCAACTCTCGGTCAATTTATGTGTAACACATTAGGTAAGATAAAAATTTAAAAAAAAGATTTTATTTCCATAAAACTTCGGTTTCATTGCGGAAATAATTATTTCCTTCCCCTCCCCCTATTGCAAAACTATAAAATACACCATTAGGTAACAATTACAATATATATATATATATATATATATATATATATATATAAGCAAAAAACATATATTTTAAAAAATGAAACACCCTTGCTCTTATTTTTTAATAATTTTCATGAAAACACTTATGATGATTTATACAAATTTGTGTTTGAAAATTTAAAAAATTTAAATTTTCACAGCAAAATGAATTATCCGCGAGAGAGATATTTGGCAGTTCATGAAGTTTTTGAAAGTTAGATTGCATTTATTTGTGTTTTTGAAAGTGCATGATTTTGAAGTCAAAACTAGGTGTAAGGTTTGTATAGAGTAGGGGAGACCCGAGAATAATGGTCCAGTTTTGCACTTTTTTTTTAAGAGAAAAAGCAATGTACTTGCAAAATTTAATAAACATTCTTTAAAGTTTTTTCTTTATGTCCGAATTTTTTCTCAAAATTATTTTTAATGGATCATGCATAAAGAAAGAAATTACGTGCATTCACAAAAAGGTTTAAATATGCCCCATCTCCCCGGGGTTCAACCTTTATTTTTTATAGTAAATAAATATTAATTGAGTTTTGTTATTTTCCTTTCGTGTGCTATTCTAATCTAAATAACACGTTAAAGACATTTTCATGCAATAAAATTACCAAAATTTAAAGAAATTTTGTTAAGGGAAGATAAATCAGTAGTTGTTAAAATCTGTAAAGAAGCATTGAATTAAATATTTGCAAGATTCATTCTCGCGATTCCTGGATACATGTTAGGATGCGATACGATCACGACATTATCTTTTACATTAGTAATAGATTTATCTACAGTTTCTGGAAGAAATCTTTACCTTTAAAGTGCCATCTCTGAAAAAAAAAATGAGCGTGTAGTTAACTACTTGCAATATACTGATAGCTGGGTTATGCCATCCAGAGACTGTAGCTTCGTCCTTGTTATGGACTCATCAGTCTGGAATAGACAATAACGGAACTGGAGATAGATATCATTTCATTGAAGCTGAGAGCGCCACAAACTGGTAGCTAAAGTAAATTTATCACAACAGTAAGTCCCCAAGATTTTTAGACCCAAAGCTTTTTAAATATTTGAATTTTATCATATTTAAATATTTATTGAATTCAAATATTAATATTTATTATACTACTACCAATGACATATTTATTATTTTCAGTAATTAAGTTATTTAATAATATTCAGACACTATTTTTTGCAGTTATTTTTTAAATTTTTCAGATATCAATGCTTTTTATTATGTCTCGCTGTGTACATTAAATTTTAAAAATGTAAGCTCTTACGTCCAACTTACACATTTAAGGACATTGAATGGTGATCCACTGTGGCCCCGCTGTGGCCGGCGCAAAGCAAATAACAATGCTAAAATTATATATGGGTTATAAATATGCAACTAAATTTTATTATTTTAAAAACAGCAATATCTTACATTTTAAAAACAAAGATTCAGTTCTTACAACAGTCAGTAATTCAGTCTCGATAAAATCGAAAAAACTTCTAAGTGGAAAATTTACTTTCAACAGTGCAAAATATGAACTTTTTCTATGTGGTTTTTTGTCGTGGAATACCTCTAGAACGATGCTACTGTCTATGAGTTTCCATATGAACAAAAAGATTTAATTACTACTGGATTTAAAAAGGGATGGTTCAATGTGCCAGTGTCTTACTGGTGTACTCCATTCTTCTTTACAAGGGCATGCAATTATGGTGTGCGGTAACTAGTTCTAGCATACATGCCGTAATTTCTCTTCATGGGATACCGCTATTACTGATTTTTATATTACTGGAGTAGGTGTTGTTGGTTTGATTAATGCTACGCCTTCGTTCATTTTTTTCAAAGCATCATTTTATCATTTCATCGTTTAATTATGTTCGTTTGTCAGGGGCGGCTTAACTCCAGCACAAGTGCAGTGACTTTATCGGAACGGGTGACGAGGCCGCAATGAATCGGTTTTGAAAAAATTCTGAAAAAATATTTTTCTTTTTTATATTTTTTGTCGATTTATAATTTTTATATATTTATCATGAAATCGCACAATATGATTTATTTTGTCTTAGTGCACCATAAGGTTTTTTTAACATAGCGGCAAAAATGTGCTGGTTAACTCCCGGGATTACCCCATTTCATCTACGTTCAAAATGCTGTGGCCATTCTGGAGGAGATCGTGAGATCGCTTGTAGTTTAAAATGTACAGCGAAATGCTTTGTAATAACAAAGAGGTTTAGTTTTTTTATTATTATTATTAATTAGTGCCATTGTTCATATTTTTAGATTTGAAGTGTCCGATACAAAAACTAATTTTAAAAAAGGTTTTTTTTTTAAGGTATTTTTTTTTTCATTACCGTAAAATTAATTTTAAATTTTTATGATTAAAATTATTTCAAATTTCGTTGATATTCTAATCCTTATACTTTCAAAATCAGGTTTCAACTAAATCCATACGTGACTGCGCAAATAGGTTCAACAGTTTAACATTGCGTTTCACAAAATTTTACAAATTTATTTTTCAATACTTTTTTAATTTTTAAAAATATGCATCTGAAGATTGGCACGTTTACTGTCTCAACTATTCACTTTAATTATTATCATTCTTCTTCTTCCACTGGTCCTGCACAAACTCCAAAACATGAATCAAGAACCATACCTGCATTTGAAATGCTGCTGTACAGCTATGTTTAAGTGCTACTGCCAAAAAGTATTCAAAAGAAATTGTGTTGCATCCATTTTAGACAAGGATATTTTTGTTTTCGGGGGAAAATATTTGATACCCATCGTAGAGGTACCATGAACGTCCAAAAGGACTTTTTGGACCTTGCGTCCAAAAAGAGCTCAAAACCAGCAGAATCAAAAAAAAAAAAAAAAAATAAATAAATAAAAAATAAAAAAACGCAATAACAAAATTCATAAAAAGTTACCAAAAGGACTGACGAATCGGGGTACTGTTCTATTTGCTGCGAAGAAGAAATACTGGATCAGAGAAAATTTATAATGTGTGGAATATATGATCATGATATTTGTATTACTAAATCAAACAAGGATAAAGAACCATTAAAACCTGTGTCCACCTGGACGTTCATGTGATGATATAAAGATGATCCAATGTTCACCAAGTTCGTCAAAGTTCATCGCCAGATGTCCAACAGCTGCCTTGTCTTTCAGCTCGTCGGGCAAAGATATCATCAAGTTCATCGCTAAATGCCCAGCAACTGCCTCATTTGTCTTTAAATTCGTAGAACTAGCATGTGGTCCCAAGTTCTGACAAAAAGGAAACCTTCTTTCTTGTTCACATTGCAAGCAGCATAACTCAAAATGAAGATGATTTTTTAAACATTCGGGTACATCTGAATCATCCATTTAGTGAAATAAGCATACATTGAACAAGGCTCTTCGAAAGCATGTATATTCATAAATCCAAACACTGTTAAAACCAGGGGTTCCAGACGAGTGAAAATATACCCTCTAAGGTGAAAGCATAGTGCCTGAAGGTGCAACACAGGCCAGAAAATAGAGCAGAGGAGCCAAAACAACATGCAATCGCAGAAAGACTCATTGCGCATGCGCTTTTTGCCTTACATTCAACCACCTCAATATGGCGGACAAATGATGATTGCGCTTGTGTGTCTTTCACATTGAATGAAGTACACTATTGGATTAAAACACAACTTTTCTAGGATTAATTATCCGAAATTACAAGTAAGTACAGCTTTTGATCACTTTGTAGCTTTTAGGGCTTTCAAACATAGTTAAGTGTTTAAAAGTGCATTTATTGCTTTTCAGTAACCGTTAGTCTTCTAGTTCCCGTTTACCGTTACTATTGTGAAATTTCCATCATTCAAAACGCTACTAAAAATATCTGTCATTATTTTCTTGAATACTCGATAAGCAGCTTTTATTAGTCACCAAAAGAACCTTAATAAAAATGTTTCTTGTGCTTTGTAGATTATAACAGAAAGCTAGCGAAAAAAAAATCACTCTCAGTCTAGCTCTTTTTTTCTTTTTGCTTTTTCATTCAAGTGTTAGAATCATTTCCTGTTAGCGGTCCTCGATAGCGTTAGAACTTTCTTTTGGTTTTTCATTTAACTGTTGAAAAACTTTATGTGCATTTTATTTTGTTACTCTTGATTAACGTTTATGAAACGATTTTGTTTTTCCGTAATTGTAATATCCCTGAATATTTTTGGCTCATCATGTAAATAATCCATAAGTACAGCTATGCTTCATTTTCGGAATACGTCAAGTTTTGGTAAATGTATATTTTCTCACATGTTTTAAATAATTACTCGTTTTTAAATTATAACGTATTTGTGACAGATCTTTGATACCAAGTGAAGGGGTAGATATTTATTGTTTTATTAATTTTTAACATTACTTTTTGTAAAAAAAAAAAAAAACATCAGAACCCTGAATTTTTTCACATGTTTTTTAACGACCCCAGAGTTATTATTCATATTATTTATTTTATGATTTTTTAAGAAAACGATAAAGATTTCACCGGTCCGCAAAGTTTTTCATTTGCTTTTACCGCGCCCGTGGGTCAAAAGAGGTTGAGAAACACTGAGTTAGAGCACGATCAGATGAATTAACGCTATGAGCACTTCTTAACTATGTTGAAAACTCTGAAATATGATCAAATGCTGTAATTACATGTTTTAATCATTTCCAATACCAAGTTCAATGTGAAAAATGTCCAAAACGTAGAATATCATAAATCAAAACAAAACTTAAAAAAAAAATATTGAACTGTATTCAAAAACGCACACAATACGGGGGAGGGGGGAGGAGGATCTATAGTAAGGGTGCCATTTCTCTCTCCGAAGGATCCTTTTTTTCACTCCGGCTGTCTAGTTTTTAAAAGGTGCCTGTTTTTCACCCTATTTAGAGGTGCGATTTCGACTCCGTATTGGGTGCCGCTGGTGAACAAGCGTTTCTCCCCTGATAGGTGCCAAATGCATCCTGTAGTTTTAACAGTGTATACATCTATTTGTAATAAAATTTTAAAAACACAGGTAGGTTTCATTTTGGCATAAAAAAAGAAAGAAAAAGTAACATTGCAAATATCTCAATTTCACAATTTAAACTTGATTTCTTCATTCAATTATTGCGGATGGGCATCATATTGAGCTGAACCGAGTTAATTTGAAATCAATTTGTGAGATATTTTGACAGTAATATTTGATCGGGCGCATAGTTGCACCTCAAGTGATATTCATTCCTTGAATGTTAATAACGGTTCTAACTGTTCGTGAACAAACAAGGACTTTCGGCACCAAAAGTTAAAAGTTATTTTGGCCCCACCTAAACGCACTCCATAAACTCGGCTCATGACCTTGTTTCTAATACCACTTGTAAGGCACGTGTCATTGTCAAGTGCAATACCAGCTCTTCCCTTCTGACCTCACCTACGAAGAAAAGGGCGGCTTCTAAGTCCAAAGGTCAACTTTGAATCCTGGATGAGAGAAAAAATGTCTTTTCTAGAGCAATCGGAATGACCCAAAATAATATATTTATCAACGACCAAGTGACATATTTGTTCTTGGCGTGAATAAACATACGCCTGCTATGAATCCGATTTATTTATTTGATGCGTTCCGGTTAAAATGAAAACAAAAGTTTGTTGCCCTACCACAGCGTACCACGTTTGCCACGAAGCAAAAAAGATGCCGGAGGAGGATGAAATTGCCGGTCCTGTACATACATATATAATTTTACAAACTTGAAATACCGTAAGAGCCATAAGAGTCAAATCTCGAGAGAGAAAAAAAAAAGGCAATTGAAAATGGAAAAATGATGTTCGAAAATAATATTAGTGAAACAATTAGTGCATTAATTTCTAATATTCACTTGTACATTATCGCTCGACATGTTCCGCCCCCCTCCCCCCCCCCCCCTTTTTTTTTTTTTTTTTTGAAGGAAAAAAATTACTTCCAATGGGTAACATCAAGGTTGATATTTCTTAGCTGTTAATGAAATGAAGAAAAATCAAAATATGTAATTTCATGCTAAGAATTTTCAATTTTATCTACGTTTTATCGTTTTTTGTTAATTGTGAAAAATAAAAGAAGCAACAAACACACATAAGAGCTTTTATTAAAAGGTTTCTTGGATTTATTTCATTTGTTTTTTATTCTATGGCATTTAGTAACTTTACTTAAATAAATTTCAGAAATTTAAACCTCTGAGTTTACACTGCATACAAATGTTTATATGCACTCTTTGATCAAAATTTTTCTTTTTTGTTTTGCCTTTTTCATTTCTATGTTTTAGACAAAGTTTGTTCAAAACAGTTATTGACGCGATGAAAAATGACGGAGTAGATTTATGGATAAAATGAGAGAAAGAGGTTAGATACATGGCTCAAATTCCTAATCACTCATTGAGCTTCCATCGCATCAGAGAATTATCAAATAGTTTTCATGAAAAAAGTTGAGCAGTTTGGTTTTATCTACTCCGCTATTTGTGTTTCATGTCCAAACATTATGCTACTTACAAAAGAACTGTTACTAAAAAGAAAGCTATTAAACGGAAAAGTTTAAACGGGGCAAATTAAACTTTTTACTCGCGGTATTTTTTCTATACACATTTCAATATCATCGAAAAAAACTCGAATAGGAGTCATAAATCCTGCGGCATAAATTTCTTTTTTTAACTCCAAAACGAAGAACCATAGGACATCCATCTTACTTATACTTTCCAGCTCTGGGATTGGCACTGATTCTTCATTTGAAAGTCGCCGCTAATCTGGATATTGTCGGGGGGTAAATGAAGAGCCCTTTCTTTGTATGATTTATGTGCTTCTGGAACCAAAATGAGCCCCATCAAACGCCTTGCGCTGCCTTTTTCAACCCTAATTCGTGTGTAGGTCAAGCGGGGCCGAGCGAGGGACATCAAAGACACCTTCCTGTCTTCCCTCGATAGCTGGCGTCGCGTTTGGGGGCCACAAGGAGCTCGGAACTGCAAGTTCCTGTTCCTAACTTTTCATGACACTCAATATATTCGAAGTAACCCATTTTCCTCAACATTCAAGAAAATACTAGGACACTTAAAAGAAAAGAGCGGAATTATTTACAGGAACAGTCGACTTTTGGTGGAAAAAGTATTAGCACAGTATAATTGAATGAAAATGCAGTTTATTTTAATTTTGCCAAATGGTTTCTTTTGTATTTTTGAGCTGCAATATAACATTTTCAATGACAAATACAAAGCTCAAACCAGCAATAATGAGCCTTACAAAACTCGACCTTATACATATTATTATTAACGAAAGCAAAGAAACAAGCATAAGAACATGTTTTAAATTATGCTATTTTTTTAATAATTAAGAAACCATTTTTTTTCCTTCAAGTACTGAATGAATCAAAAAACCATCAATTCTGCATCTTCTTCCAAAGGGTTTATGAAAATCTTTTCTCAAACTTGTTTAATCAGCACAATATACCTGTTCACCCCGAAACTATAGACTATTTTTATTATCCTCTGGAATCATGTTTTTAAACAATCCCTTTCAGAATTTTTTATCATAAAATCCTTACTAGATTCAATTTGGTACGCTTGCACTCTTCGGCAATTAATCAAGTCAATTTACTGATTTAACGGTAAACCAGAGCTTCGTACAGTGAAGCAGTAACCTGTGTAGTATAAGTCGCCTCACATAACAACTATACTGTGGCTTAAAACTATAAAATGTTTACCGTAACGAAATCAAAACAGTTCTCAGAGCTTATTTGTAGTTAAGGGTCTATTCTGACGCTTTTAAGATTTATGCAAATACACCCCAGATAACTATTGTGTCACTACCCAAATCGAGGTTTCAGAGAAAGATTCTTCGATTTCCGTGTAAACAAGAATAATGGATACCTCCTGAACCATCAACATTAACATACTTTTGTACAAAAATATAGTCTTTCTTTCAATTGTGAAGGAGATAGTCGTGCTTCATTATATATTTTCGTGTCAAAAATTAGCAAGTTTTTTTTTTTTTTAACATTTTGAACCTCCTGCGTGAACTATGGCTTGTCACTTCATTTTGATTTTCACTCAGTTTTTTTTTTACTCCCTCGTAAGGGGACATCTTGTTTTTTTTTTCTTTCCTTTTTTTTTTTTTTTTGACGCGTTAAGTCGATAGCATTTCTGGTACCCATATTTGTTCTTGTCTTCCTTTTTGTGATTTCACATATTCTGTGTTGGTTTTAGATAGTTATGAACTTAAGTTTTCGTAATAAGATATCCAATTGAATAGCTCGAAGCAGAAACGTGACAATCCACAAGGAGTGACTTTTCGATCAAAATTTTTGTTTCTCATAACTAAAATTGAAATAAATATGACAGTGAATTATGTCAGTTGGAGAAAAACATATCTGGTTTTAGTATTGCAGAATATAGGATGCATAATAGTATTGAAAATTTCTACAAATATTTCTTATAAGTTGGAAATTGGTCTACTGACAAATTCACATCATGTGACATATCACATTCTTGCTCCGAGTCCTTCAATTGATAAATACTTTTGAAGACAATAATTTTGCCTATTCTTAATTTTGCCCATTCCATTCATTTAATTCATTTCAGTTCATTTTCAATTCATTCAATTAATACAATTTATGACTCATTTCTAGGAACATTGAATTCGTTCAAAATTTATCCAAAAATGGGACAGGTGTGAATTTTGTATAGAAATCTTATTCTCGCAGTTAAAATGTATGTTTTTTTTCTTTTTTCTTTCTTGTTGCCTAAAAACATGTAAATTTTACGATCATTTCAAATGAAAAATAATTTGTCCTCATGCTTTCTCCAAAAACAATAACGTGTTTACAATATATTTATACATTAAATACTGCAACTTCTAATTATAATTTTGTCATCATATTTGCTGGTGAATTTTTGTTACTCTTTCGTCTAAAATATTTCTAGATAAAGTTAGTTTCTGCCTGTCGTTTTACTTTTTTCCACTTAACGTTTTAACTTGAAATAAAACACATAAGTAACGAAGAAGTAAATATGTATATTTTACGACAATATCAAATGAAAAATAATTTGTCCTCATACTTTCTCCCGAAACAATAACATGCTTACAATATACTTATAAATTAAATGCTATATACTTCTAATTCTAATTTTGTTATCATTTTTGCTTGTGAATTTTTGTTATACTTTCTTCTGAATTACTTTTAGATTAAGTGAATTTTTGCTAGTCGATTTATTTTTTCTACTTAACGTTTTTACTTGAAATAAAACACATAGGTAACGAAAAAGTAAGCGAAAATTTGTACTCACTAAAATCATATTTTTCATACACATAAACGAAGCAAAGATTTTATTCAAGTAGGTACTTTTACAAAAGCTTTCTTTCTTAGAAATAATTTGGACATTCTCCTGATTTTTCTCTCGCTGCTCATTTTTAGTACTTAAGAAGGGAAACTCCTTGTAACTCCGAAACAAGTGTATGCAATTTTCGTTGAAAATTTGTGCCTGATAACAATAGATTTGTTAATGTGTACAATCTACAATATACGTGAAGATGTTTTTAAGCAATTCTCTTGATCGTGCTCCACTGCTCATGCGTTTCTTAGAAAGGTGGACCATCTTTTTCTTCTGAAAACTAGTCAGTATTTTCTTTTAAAATACAAACGTGCACTTAATTTCTGTTTAAAAGTTACTTATAAGTGACAGTGTAGAGAATGTTAAAGAGAAGGGAAACTATTGGAAATCTTTGCTAGGACACTGCTCTGAGTTAGTTTAGTTTCCGATGGATGAGAAAATTATTTTCGGTTTCAATTATCGACTAAAAGTAAATATAGTTCTTCCATTTGGTGACTCGACCACTATCACTGTCAAATTAAATTTCATATGTTCAACTAAATGTTTGGGAAACAATATTGCTAGAAACTACTTGGCTTTAAGGTAGATCTTTCAGCTCGCCTCATGTCACGTGATTGTGGTCAGAAACGCTTTTACGTCGACTGATTAAAATTAACCCTCCTATTCTGTCTAGTTTGTTGATGATCTGTGTTTTCAACTATCTATATTTATGGACCATTACAAACAAGTAAAAAGACAGTTGTTCGCAAAACAAGGGACGGATATTTGCGAGCCTTGAATCATTCTCGGGGAAAAAACACAAATCACGCCCGGCACTGTTGATTTTTTTTTTTATCAATTAAAATAATTCCTATCAGCTAATCAATTTTTTTCTGATTCTAAGTTTATTTGTGTATAATAAAGCATTAATGGTTTGAAATTTCTGACAGTTCTTAAATATTTTGAACACTTCATGTAACAGAAAGGAAACAAATAACAGAATAGGCAAATAAGCGTTTAAAAAATTGTTCTAATCATAAAGAAAAGTAACAAGATTGCAGAACAAGCACAAAATGAAATAATGATTCTAAAACTGATATTCTGTCTACAATTTTACGGGAAAAAAAACTTTTTATCACTTATACATATGGGTAAGTGCTCTAGAAAAATGCAATTCCTTGTCCCAGGCTCCTAGAAACCTTCGACAAGTGATTTTCATTGCTACATTTGATTATTATTCATTTGTTGACTTCTAAAGAGTCATTTAACAGTGCGTGATAATACGTCTTCATGTCAAGGCTCAATATCATTACAGTAAACTCAAGATTATCCGCGTCAATCAACAATCAGAAACATACATTTTTGTAGCAAAAAGCAAATACCAAAAGCAGGTTTTTTTTTTTTTTTTTGCAAAAATTGTAAATTTGAACTCAGATGTTTTTGTTTTATTGATTTATTGGCTCATTTATTTATTTATTTATTTTGTGCTTCCTTCATCGTACATACACTTGTTCTTTATTGATGTTAAGTTCTGTTGTGCAAAAATACAAAACATATTTACTGTACTGAATATATTTTCACTGTTTGTAGAAAGTATTATGCATCAATACAGCCAAGTTTTTGAGTAAGGACAATTTTTACCTTATTTGTCCCTCATTTCAGCCATTTTGCGGTTTATTCGCGTTTTTCATTTTCCGAGGCACTTTTGCCACCCAATTCCGCGGATAATCGTGAGTTTACTGTATTAAAATGTCATTATCATTCACTTTTTCTAATCAGAATTTCTGTCTTTAATGGCAAAAAAAATAAGTTAGAATCTATCTCCAGAATATATTTTATTATATTCGGGAATATATTTTTATTCAAGCATCCTAATTTGAAATCAAGTTTCTCTTTTGCTTGATTACAAACAATAATATGTTTCTCGTATATTTAAAACCAACCCCATCATTTTCGTCATTGCCGTCCAACAGTTTTTACAAGCCTTCATGACCACTTTATGCCTTCAATTTTACAAGCAGCCATTATAAGTTCGTTTGCAAAATAAGAATTTTGTGTGCAGAAAATCTGAGCATTCCGATTAGGGGTTTATTTAACTTCAAAGTAAATAGAAAAAAATTCCGTCAGTCATTACTCATAATTACCATCCTCCCACACTTTTAACGTTATTGAACAATTTTGTTAGTTTTATGCTTATATTAAGTGAACCTTTGTTTAAAATATGTGAAGTTTTAACGAAGGTAGTCCTATTTTACGTCTTGTCTAGTGAACTACGTTAAAATGTCATTTCCATCCAAAGCAAAAATTATAAACATGAGGATGATAAAAATAAACTAAGGGAAGAAAATGACACTAAGTGCATTATTTCTAATATTTTAGATGCTTGATTTTTTTTAAAGTTAATTTTGTAAACTAAAGATGTTTTATTTCATAAGTATAACTGATACTCATTTAAAAAAATAGTTGATAAGTATTTTTAATTTTTTTCAATGCTTTAGCATTTTTCATATATTGCTTTCGATTTTAGATTAAATTTAATGAAGTATTAATTAATCAATTTATTCATGAAAAAAACAAAGCAAACCAATAAAAACATTTCATTCATAAAATTTCAAATTTAATAATTTAATCCGTAATATCTTTAAAATAAATGAAGATATTTAGTGAACTTTTGCAGTTTAACAAAACTACATATCTTGCCTTACTAAAAAATGTAAAACGGTCCCCCTTGTGAAATGTTGAAAAGTTTTGAATGCAAAATTACACCTTTCAAGGGAATTTCCCATACGTATACATCGCTCCACCCCGGTGACAAATCATTAAATAGTATAAAATTAATTCTCTACGTGATATTGCAGATTAATAAAAATGCATATCTCGTTTTTCTAAAAAAATAACAAACTGCATCCCTTGTAAAAAGTTGAAAAATTGTTTTGGAGTGCAAAATAACATATTTCTAGAGAATTGCTTGCTATAAAAATTTGCAATTCTCTAGAAGGATGGGATATATATATATTAGGGTGTCCCAGAAAAATGAAATTAGTTTTTTTTAAACGCATACCCTCTTATTTTTTTCCTCTTATACCAAAACCATTGTAAAAAAAGTTTCATGCAATTTGAATCACGGTAACCCGTGCCGACTTGCGCCTAAAGGCCTAAACGTGTAAATAGCACGTGTATTCATAAGCAAGCAAGCGAACTCTTGCGACGCGATACTTTGCGAAGCTCAAAACAGCTGTAAATAGTGCACAGAAAACAAATGAAAATAGAAAAACATATGTTGGGGAGGGGGAGGGGGGTTTATCCGTGGCAATTTGCAAACCGTCAAACGAGTCAGTGCGAATGCATTCCGGTCAGCGAGCGCAGTATAGTCCTTCCATAGGGAACGAAACATGGCAGTGGAATAGCAAAAGTTCGAAAAAAGAGATATTTTTAATAGGAGTCGTAAAACACCAAATTACGGGCTTGAAACTTCCCTCTAACGGACAAGTTTTGTCTGTTTTGTTTTATAACATTCGAAAAGTAAATTCAACCATCAGTAAAAGTGCAAATCTCGCTATTCGGGTATGCATCATCTTTTGGGAAAAGGCACGCATTCCTACCAAATCGTTGCCAAATTGTGTGAATAAACTTAAAAACCTGTATCAAATTTGGAGAGATTTACAAAAAAAAAAAAAATGCAAAGAAACTGCAAGAAGTGTTCAGGCAGCGTCAACAAGAATTTGAGAGTAATTTAAACAATTTATTCAATATTGCACATGCTAATGCACTTTGGTTAATCAAAATAGAGGATGATGGGATTTTTTGTGGCCGACGTGGCCACTTTAGGTGGAGTGAATAAAAAACTGGCCGACAATGAGGAAAGGGCTCGACTTAGAGCTGTCAAAGAAGAAAACAGACGCATGAAATACGATTCCGCTTCAACATCCTCGGAATTGTATGAACCTGTATAAGAAGATTCCTCTTCGAGCTCTAGTGAAAATATTAATTTAGAAGATTTCCCTAAAACACATAAATCAGTACCTAGAACAAGTTTATCAGAACCTGGAACAAGTATTTAAAGCCTGGAATAAGTATTATCAGAACCTGGAACAAGTAAATATGTAAGGAGGAGCGATTTTTTATTACTCCAAAGTCAGTTGCTGCATTGGACAGGTGTCCAAGTATACGATATTGTGTGTTTATTCTTGAACCTGCTATTAACGCACTTGGGTGCAACATTGATGAATTTCCCGTAGGTAAATCTTCAATCCAAAGAATTCGAACGAAAAGCGGAAGAAGCACGAGGAAAGAATTAAAATTGGTTTTCAGGTACGGAGGTACCATATGTAGTGAATTTACCTTGGGATATGAAACTGTCGCCTGCTTTGAGTGCTCAAAAGTCAAAAGAAGATCGCTTATCTATAGTTATTTCACATGGATGTGACGAACAACTCATTGCTGAGTTTAAACTGGATAATTCTACAGGAAAAGAACTAACATAGGCTGTTTGAAAGGCAGTTTTAGATTGGAATCTCGAAGGCAAAGTTCAAAATTCTCTTCTGATACTACAGCTTCCAAAACAGGTCCTTTAAGTGGTTCTTGCGCTATTCTTGAGCAAAAATTTGATAGAGAAATGCTTTCCTTTGCTTGCTGCCATCATATATATGAACTGATTTATCCCACTAAAAGCTGCGGAGGAGCTGCGGAGTTGTTCTGAACTGTACCCTAACTTGGAAAATTTACTTGACTTTTACCGTGCTGAACTTACTAATATTACGGTCAGGGATGACTATCAAGAGTTGATAGAACAGGATCATATTTTTAGGTGGAGATGCAGAAAATGAATTTAAAATAAGACCACCGAGAGCCATGCACCAAGCTCGACGGATGGCTCGAGCGATTTACTCCCTAAAACTATTACTATTTAGTTCACAACTAAAATTAGATACGAAGGAAAATGAAGCATTGTTTGATGTCTGCTTGTTTGTAGTGACAATATACGTAAAACCATGGCTTCAATGTATTTTGGCAGTCAAAGCACCCAACAAAGATTTGTGCTTTTTGAAAAAAGTGTACGAAAATGTGGACCCAATTATCTCAAAAGTTGCTCTACAAAAATTCACCCAGCTTTTATGGTATGGTCAATAATATTTCATTCCTTGACGTGAAAAAGACTGTCTCAATGCTTAGAGCAGTAAACGATGCAGCTGAAAGAGCGGTAAAAATGATGCAGGACTTTCATGGTCTGCTAACAGCTGATGAGGAAAACAATTTTTGTTACGTTGCGTTCAAGAGCTCCGGAAGCTCTATCCTGACTGAAAAAAGCAAAAATTGAAATAAAAATATGTACCGTAATGTTTCTTGTAGTCTAATATTGTTGTAAATATCTGCTTTAAATAAATTGATGTTGCGTGTAGTAAGGAATTATACAGTTAGCAATCTTTCCACTGTAGCCGCCGTACAGGATTTTAAGTCCAACTTTGACCTCAAGTCGGCACGGGTTCCCGTTATTTTATTGTAATAAAACTTTTTTCTCATGTTTCTGAGGTGAAATGGAAAAAAATTGGAGGGTATGCGTATTCGATTTCACAAATTTTTTTTTCGCCATTATATCTTGGGACACCCTAATATATATATATATATATATATATATATATATATATATATATATATATATATATATATATATATATATATATATATATATATATATATAACTAAAAGAGAGTGTTTAAGCTCCAGTACATGCAATATAGAGTAACATTGGGAAAATGCACCACATGTTAAACTATAAACAATAAACAAGAGCTTAAACCTAAAAAAGCAGGGGGGTTTCGCCTCGACTAATTACGAAAACAAGTTCCGATAATTAGCCATCCACAGGACAGTACCTGCAAATAACCAAAATTATCTTACCTTGAGATCCATTTATAATGAAACCAATCCGATGTTCAACTTGACAGAATTCATTCCAGTTATCAACGTAAAAGTAAAAAAATAAATCCATATCCAAAGAGATTAATCCAAAAACATGCCAGTCGTCCGTTTCCCACACTGTAAAAAAATTCCGAAACGTTACTGGTTATCTTGCGTGGAACGTTTCGGGATTTCAGAGGTTTTCACCTATTTCCCCGCAAAATCAAGTATCTTCGCAAAAAAGTTTCCTGAATTGCTAAAAGATGCACGAATGCAGACATTTCACTGGTGTGAAAGATATTTTTTGCTACCAGTTTAAAGAATGACTGAGCATGTTTATAAGGTGTATCGGCTTCAACTTGATCACGGCCCGTCCAGATTGACTGAACTCCCAATGGGAGCAAATAAGTCACTGGATAGCTGCAGCCTTGCGAGGCAGGAATTGCAGGCAAGAAATATGGTTGGATCTTGCTTGCAATTATTCGGGCAGCTTTGGCCGTGGTCGCGGTAATGCTTCTGGATCTTTCTTGGTAAACCAGGAAGGTTCTAATCAAATACATTAAACCTATTTAATTTTTGTAGAAGGTTAACGGCTGGCTTTAACAGGGGATATTTACCAGCATTTCAGGAAGGTTACTCACTTGTATCGGAAAAGGTTCCTGGTTTTTGTAAGAAATGTTACTGGTTGAAATTGGGCACATCAGCTGCCTATTATTTTCCAGGAACGTTTCTGAATCGTTTTTACAGTGCATGTGTAAAATCCTTTCACCCCAGCGATCCAAAAAAATTGCTTGTCACGGTTGTATCATACATTTACACAGTTAAACGGTTTCAAAAGAAGCAAAATGTTCATCGAAGGCTATAATTAAGCAAACGTTTTCAGCCAGATTTTTAGGGAAGTTATTATTAAAGAAGGTATTTTTGAGTACAGAAATTTCTTGATTGAATGCGGAAATGGTATTGCAAATTCTTTTTATTCTGACAGCTTGCGAAACAATGATGCCAATAAAAACCTTTTTACTTAATCAGGGGGGGGGGGAAATCTTGTAAGCTGTTAACTTTGAAATTAAATTCCCGCCTTTTATCATAGATTGTAGTGTAACAATTTGAATCAATTTGTATGTTAATATCTAGGAAATTGAAGTTATTTTGATTAAAACTACTCTTTTTGAGCGTAATGAATTATGATATATAGTTTTGCTAAGTTCAGAAAAATTCGGAAAATTTATACACAATAGGTCATCGATGTATCTGCAAAAAAGAGGTGCAGAAGAAAGATTATGAATTAAATATTTCCTCTCATAATATATAAGAAAAAGGTTGGCTAATGTAGAGCTAAAATTAGCTCCCATTGCAATGCCATTAATCTGAAGAAAACATTAATTACCATTTTTGAAAAAAATATTAAAAATACAAAATTTAAAAAGACCAAGAAAAAACATTTCATTAAAATCAAGGGAGTCCCTAACCGAATCGGCTAATTATCGGAACTTGTTTTCCTAATAAGTCGAGGCGAAACCCCCTGCTTTTAATTTTAGGTTTGAGCTTTTGTTTATTGTTTATAGTTTAACATGTGGTGCATTTGCCCAATGTTACTCTATATTGCATGTACTGGAGCTTAAACACTCTCTTTTAGTTCATAGTTAAATTTTTTGGTCTTTTGACCATATTTATTGAATCTTCCACGGCTGATGAGCTCTGGATTCAAACCTTGTCTTTTTCCTATAAAATAGCTGTTTGCATTTTTCCTTTTTCTCATCGTTATTTTTTATATAATGTGTTTAATATTTGGTATTTAGCTTGCGTATTTTATATTTACTTAGCTTTTAGTTCTACTGCGTTGCGCATCTATGGGCTTTTGGCGTGGTCTTTTCAATATATTTCACTTTTATTATATATATATATATATATATATATATATATATATATATATATATATATAATAGGAATTCCACTCACCATGTGTGTTGATGGTAAGACTCAAAGTTGCTAGCTATGTACGGAACTTAAACTACTTAGTCTCCTTAAAAACATTACCAGATGGAATGTAATCGTTTATTTTATTTTCGAAATGGTTATACTAATTTAGAGAAAAATACGAAACAGAAAATATTGGGACATTAATAAAAGGCAAAATGTATCAGGAGAAAAAAAAATTCTTTCAAGCTGTGTAGCAATACTATTTTTATGCAAAGGATAAAATTTAACTGATAATTCATAATGTTGCATTCCATTCAAATCTTAAGTCATATTTTAACGCCTTGCGATTTGGAGCTGGGACATGTAGTATTCTCCGTCTCGTTCAAAAAAACAAATATTTAAACCCTTCTTAAATTTCTTATGCACAAATAATTGAACTTGATAACACACATTTTTTTTTTTTTTCGAGAATGAATAAAAATATTATGTAGTGGTGGTAGCTATTAAAAAAGTCTCCAAAGCCTCCGACATTTCTTGCGCCATTTTCATGATAAAGACCCCCTAACATTTAGGGACCGTGAATATTTGATAGCAAAATTCAAGTTAAACATAACAGAATTCTTCGAGTTCGCTGCTGGCTCAAAAGGTAAATAATCGTTTCAATTTGCAGATTATGTATTTATAAGTCGAACGTTTAAATGCGACTTAGAGGTAGGTTCTCAACTACAATTTTATTCACCTTCCCTTTGAAGTTTAGCTGCACATTTTGTGTCAATTTCATTGTTGAGATCGAGACGCTAAAAAGAAATACACCAACACCATATAAATAATGTTTTTCTTATCAAAATGAATCTATAACTGTAATGAAACATCATTTAAAAAAAGAAACAATTTCCCTCTTATGGCCTACAGCAATTGCGAGAAGTGATGAATTCGGCTTAATTCTTCTCCTGCAGGCTTTCCGATCACTCGGTTTAGCCTATTTCACGATCTATAAGGTATCGAAGGCCTGTGGTATTTAGCGCGGAACAACACCTCGCCAAAAATACTTAGAACAGTGAGTAAGTTATGTGACAGCTGAGTTAAGATTACACGGGTGTCTGAGTTTAGGATGTGCCACATATCCACACATCCATTGATAGTAAAACCAGTCTTATTTAGAGTTCTTAGGAAAAGTGGAAATCGAATCTTATGTGAAGATCGTTTTAGGAAAAACCTATTCACACTTGAATAGTAGTTAAGGATTTTTGTGCGATCGCTGAATGCCTCGAAAAACTTAATTTCAAATTTCTTTCTTTTGAATAAAGCAGACGATTGTCTTTTCCCACGTATTTATCACACTCAACACACTGTGCTTGATAATAAAACAAAGTGCGGGAGCTATGTAGTCCTTGAAATTCAGTTTGTTGCTAAAATAGTCTAAATTTCGTCTAGTATGAAAAAACTAACATTAAATTGAAAAATAAAAAATTATTAAATAAAAATAAAAATCCTGCGTAAAAACTAAAAAAAAAAAACTAAAAAGAAATAAAGTATAAGCCAAGTAGTTTAGAATGTTATCGAGTACTACTGAATAACTGCACCACTGAAATAATTTTGCAATCAAAATAGAATAAAAGCAAAATAGAAGGATCAGCAGTCGGGGCCCACTCAAATTTTACGGGGTTCTTTGATACCTCAAAAAGAATGGGCCCTGACTGTTGATCCCTCTATTTTGCTTTTGAATTTTTTGAATTTATGATTTGTCTTATGTGTGTATAGATTGTAAAACTATTTCAATGGTGGAGTTATTCAGTAGTACTTGATAACATTCTAAACTACTTGGCTTATATATTTTTTTTTTTCTTTTAAGTCTTTTTTTTTTTTTTTTTTTTTGGTTTTTACGCAGTCGGGTGTTTTGTTTTTATTTAATAATTTTTTAATTCACACTTTTTAATTAATTTTCATTGACTTAGTTATTATAATTATAAGACGGTAAATTTCGAAATCTTGTCATTGCATTGAGAGAGTTTATATCGTGAAGTTTATTAAGTAAATTGCAGTGGTCTAAACTACTGATCATTTTAACTCGGCTTAAAGCTACATATGCTTGAGCATATATGTTTTAGCAAAAATGTGCGAACTTAAGTCAACCACATCACAGCTATATAAACAGCCTGTATATCTTATGATGACGCGAAATCGGAAACGTCGTCAGTCAAATCTTTCTCAAAAAACTAAAAAAGCCCATCAAGAAAGTGCACGTCGCAAAACTCAGTCCCTTGAATCAAGGCAAAAACAAATGCAACATGTTAAAGATTAAAATTGAATTCGTAGACTTAGCAAACAAAAAATTCAGGCAGTGAAAACGCTACCTGCATTTGTCGCTCGCTGTGCTGCACGCAGGTAGCATGCGACACGATTTCGAAATGACGAAATGGCGACTGATTGTTGACATGTAGAAATTTGATCACTGTCATGCGTTTAGTGACACTCCCAAGGTTAAGAGAAATCGATTGACTTAAGAATTGTCAAAATTGGCCAAGGCGTTTAGCTTCTACAACGCCACATAGGAACAAACATGCATGCATAGTCTGATAAGCACAATACTCTCTTTTGCGTCGCGCACGCGCAATCTGGTAAAAAGTTCAGGAGCTTTGCTTCCGTAAACTCCCATGCAAATTAAACCCTCCATATACACACACACACACACACAACACTCTAATTATTTTTAGAGGACTGATGAGAATATTACTTTGGTTTTACTAACTTAATTTTTTGAGCCTTTATAGGAATACTTAAAGCCTTTATTGAGCTAATAAATATAGAAAACAGTGAAACCAAATAGCATTTTTAATAAAATCAACTAGTATAACATCAATTCTACAGGTAGAGAACTTCACTGTAAAAAAAATGTGTAACCTTACTCCTTAAAAGCGGAGGCAGCTTAGCTGCCTCCTTAGCAATGGAGTAACTTAACTGATAGAACTGGTGTAACGCTCATACGTTACACCTGTTTTATCAGTTGAGTTACTCCATTGCTATGGCAGAAGCTAGCCACCGGAATAAAGTTACACAAAGTGCAAAATGCTGCCACCGTATTTACGGAGTAAGGTTACACATTTTTTTACAGTGTTATATGTAGATAAACTAATTAAATACAATTTAATAGACTTTAATTTAAAAATTAAAATTCCAAAGGGAATGTTTACAGCCTAACTAGACCAGAATAAAAGTGAAACGGAGGGGAAAAGTAAAACGCAAAAAAAAAAAAAAAAAAATTAAATGCATTATGTGATTTTGTGATTTCAATTTAATTTCAATTTAAATTAAACGTATGCATCACCGTCACATTCACAACCTTTCGATCCATAGCCCTAATCACGACCCAATTTCATTTTAGCATCAATATGCTGTCTCAACACATATCTTTCCACTTACTCATGTTTGATTACGGCTGAATATTAGGATCATTACTCTTTTAGTTTCATACAGTTTTTATATTTCCTCCTACTTTAAACCTAACCTATTTTCTGATAAAAAGCTCTTATTTGTAACAAATGTTTCTATTTACAAAAGTGCTACCAATTATTTCGAATGAAATAATTGGGTCAAATAAAACAACACCGTGCAAGCTTCATTTACTGCTATCGATAGTTGAAAAACCTATTTTTCACAAATGAATACTAAGCAGGTGCAACTTAATTTGTTTTGTTTTGGTTAATCAACCACAAATCATGTGAAACCAAAATACAGCACTGGCGACAACAGCAGAAATGAGTCAGAACATTGTAGAAACTGGAACCACGCACTGTCATTGAAGCATAAAATGAATTATCCTGTCGCTGGCGGAAAATGCAATTATTATAGAAAGAGAGAAAGAGAGAGAAAGCAGATGAAAAATACTACAGAGAACGATTATCCTGCATAGGGGAAAAGCAGATAGTAGTTGCT
Source organism: Uloborus diversus (assembly GCF_026930045.1). Lineage (NCBI taxonomy): Eukaryota > Metazoa > Arthropoda > Arachnida > Araneae > Uloboridae > Uloborus > Uloborus diversus. Next base: position 63,545,940 of record NC_072740.1, read on the forward strand.
GGAATCTCTTCTTAAGTCAATGAAAATATAGATACAGGATTCAATAGCTCAAAGATTATATATATAAAAAAAATCCAAACAATTAATAAGGATAAAGTTATTAAAATACAGAAGGTGAAAGAAAGCTAGGATTGGGCTTTAACCAGAAGAAGTGCACTTAAAAATATCGCAACAACGTCAAATGAATTTTCATCTATTATTTCATTTAGTTATTTTATTTCCTCTTGTATTTATTTATTTATTTCATTTTATTAATTTTTTTTGTTTCATTTTACTCATTTTTTTGCATCAATTTATTTATTGATTAATTTCATTTTATTTATTTTATTCTATTTTTCGAAAAATTTTATGAAATTATTACATTTTTAGTGATAAACTCAAAGGTTAGTAGCTCATAATAATGTGTGAATCTAAAACTTCCATACTTTTCTTTAAAACTAAATATGAAAGACAAAGCAAAAATTAACTTAACCTAACAGCTCTCAATTTCTTGTTCTTTATTTAAAAAAAAACTTTAACATAGTTCCGATGTAAATTTATGTTCAAGATTTGACTAGTAGTTAAAATTTATTCAACATCTTGAATGTATGATAACTAATATAATAATTAATATAATAATTATGATATAATAATTAATGAACTATAGGCTCGTCTTTTACTACCCCATTTATTTTTAATCGTTTAGTAAGAGGCAGATGTTTTTTATCATCCTACAATAACTTTTTTTTTTTTCAGATGGTCCAACAAACTAACGATGAAGCTTGAAATGCAAGGGATATTTGAAGTGCCAATGAGACGACGTTTAATAAAATGCCTATAAGGGGGGGGGGGGGAATACTCAATGCAAATTTGATGCAGGTGGAAAACACTTTTATTTCAACTATATGAAATGATAAAATATTCATTTACTCATTAGGTCATTCATTTAATCATCAGGTCGTTCATGTACTCATTTATTCATTAGGTCATTCATATTTATTTACTCATTTACTCATACAGACATCATTTAAATCCGTTTTTGAAAACTTTTCATGGACTGAATTTCAACCAAATGGTACCTATGAATTGAATTTGATTTGAGTTTGAAATAAAGTTAAATAGTTTTTAATGAAATAAAGTTAAATTGTTTTTTATTAATCTATTACTTACATTATGTAAAAACGACGTCATTTAAAATCCATAAAGCAATCAGAATTTGAATACAAATTTTTTTATACTTCTATTTAAAAATAAGAAAAAATTAAATAAGTATTTAATGTAATTTAAGCATTACCAATCAAATTATGTAAACTAATAAGTAACACAAACTTCGAAAACCAAACGCAGAAATCCAATTTTCGAAATTTAAATACCATTGGATCTACAGGCAATAATTTTTCTTCTTTACAATTAGCTGATGTAGAATTTTATGGAAATGACTATTACTACACTTTTTTTTATTGTACATTACTTTTAATGAGTGGGGTGATACCTTTTCTTTATTACCCCTTAATTAATAATGAGAGAAAAGAAGTTTTAAAAACTGTTAACCAAATCTATCAGATTTAAGTTTTGATTAGATAATTTTTCCTTCTGTTACAACTCTTTCTCTCTCTTAGTACTTTGTGTTCCCATAAAGTGTAGTCAAATCCCGTTACAGCGAACTTAAACGGGCTGCAAGTTTGTTCGTTGTAACGGAGTTCAAGCGATGTATAGGAAATGAAACTGAATACTTATTTCGTTGAAACGGGGTTCGTTGCATTGGTATTCGTTGTAACAAGATTTCACTATAGTAGTTTTTGATTTTCTAATACTTTTTCTATCCTGAACTCATCTTAGACACTCATGATACCTTTTTTCGATACATAAACCTAATGAAAGTATTACTGACACTTATCAAGCATTTTATTTTTAATTCATGTTTCAAACTTTGCAATTTAGTTTCGTTTTTTCTCTTTTCATGTTTGGCTGATGGCGAGTTTTTAAAGGTGCAGCGACCCGGAGCGAGTGGTCAGCATGAAAAGATGCTCACTGCAGTTTCATATACGAATCTAACGCAGACCAAAAATGGGGCACAGCCTAATGGTACGGTACCCAACTGTAACGGCAAAAGTCCATTTGCGAATCATTCAACTGTAGATCTTTGTCGTGAAAGAATGAAACAGAGTAGAAATCACTTTCAGTAGAAACATAAGTTATAAATAGGAATCGCAAAAAATAAATAAATAAATAAATAAATAAATATTTTCTTCGATAAAATGAATTTAAAACCTTTTCAAAACTCAGAATGAATGATGAAGCATCATTAAAGAACGAAACAGATTACAAATCCTCTCAGTTAAGAGGGACTTAAGTTATTTGTAGGAATAATATATAAAAAAAAAAACTAATAACAATAAATTATCCCAGAAAATAGAATTGAAATCATTTCAAGTTAATACGATATGAATGAAGTATGAAAAATATTAAAAACCACTATATATATATATATATATATATATATATACACACACATATATATATATATATATATATATATATATATATATATATATATATATATATATATATATATATATATATATATATATATATATATATATATATATATATATATATATATATATATATATATATAGACTTAAGTTATAAATAGAAATTATAAAACTGATCTTCCATAATGTTTACTTGAAATCATTTCAAACTAATACGATATGAATGAAGTACTATATGAAATATATTGAAGACCACTTTTTATTGATTAAAGTAATAAATAGAAATCTTAAAACAGATCTTCCACAAAGTTTATTTTAAATCATTTGAAACTAACTCAGTATAAATAGAGTACGGTCCTGAAATAATAAAATGCAGTAAAAATCTTTTTCTAGGGACTTAAGTTGTAAGATAGAATTGAAAATGGGAAATTCTTCAATAAAGTGAATGTCACAATTTCAAACAACTTTGGCACAAATGATGTCCTACCATGAATGAATACGAACAGAAATCACTTTTAATCGAGACTCGGGTGATAAATATGAATTTCGAGAAAATCTTCCGGAAAATGGTTTTAAATCATTTCAAGCTAATTCAGCAACAGGTGCAAACAAATATAAATATTTACACATACATTCGTTTTAAGGTTGTTCTATATATCTAAATAAAAACTTTTTGCTCTAAAAAACTAAGCGTGAAAATACAGTCAAGGGGCCCTTCTTACTTTTTTTTTTTTAACCTTTACTCATAAGTATTATTCAGTTGTGTTCTGCAATGTATTTTACTGTATATAACTGTTATGAGGCAATAAATTTTGATTCTCATAAAAACAAAAGCCAAACACTTGAAATCGAGAAAAAAAGGAATGCTATGTTACCTAAGGAAACCTAAACAATTCCATTCTTTGTATAATTATATATATATTAATATAGAGTTACTGTGTATGGGTAAATTTTTAAAGGGTAAAGGATGATGCGATTAAGCTAAAGAATTTCGAAAATTGAGTAACCTAGTGTAACAAATATTAACATTTCCAGTTCCTGCAATGAATTTCAAAAGTTATTCTGTTGTCATAATACTGCATGTTTTTAAGAGACTTACCTATATTTCAAACAAATCACCAGTTTAAAAAATGTAAATACCATGATATACTGTTTGTGAGAGAAATATTGTTTGTTTTGAAATTCAATAAACTATACCTAGAAATGTAACGCAAAATTTCTTTTTCTGAAAATAATTCAATTTAGTTTCAGTTTAAATAAAGTTTCAAAAGAAGACGATATCGGAAATATTTGCGGTACTTTTATACCTTTACGGTAAAGAACACTCATGCGTAGTTATTAGCACCCCATGAAACACGTATTACAATCCGCGAGCGGCAAATCTACTCAAAGAAATTTCAAACTACGTCTGGGGAACGTTTCCTGCCTATCAGAAATTTGCCGCATGAAGACACCGAAAAAAACCGGCTACTCAAAGCAATTTCTGCCTCGTGATCCTGCAAGATTGCCTTGTTTTAGCAATTTTATCCTTACTTAGTATGAACTATGAGTTGCCCGGAGCGTTAACAAGTCAGTTGTTGTCGCATGTAATACAAGCTTTCAGTGAAGTGACAGAATGCCGATGCCCCGAAAAACTTCTTGATGCTTCGAACTGACGGTTTTGTGAAAAAGGATTGTGAGACAGTTTTTAATCTTTCGCTTCACTCTATATACATAAACTTATCAACAGACAGTGGGAATTAGTAGTTTTCCATGAATGGAAACTGACTTGTATAAATACGAAATTATCACTCACTTAAAAGTACGAAAACAACGCAACCAGAAAATATGGGGCTGGTAAATGTGGGTCGCAAAAGTGAGTGTCTAAAATAGCTGTTTTAACGTTGCATCTTATTAAAACCAGCAAGCAACTACAGTTGAGCACTTAGCTTTTTCTTTGCCACTTAATTGCCGCTTTTATGACTTTCGTGATAATTCTCCAAGTGAACTACAAACTACTTAAAAATAGGTTTAAGAAAAACGATATTTGAAGAATTATGAAACTAGTTATTTTGCAAAAATAAGCAAGGTCAGTGAGCCCAAAAAGACTATCCTGAGATTCAGGGCCCAATGTCTCGCTCACTTATGATTTGAGACCCAAATGCTTGTACATTCATCAAAAAAAAAGTAAGAAGAAAAATTATTCCAAGTGAAAAGCAAAGCTTAAATTATGTTTGGCAGCAGTTTAACAAAAAACGACTAACTGACCTTATTCAGAACACTGAGTCCCTAATGAGGCCTACTCTGTAAAAATGCCATAAAGGACTGTCGAACTAAAACAAATTGAAAATGTCTTGACTGTCAATATAAAATGCATTAAACACTTTATTCATGCATAAATATGTAATAATTGAGTTGCTCGTATTATGATTTGCATTGATTTCAATGCAGTTTATTTAATTTTTAATAATTTTTACTTTCTATAACAACTAACTTTTTTTTTATTCTTGTGAATTACAAGGAATCATGAAGAAGCAAAATTTATATAAATTAAGATCACACAATATTTACAAAACTCACTTTTAATAGTGGTCGCTTCACTTTGCCTGTTGATAATAAACAACTTATTGATAAAGCTTTATCATAAGTTAGGTTTTCTGCAACAAATAAAATCACCATCTAGCAAATGTTTGCTATCTGATATAGAAAAATGAGAGATTGACCTTATTGATCTACATGGCTACTATTTGGCTACCACCCCCCACCCCTAATAAAACTATTTTTTCACAAATAAAAATATAAAAATATTATGATGCATATTTTACACAAAAACGATGGACGAGACTATTAGAATAAATTGATGTTATGAAAATTTGGAACATTTCTTTAAAATTTCTAGAGCCCAAATCCGGAATCCTGATTTACACACCCAGAAGTCGCGGTGTTTGGTGTTTAGGCGACAAAGTTTCATAGAAATTAATGTCAAACTTTTTCCAATGTGTCAGGTTAGATTCGACACATCACATAAAGCTAGAATTTATTCCACATTAAACTAAATATTCTTTAAAACTGATATATTTTGAGAATTAATTTGCCAGAAAAGTGGTTGACAAATCGGATGACAATATGCAGAACTGATTAAAGTCTGCTGTCGAGCATTAAGCCCAGTAGGCAAAAATGAGAGCAACACTGCAATTTATACATCATCGATGATGTATCAAAATGGTGGAAGGATGCCGTCAAGGTCATGGAAAAATCATCAAAGAAACGGCTCTTAAATTATAATTTGCGTTTGTCTGTTTGCGTGGTCAGTATAGTTTGACCACGAAAAGAAGGCGGATGACCTCAAAATAAAAACATCATTTGTATAATTTGTGATAGGTTTGTTGTATTATTTTAGAATAGATCGGATTAGCGACACCGTGCCTCTTACTATTCTGTACTTTCTGGCGAAGTCTACCTATTACGAAGTTTAAAAATGATGTTTTGCTTCAGGGTCATCCACCATCTATTGGTGGTCAAGCTTTAATATCAGATGAGTGTTTCTTTGTTGACCTTGACGTCTTCAAACAATGGCGTCTCTACTGATAATCTCAGGTTTAATAAATACAAGATACTTCGGTGAAGACGAGTGTTTGCTAACTCGTACGATTCCAGGTCACGCGAGCCAAAATGTTCGTTTTCAATTGAACAGTTAAAAATCCAAAGCCGCTATTCTTTTTAGGTAACAATGGTGTTAAATGTTTTAATTTTGCCATCTTTTTTTTAATGGGAGATGTCAAATCAGACAAAGCCAATATTAGAAAGTACATAAAAGTGTTAGAATGACGCAAGTTCTGAAATCCTTGAAACACTAAACTGAATCAAGATTTCAAACAATCAGTAAACGAATATGTATTTTGAACCAAATTTGCAACTGTTGATAAAAATGATATTAATTAACTCAATATTTTAGTCTGACAAAATCAATGTTTGTCTTGTCTAAAGATCTTACTGATCTAGATTACAGAGTGTAAGGAATCAAACCTTATGGCTATAATTAATTGGCAGCATGTTTGATAATATTAGTAGATAGAGTTTGGTTGATCGTTTAAGCTCTTACAGTTCTGGCCAAAGAGTGAAAAGCATATAATTAGCATGAAAAAGCATTTGTATTAAGCATTAGAAAATTCTCACATGACGAAGTGAGAAGCAAAGGGATGCAAGTGGACATTTTGAAGTTTTGAGTAAAACGCGTTTAAAGATCAGATCCTGCGCAAGCTTTCATTAAAAATTTTTTCTAAATCAAGCTGTATACAGGAACCTACCAGAGCTACTAGTACTATATCTTGCCCCAAGATAGAAGAGGGTTTCACCTGCCATTTGTACTTGCTATCTCCAAATTTTTAATTTTGCCACTTGCATCCCTTTGCTTCTCACTGCCTTATATGTACTTTTAATAAGAATTACTTAATTATTCTAATATTTTATTGTTTATTGAGCTTATCTCAAAAACTTCTTACGACCAACATTTCTTGCTTCTTTAAAAGAGCTACTGATTTATATTTACTTTTTTAGATAGGTTTAATCAGTTTTGTAAGAAAAGAACCCTTCTCCGCGCAAGCTTATTCGATTAAGCACCCAGCTTAATCGAATATTATGTGTGGGAACCGACGTTATTCATTTAAGAGGGACCAACTTTATCGTTATTCTCAGAATTAAAGCTCTGTGAAATAAGGTTAGTTAAGAAGTTAAATATTTATTAACTAATGAACGAAGATAAAACAAAGCATAGCAATCATTTGTAAAAAGGATCAGTATTTTCCTTTGCACTCCAGAAGAATCAGAATGTTTGACAAGTAGATCAAATTTAATATAGCGACAATGATTCCAGATGGCCAAAAAATGCACTGCTCATTAAGCCTGAAGAGTGTGCATTCGAGTGCCCCCCCCCCCCCAAAAAGAAAAACACGAAAATTGATTTTTCAAGTCGCTCACCCTCTTATATTTTTCCTTTTTGGTCAAAACAGCAGTAAAAAAAGTGTCATATAATTTGAACAGCGGCAACCCTAAACTTGAGCCTGAAAGTGAATTATCATTGAGTACTAGGCAGAATCGAAAAGAACTTGTTTTTGTAAGTTTGAAATTTCATCTTGATAAAACGTTGCCCCTATAGCCCTACATGTACCACAAAAATATTTATAAAAATTGAAAAATATTTAGGTGTAAAGCAGGAGGCTTAAAATTTTCTTCAAAACATTGCATTTTTTCTATATATTTTTCTAAAAATGTAAGATACATTTTCAGAAGTTATCAAGCTGAAAAATGTAAGCAGTAAAGTCTATAATTACCGTTAAACAGAAATTTTCGATCTCTTGCAATATACAAATCTCCCAACAATAGTACTCAAAATATGGATTTTTTTCAATTTTAAGTTAAATTTTTCATTTTAAATATATTACTTTTTTATTGTTCATTTGCCAATGTTGATTTGAAAATGTGTTCACTAATTAATTTTTGAACTTGATATTTTATTTAAATTTATATAAGTAATTTTTTGAAAGATAAATCGAAAAAAAATCCATTTTTGAAGCCAATTATACATTTTAGACCTCCTGCTGGACACGTAAATATTTTTAATTCGGAAAATTATTTTTGGGGTACATATGGGGCTTTTGGGGAACGTTTTATCAACATAAAATTTCGAACTTCCAAAAAAAATTATTTTTATTTTCTTTTTTTCTTTTCTTTTTTTTTTTTTTTTATTCGGGCCATTACATAGGGCTGGTTTACATTTTCAGACGCAAGTCGGCACGGATTGCCGTTGTTCAAATTTAATGAAACTTCTTTTACAATTGATTTACCAAAAAGGAAAATGGGTGTGCGACTTGAAAAAAATCTACTTTCGTTTTTTTTTGGGGGGGGGGGGCACCCTATTGTGCATAGTATGTATATTTTCAATACTCATGAGTTTAGATGAACATTATATTTTTTGTACATTCTAAATAAAAATATGTGTGTTTTATTGCATTTATTTCACTGATATATGCATGTCCCTGACCGAGGACAAGAGACAGCCTAAAGGGACCGTCCACAAAAGTTGTCACATTGTGACAAGGGAGACAAAGGGAGAAACAAAAATTGTGACTTCACACATTTTTTAATAAAATATGCATATGAAAAACAGCTTGACGTGTTATAAGGGGAGGGAAAAGGGTAATGTGAAATGTGACACTAGAGATTGTTTCGCCTTCAGCTCAGTTACAGACCGTCCATATTGACTGTGCTCAAATAGAGAGTGAAATGCAGTCTCTGAATACTGTAGCTATGCAAGAATTGCGAGAAAATAAGGAGTTAGATGTTAGTCTGTAATTCTGCATTAGCTTCGGTCATATTAGCTAAAATGCTTTAGGAGCCTTCCTATTGAATCAGGATGGTGCCAAGTTACTCTTCCTAAAAACATATAAGTTTCTTTGACTGATTTCAAAAGCGTGAATGGGTTTTATTGGGAAGGTTTCTGAATTTTTCAAAAAGATTCCTGGTTTATTTCTGGAAGGGTGCTGACATTTAGGTGGAAACTTTCCCGTTTTAGCGAGACATGATACTAGCAGAATTTAAGCCCAATAGCTGCCCATCATTTTCCAGAGACGTTTCTGATTTATCTTTTTAACACGCTTTTATTAGCTTCACTTGTATGTTTGTAACTCTCTTTTGGACTAAGAGCGAGTGGCTTATTACTGTTAGTACATTCCACCATTTTATGAGCGTTCGTGGCCGAGCGGTCTAAAGTGCGGGTCTTTGCTGACGTCCTCCTCCGGGAATCATTGGGTGTGCGTTCTAAGCCCGTCTACACCGAAATTAAATTTATAATCTTGCAACTCAATTTTCGCCCACTTTTTGTGATCGGATTCTTTTAAAATTCGGAATGCAACCTCATACCTGATGACAATGCAGTATTCTATAATCAAATTAATTTATTAACGATAAGTTATTAGTTTATTCTAATTAACACGCTTTTATTAGCTTAATTTCTATGTTTGTGAGTATGTTTGTGGGTCCAACTTTCCTTTGGATAAATAGTCAGTGGCTTATTAGAATTACTTACAACGTACAAATCAGAGCTGCGGATTGTAATAATGTTTGCACATGAATTTACCAGAAAGCATTCAAAATGTCTGATGTAAATAATGCAATAGAATAATAAGATAAATTCCATTATAAAAATCGAGCACACGCACAAAGATTTCATTTAAGAGTTACAAGTGTTAGCAATATTTAGTATCTAAATCTTATTTGAAAAAAAAAAGAAAAAAAACAGTAATAAGGACTTGATATTTTTCAGAAATAAAAAATACAAACAATTAATTTTTGATTATTTGAGTACAAAAACTAGAATCGTAAATCCACAATCTTGGAGGTGTCCATCCCTCTGAGAGTCCCCCCCCCCTCCGAATTAGAATCATCCAATAAAATAATAGTTTTAAAAAATAAAAAACACGCTTTTGTAGCAAAAAGAACTGAGAAGTAAAAAATAAAATAATAGTTTAAAAAACTTAAAAAAACCGCTTTAGTAGCAAAATGAACTAAAAAGTTAAAAATAATTTTTGGATGACAAGTATATAAAGTAATTGACCAAACACTTAATTTTACTGTAATATAAAAAAAAGCGTGAGGGGGCTGCTTATTAACATTTTTGCATGGATAACAAGTGGAAGAAATTTAAGACAACTGATAAGAAGCCCCCGACGCTTTTTTTTCTATTGCAGTAAAATTTAGTGTTTGGTCATTTACTTTATATACTTGTCATCGAAAGATTATTTTTAACTTTTTAGTTCATTTTGCTACTAAAGCGTGTTTTTTTAGTTTTTTAAACTATTATTTTATTTACAATGCATTCATGGACAGTCCCTAGGTAAACGCGTAATCAGCTGATCAGGCTTCTCCAACTCAATTCAGAGAAACGCTTCGTTGTGTCAAATTCCGCTCGAAGCTTGTCCACTGTTTTAAGATGCAAATTGCTGGAGCTTGAAGAAAGTGGATGCGCGAGAAGTGGATTTGAGCCTGCGGGTAGAGTGAGTCAGTCCCGGAGATGATGCGAGCCCGTCCCACAAGACGGCGAAAGTAGGTCTGGCCTCATCATTTCGATCACACTTGTTCCCTCACTCATTCGTAAGAGCGGCTGAGGGACGATCCAGGTCAGTCGCTTGCCGTCAGCCCTTTCCATGGATAAATTCGACTCCGAACATCACACCTTCCTCCAGTAAGTCACTTTCTTTTCAAGTTTTCCTATTACACTTGACCATGACTTTAATGGTTTGCATCGCAAAGTGTGTATGAGATAGAGTATTTTTGCTTTTGTATTAACAATATATTTTCTAATATTTCGTATATCCAGTTTAATACTCACCATAAGTGCAAATTTTTAATTTTGTTTTTATGGCGACATTGCAGTGTTAAAGTTTTGGACTTTTAAGTGGAATTCAGTTAAATTCAATATTTTTAAATTTACATTAAACTTAATCACTTGGGGATGCATTTCATTTTAAAGTACAATATGTTGTCATTGCAACACGGTCATAAAATTAAAACTTGAAAATTTGCACTAATGGTATTATTGAACTAGATATAGGATTTAATTTTAATAATTGATTTTTTAAATAAACATAAGAGAGTTTTGAAAGCATTTTCAAATCTAGAAAATGATTAAATTTAGGGATTAAAAGTTTTTTTATTTAAAAACTAATTCAAGGGGGAGTAATTTGAAGTTTGCTTAGTTGTACCTTATATACTTTCTTTATTTTTTTTTAGTCTGAAAACTGGGAACTTTAAAGCGTTTTCATGCGAAAAAAACAAAAAATTGCGGAACAATTGACTTATTTATGATTACATCTATCGCACCCTTACTCATAAAAGAAGATTTTTGCATAACGTTTGAAAAGTGTGATGAACTTCAAAAAATAGAGAATGAAAACAATTATGCTGATGATAATGTTATTTTTAATTAATTAAAAGTTAAATAACTTAAGCATTACGGTGAATTTAAATAAAAATAGCAAACACTTAAGAGCATTGTCAAAATCTCTTGAATTTCAAGTAAAGTACGATTTTGTTTTCCTGTCGCACAAAATATGAGTTAACTGTAAAAGTTCGTTTCTTTTTCTTCGATTGATAGATATTTCTCTTACAAGTGTAATATTACTTCTTTTTTCAATGAACTTCCCTGAACCTTTTATGGATAATTACGGGATCATGTTTTCCCTAAAGTTCAAGTTTACATTATAAACTATCGAAAAAAAAATTTACATTACAATTTTTCATGATGTTAGCACACATCAAAATCTTTAAAATAGTAAAGAAAAGTTACTGTTAAAAACTATACGCTGTTTTTTATTTCTTTCATCTTTTTTTTTACTTCCTTTTACAAACGAGCTGATGTGTGCATCACATGACTTCCTTTTACTCCAATTTAATGTCATTTCCCCATTATTCGCTATTTTAATGTGATTCAATATTTATTCTCTAAATATCACCAACAATGGCCAAATTGAAACCAAAAAAAAAAAAAAAAACTCCGCCAAATTTGTCGCCAAGTTGGCGACAAAACTTGGCGACCAAAAGACTGGCGATATATCGCCAAGTGTCCGACAAATTATAACGCCACTTGAGTTTACATCGAAATTAACAATGATTTCCCCCCAAAAAGGTGCAAAAGACCCCCTTAAGAACATCCGAAAGCAACCAAAAGGGGAGGTGCACAACTAGACCCCACTACGAGTCTATGTACCAAATTTCAACTTTCTAGGACATACCATTTTTGAGTTATGCGAGATACATACGCACATACGCACATACGCACATACGCACATACACACATACGCACATACATACAGACGTCACGAGAAAAGTCGTTGTAATTACCTCGGTGATGGTCAAAATGGATATTTCGCGTGTCTATACATTCTTAGGCACTTTTCCGCATGTGGTCGAATCGAAAAAAAAACTCAACATTCATTTGGGGGTGAGCAAAATGGAAATTAAGGGCGATTTTTGAGTGAAAATTTTTTCGCGAATACAATACTTCCTTTTTTGTAAAAGGAAGTAAAAAGGAAGTATTGTATTTGCAAAAAAATTTCACTCAAAAATTGGCCTTAATTTCCATTTTGCTCACCCCCGAATGAATGTTGAGTTTATTTTTCAACCCGACCACACGTGGATATATGCCTAGGAACGTACAGACACCCGAAACATCCATTTTGACGATCCCCGAGTTAATTACAACGAATTTTCTCGTGACTTCTGTATGTACGTACGTATGTGTGTATGTATGTCGCATAACTCAAGAACGGAATGTCTTAGAAAGTTGAACTTTGGTACTTAGACTCCTAGTGGGGTCTAGTTGTGCACCTCTTTTTTGGGTTGCATTCGGATACTCCAAAGGGGGTCTTTTGCCCCTTTTTGGGGGGAAATCATTGTTAATTTCGATGTAAACTCAAGTGGTGTTATAATTTGGCGCACACTTGGCGATGTATTGCCAGTCTTTTGGTCGCCAAGTTTTGTCGCCAACTTGGTGACGAATTTGGCAATATTTTTTTTTATTATTAATCTGGTTTCAATTTGGCCACTGTTGGTGATATTTAGAAAGCAAACTATTGAATCACATTAAAACTGCCAATAATGAGAAAATGGTATTAAATTGGAGTTAAAGGAAGTCATGCGATGCACATATCAGCTCGTTTTTTCTTAACTTCCTTTTACAAAAAAGAAATATTGTATTCGCGAAAAAAATTTCACTCTAAAATCGACCTTAATTTCTATTTTACTCACCCCCGAATGAATGATGAGGTCTTTTTTTCGCCTCGATCACACGTAGATAAGTGTCTAAAAACGTATAGACACGCGAAATATCCATTTCGACGATTCCCGAGTTAATTACATCGATTTTTCTCGTGACGTCTGTATGTACGTATGTGCGTATGTGCGTATGTATGTCGCATAACTCAAGAACGGTATGTCCTAGATAGTTGAAATTCGGTACATAGACTATTAGTGGGGTCTAGTTGTGTACCTTCCCTTTTGGTTGCATTCGGGTGTTTCTAAAGGGGTATTTTGCCATTTTTTGGGGGGAAATCATTATTAATTTCGATGTAAACTCAAGTGGTGTTATAGTTTGGCGGACACTTGGCGATATATCACCAGTTTTTTGGTCGCCAAGTTTTGTCACCAACTTGGCGACAACTTTGGCGATTTTTTTTTTTTTAAATCTGATTTCAATTTGGCCACTGTTGGTGATATTTAGAGAGTGAACTATTGAATCAAATTAAAATTGCCAGTAATGGGGAAATGATATTAAATTGGGGTAAAAGGAAGTCATGTGATGCACACATCATCTCGGTTTTTTTTTTTTTTTTTTGAGCAATCACGATTGCTTATTGTTTTTGCTTGACAGCAGTTGATGTCCTTTGATTTTATTTTTCTTTATTTATAATGCAAACTGCTCCGGGGCACGGGCCTCTAAGAGCATGTCCCTCCTTCTCGGTGATGGCGTCCATGTCCTCTGGTCCACTGGCCTCCACGAGCATGTCTCTCCTCCTCGGTGTTGGAGTCCATGTTCTCCGGTCCACGGGCCTTTGAATTCATGTCCCTTTACCTAGGCGGTGGCAACCATGTTTCTCGGAATCTAATTATTTATAACCAACTTTCTCGACTTTACACAATCCTTTTTACGCGAAATCAATATCAAGCACACAACATCCAGCATCCATTTATATTTTGACGTCTTGAATTCAAATTATGGCTACTATAAAGGCCACTAGTTGAAACAAGAAATTCGACGAGTAGGGTCCTATCGCAATTCGTAATAGCGAAAAACATAATTTGAGAATTCAAAATCTGAAAAATTAAACTTTTTTTCCCCTTGAGAACACCTCTATCTTCATTACTTTTCTTTATAGCTTGTGGTCCTTAAAGGGTTAAAATATTATTTTTGTACAATCGGATTTATAAATTTTTATCTGTCAATCCTTTTGACTCTTATTTACTTTCATCCATCTGTTCGTTGTTGAACTGATATACATGAAAAAAATATGAAGCATTTAAACTAGCGCTTTAATAAGATACTAATTTTTCTTAACTAATCCATGAGGAACACAGTGACTTCGAAGAAAAATACTACAGCTTCAACAGAATTGTCAAAACACAGTCAGAATTTCTCTTACAAGTGGCATACTATTAGACATTCTCTAAAAATTATTTTAAAATATATTATTCAGCTTACGCATAATCTAATTCATTAAGTTTGATTTTACAACCCAATTGACTTTTTTTATTACTTTTACCTACCTAGTAATGAAGCAATCACTACACATATAAATTTGAGAGAACAAACAAGTGATTTCGTAAGAAGAATTTCAGATGGAAAAATAATAAGATTGCCAGGTTTCTTATATATTACGCAAAGAATAAGGTCAAGTTAAGAACCGAAAGCGAATTTCTTGCCGAGTAGTAATCAAAAACAACCATTTTGAATATGTTTCTCCACGACAGATGACGATGCTTACTGCGCCATGTCATTGCTACTACTCCAAATGGCGATATACCACTTACATCACCGGACACCCACTACAACTCAAACCGCGCCCTCTTCAAATACGGGAGGTTAATATTACGGAACCTGTACTTTTCAGATTTTCAATCATACAGTTTATGAATTCAATCCATTCAACACCTACACCTTCGTTGATTACTTTTACCTAATTAATGTATTAATGAACCGCTATAACATAACAAATATTCAAACAATTCAAGCAGTTCCATGATAAGAGTCCTAAAATTTTGCATATGGAACTCGATGAATTTGCAAAAAACTATTACATGAATAACAGCATTGTCAAAGAGTATAGATTGGTATACGATTAGTTGTTGTCTTGTACCAGCCAGACTGGCAATTTGGAGTGCACTACTTCACTTTTCCAACTGTACCGTAATTTGGTGCGAAGTCCGACTTCCACAGTACATACATGCCATAAGGACCCGTCTATAGGGTATGCAACCATTCACCTCCCAACACATTCACACACGGACTCGGGATTCGAACCCGGAAACTCCCCATCCGCAGTCAGCTTCTCTGACCACTAGACAAGATGGCCGGCACACTTACTAGTGAAATACTATTTGTTATTTTTTAGAATTTCCGATCAAGTTTTTTTTTTTTTTTTTTTTTTCAGTTTTAAGTGTTTCAAAACTGATTCACTTATAAAAATGCCAATTAAGTTTTTTGTTCAAAATATGAATTAATTTTTAGAGAAAATACCATTCAGCTTTTGCAGAATACGATAATGAACTCTTATTTTTTAATCCCTACGTTGCTTACTTTCACTTTTCTTTATTTAAAAATCATTCCTTTAAAAATATACAAAAGATTTTGGAACAGCGATGATAGAATTTTTAAGTTTTCTCTTTATGATTACTCTCACATCATTAAATAATCGATGACATGATTATTAAATGCATTCAATAATACTGCCAGATCCGGTAGCAGAAACAGCGCGACGTTGCAACGTACGTCACAGATTCTTGAGAAAGTCTGCTGACTATTTCTTAGTTGAGAGCTTCAAAAAACTGAAATTTTTAGACAAAAAATATTCTTAAAAATTCAGCAAGCGCAGCTTTGTACTTATATTTTCTGGGATATAACTCATAGATAGCATGTACTTGTGTTTAAGTTCGGTATCTTTTGTTGCTCATTTTGATTTTGCGATTAGTTTTATGTCATTTTATCTTGCAGACTATTTTTGAGATTTTGAATAAGCCGAATTCTTAAAAAAACAAAATATATTCCCCAGCACTCCCCCTCCCCTCCCCTAACTTTAGCACTGAGTATAATGATGTGTTATAAGCATAACATCAAATTTTGTTAAAATTCATTCACTTATTTCTCATAATATTACTAAAAATGAAATGGCCGACCACTAGATTCATATATGACTGAGCACTGAATTTTTATGGCCTACTATTGGAGAATTTGCACGGCTAAAAAATTACCTGAATTTTTTTTACATAAAAATGTTTTTCCTGAAACAATTTCATGGAATACAATCAATAATGTATAGAGTTATTTTTTACAGTGCTTATGTTGCTGTACTAGTTGCTGAAATTTATACTTTTACGAAAATCAACAATCGAGCTCTTAAAAGCCAAATACTCGTGGTTTGTTCTTGTAAGAAACTCACAAATTTCAGGAATGACGGGAAGTATATGTACAAGCTACTGTTGTTTAAGGTTTTAACAATTAGAAAAATCTGAACAGAAATCTGTTCAAATATATATATATATATATATATATATATATATATATATATATATATATATATATATATATATATATATATATATATATATATATATATATATATATATATATATAATATATATATATATATATATATATATATATATATATATATATATATATATATATATATATATATATATATATATATATATATATATATATATATATATATATATATATATATATATATATATATATATATATATATATATATATATATATATATATAATCGATTTTATAGTAGTCAACTGCTTATTTTTACTAGAAACTGCGGTAAATTGGTATTAGGATGGGCATTGTGTGTAAATATTGATATAGGCTTCTTAAGGTTCTAGTAATTAGAAATCTAGAAAAAAATCCTTCAAATTACATGAATATAAATGATTTTGAGCTGCATCGAATTCTACAGTAAAAATAATTGATGCGTTATTTTTTATTATTTATTGATTTTTTCCCCTTTCTCACTTTTTTTCCTGAGCTCAGCTTACCTTTTACTTGAGATGTTACGTATATAAAGAATGCACGGTTCTTCTAAGCAACAAAGATGTTCTCAAAAAAATATTAGTGTGATTACTTTTCAGTTTCGCATTACTATGATATCATACTGCATAAAGATTTAATTGGAACAATTATTCTCAACCACTCGTCGGGCGGACAAGCATCGGTCCTTGGAAAATCTGACCGGTCCTAGGAGTTGATAAGCTCTCAGCGAATACGCGTTAAAATGCTTTTCTCACTCAGAACTAATAAATAAATTTAAAAAATAATGCTCAACAAATGCCAATAGAGATAGAATGAAATAGAAATAAATAATTATATAAAATTTATGACATTATTTTATGTAACAGATAGATGTTCTAATGAGGAGCTTGAGGGTTTTTTTTTTTTTTTTTTTTGTAAATCTTTATTTTTGCCGGAAAAAAGAAAGAAAAGGCGCTGTGTGTTGTTTATTTGCTATATTCTGTGCTATTACAGCTTCAATGGCTCTAAAATGACCAAACAATGCTTTCAGACACCCTCGATTTTTTAACCGTATTTCGTGAGTTCTCTGATTGGTGAACGTATATGAAAACGATGTCGTTATGTTTAAGGAGGGGAGGGGGGTAAACCGGAGCTGTAATATATAGACCAAAATACAATTGATATACAATTGATTGCACAAATGTTATACAATTGACCAAAATACTTACCTATTCCCCAGACTAGCGTAAGAATGCAAAAAGAGCGGTTTTCATGCTATTACTGCATTTTATGTAGATTATTTTTCTGCTTTGAGCCATTACAACGTAACAGAATAAATTCTTACATAATTATCTACCAGTGTCATAAGAGCGTGAGTACCAAAACTTTATGTGTACCAGACTAACGTTTTTACGCTCTCCTGCAAAGTAGTGATAATGTTACTAATGTTAGTCTGGTTTGGCTCTGAGGTACATATATGTCATTGAAATTATTGTAGGAAGCAAGAATAATTTCACAAGAGGCAAAATATTCGCTTTACCTAATCCCAAGTCCATGGCCATGCATTTTAATGCTGGAACGTTTATAATGTAACCATCCATCTCCATACACATAAAAGCAATGCAGATGATCCGCCACCCCCCCCCCCCCCACCCGTCGTAGCGACATGTATATGTACAGCAGGATTTTTATCTATCTCGCATTAAAAGAAATTAGAAACTGGCTTCCTGTTGTTTCACCGCTTGGACTCAGCTTGACTAATTTTTAAAACTTAGTTGAGAAAATAAATGAATAAGTGTAGCAGCAATCTTTTAATTAACATTATATAGGTCATATGAACAAAATTTAGAGATCCAATTTTGTCACAATTAGAAGGCTCTT